>NC_086077.1:0-621388 GCF_948474715.1 Cydia amplana
ACCTAACCTAACCTAACCTAACCTAACCTAACCTAACCTAACCTAACCTAACCTAACCTAACCTAACCTAACCTAACCTAACCTAACCTAACCTAACCTAACCTAACCTAACCTAACCACACACCCGCGCCAGACGTGGTCCGGACCGGTCGAGCTGCGCCGCGCTCCGCCACTTTGCGCCGAATAAATGCGCCATCCGCGTGCGCCGGGGAAACATATAGTTTGAGTGCAGTGCGCGCCACGGTGCGAACTAGGTTGCGCCATTCGAGTGCGCCAGTGACAACTTTTTCTAAGTGTTTTGCGCCGCGGTGCTAACAAACTTGCGCCACTCGCGTGCGCCAGCGAAGAACATCCTGAGCGCTTTGCGCCACGATACAAACAAATCTGCGCCACTCGAGTGCGCCAGACTACGCCGTTGTGCGCCGGAGTGCCGTGTCTCCAGCCGTGCGCCGCTACGCCACCGCTGCGCCAATTTGATAGCCTTGTGGGCCAGGACATTGCCATTAGATACAAAGTCGCGCGCCATCAGTGGAGCAGAGCGGTCGCGTCCACTGGTAGCCCCTGAAATCTTGCGCCTTTTTGCGACTTTGCGCCATTGCGCTCCGAAGTGCGCCATCGCGCTCCCAGTCGCTCCTTTGCGCTCCGTGCGCCAAAGTGCGTCGCCGCGTTCCGAAGGCACCATCGTGCTCCGAGTTGCGCCGCTGCGCTCCGTGACGCGCCGTTGCGCCCAAACGCGCCTGTGCCATTGAGCGCCAAAGTGCGCCATCGTGCTCCAAGTAGCGCCGCTGCGCTCCGAGACGCGCCGTTGCGCCCAACTGCAGCAGGGCGCCTTCACGCTCCAGAGTGTGCCATCGCGCTCCTAGTTGCGCCACTCTGCGCCTACTCGCGCCATCGCGCTCCCAAGTGCGCCATCGCTGGAGCAGAGCGACTACACGACCGACCAAAAATACACGACCGACCTTCACGGAGCCGCGGGCCGCTGCACAGTTCTCCGAAGCGCTACTATAGGTTAGTTTTGTAGCATTAGATTTTAAGACACTACGGACTGCTCATTTTAGAACTAAGTTTAACGGCTCTATACATATAGAGAAAAATTGTAATAGTTAATTGACAGAGTCTGAGACTCTATATTCATACAATAAAAACCTACAGCAGACCGACACTATAGTCGCTAGACTGACTCTACATAGAGTCGACATTTTACAAATTTTCATAATTGTTTTATTTGTTGTTCCTTTTTACTATTTCTGTGTTAGATTAGTTATACCTTTTGTTTGACATATTTATTACATCTTGTACTTGACATCATCGCTCTAGAAGCCCTTTTACAGCTTTCAACTACTATCATAAGTCGCTAGACTAGCTCTACATAGAGTATATTATACTGCGCTTACCTGTAATTTCTCCTTTTCACAAACTTTTATTGCTTATACCCCTATTGTATTTTGACGCCCCCCCTTTACAGGGGCTAATATAGAACCAGAATACCCTCCAACATGTTCAGGACACCGAGCAAAAAACAAAAAGGCGACCTGGAGACGGAAATGCCGTCTCCGCCAAAGACACTAGAGGAGGGCACCTCGCACCAAGCACCGACGGCTAGTAGGCTGTCGGAAGAAGTGCCAACCCCAGCCCCAAATGTTAGACGCAGTATCGGAGAGTGGGAACAGGGAAAAAGCCTTATTCCCACTCCGACTACAGAAACGAAGCGGGCAGGTCCTGCGGAACGGGTGAAGCTTGATAGCACCTACCGGCTTTCACCAAGCCCATCATCGGGAGAGGCCGCGGGAGCGGGGGTGACATCAAAGCCAGCCCCCGCGGCCCTCCCGTTACTGGCCGTGGGTACCGACACCCCAAAACCACAGGCCAAGACACCACAGGAAAAGACGCAGGCCGGCCCACCGAAGGCTGAAGCAAAACAGCAAGCAAAAGCAGGAAAAACAGAAACACAGGCCGGCCCTGCACGCCAAAATATAATTATAATATCACCAGCAAGGAAGACACCCACCGCACCTGCGAAAAAGGTTTACTCAAGCAGGACGGTGGAGGCCCGAATCATCCATGACAAGGCTACATGCAGCATCAAAGAAGGGAGAAACGTGAAAACAAGCATCAAAAACGATGTCCTAGAGGCCCTAGACCGTTTGTACCAGCTGGTGAAAGAGGCGGATGCTGAGACGAAAAAGGGAGAACCTGGAGCAAACAGGGAAGTGCCCAAGGAAACCAAAGAGGCCACAAAAACTTCGGCCGGAGCGGACACTGACACTTTCCTGTTAAAGCTCGAAGAGCAAACCAAACTCATAGAGGAGAACGGCAAGAAAATGGACGAGTTGAGAGCCTCGATGGAGACCCAAAGGGAGACCCTCGAGAGGATGGCGACGACCGCGACATACGCAAGCGTAGCGGCGGCGTCCCCAAACACGACGCAGAGTGCAGGGCCAGCTTCCAGGAGAGGTACTCTGCACTCGGTAGTGGTCTCCTCGGAAAAGGAAACAGAGACAGGCGAGGAGGTGCTCGAGAAAGTTCGCAAAGCGATTGACGCAAAGGAAGGTTGGATACAGGTGGAAAGAGTAAGGAAGGCAAAGGACAGGAAGGTACTCATGGGATTCGGGACCAAAGGAGAGAGGGACAAATTCAGAGAAAGGATGGAGAGCCAGGGAGTCGACCTCACCGTCGAGGAAGTGAAAAACAAAAACCCGCTTCTGATAATGAGAGATGTGCTGCAGATAAATAGCGACGAAGACATAATAAGGGCCCTCCAAAATCAGAATCGGGAGGTTTTCCACGGCCTCGACGAAGAGGAAAAACACCTGGAGATCAAATATCGCAGAAAGGCAAGAAATCCATTGACGTGCCACGTCGTCCTAAGGGTATCCCCCAAAATTTGGAACAGAGCACTTGAAGGAAAGCGCCTGAGGATAGATCTCCAGAGTATTCGTGTAGAGGACCAGAGTCCCCTAGTACAATGCACGCGCTGCCTGGGCTATGGCCACAGTCGGCGATTCTGCAAAGAGCCAGCAGATCTGTGCGGCCACTGCGGGGGACCGCACTTAAGAGAAGCATGCCCGGAAAAACTCACTGGAGAAGCAGCAACGTGCAAAAACTGTACTCGGGCCAAAATGGAAAACTGGGCCCACGATGCATTTAGCAACGAGTGCCCAGTCAGGAGAAAGTGGGACACATTAGCCCGGGCATCCGTGGCGTATTGCTAAGGTGGCCCCGGAGAACAAAGGATACCAATGTATGCAGGCAAACCTCCAGCGCAGCAAACTGGCAACCACCGAACTTTTGCTAGAAGCCAAAAAGCGCAAAACGGCCATCGCGATGATTCAGGAGCCCTATGTGGGGAAGGAAGGAGAGATGCAGGGATATCCAGGGGTTAGGATCTTTCAAGACAAAAAAGTGGAAGGGGGACCTGTGAAATCGGCAATCATGATCTTTGATGATGATCTCGATGTCACACAGTACCCTGACCTCACCACAAAGAACATCGTGGTGGTGAAAGTCCGAACAACAGCCTGGACAATAGTGACGGTGTCCCTGTACTTCGAGCCTGATAAACCCATAGAGGGATACCTGGAACACCTCAAAAAAGTGCATAAAGAAATGGGTCAAGTGAAGATCATCGCTGGAGGCGATGTCAATGCCAAGAGTACCTGGTGGGGAAGTCAAATCGAAGACGAGAGAGGGAAAGAACTGAGCGGACTGCTAGAGGAACTAGAACTCCAGATCCTGAATACGGGCAAAACTCCAACATTTGACACAATAAGAGGTGGGAAAAGATACAGCAGCTATGTGGATGCAACATTCTGCTCTGTGGACACGCTCGAACTAGTCGAAAACTGGCAAGTGAACGAAGGCCTTACGAGTTCAGACCACAACGGTATTACTTTTAAAATAAACCTAAAAACATCGAAAGGAACTAACATACACAGAACAACACGCATTTATAACACGAAAAAAGCAAACTGGGAGCAGTTTCATGAGAAACTGACCCAAGCTTTGCAAGACACTCTACTCACCACACAAAACCTGGAAAACGTACACAACACAGAACAAATAGATGAAATAATAAAAAATTACACACAAGCCATTACAAACACATGTAAAAGTACTATACCAAACAAAAAGAACGCAAACACACTCACCCTGCCGTGGTGGTCCCAGGAACTTGCAGAGAAGAAAAGAAGCGTAGCCACCAAAAAGCGCAGAATTCGCAACGCCGCGCCCATCCGGAAAGCAATGGTGATCGACCTCTACCTGAAAGAAAAAGAAGAGTATGAGAATGCTGTACGAATTGCACAGACGGAGAGCTGGAAGGAGTTTTGCTGTAAACAGGATCGGGAGGGAGTGTGGGAGGGGATATATAGGGTGATGGGAAAAATTACTAAGCGAGAGGAGGACCAACTGTTACAGAACGAGGGAAAAACGTTAGATGAAAGAGGATCGGTGGAGTTACTGGCCAGAACCTTTTATCCTGATGACAGCGAAGAAGAGGATACGATGATCCATCGTCGCATCAGAGACCTAGCACAAAAAGTAAACATGAGGTATCATGATGAAAAACATGATCCCCCGTTTACGCAGAGTGAGCTAAATGCGACAATGAGGTCATTTAATCCAAAAAAGGCACCAGGAGCCGACGGCTTCACCGCCGACATATGCGTTCAAGCCATAGAAAGTGGTCCCGACTTCTTTCTGGCACTATTAAATAAGTGCCTTGAACACTACTATTTTCCAAAGATATGGAAAGAGGCCACAGTGGTAGTGCTCAAAAAACCCGGTAAGGAGTCCTATACCCTGCCCAAATCTTACAGGCCGATTGGGCTTTTGCCTGTGTTGGGCAAGATCTATGAGAAGATGTTGGTGGCCCGCCTCAAGCACCATATATTACCGGGAATCAGCCCTAAACAGTACGGCTTTATGCCCCAAAGAAGCACCGAAGACTCCCTCTATGACCTGATGCAGCACATACAAGGTAAATTAAAAGCAAGAAAGCTGCTTACCATGATATCTCTGGATATAGAGGGAGCCTTCGACAGCGCATGGTGGCCTGCCATAAAAACGAGACTGTCAGAAGAAGACTGCCCGGTGAACCTGAGACGGACCATTGACAGCTATCTAGAAAATAGGAAAGTAACAGTGAGATACGCTGGACAAGAATACAACAAAGGCACAAACAAAGGGTGTGTCCAGGGATCCATAGGGGGACCCATTCTGTGGAATCTCCTACTGGACCCTCTGCTGAGAAAACTGGAGCAGAACGGAGTCTTCTGCCAGGCGTTCGCGGATGATGTGGTGTTGATTTTCGTTGGCGAGACGGCCCTAGACATAGAAACGCAGGCAAATGCGACCCTCGAACATGTTCGGACGTGGGGCATCGACCACAAACTAAAGTTTGCTCCACATAAAACATGCGCAATGGTAATTACCAAAAAACTAAAGTTCGATGCGCCACGCCTGAGCATGGGCGGGGTGAACATAGCCATGTCAAATGAAATAAAAATACTAGGCCTCACCATCGACCACAAGCTAACATTCAACCAGCATGTAGCGAGCGTCTGTAGGAAGGCTCTTAATATGTATAAAAAATTGGCCCGGACGGCCCGTGTTAGCTGGGGGTTGCACCCGGAGGTCATCCGCACTATTTACACGGCAGCAGTGGAGCCGGTTGTCCTATACGCCGCAAGCGCGTGGGCACCCGCCGCCAAAAAACTGGGAGTGATAAAACAGCTTAACACCATACAAAGAGGTTTTGCCCAAAAGATATGCAAGGCGTATAGGACAGTCTCGCTAAACTCTGCACTGCTACTCGCGGGGATGCTCCCATTGGACCTGAGAGTTCAAGAGGCAGCTTCTCTGTACGAGGCAAAGAAAGGAGTGCCCCAGTCAGCATTGCTGGATCGGGAAGTGGAAAGGATGTCTTCGGCCATAGAAGCACCCCACCCGGCTGAGCACAGTGACCTGGAAGTCATAAGTCTGGTAGACCAACAACAAGTAGACAACTACAGTAATTACCAAGTTCGCATCTTTACGGATGGGAGCAAGATAGGGGGCAAGGTTGGGGCCGCATTATCCGTATGGAAAGGCGAAACCGAGACCAAAGCCCACAAACTTGCTCTCTCCGAACAATGCACTGTCTACCAGGCTGAGCTCTTGGCGCTGTGCAAGGCTACGAGAGAGATCACAGCGAGCAGGGAAAAGACTTTTGGAATATACAGTGACTCAATGGCGGCCCTCCAAACAATCCAAAATCGAAAATGCTTCCACCCTCTAGCAGTGGAAGCCAGGGATAACCTTCGAACCTCATCCCTGCAGGGCAAAATGGTAACCTTGCACTGGATAAAGGCTCACGCGGGACTGGAAGGAAACGAGAGGGCGGATGTGTTGGCAAAGGAGGCCGCCACTGGGTCAAAGCGAAAACCAAATTACGACAGGTGCCCGGTTTCATTTGTGAAGCGAGCCATTCGAACGGCAACGATTGAGGAATGGAACCGGAGATATGTCGATAGCGACACCGGCTCTGGAACAAAACTATTTTTCCCGGACGCAGTAAATGCCTATAAAATGATACGAAAAATACAACCAACCGGAGTAAGAACCCAACTGATGACGGGCCACGGCGGGTTCTCAGAATACCTACATCGCTTCAAATGTAAAGAGAGCCCGTCGTGTATCTGCGACCCCGCAGTCAGGGAGACGGTGCCGCATATCTTGCTGGAGTGTCCTGTCCATGACCAGATGCGGTTTGACCTGGAAATGAAATTAAACTTAAACTTAAAACTAGCAAATATAAATGAGTTAATAACATCAGTTAACAGAGAGGAGTTCTTAAAATATTGTGAGAAAATATGTAAAAAAGTAGCAAAACGAAACGAGAGTGCATAAATTATGTTTACATAATATAATGATTATATTAATGTTAAGCATAAAATTTTATATAAAGCAATAAGAAATATAATTAAGAAACCAACTAAGAAATATGTAATAAATATAGTTTAAAGGTAATAGATGTAAGAAATGTATAAAAAATGTGTAAATTGTAAAACAATAAAAGAAAAGTGTTCAAACTAATTCACCCACCCATCCCGAAACGCATGAAAATGAAAATAAATAAACAAATAGATAGTATATAGATAGCGTAGAGAGATAGAGATATAGGTGGGAATCCCACCCACAAAAAGCAAGAAAGATGATGAATGCAAGAAAGAATCGTATGTAGAATGAAAGTGCGAGAAGCAAATAAGCGAGAACTGGCATGCAAGAGAAAACAGAAAACACAGGCTCCGATCATGTTGGAGGTAGAAGAATAGGAAAAAAAAAAAAAAAAAAAAAAAAAAAAAAAAAAAAAAAAAAAAAAACCTAACCTAACCTAACCTAACCTAACCTAACCTAACCTAACCTAACCTAACCTAACCTAACCTAACCTAACCTAACCTAACCTAACCTAACCTAACCTAACCTAACCTAACCTAACCTAACCTAACCTAACCTAACCTAACCTAACCTAACCTAACCTAACCTAACCTAACCTAACCTAACCTAACCTAACCTAACCTAACCTAACCTCATCAGTAGAACATCAGTAGAACTACACGGAAATACAATACAAAAAAAGCAAATTGGTCTGAGTTTCGTGTGAAACTCAAACAATTAATGCAAGACAACGAAATTACAATATCAGAAATAGAAAAAATTCATCACAAATCAGAAATAGAAGAAACCACAAAAAATATAATAAACACCATAGAAGCTGCGTGTAAACATGCCATACCAGCCAAAAAAGCAAAAGAAGAACTTACCTTGCCGTGGTGGTCCGAGAAGCTTGAGAAGCTGAAGAGGGAAGTTGCCACGATGAAGCGCAGAATACGATGCGCCGCACCACCGAGGAGGTCGAAGGTCGTCGAAGAATACCTGAAACAAAAAGAAGTATATGAATTAGCAGTTACAAAAGCTCAAACCGACAGCTGGAAGGAGTTCTGTTGTAAACAAGACAGAGAAGGAGTCTGGGAAGGCATATATAGGGTAATAGGGAGAACTACGTGTAGGGTAGAGGACCTGCCGTTGGAGGAAAATGGGGAGACCTTGGATGCAAAGGACTCCACTAAATTATTAGCGGAGACCTTTTATCCCGAGGACCTTGCAACCAACGACAACACTTACCACAGAGAAATTCGAAGTAAAGCGGAAGAAGTAAATGCTGGCGGACAAGGTGAGGCTTGTGACACACCATTTACAATGGCAGAGCTTAAAACCGCAAGTGAATCATTCAACCCGAAAAAGGCCCCCGGGCCCGACGGTTTTACAGCCGACATATGTCTCCAGGTTATAAGAAGTGAACCAGAACTCTTTCTAAAATTTTACAACAAGTGTCTAGAGTGCCACCACTTTCCAGCTGACTGGAAGAAAGCCACCGTCGTAGTATTAAGGAAACCGGGAAAAGAAAACTACAAAGTACCCAAATCATATAGACCCATCGGACTTCTCTCGATTCTTGGGAAGACCCTGGAGAAGATGTTGGTGGCCCGCCTCAGATTTCACCTATTACCGAAGATGAGTACTCGCCAGTTCGGATTCATGCCCCAGAGAAGCACCGAGGACTCCCTCTATAGACTAATGCAACACATTTACCAGAAACTAAATCAAAAGAAGATAGTCACAGTAATTTCATTGGATATAGAGGGAGCCTTTGATAGCGCTTGGTGGCCAGCAATCAGAGTCCGACTAGCGGAAGAAAAGTGCCCGCTAAGTTTGAGAAGGATTATAGACAGTTACCTAAGCGAAAGGGAGGTAGTGGTGAGATATGCGGGAGTAGAGTACACAAAAGAAACCAACAAAGGATGTGTTCAAGGATCCATTGGAGGACCAATCCTCTGGAACCTCCTATTGGACCCTCTTCTTCAGGATTTGGAAAAGAGGGGAGTTTTCTGTCAGGCGTTTGCGGACGACGTGGTGTTGGTTCATGACGGTGGGACAGCTCTGGAAGTGGAGAGGAGTGCAAATTTCGCTCTCGAACATGTTCGTGAGTGGGGAGTCAAGAACAAGCTCAAATTCGCGCCACAAAAAACGAATGCGATGACAATAACAAGAAAGCTGAAATTTGACTCACCACGTCTGAGCATGGGCGGGATCGACATTAGCATGTCAGAACAAATAAAGCTGCTAGGCGTCACTATAGACAAAAAACTAACTTTCAACGAACACGTCGCAAACGTCTGCAGAAAAGCAACCGGTGTCTACAAACAGTTGTCCAGAGCAGCCAGAGTGGGCTGGGGCCTAAACCCTGAAGTAATTAAAACTATATATGTAGCCACCATTGAACCCATACTGCTCTACGCTGCCAGCGTCTGGGCGCCGGCCGCGGAGAAGCTGATGGTGCGAAGGCAATTGGACGTAGTGCAGCGTGGAGTAGCCCAGAAGATCTGCAGAGCGTATAGAACGGTATCATTAAACTCAGCTCTGGTGCTGGCCGGGATACTCCCACTCGACCTACGAGTCCGAGAGGCGGCTGCTCTATATGAAGCAAAGAGGGGGATACCCCGGCCATCGCTGGGAGACAGAGAGGTCGAAAAGATGGCCTCAGCAATTGAGGCACCTCATCCCGCAGACCAAACCACACTGACATTCATCAGCCTGGCAGACCAGGAGCAGGTGGACAACAACAGTGGACACGAGATACGCATTTTCACTGACGGGAGCAAGATTGGGGGCAAGGTCGGAGCTGCGCTATCAATATGGAATAGCGAAGCAGAGATAAAATCCCTCAAACTTGCACTACCAGAATACTGCACTGTCTACCAGGCTGAACTACTAGCAATCTGCAGAGCGACGAGGGTGATCCTTAGCCGTAAGGAGTCGACTTTTGGAGTCTATAGCGACTCAATGGCCGCCCTCCAAACAGTCACTAATCACTGTTGCCTCCATCCACTAGCCGTAGAAACCAGAGAGAACTTGAGATTTATATCTCTCCAGAACAAGATTATCACTCTGTTCTGGATCAAAGCTCATGCGGGATTGGAGGGAAATGAGAGGGCGGACCAACTAGCAAAGGCGGCTGCTACGGGATCTAAGAAAAAGCCGGACTACGACCTGTGTCCGATTTCATACGTCAAGCGAAGTATTCGGATGACAACGCTTGATGAGTGGAATCGTAGATACACGACCGGCTGCACAGCTTCCATCACCAAACTGTTTTTCCCAGACGCGATAGCAGCCTACAGGACAATACGTAAAATTAATATAGATAGTGTCACCACGCAGATTTTCACGGGGCACGGTGGGTTCTCCGAATACCTGAACCGCTTCAAGTGCAAGGACAACCCATCGTGCATCTGTGGAAATGAAATAGCAGAAACGGTCCCCCATATACTGCTGGAGTGTCCTGTATACGGATTGGAACGACTTAATATACAGTACGAAATAAATATGGAAATGACACTAGAAAATATAAGTGGAATAATGGAGAGCAAGAATAGAGAGAAGTTCCTACAGTATTGTAAAAGCATAGCCAAACGCGTAATAGAAAATAATAAAACTAGAGAATAAAATATGTTATTATAATATTTGAATATATTAAAAATTAGCATATAATAAATAGTAAAATAAAAAACAGAAGAAACTGTAAACTGTACAATATTGTAGCTATGTAAAATGTAATGTATACAATGACCCAAAAATAAAAACAAACGTGTATCACATTATTTTCCTGTGTTTAAAAATAGAATAAATAAAATAGAAAAAGAAATAGGTTAGAATAGAATATAGTAGTTGGGAATCCCACCCATAAAAAGAAGCGTAAGATATGAAGGAAGAGAGAAAGACAATGTATGAAGGATAAAAGTACGAGAGGCATAAAAGCGAGAAATTGTATGAAAGAGTTATCCAGTAAAGACAGGCTCCGATCATGTTGGAGGTTTAAAAAAAAAAAAAAAAAAAAAAAAAAAAAAAAAAAAAAAAAAAACCTAACCTAACCTAACCTAACCTAACCAAGCTCTTTTAAAAGTGACCAAATACTACCCGAACTTCATGTTTTTTGGCACATATTTAGCCCTAATTGAGCCCGATTTTTTGATACCTTTCTTACTTTCATAGCCCCCCTGGATCTGTAGATATTCTAATTTTAATACTTTTCAAATTTCTCAGTTTTTCAAAAATTCGTAATTCTGCCATTTTTTCACTTTATACTATTTTTTCTTTTTCTAAAAATCTCTTTTTGTAATTTCTAAATAATTCTATTCTCAAAATATACTACTCCTATACAACTTCACATAAAAATATCCAACTTTCTTCACTCAAAAAGTGCGCCTGCCAGTGAGCAACGAGCAATCTACATTTACATTAATATTTCTGAATCCACTCGATAGATTTTTCTAGTTTATATTTTATCAAGTAAAGTAAATTTTTTCCATCCTTTTTATCATATAACACAACCTTGTATCTCTTACAGTTTTTAAAATAACTTCGAAGTTCACTTCCGTCGTCTTTTGACCTAACTTTTTCACATTTTTCAATAGTTTGTTCAACGAATCTTATCCTAAAATTCTGAAACTTTGCACAATTTTAAAGCTCAATAAGGCCTATTTTTTGGTACCATTCTTGTCTCTGTACTGTTCTTGGTTACGGAGATATTCAAATTCTAGTGATTCTGAAATTTTCCAAGTTTTCAAAAATTAATAACTCAGCCATTTTTTAACATTTTAATAATTTTACTTTACAATAAAATCTGCCTTAGCCATTTCTAAATTTCGGTATAATAATATTAAATAGTTTTCTTACAACTTCTTAGTCTAATTTTAAGATTTCCTCAAATTTTTGCAGTGCCTGCAAGAATTATTGTAGCAATCATTTTAAAACTAATTTATCTTCATTTCTACTCGGTAGATTTCTCTTATTTTAATTTAATTTGATAGATCTTCTTGTTTTCAACATTTTCTTTGTATAAACTTTTCTTAAAAACCCTTTGTTGACATCAAAAAATTAACATTTCTCTTAAAATTTAAAATTTTTTTAATCCCTTTATTTCTATAGCATTAATCACTCTAAAAATCTGAAATTCACAATATACGTAGACTTTGCATAGTTTTATTTTATACTTCTTATATCTTGTCAATATCTTGCTTTGTTACGAAAATATAAATTTTTGAATTTCGTAACTTTACGTTAAAAATAACATAATGTTCCACTCACCAGTGAAAAATCGTTTACGATCTGCGCAACAAGAGCAGCACGAAGTTCACCCAGAACAGCAGCAGGGCACTCCGGAGTCGCCGGAGCCCCAGGGGGCCCCCCAGAAACAGACAGAGGCTAGCCTGCATCATGTTGATGGGCGAGACACCGCTCCAGTTAATACTAGCGAAGTGAGCCTTATTGACATGAACGCGCCCGAGATAATTAGCCACACCTTGAATGCGACCTTCTCGCTTGCGGGCGCCGGAGAGGTAACAGCTGACAAAGAACCTGCTGGCGCTCGCAGGCCGGCGGTGGCGTTCAACATTGACAGCTCTGGCGAGATGGAGTCACTTCATCTCAGCCATGAATCCGTAACCGCATCTAATGCGAATAAGGACAGGACCGGGACGCAAACCGTTCAACCTGACATTGACACTTACAATAATAATTTGGCTGCCTTTTATCAGCGACTGCAGTCACAGATGCAAACTCTTCCGCTGCCGCCGCCGCAGTCGCAACAGTCGTTGCCGGAATCACAGGTCAACAAAGCAGCACAGGCACTGACTGGCAAAACAAAGGGGAAATACACCAAAAAGCTCAAGCCTGAAGACCAGGTTGAGCTCGGCGCATATGCCTCAGAAGTCATTGATACTGAAACGTTGTTCTCCGTCGTAGGCCAATTAGCCAAGCTCATTGACAGAGCGGTCAATGAGGAGAAGAGCGTGAATAGGGTAAATAAGAATGCTATCACGAGAGCGTCACAGGAAATATTAAAGGCTCTAGATCAAATAAAGCATATCTCTAAGTATGATATGCAACCGGCCAAAATAAGGGAGATCCGGCAGGTGATCGAAGAGGCCAAAAGCCCATCTACAACAAGAACCCAGTCCAGACTGTCTGAAGCCGTACTTCCAAGGGGTGAAGACGCGGAGGGATACGGTAGGACAAACAGGATTGGTGTCACTGACCCCCTGCATGGAATCTCCCAGAAATTGGACGACCTACCAAAGAAAACAGAAATGGTTGAAATAATTAAAGAGGCCGTACAGCACGAACTGATGGAAATAAAAACTTATATACAAAACCTTCCGGCCCGTGCTGAAATAGACAAGCTCACTTATGAACAGAAAGGGCTAAATGACCTGGTAGTGGCGGCACTGACGCGACCAACTGAAGAAGACGAAGAGGATGAACACAATGAAACCGACGGCGGGGATTTCGTCGAGGTCGTCAGCAAAAATGCAAGAAAAAAGAAGACCCGAGCGCTAGCCAAAGCGCAAAATAGTGCTGCGACCTCGGCTGCGACCCCCGCTGTCGTGACACAGAAGGCATATGCCACACCTAAGTCTCCGACCAGAGAAAGAAAGAAGAGTGGCACTGTGAACACTAGTTACGCTGTAATATTAGAGTCACTGGACCCTCGCAAAGAAGGGAAGGAGGCATTGCAAGAGGTTCAGGAGAAGGTTGACCTGGTGGAACTGGGCGTAGGAATCAAGGGCCTGCGACACACCAGGACCAATAAAGTTGTTATAAATTGCGAGACTGAGGAAGACAGAGTCTTACTCAGCTCTGCCATTAAAGATAAAACCACAGGGGTTACAGTTGGAGTCCCGCAACTACGCAACCCCTGTGTTAAACTAATCGGCGTAATCAAGGATAATGCATGTGAACGCATAGTGGATGCATTGATAAAACAAAACCCCAGAATCATGGACGGCATTTGTGACGAAGACAGGCATGCAAGATACATACGCAGTGTTAAAGGGCGTAATGACTTACTAAGAAATGCCGTGGTAGAGGTTAGTCCACAGCTGTATAACCGGATGATTGAACAGAAAGTTAAAATAGGCTATCAATCGGTCCCCGTGGTGGACCAATCACCAGTCATGCAGTGCTATAACTGCATGGGTTTCGGTCATCGCGCAGCCAACTGCACAGCAAATAGCAAATGCGGGCGCTGTGCAGAGGAACACGCCACACGCAGCTGTACTAAAACTTCCTCGGTAGTATTATGCTGCACCAACTGTCGCGGGAACAACAGCGATCATAGCCATCCTGCATTTAGTCAAGATTGCCCGGAGTGGATTAAGTGGGACCGGATAGCGAGAATGTCAATTCGGTACTGCTAAGGGCCTCCCTGCAGGAAACACAAAAGGCAACCAACACATATCAGTTATGCAGTGTAATCTGGGTAAAGGTTACAACGCTATGCAAGAGATGTTGCAATGTATTAGAGACAATAAGTTCGACGTTGTCTGTGTATCTGAACCTTATGTTGGTAACAACAAAACACTAGTTAGCATTATTGATGGATATGATATCTATCAACACTCTGACAGTAATGTAAGAACGAAAGCGTGCATTGCAGTAAGGAAAAAGTTTGGCAGCTATGTCGGACTTACTCAATATGCCACCACAAATTTTGTAGTCGTTGAATTAACACACGCCGATAATAATAACAAAAAACTGCTGGTCTCCTCGATTTATGTTGAGCCAGGGGAGGATCCCTCGAGCGCGATGATGCACCTGGAGCAATTCCTCCAACTAAATGCAAACAGGGAGCACATCGTGTGCGGGGATTTCAATGGATGGCATACATCGTGGGGATCAGCCAGAAACAATGATCGAGGAAAAGCCGTGTACGATTTAGCTGTCCACTTTGACCTAATTAATTGTAACTTAGGTAATGAGCCTACATATGAGACCATCACGCATGACCAAACGCGGTACTCTATAGTTGATCTCACCTTGGCAACCCCTTATACAGCTACCAACATCCTTAGCTGGAAAGTAAATAACGAACTCATACCCTCCTCGGACCACCACGGAATTGAATTTCTAATTCAATTAAAACAAACAAGAAACGGCAAGAAAAAGTCAACATCTACATACAAATACAACACCGATCGAACAAACTGGGACAATTTCGAAACCAAATTAAAAGATAACATAGAAAGAAGTAACTTACATACAACAAATATTGACGAACTGGACACAGCAGGACTCGATGATTTCATAAAGACTATGACTAACGTAATCCAAAAGACTTGTGACGCAACTCTGACACTAAAAGCACCTCACCAGATGACTCCTTGGTGGACCCAGGAGCTGTCTGCTATGAAGAAAAAAGTAATATTCTTACATCACAGACTAAGTGATCTTAAACGCAGTAATAAAGATCTCACTCATATTCTAAAAGAACTCAGTGAAGCCAGAGGAGAGTATGCTAATAAAATTCGGACCACATCATCGGAGCACTTCAGGGACTTCTGCAATCGCCAGGGCAAGGATGATGTATGGTCCGTTACAAATCGCCTATTAAAAAGTGCGCCACAACCGCAGCCGCCTGCTACTTTGAAAAGAGATAACGGTACTTATACTACGTCGATCCTGAACACCGCCGAAACCCTCGCTGAGAAGTTTTTCCCCGACGATACCGTAGTTGATGACAGCCCACACCACCTGCAAATAAGAAATTTAATCAATAATAATAATAACATACAACCAGATATAGAAAATAACGAACAACCATTCACAATACATGAAATAACCGATATAGTCAAGTATATGAGCCCTAAAAAAGCACCCGGCACAGATAATCTCACAGCTGATATTTGTAAACATTACATAGAAAGCTACCCAGAAATCACAACTAAATTATACAACAGATGCCTCTCACTTAATTACTTTCCCACTTGCTGGAAAACGGCATATATTAAAACAATACCGAAACCCAACAAAGTTTGCTATACAGAAATATCTGCGTACCGGCCTATTGGATTAATAAACGTTTTTGGAAAAATCTTAGAAAAACTTATCGCATCACGTCTTACATATTATACGGTGACAAATAATGCTTGTAGCGATAAACAATTTGGATTTAAGCAGCAGCGCTCTACTACAGACGCTCTCAATAGTGCAGTCAACAAACTCAAACATTTTAAAAACGCCAATAAGTTAGTTGTTGCCATCTCACTAGACATTGCTGGTGCCTTTGATAACGCCTGGTGGCCTGCACTGTTGAAAAGACTGATAGATGTACATTGCCCCCATAATATAATTAACATCATACGAAGCTATCTAACTGATCGAAGGATAATACTCAACTACTCAGACGCCTCTATCACGAAAGTGCAAACCAGGGGATGTGTTCAAGGCTCAGTTCTTGGACCCATCTTCTGGAACACTATCGTTGACACGCTATTGGAACATAATCTGACAAACGACAATCATATCCAGGCATATGCAGACGACATCTTACTGATCTGCTCTGGTAATAATATACAGGAATTAGAAGAGAATGCCAACAGCTTATTAGATACTGTTTTTAATTGGGGGATTAACAACAAATTAAAATTCGGACCGGAGAAAACTAAAATGATTACGTACACACCTAAGGCAAAAGCAGCGAAAATATTTATGAATAATACACACATTCCTTTCGACAATCAGTTTAAACTCCTCGGTGTTATTATAGACCAGCACCTAAATTTCATACAACACGCAGAATACACTATAAAAAAGGCACAAGCCATTTATAAAAGGCTATGTATATTTGTGAAACCTACCTGGGGCGTGCATGCTGCCAACATAAACACTATCTACAGGCAGGTGATCGAGCCCATCGTCACCTATGCGGCCGAAATCTGGGGGCAAGCTACCAATTACAAAAAGGTTTGCGATTCTCTTCTTAGACTACAACGCGGGTTTGCCATTAAGATACTTCACGGCTTTAGAACTCTTCCTACATTCCCATCAATTGTGTTAGCGGGACTAACACCTTTACCTGAAAAAGTTAAAGAGGTGGCGTCTACAGAAACGGTTAAACGTACGCAATTAACTAATTACCTGCCTAATGATATTATTTATGACAAACGTGCACCGGTAACTGAGTTGCTGCATCCTGCTCGGCGTCCCATTATAGAATTACGAGACATTAATAACCTAAATGACCTCGAACCCTACTACTCCACTGATATGCACAGAATATACACAGATGGTAGCAAGCATGATGGAGTGGTGGGGGCCGCGGTCATCATTCATTACCCAGACGGAAGGTGTAAACGTAAAAAACTTAAGCTGCACAACAGCTGCACTGTGTTCCAGGCCGAGTGCTTGGCTATAGAGGAGGCATCCAGCATGTGTCACGCACTCGGACTGGAACAAGCTACCATCTTTTCAGACTCAAAGGCCGCGTTGCATGAATTATCTAACCGAAACAGTACTAACGCAACAATAAATAGTGCACATAAGAGCATTGTAGCCATCAGAGAGCAGGGACGAATCATTCAGTTCTGCTGGATTAAGGCACATGCCGGCCTCCTCGGTAACGAGGAGGCAGACATGACTGCCAAAGCCGCTGCCTCCCAACACAAAATTCCAGATTATGCAAAATTCCCTCTGTCGTACCACAAACGAAACTTTCGAATAGATGCAGCCAAAAATACAGACAGAACATATCAAACCAGCACAACCGG
This sequence comes from Cydia amplana, assembly GCF_948474715.1. NCBI lineage: Eukaryota > Metazoa > Arthropoda > Insecta > Lepidoptera > Tortricidae > Cydia > Cydia amplana. The sequence continues at coordinate 17,646 of NC_086077.1, forward strand.
AGCACACTTAAAACTATGGCTACCCACCCTAGAACATATAAACAAATTTAGACAAAATTTTGAACTAACCTTCGAAATGACCCAAATGCTCACTGGTCATGGGTATAATAAAACATATTTAAAAAGGTTCCATATAATAGACTCCAATGAGTGTCCATGTGACGACGTCACTCCGCAAACCATGAGACATCTCCTGGAACACTGCCCGAGGTATCAGAGATCACGCATAGAACACGAAATACTCTGCAACATTAATAACATAGAGCCATACAATATAGAACAGATAATAAATAAAGAAACAACAATTGACTCGTTTAAAAATCATATTAAAAACATCGTAAATACACTCAAAAAGTTTAACAATACGTAAGTTTAAAAAAAAAAGTACAACAGTAAATCAATAAACCTGCTTAATCCATAGTAATATTTTGTAAATGTAAAAATTCTTAATAATAGTAATAAATAATATTGATTAAAAATCTTACTAACAGTAATAAATAACATTGATTAAAGGTTACCCGTATCAATTGCGAGAACCTAAACACCTAGTTAAAGTCCAACGGTCGCCCGTATCCCTTGCGAGGGCCATTGGAACTATTCACAGTTTTAACTTTAAAAAAAAAAAAAAAAAAAAAAAAAACCTAACCTAACCTAACCTAACCTAACTCGAAACTAACCTAACTCGAAACTAACCTAACTCGAAACTAACCTAACTCGAAACTAACCTAACTCGAAACTAACCTAACTCGAAACTAACCTAACTCGAAACTAACCTAACTCGAAACTAACCTAACTCGAAACTAACCTAACTCGAAACTAACCTAACTCGAAACTAACCTAACTCGAAACTAACCTAACTCGAAACTAACCTAACTCGAAACTAACCTAACTCGAAACTAACCTAACTCGAAACTAACCTAACTCGAAACTAACCTAACTCGAAACTAACCTAACTCGAAACTAACCTAACTCGAAACTAACCTAACTCGAAACTAACCTAACTCGAAACTAACCTAACTCGAAACTAACCTAACTCGAAACTAACCTAACTCGAAACTAACCTAACTCGAAACTAACCTAACTCGAAACTAACCTAACTCGAAACTAACCTAACTCGAAACTAACCTAACTCGAAACTAACCTAACTCGAAACTAACCTAACTCGAAACTAACCTAACTCGAAACTAACCTAACTCGAAACTAACCTAACTCGAAACTAACCTAACTCGAAACTAACCTAACTCGAAACTAACCTAACTCGAAACTAACCTAACTCGAAACTAACCTAACTCGAAACTAACCTAACTCGAAACTAACCTAACTCGAAACTAACCTAACTCGAAACTAACCTAACTCGAAACTAACCTAACTCGAAACTAACCTAACTCGAAACTAACCTAACTCGAAACTAACCTAACTCGAAACTAACCTAACTCGAAACTAACCTAACTCGAAACTAACCTAACTCGAAACTAACCTAACTCGAAACTAACCTAACTCCGTAGCCAAATGGCAAAAAACGGAACCCTTATAGATTCGTCATGTCTGTCTGTCTGTCTGTCTGTCCGTCTGTCTGTCCGTCCGTATGTCACAGCCACTTTTCTCCGAAACTATAAGAAATATACTGTTGAAACTTGGTAAGTAGATGTATTCTGTGAACCGCATTAAGATTTTCACACAAAAATAGAAAAAAAAACAATAAATTTTTGGGGTTCCCCATACTTCGAACTGAAACTCAAAAAATTTTTTTTCATCAAACCCATACGTGTGGGGTATCTATGGATAGGTCTTCAAAAATGATATTGAGGTTCCTAATATCGTTTTTTTCTAAACTGAATAGTTTGCGCGAGAGACACTTCCAAAGTGGTAAAATGTGTCCCCCCCCCCCCTGTAACTTCTAAAATAAGAGAATGATAAAACTAAAAAAAATATATGATGTACATTACCATGTAAACTTCCACCGAAAATTGGTTTGAACGAGATCTAGTAAGTAGTTTTTTTTTATACGTCATAAATCGCCTAAATACGGAACCCTTCATGGGCGAGTCCGACTCGCACTTGGCCGCTTTTTCTCCTTGCACCAATTTTACATGTCTCTGTTTGGCCCGATGGTTGACTGGTAGAGAATGCCATTAGGCATTAAGTCCGCCATTTGTACATTATTTTCGTGTATTGTGCAATAAAGTTTAAATAAATAAATAAATAAATAAAGTATATGAGCTATGCAATTGAAATTTTTTATGTTTAATAAGTCCACTATTGAATTCATATCCCGAGAATTTTGTTTATCTGGTATAATCCAAACCCAAGTTATGAGGTTTAAAAAAAACGACGAAGCGCTTCGAGAAAAGGTAGGTAGTGCCCTTGCGCTTCGCTTTGCTCGTCAGATTTCACAAATCTACAACAATATACTTACATATACTTATATTTACTTGCATAATGCAATCTGTTTATCGATAATAATCCATGTTCTACTAAGTTGGATTATAAATTGTTAAGAACCATTAATTAAAAAGCGGCCAAGTGCGAGTCGGACTCGCCCATGAAGGTTTCCGTATTTAGGCGATTTATGACGTATTAAAAAAAAACTACTTACTAGATCTCGTTCAAACCAATTTTCGGTGGAAGTTTACACGGTAATGTACATCATATATTTTTTTTAGTTTTATCATTCTCTTATTTTAGAAGTTACAGGGGGGGGGGGGGGGACACACATTTTACCACTTTGGAAGTGTCTCTCGCGCAAACTATTCAGTTTAGAAAAAAATGATACTAGAAACCTCAATATCATTTTTCAAGACCTATCCATAGATACCCCACACGTATGGGTTTGATGAAAAAAAAAATTTTGAGTTTCAGTTCGAAGTATGGGGAACCCCAAAAATTTATTGTTTTATTTCTATTTTTGTGTGAAAATCTTAATGCGGTTCACAGAATACATCTACTTACCAAGTTTCAACAGTATATTTCTTATAGTTTCGGAGAAAAGTGGCTGTGACATACGGACGGACAGACAGACGGACAGACGGACAGACAGATAGACAGACAGACAGACATGACGAATCTATAAGGGTTCCGTTTTTTGCCATTTGGCTACGGAGCCCTAAAAAGCGATATGACACGGTCGGTGATGTAGGTAGTAGTACTACTATGTAATTGTCATGATACGTATATGCTAGTATGTAAGACAGTACCTAATAAACCAGTTCTGAAGCGTATCTAATTTTAACTTACAACGGACAAGTGCACGGTGCACGTGGATATCCAAAATCATTATTCATCTCCTATATTACGCACACCCTAAACCGTTGTAGAACGAGATTATAGTGGAAACATAGAGTATGATATGCCTGGACATCAATGAAAGACAGTAAATTGTCATTACGTATAACCTTACAACATTTATTAAAACACTTGAACAAGTTAGTGAAGAGTAAAGACGTCAGTGGAAGGTTTCCCGCAGCACGCGCAGATGGCCGGCGCGCGCGGCGGCCAGCCCGCCGCCGCCGCCGAGCCAGGCGAGCAGCGCCGCGCCGAGCGCGCGCCGACTCCGCGCCCGCTCCACGTACCGCGCCGCGCCCTCCTCCTCCCCCTTCCCGCCGCTCACGAACCACTCCACTTCCAGCTCCTCTGTAATATAATATTTCATTTTCTTAGTTTATGAAGCAGCAGGAAGGTATCAAATTACCCCACTACGTCAAAAAAAAAACGCGGCTAAGTGCGAGTCGGACTCGTCCATGAAGGGTTCCGTATTTAGGGGATTTATGATGTATTAAAAAAGCGGCCAAGTGCGAGTCGGACTCGCCCATGAAGGGTTCCGTATTTAGGCGATTTATGACGTATAAAAAAAAACTACTTACTAGATCTCGTTCAAACCAATTTTCGGTGGAAGTTTACATGGTAATGTACATCATATATTTTTTTTAGTTTTATCATTCTCTTATTTTAGAAGTTACAAGGGGGGGGGACACACATTTTACCACTTTGGAAGTGTCTCTCGCGCAAACTATTCAGTTTAGAAAAAAATGATATTAGAAACCTCAATATCATTTTTCAAGACCTATCCATAGATACCCCACACGTATGGGTTTGATGAAAAAAACATTTTTGAGTTTCAGTTCGAAGTATGGGGAACCCCAAAAATTTATTGTTTTATTTCTATTTTTGTGTGAAAATCTTAATGCGGTTCACAGAATACATCTACTTACCAAGTTTCAACAGTATATTTCTTATAGTTTCGGAGAAAAGTGGCTGTGACATACGGACGGACAGACAGACGGACAGACAGACAGACAGACAGACAGACATGACGAATCTATAAGGGTTCCGTTTTTTGCCATTTGGCTACGGAACCCTAAAAAAACTACTTACTAGATCTTGTTCAAACCAATTTTCGGTGGAAGTTTGCATGGTGAATAGTTTGCGCGAGAGACACTTCCATAGTGGTAAAATGTGTGTGTGCAAAAAATGATATTAGAAACCTCAATATCATTTTTGAAGACCTATCCATCCATAGATACGCCACAAAAAGTATCAAATTACTTTTATTCAAAAAAATATTCTGTGAGCCTCAAGGGATCTTTCACACGTTTTACAGTGACATCATAATATCATAATTATTAGTGTCATAAAAATACGTTGCACGTATCATTTATGAATAGGTGAAGTCAGCAGCAGAAGTTGCTAAGCGGGCAAGGTGTTCAAAATGATTTTGACGCGACGTTATCGTTACAAGAATAATAAGTGCGTGTCAAGGTCATTTTGAACCACTCGCCCACTTAGCAACTGCTGCTGCTGACTGTACAGCACCTGAATAAACATTATTTACATTATAATGATCTCAATAACAAAATAAAAACTTGTAGTATCACTCACAGACGTATCTGCTTCAGAAAATTGTTATTGTAAACCTGCGCGGAGCCGTGCTGAACGCGAACCTTTATACTAGTGCAACACGCCCGAACGGCAGCCTTTACATACCACAGAAATCAGGCCAGGAGAAGAGCGGCAGAGTGCGGCACGTCTGTATAGTGAAGTCCCCCCTGTGCGCCTGCGCCGAGCCGTGCGCCGGGCCGGCCGCGTACTCGTCGTGCGCGCGCACGTGCGCCGCGCCCGCGCACCGCGCGCCGCACGAGAACGACAGCGAGTAGCGCCACGACGTGTAGTTGCTCCATTGGGATTCCAGCTTCCAGGACGAGCTGCTGGACAAGAGAGACATGTTTAGAACTAACAAACGATACATTTTGCTTCAATTAAAAATAACCAAAAATAAAATTAACGCTCAACGGATTTCGAGATGAAATTTACTATGGACATAGATTAAGGCCCGGGGATGGACATAGGATAGTTTTTATGATCGTCTTTCCTTGCAGACGAAGTCGAGGGCAGACGCTAGTACTGACATATGTGGGTAGAGCGACCGCAGGCTGTTGAAGTCGGCGAGGTGCGCGGCGAGCTTTTGCGGCGGCGCGCGCAGCTCCGCGGCCAGCTCGCTGGCGGCGGGCACGCGCAGCGCCAGCAGCGCCGCCAGCGCCAGCAGCAGCGCCGCCCGCCAGCGCCAGCCCGGGTGACGGCGCCACCACATGCTCCACGGCCACGGGAGGGATTGCTGACCAAACAACTTTTTAATTTATTTAGGATAAGTGGTCTAAAATAAAACTACTAAACTGTGGCATAAAACGCGAAAATTACGTTATTTCAAATTTTAAGTATATATAAATAAGCAGTAAAAATTGTAAACCAAATTAAATGAAATAAATTTCCAAAACAACTACTACTAACGCCATCTAGTGAGGACTCGAGTCAAACTTGGAAATGAATACAAAGAAAATAATAAAACATACGCGACCGAACGGTACAATAAACTACAAAAAAACCGGCCAAGTGCGAGTCGGACTCGCGCACGGAGGGTTCCGCACCATCAACAAAAAATAGAGCAAAAAAATCGTGTTTGTTGTATGGGAGCCCCCCTTAAATATTTATTTTATTTTTAGTATTTGCTGTTATAGCGGCAACAGAGATGCATCATTTGTGAAAATTTGAACTGTCTAGCTATCGCGGTTCATGGTGACAGACGGACGGACGGACTGCGAAGTCTTAGTAATAGGGTCCTGTTTTTTACCCTTCGGGTACGAAACCCTAAAAAAGAAGTTAGGAGTGTAGGCCAATTCGACGGCCTCCCATAATAATAGGGTTGAGTTAAAAAAAAAGCATTTCTATATACTTTAGATTAGATGTGGTCTGTATGTACCTACTATGCATACACAAAAACTTTCATATTTGTCGGAGTGATCGGACAGAGACATGGCGAACCTTAGTGATCTAAATAGTAATGCTCTTAGCATTCCTATTTAGATCACTAAGTGACTCTTAAAACTAAGGCCTGTGAAGAACCCACCTCGAATATAGGAGATTTTGGTAACTTTTTGCTGTTCTATGTACATTTTAATACTCACGTAGTACTTCAAAATACTTATTTTAATGCTTTGAAATTTTGAGGAGCAAGGATTAAAGTTGGGGTAAGTTGGGGTCGCACTTCGTCGCATAATAATTGATTGTCCTAATGTTAATGTTACGCATACAACTCTTTTCGCATAATGTTCCTCCAGCTGAAATAGAAAGTATTTTCGAAAATATTTTGCATAGGTTGTGTAGAAAAGGGTAGGTTAGGTTAGGTTTATGCGTAACATTACATTAGGACAATCAATTATTATGCGACCCAATATGGACCTATTAATTATTTAAAAAATTGTTATAAACTCACCTGGTATTTCAACATATAATAAACCACTGAATCGAGTAATTATGTGACACAAACTAAGCAGAGTATATCATCGTTTGATTCGGACGGAGGCGGAAGCTCTATCTAGAGATAACAGCTTCCGCAAGAATGATTCTCGCGGCCGTGGCGTGTCGCGGCACTCCCGGCAGCTGTTGAACGGTGGCAGACATAAGTTAAACCATGGATGCCGGCGCCGGCGGCTGTTCGTCATGTGTTGGTGTATATTTATAGACCGACGCGCTGTGTATGTGTCTGTGTAATGTAAACAAAGCTACTTGAACGAGTGTGCCGTGCCGGCCGGGACGCGGACCCTGTTTAATTTAGCATTTAAATTTTTATTACTTTAACGCCATCAACTTTTTTTTATTTTTTAAATACATCATCAGATGGCGCTGTAGCGGTGCTTTAATCACAGATTATGAGTTACTAGCGACCCGCCCCGGCTTCGCACGGGTTAACAAATTATACAAAAACCTTCCTCTAGAATAACTCTATCTATTTAAATAAAACCGCATCAAAATCCGTTGCCTAATTTTAAAGATCTAAGCATACATACCTATAGACAGACAGCAGGAAGAGACTTTGTTTTTTATACTATGTAGTGATGAGACAATGTGGCGCACTTCTTTCGATCTTTAATATCCATGACTAACAACCCTTTATCATGCTTCCGTTGTAATTTTGCACCTGTGTCAGTGGTCAGGCAAATCCAATTTCACGTTTTGAAGTTCATAATATATGTCGCTCTCTGGAGCAAACAACTATACAAGTGCTTTTTTAACATTTTTTCTACTCCCGTACTTTTATTTGTCATTTATAGGGTCGTACACACACCTTTAAACCCCTATGTTATAGTTGTCAAGACAAGTCTTTAGTCTATTCCCCAAAAAAGTATTTGTGCATACACGCAGTATCTTTTTGGTACTTTTACGACACTTCGTGTAATCACCACTTAAAAAATATTGTATGAAATACATTGTTGCCAACCTAATTTTAATTGTCATCTCTGACAGATGAGTACTAACTAGTAAAAACAATAAAATTGCTTCAGAAGTCAGAAACGCGCATGTGACACCCGTAATATAGCAAGATCCATAGACTACGAACACCGCTTAGCGTTGCTTGTTAGTCTCCATAGGCTACTGTGGCCAAAATCGAGAAAAAAACTGTCCAAAATTGTGTATGTATGTAAATGTCACATAGACATTTACATACATACACACAAACATACAGATGACTTATAGGCTAATTTCTAATTTGATTTGATTGTTAATGTTTAATTTTAGTTTTACTTAAGTTTTCCCTTATTTTTGTACATTGTGCCCATTACTGAGTGCCACCTAGTCCATCCACTGGGCCTTACTGAAAATCAGCGTCGCGGAGTGTGCCATGTGGCTCATACCGTGACACCTAGCTGAGTGAGGACCATTTAGCGCAACCTCTCATTTTGTGTTCTCTTTTGTTAGTTTTTAAGTTTGTTATTGTGCTAATAAATGCTTTTTCTTTCTTCTTTCTTTCTTTCTAATTTAACTAAGAGCAAGTACCAGGGCCTCATGAGTTACAAGGTGTCGCTGGCCAACCGGCCGTGGGGCGCGGGGCGCGATGGCCGGGTCGCGTATCTTAGCTGTATGTACACTTTTGGTTTGTTTACCTACATATATGTCCTATATGAATCCACTTGTTTAAAGTATTATTTTTGTTGAATGAAAAATATTTGTAAATTTACAATTTTTTTTCAAAGTAAGTGCTTGGTTGTAGAAAAAGTATTGTATGCAACGTTGTTTAACTGAGTCAAAAAATACTCGTGGCGTCTTTATTAACAATTTTCGGCTTCGCCTCAAATTGTTACTCACGCCACTCGCCTTTTTTGACTCCTCTTAAACAACGGTTGCATAAAATACTATTTCGCGACGCGATCCTCGTTAGCGATCCCTTTTTGTCTCCCGCCTGTGTCGTGAACTCGTGAGTGAGCTCAACGTGGGTAAAGGAAAAGTAAAACCAAAGTGGATTTGTTGATTTAATTATTTTATTTCACGTATTAAAATTTTGACACAATTTGTCCACGCACGTTCTAAGATTAACCTTACTTTTACAAAATTCAGTTCAAATTTATTACAATTAGATATCATAATTACAACATCGTTCAATCGTTTAATTTAAGTATCCGTAATTAAAATTCAATTCATAAACACACATCCGAGACATTTGTTCGATTGTGATTAATAGTAGTTTGTTCATAAACTGCCACTCACGGGCGCACAGCTACACTTTCATTTGATTAGAGTCGAACCGAGCTAACGTCGCGGCGCATCCGTAACGGCAGAGGGCCCCACTTAGTTTAGTTTAGTTTCTTTATTGGTAAAAAGTATTTTACAGGTCACACAGGTACAATTGAAATAAGATAGTTATTTACAATTCTGGATAAAAATAATATATTGGTCAAAGTTTACAAATCTCTAAATAATGAATAATGATCGTGCAATAATTGTTAATATAGTAAAATTTACATATCCTCATTATTAACGTAACATTTCACTCGCTTCGCTCCGTTCCGGTCGACGCAAAGTTAGCTCGGAAGAACTCTATACAATTAAGTATCCCGAGCACAACAGACTCGACAAGTCTCGAGAGCCCCGAGGATCCTCACTCGACTCGGACCCCGCCGAGGACGCGCGAGCCGTATTAAACTAATCGGGTCGGCGCTTCGATCGCGACCGTCCCCCCGGCCCTCCCGCGGTAAAAAAATAAATATGTATATGTACAGAGGCGCGCGGCGGCGCCCGGCGCCCGCTACCGCTTCTTCTTGCGGCCCTTCCGGTAGCCCTTCCCGTACCAGCCGCCCTCGCCGGCCTCCCCCCCGCTGTCCCCGCCCCCGCCCCCGCCGGGGCAGCACGTGCACAGGTAGCGGCGGCCGCGCACGCGCCGCCACACGCGGCCCGGCGGCTGCGGGTCCCGCGCCGGGTACCACAGACAGCGCGCGCTGCCGTGCCGCCGCCAGCACCACGCGCACGCCGGCTGCGGCGCCCGCGCCAGGATCGTGTGCAGCCCGGGGTACAGCTCGGCCCTGCACACGAGCACGGCGCGCGCGATGAACGCCGCGGCGGCCCGCGAGGCCTCGCTCTCGGAGTCCTCGTCGGGCCGGGGCCGCGGGGGGCCGAGGCCGCCGCCCTCGTCCTCCTCCTCCTTGGGCTCGGGCGCGTGCGCGGCGTGCAGGAGGATGCGCGCCGACCCGCCGGCGAGGGACACCTGAGGGGAGACAGATTTAAATAAAAAATGTATTCGTCGGGCGTTTTCGCGTTGTCCGATCCGATATCGCGCGTGGCGTGTCGGATGAAGTTTGGAGAAAAACGGTTCCTAGAAAATGCTCTATCTATGGTGGCGGTCGGCAACCTTTTAGCGGCCGAGGGCCACATAGTAGTTAACGAAGTTGATGCGAGCCGTACTTTGTTAATATTTATGACTTTATCAAACATTGTCGTTCGTCAATATTACTCACAAAATAAGCCAGGGAGACTCGAGGGCCGCAAGTGACAAGTTCACGGGCCGCAGGTTGCCGACCGCTGATCTATGGCATCGAGTTCTATTATTTTTCCGAATAACATTGTCTTACTTTTTGCTTCTTTATACATAGTAGTAGTATCCGGCATCCGATATCGGGTCGGGCGACGTGAAAACGCTAAGTCTTACGTCATAAAACAGATCGGTTTGGAGAATACTTTCATGAACAGCAGCCGAGTGTTGAAACAATCGTGGACGAATAAAATAACAAGATTAACAATATCTATACACAATCACGTTTTTCCAATATTTAGCGCTGCAATATCTGAGCAACAGCCTGAATAATGGAGAACTGCGATTTGGTTGAGACATATTGTCGAGTTTTCTTGTTATATTCGCTCACGGAACAAATTAAGGCCAAGTACGAACTGTATTTTTTGATTTTATCTCCGAAACCACTGGGTCTAAAATTTGGAAAAACATACAAAAATAGTTCTTTACCTATAGATAACAGGAAAACCTATTAGAAATGTACAGTCAAGCGTGAGTCGGACTTAATGTACGGAACCCTCGGAACGCGAGTCCGACTCACACTCGGCCGGTTTTTGTGTGAATCGATTTTCAAGCTTTTCGATTTAGCGTTTTGAATCATTAACAAATAAATTCCACACTCACCTCAAAAGACCTCAGGTGCTCCTCTTTAACCGCGGAGCGAAAGCCATTCTCCAACTTGGGCTTCTTTTCTTCGGGCTCCAAGGTCTCCGGGCCTCGGGAGCGGTCCTTCCGGGCCTCAGGGCTCCGCGAGCGGTCCCAGAGGGGCCGCAGACCTCGGCAACGCTCCGCGAGGGCCGGCGAGTCTCGCGAGCCGTCCACCGGGCACCGTCGGTCCGGCGCGCGCCCCGCCGGGTCCCGGCTGTCTCGCGAGCGCCGCGGCGGGGACCGGAGACGGGGTCCCTCGGCCGGAAAGTTCGGGTCCCTCGAGCGGTCCGCCGGCCGCTGGAGTCTGTTGAGCCCCGGCACGGGGCGCAGCGGCCTCCGGAGGCTGTCCACCCGGGGGGGCGGCCGGGGACGGTCGGGCGGACCCCTGGGCCCGGAGGCGGCTCCCCGCTCGCCCCGGAGACGCTCCCGCAGCCTCCCCAGCGGCACCGCGTCGTCGGAGTCGGACGCGGAGGAGGAGTCGGACTCCCCGGGCTCGGAGGAGGCGCTCCCCGCGGCGGCGAGGGGCAGCGCGGGGCGGGAGCAGGTGTGGCGCTCGGCGGCGGCGAGGGGCGTGGCGTGCGCGAGCAGCGGGTCCCGCGAGCGCCGGTAGCGCGGCACGCGCACCCGCAGCCGCCGCGCCAGCTCGCGCATCACCGAGTCGCAGCGCGCGTTGATCTGACCACACGCGATTAACAGTTTACGTCTACCTTCGACGGGGGCGGACTCTTCGTCAGATCTAAAGGGACCTGTTGTGTTTTTTAAGTGTTCGTGTGTGTACTATTTATGAAATTACGTTTCGTAGACACCTTCCTGTTACGAAATAAGACATTAGAGTGCCGCTTAATATTTCTAGATGTACGAAGGAGCTGTTTCCGATCTGATGATATTTTATGACGGCTCAAAAATTTACTCGGGACCAAAATTTGGTTTCCCGAAGATCATATAAATACAGTTGACGAGGGGCGCTCTAGTTTCGACATTCGCATAAGTGAGTCGGTCGCATACCTTGAGCTCGGCGGCGGTGTCCTTGGGCGTCCACTGCAGGTTGACGATGTAGAGGCGCGGCCGCGCGCGGGCCGGCCGCGCCATGCACCACAGGCGGGGGTAGCGCCGCAGCACCTGAGCGTGTTACATTATATCAGCGGTCGGCAACCTTTTAGCGGCCGAGGGCCACATAGTAGATAACCAAGTTGACGCGGGCCGCACTCTGTTAATATTTATGACTTTATCAGACATTGTCGTTTGTCAATATTACATACAAAATAGCCAGGGAGGCTCGCGGGCCGCAAATGACAGGTTCACGGGCCGCGGGTTGCCGACCGCTGCATTATATTATAGGAGCGTGGTGGTCAAAAATAGTGGGTTCGAACCTCGGTCGCGCTCTATGGGTGGAGCGGAAAAATTTTTCTCGAAAAAAATGTAGAAAGATGATTAAATTTCGGTCAGTATCCTCGTCATACTCGGACGAGACGTTAATGATCATCGGCGTTCACATCGGGACGGAACCTCGACACGAAGCGCAGTTACCTTGAGGCTGGAGCCGAGACACAGGATGACGTCGGCGGCGGCGGCGTGGCGCAGGGCCCCGGCCCAGTTGAGCGGCCAGGCGGCGCGCGCGCGCTCGCCGAAGTGCACGATGGTGTCGCGCAGCGGCCGCCCGCAGCGCGGCACGGGGCAAGTGCGCCGGGTGCCGTGCGCGTAGCGCCCAGTGCGCTACATAGTTACGTACATACATCATTTTCACCTACTTTATTTTTCAAAAACGAAAAGGAATATTGCAGTTGCGGGTTGCAATATTTTTCATGACCTTCGGAAATTTGGTATATATTATTAGCTTTGTAAAAATGAAATGATTGAACAGTGATGGAATCAAATTTCCAATATAACATAGAGTACACGGTATACCGGTGCGGCCCTCGGTGGGTCAGTATACCTGCGTAGTGTCGAACGCCCGCAGCAGCACGGCGCGGCAGGCGGGCGCGGCGCAGCGCTCGGCGAACATGTCGCCGTGCAGCTCGGCGAGCGCGCGGCGCGGCAGGCCGGCGCGCACGTGCAGCCCGTCGCAGTTCTGCGACACCACGAACTTGCACAGCCCGCGCGCCACCAGCGCCGTCAGCGCCATGTGCGTGAACGTGGGCTGCGCGCGGGACACCTCCACGCGACTGCAACCGTCCATACATACACGCGAGTCATTGTCTATTGTAGCTAGAGAATACTGGACTACAAATAGTGCAAAGAGGATGTTTGTGATGAAGTGTTTGAAGACGATGAAGACCTGCCAGCGGAAGGTGTGTCCGCTTGGCCTGTAACAACGCGAGCCACTCACCCGATGTCCTCTCCGCGCTGCAGCCTCGTCCACACGCCGTGCGGGCCGCGGTAGTCGGGAATGTCGGCCGCTGTGCTGATCCCCGCTCCCGTGTACACCTGTATGTATACCCATACACTTTACCATAGAGAAATACAGTAAGACGAGAGTGCTCACTCCATACATCAGTTTTGGTACCAAAAAGACTATTTCAGTGTCAACATCTAGCATCGAGTAGCAGAATTATCAGTGCTGCTACTTGACAATAGATGTAGCACCAAACCGGAAAGTCTTATGTTGTTGAGCATAGGCTTTCCGGTCAGCTGAGTAAAGCTGGCTATGTATTTTAATACACAAGTATAAAGAAAGCTTTCTTTGAAATGGAGAATATACAGTTCTCTTTACCTAACGAAAGTTGACTAATGTGTGAATTTTGTCTCACAAACAGACATATGTAAGACCCTTACTGGAATATGCCTTCCAAATTTGGAACCCGTATTTTAAAAAGGATATAAATCTTATTGAAAAAGTCCAAAGAAGAGCCACAAAATTGGTACCATCTCTTCGTAACCAACCATATGAAGATAGATTAAAGGAAATGGGCCTGACAACCTTGGAGCAGCGAAGGCAACGCGGCGACTTGATAGAAACATATAAAATACTCACAGGACACTACAACGTACCCGGGTTAAGCGATATTTTTACTCGCAACATAAATGACAGACTGAGAGGACACTCTTTGAAACTGACACGGACGCAAAGTAGTAGCAACCCCAGACGACACTTCCTATCTAACCGTGTAGTGAAAGTGTGGAACAGTTTACCCGAGTCAGTGATCAGTGCACCCTCGATAAACTCTTTTAAAAACAAACTCGATGAACACTTTCGTAGACTACAAAACACAAGTGGACATTGATGTGCACGTATCAGCTTTAAGCTGCCTGTGCATTCACATATAATAAGAATAATAATAAACTATTGCAACAATCCCAACTTCCCAATCCTATCATAATTGAATATTTTGAAAACAAACTTGGTGAAGTTTCATCATATAGCACACATTTTGCTCATCTTGGAGGGCCAACCGAGGCTCGGGCTCCTTAACTCCACGAAACAGAAAGTTATCTGACCATTAGTATAATTTAAAACAATGAGATAAGATTTATCAATGGTCAGTTAAGCATGCTACTTTGAACACTGCAGGTTATCTGTTAAAGTAGGGGTTTCGAGGGTGTCATTAGTGCTGTGACTGACCACGAGATGCTTGGCCTGGCGCACGACTCGCGCCAGCTCTCGGCACTTGTCGCGCAGCACGCTCGGGCTGTCCTCCACCTCCTGGGCGCGCTGGCGGGCCCGCTCGCGGCGCTCGGCCGCCAGCGCCGCCGCGGCCGCTCGGCGCGCCGCCTCGGCCTTGTCTCCGCCGCCGCTCTTGCTGGGGCCGCCGCCACCGCCGCTCTTGCCGGAGCCGCCGCCGCCGCCGCCGCTGAGCCTGGCGCTCGAGCGCACGACGGCGCGCTCCATGGCGCCGCGGCTCACGACGCGTGTCGGGTCTCCGGCCCCCGCGCGCCACCGCTGTCGGTGCCCGTCGCCGCCCAAGGGCTCATGTCGGGTACGGGCTCTTTCACGGATCGCGATAGCCGTTCATAAACATTAAACGATGCCAATGGCCGTCTGACGACTCTGACGGTCGACCTGTCAAAGTGTCACCTCGACGCTTCTAGTCGGTGTTGCCACCATCGTCGGGCCATAAATCAAATTTGCTTCGTTCGGAAATTATGAATTGTCATTATACTACTCTTTGCAACCCATGAATCTAGTATTAAACTGGATTGGGCATGAGTGGTGGGGTGGGGATAACTGATAGAACGGGATAGACTTATGTATCTTTCAGTAGGAGTAGCAGCGAAAGCGCTATTATTGTTTGTCCTTGTCACAGTCTCACATTTTTTTTTATTCCCCACCGTAAATTAGTATGGGTGATTGGTCGAATTTATTTGTTGCCCACCCCACCATAACAAATAAATTCGACCAATCATAGCGTCGCATTGCGTATTGTTTTGTCCCTCACGGAGGCACGCGTAGCGTAGACCACTTAATAATGGCTCCTTATTAAGTGGGCCACACGATGGGCCAGCGCTGGCCACTCCAAGGGACGCATTTATGCGTTAGAGGGAGCAAGTGATATTGCTATCTCATTCTACCGCATGGCTGCGTCCCTTGGAGTGGCCGGTGCTAGCCCATCGTGTAGAGGAGCCATAATATGGTAAGTCAATGACGTGCCCAACTTAAGTGGAGTCCCATGAGACAATTTTTCGCCAATCTGATTAAATTGTCCGATCAAATCAGGTGGTGCAGACGCAAACACCAATCGGCGGTCGAATTGGGCACGTCCTGATTTGATCGGACAATTTAATCAGATTGGCGAAAAATTGTCCTCGTCTGGATAGGCCTTTAAACCATAGATACTTCAAAATTTAAAATGTCATGGCGTCGCTGTCAATGTCAATTTCTTTCAGAAAGTTTGACAGGTGAGTGAAGTGCGATTTGTGTATATAATTTCGAAAATCTGTATTAATCTTTGAATATTGCGGTGATTTTTGATAATAATCGACTGTAATAGACGCAGTGTGCCCCTGTTAATGTATGTGTAATAGTATTTTGCTGATAATCTTGTGTTTTCTTGCAGTTACTTGTCATCCTTTGGAACAACTTCAACATGGTAAATATCTCTTGTTTTTGACTTTAATATTAATTGAATACGTGGTCAAGGGCCACATAATAAATAAGCATATTTAAATTACTATATAATGTCGCAAAGTTTGTGATTTATTTTGTTCGGTTTCAAGTTAACCTCTCTTGTTGTTATTCTATTCCTCGATCCCGGCCCGACCCGATGTCCCCGTGATGAAGCTTGATGATGTGTTTTATGTTCCAGCCGCGTGAAATCAAGGACATTAAGGATTTCCTCCTGAAGGCGAGAAGGAAAGACGCCAAATGTAAGTAGACTCATATGTAAGTCACATAAAAATTAAATCTTAAAAACGTTCGATATGTATGCATGCAGTGTCAGCTAATTGAGAGAGGTTTCTTGTTAAAGTTATGAAACTAGTGATAACTGTCCCCTGCCATGTTCCAAAATAGTGCTATAACCTCCAGTGGTCTGAAGACAAGTTTCAACAAGTTCCATATTACTTTTTTGTGAAGTCATCAACCATGTAACCTCACATGTAACCATCAAAGAGGTTGCAATATATTCCCAAAAGCAAATCCTTAATATTTAAAGAGCATATTTTGTTGGTGTTGCATGAATGAGCAAGATTAAACATGGGTTTATTATTGCAGCGGTGAAAATAAAGAAGAACCCTGAGAATGTGAAGTTCAAGGTGCGATGCTCGCGCTTCCTCTACACGCTGGTCATCACCGACAAGGAGAAGGCCGAGAAGCTGAAACAGAGCCTGCCCCCAGGTATCTGACAAGTTTACACTCTACCCATTCACTATATAAGAAAAATTGGCAGTCAAATTTATATCAATGGTATTAGAAATTAACTATCAAGGTTTCATTTTAAAAATGAAAGAAAAAGAAAAACAAATCTGTCCTATTCATAATGATTTATATTTCTTGGAGGTTTTTTTAATAGATTCATGTGATTAACATACATATTGGGACAAGTCTATTGTTTCCTTTTCCAAAACTGACTAAACATAACAAAGTGATCATATTGTTAGATATTGTTAGAAATTCTCAACTGTAAGTGATGTAAACAAAATATACAAATCCGAGCTTGTCCCAATGTTTCATAATTTCCCAGGCCTGCTATATTGTCAGCAATATTGTCAAATGTCCCATACTGGTTTTTGGAGACCTAAATTTAAATAGCGCTTCACAGAATATTCTCAACTATTATAATTATTTCTTAAGTTTCTGTTGCATGAAAGAGATGAATGATGTGATGAATGATAGGGGAGGTATCCTGGATGTCGTCCTGTCTCAGGAGTGCGCTGGTGAGGTGAGAGTGACTCGTGCTGACACAGACCTGGTGTCTCCGGACGCCTACCACCCGCCGCTAGACATAGATATCACATTTAGTGCCAAGGTAAGGTCACGACCGCAGGATCCCAGTAACGTTAATGTAGATCACGACTACAATTTCAAAAAAGGGGACTATTCACGTCTATATGCTTTACTTAAAAGTGAACAGTGGCAAAATGTATATAGTGAATCTGACTGCCTAAACACAGCTACGAACCACTTTTATGAAACTCTGTATTCCCATTTTAACGCCTGTATACCGAAGAAACGACGCGCAAAAGGTCGTACAAAGACGTACCCCGTTTGGTTTACTGGCGAAATAATAAAGGACTTGCGCCGTAAAACGGAGCTGCATCGCCGATGGAAACGCACCGGTGACGAGGAAACCGGTCAGCTGTACAACGCCCTACGAAATGATTTAAAGGTAAGAACAGTAGATGCATACAACATACATATGAAACGAATTGAAAATAATATTAAAATTAACCCACGGGATTTCTGGCAACATATTTCTAGCTTAAAATCCAAAGGCGGTCTGGTGCAGTCTGTTACGTACAAAGACGAAGCGCACAGTGGCATTGCGGCGGCAAATGCATTTGCTAATTATTTTAGTAGTGTATTCCTCCCAAATAACCCTACTCTCAGCGCCGACAGCTGTAGCACTGCATCCGAGCTCGTTACATCTAGCAATAACCTAAATATACAAATCCGACGTATTACAACAAAACAAGTCTGTGACGCACTAAAAACTTTAAAACCTAACAGTGCAATTGGACCCGATGGAGTGCCGCCATACATCCTACGCGCCTGCGATGGTATCCTCGCCAAACCGCTGTGTCATATCTTCAACCTATCGCTTACAAAACAAACATACCCATCCCCGTGGAAACTTTCCCGGGTCACGCCTATACCCGTTCTATGGATGGGTATCGACCAATAGCCGTTCTCAACTCAGCAGCTAAAACTTTTGAGACTATTTTACACAAAGAGATATACCGACAAATCGATCCATTCATCTGCGACGCCCAGCACGCGTTTAGGTCAGGCAGGTCAGTAAATACTAATCTACTGATCCATGTTGACTGTATCAGTAAGTGTCTTGATAGCGGTACCCAAGCTGATGTAATTTATCTCGATTTCCAGAAAGCATTTGACACCGTTGACAATGACGTACTTCTAACTAAACTATGGGGTATAGGGTTCAACCACGAACTGCTCGTTTTTTTTGCTGACTATCTAAAAGACAGGACACAATTTGTCAAATATGGACCCTATATTTCATCTCCGTACCATACTCGATCGGGAGTAAGTCAGGGATCAAGCCTCGGACCTCTGCTTTTCTTAATCATGGTGAACGACCTTGTGAGTGACCTGAAGTACGCCAAATGCTTACTATACGCGGATGACCTCAAGCTGGTAATGGGCATCGAGCAGGAGTCGGATTGCTTAAAGCTTCAGGAGGATCTCGATCGGGTATATCGCTGGAGCGTCGCGAACAAACTTCGCTTCAATAACAACAAGTGCCAAATAATGACATTTACACGTCGTCAACGTCCAGTTAGCTTTAACTATGAGATAAACGCTCAGGCGATAAATCGTGTTGTTTCAGTTAAAGACCTTGGAGTCAAGTTTGACCGCGAGCTCACATTCCATGAGCACATTAATAGCCTCGCCAAAGAGTCCTATCGGAGGTTAGGTTTCGTGATGAGGAACGTTAAGGACTTTCACAATGGCAGCGTCATCAAACTCCTCTATACGGCTCTAGTCCGGTGCAAACTGGAGGCTAGCGCCTGTGTCTGGAGTCCTAGTGAGGCCAAGTATAAGCTTAGTTTAGAAAAGGTCCAAAAAGCGTTCCTGCGTTTTATATACAAAAAGCTCTATGGATATTATCCATTTATGTATCCGACTAAGTTTTTACTTGGCGTTCTAGGTCTTAACTCTTTGGAGGTTCGTAGAGGATGCGAGCGGTTGGTAACAGTGTGTAAGGTGCTTAGCAACAAAACTAACAGTATGGAGCTGCACAATGTCCTCAACTGTATAGTTGTGCCTCCGAATAACTCTCGCCGGCGACCATACCTACAGCTGTGGGACGGTACAGGACCGCGCGCGACCGCTGCGCGTCGCAACTCGCCGCTGTGCGACATGATCAACTCACTCAACGGGCTCCTGCGCACGAATCCACAAGTGGATATTTTCATGGATAAGTGGCCTAAACTAATGTCCAGGTGCCTCGTTTATTGTGAGAGTGAATGAACGTGTGATAAAATAGATGATGAATGTAATACTTGTAATAGTTGTAATATGCCAGAGTTTATTGTTATAGTTGTTATATTTGTATAATTTTTAATGATGTCTTGATGTGGTTGATAAACTATAATTCTGTTGATATAATTGTATAGTAGCAAGTGTAATTGGTATTGGTGTAATTGGTATACTGTAACCGTTCTTGTGGTATTAAATAAATTAAAAAAAAAAAAATAGGTACTAGTACTATTTTGTAATCTATTTGATAATACGATATGAAATGTACATGCATCTGCAAAGAAATATAAGTGTGTGTAAAGTCTATACTTCATGACCACTTTGCAAACCCTCTTGCACCAGGCCTTGTGCCCAGCAGTTGAACATATTTAAGTATAAGTACATTCAGATGTCTGATTCAATTAAGTAATTTATTAAATAATGTAAATAAGGTTTGTCTGCGGTAGTTAAACCACACAGATATTAAATCAGTACAGCATACCGTTTGCACGTACCACTCCTACAGCAGTGCCGCATGAAATGTACAATATGTTTGTGTTGTTGCAGGTCTCCAGGTGAAGGAAGTGAAGTAATGACTAAGTGTAGCCAATAAAACATAAAAATCCACTGCCGTGTTTCACTTTACTCCAAGTCCACACATATTCAGTTACCTACTGTACTAGCAAATTAACAGGATACGGAAGGACACATATATGTGACGTACTCTATGAAAAGGGACCTTATTGTCGATGGCGCTTACGCCATTATTATCGATGCTCCGATATAAATACGATGCCACACGCCGCGCGACGCTGTGCGGCGTAAGCGCCATCGACAATAAGGTCCCTTTTCATAGATAATGCCCCATATTATTCTTTATAGCAGAGATCTTTTAACTTGGGACAGCATATAAATCCGGCCCGGAATATAATCAAATTCCGAACAATGAAGAGGAAGCCTACCTGTGTCTTGTATAGGTACATATGTACCAGGGATGTTGCGAACATCCGCATCCGCATCCGCAACCGCGGAACTTCCGCATTATTTTCAACATCCGCATCCGCATAAAATCGATGCGGATTTAATGCGGATGCGGATGTGGAACAGTTCGGTACAGGAACGTCTTAGCATCGGCGTAAGTGCTAGACTGCTAGGTAATTTAGTCATTAGCCAAAAAAACCTATTAGAAATTAGCAGTCAAGCGTGAGTGGGATTTAATGTAGGGAACCCTTGGAACGCGAGTCCGACTCGCACTTGGCCGGTTTTTTGAAATAAAAATGACTAAAATGTAATATTTGACGTTTTTTATGTACCTATCTTGACATCCGCATCCGCATCCGCATCCGCGGATGTGAGCCGTTAAAAATCCGCATCCGCATCCGCATCCGCGGATGTCAAAAAATCGGCATCCGCAACATCCCTGATATGTACTATAATTATGTAGGTCTAATAGTTAGGAGGCCCCTGATGTAGCGTGCCAAGCTGCCAAGGTAATGCCCCTCAAAGGGCGGGCGTCACATTCGCCTTTGTTTGCTTCCAAGGACCATAATTATACAAATATTACAAATGTGTGCTTCATATGATTTGATGCCTTCATTAAAATAATATTGAAATCAAGCGTTGTATTAGAGAATCTTTATACAGGTTGGCCCACAAATACCTATGTTGACAATTTTTTTTAGAAATACTGTTCTGTTACAACGTCGATCGTTTAACTGAAACAAAACGTATTATCTTTAAAATATTCTCCTTTGCCTATGATACACACACGCAAAAACTGATAAAAATGATTATCAATATGCACAGTAAAAAAGTAGGTACAGTACGATACAAGTGCGAGAAATAGGAAATTCGCAACGAGTGGCGATACATTAAAACCTTTAAAACACGATCGAAGGACTATTACAGTGCTATTATGGTGCTACTTTCCGGCACTAGCGAATAAGCACTTTCCGTGCCTATGTCAAAATTTTAAAGGGCTTTATGTACTGTAAAACGTACGATACTCGTACAAAGAGGTAATTCGCAACCCGTGTCGATTTAAAACACTCCCTTCGGTCGTGTTCGTGTTTTAACTTAAAACCACTCGTTGCGAATTTCCTACTTTCCGCACTTTTATCGTAAATAACTACTGTCAACGTATTTTTAGGCCACCTTATGTCTCACGAGTATTGTATTACTGTACACATACTTATTTTAACTGTTAATTAATTCATTGTCGTAATCCATAACACCCAAAGTATGTCTGGAAATGTGAGGCGTGCAGCAAGTGTTTCCTGACCTGACCCACCCCAACCTTCCACCCAGTATCCAAAGTGCTCGACATTGCCGGCGCCCCGCGCGCCGCGGCAGGACCCGCAGCGCGGCCGCGGCGGCAGGCGGCAGTCTCCGCGCGCCCGCCTTGTCCAACGTATGTTCCTCCCTTCCGCCGCTTCCGCGCCACCGCGCGTATCCAACACAACTTCTGTACTTTACGAACTTGTTCTGAAAGTGGGACTGATAAGTTAACATGCATTGTATTGTAGTTTTAGATGGTCGTTTAAGGAGTTTGCTAAGTTTTGGATTGTAACAAGCCGCTATTACGTAAGTAGACTTCAATTAGTTGGTTAGTAGTTACCTGCCCTATGTAAGTATATGTAGACGGTAAATAAAACCCGTACAATTTAGGTCGGTACTTAATTAGTACTTTACACTGTCTCTTAATATTACCCGAGTCCCGAGTATCCGAGGCTTACGAGGAGCCACGTCCTTGATTTTTGAGTGAGAAGTGTGAGAACGGCATTTAGTGTTTAGCTAATTTTGTTTAACCCTCGTGCCTTGAATTGAAACCCTCGCAACGCTCAAGATTCCACTTTTCGTAAAATAGCGGGAAATAGTTTTATTTTCTAAAGTTACTTAGGTACAGTATATATTATACATAGATAGGTATATATAACGATAACTGTTTGTAAAAACTTGGGAAATGTAGGGTCCTACATCCGATATCGGATCGCACAATGTGAACACGCTGTAAAGCGGCTCCCAAGAGTCCCAAGCGACCGATTCGAGTGGGTTTTTTTTTAACCGACGTCAAAAAAGGAACAGGTTTTCGATCGCACTGATTAGGTAATTATGACTGTTCGACGTCGGTTTCAAGCCAAATATTTTTTTATATTAAAGGAAGAATTCGCCACCTTATTCTTTGTTATCGAACTCAATCGAACTGCACGGGGTGGCAGTCGGTTCAACGTGTGCTGACGCGTGGTGTAAGAAACTCGTATTGGCAATTGGCATTGACTTCAAGCAAGATCGGGTTGCTACCTAGTGATTTTAAAAGGGATTTTTTTTTTCATTTCTCATGCTCTGAAAGTGGGACGTGTACTTTCTAAGTACCTACGTATTATCCTTTATTTTACGATAAGCAATTAAAATTTTGGTTTAAAATGGATTTTTTGTACCTACAATTCCCATTCCTCTACCATAAATAACGATATTTTTACCTAAATAATTTATTGAATGAAAGTATATACCCTCAAGAAATATTACTTAGCCGTGTTTTATAATATGCACGGCATGTAGGTATCTAAAACGAGCAAAACAAAAAGGCACGGCCGTACCATCCTTTTCTCGAAGCGATTCAAGCCATTTTCGACGTCCTGTAATTTTGTGCTGGCTGAAGGGTTTTAACACCCCCTGGCACAGATTAAAATAACCGACTTGGTTTCACATTACGTCTCAAATTTTTTTTGTAGTAGAAGCGTTGCGAGACTTGCACCTTTTTACATGTACCTAATGTTTTTGATGTGATTTAACATTCCTATTTAGAGTAGTGTTTAACTCGGGTGAAACTGGTGAAAAGCACCATTTCAGTCTCGGACTATTGGCGCTCTCACTGTGTTCGAGCGCCTAACTACCTCAACAGGAATGGGTGCCTTTCACCCCTTTTGATTAACAAAACAATCTACTATATTTTATCCTTTTCGAAATCAGCTTTTCCCTTTTTAAGTTTAATTTAAATCTAAAATATCTATTTCTAAGCGGTTTACTTTATCATAATAATTTAATTCGAAAGTTTTATTAATTGAACCCCGAGATGAGTTTATATCCAGTGCACGTTTATATTGTTTAGGCACTAACAATGTGTTAACAGTAACCGAGTCGTGTTCAAATGTTTGTCAGCGGCTTGTATACGATGAAGGTAGGTACATATGCTAAACGTCGATGGCATGGCTAGTTGGGTGCATGGGGACATTGTGTCCACAAACGATATACGGTTATACCTACATTGAACCACAGACACATTGAACCACATTTATTGGTTACCACTATTAGACACACGTCAAATGCTTTATTGTTTTTTTTGTACACCACTCCATTACTTTCCTGTTCCAGGTTGTAACAGCCAGATGTTTGTTACTACACTTGCTACGTTACAATAGAATATTTAATTGCTGTAAGAAAATGACTTTCCCATTCATAAATCGGTATCGTATTGTTTCATACTACCACCGAGGGTGCTTGTTTCATCTAGTCAATCTAGCTCCTTGCTACGACTAACTGCTACATTAAGTTATTTCCGCTCGTCGTTGGCAACTTACCAAATCCCGAGGGTCCCCCACCCGGATAGCTAACTTTACTATCCTTGCTGAAGCCATAAAACGAATGTACATACCTTCTTTTTGCACTTTTCCCCACTGCTGCTTAGCTTAAATGATATAGATAGGTATCAAGATAAAGTTTAGAGCCCCTCTCCCCCCCCACTCTAAAAAATTACACATAAAATCTTGGTTGCTCCACTTCTTAAATCCATCCCTGGCTCCTAAGGACCAATCCTGCCAAAGGAAATTTTTTGCTCACGACACGCCATATTTCATGTCTATGATAAATAAAATAAAAAATTAAGTTTGTATTTTTTACGTTAAATAAACATTTTATTACCTATAGTTACCTATAGGTAATGGAAAAAAAATGGTTTAAAAAATGGTTTTGTAATGTTCAATTCAAGATTCTTCAAATGATATCCCACTCGACCTAGTAACTATTAGACTTTGACATTTTGCCCCCTCTTTATATTGAGCATTTTCCATAATAAAATTAATAAAAAGAAAATATAAATATTCCATTTCCAATGTGTTTGGGTTCGCGTTTTTCATATTCCAAATTTCAAAATCTCTTCAGTAGTTCCTCGAGTTATTTAGCAATGTGCAGACAGACGGACGGACGGACAGAGTCGCGCCATAAGGGTTCCTTTTGTACCTTTTTGGTACGGAACCCTAATAGTCGTTGCACAGTTGCGCTAACGTTGTGTCGAGCAGCAGCCATAGGTATACATATATATGATTAGACGCCGACGCTCGGGAGCGGGAGACGCTATAGTTCGTTTTTTTTAGTATTAGAAAGAACTTGAAATAAGATTAGCGATTTTGACATGTCTTTTAATCGAAAAACACTTTTTTAAAATCAATAACTATTACTTATTATAATTATTAACACGTAAACTTATTTTTAAAATGTGTTTTTCAATTAAAAGACACATCAAGATTGTTTACCAAATTTCAAATTTCTAATGCTAAAAAAAACGAAGTATAGCGTGGGGTGGGGTCTCTCTAAAGGTGTGTGTGTGCAGGGAGCGGTGGCGGGGCGGTGGCGCGCGCGGCGCGCATGGCGGCGCGCGTGCTGCTCGCGCTGGCGCTCGTGGCGCCGCGCCGCGCTGCGCACGCGCCGTGCGCCGCCGCGCCGCTCTGTCTGTGCGCCGACGACCGCTTCACCTGCGACGCTGTACAGTTCCACCGGTTCCCCAACACAGGTACAGTCAGAATTTGAGGTCTCAGGAAATTTATCTATAATCTGGCAAGCCAGCTTTGTCAGTAGAAAACGGCGGTAAATTTAAAAAATGTAGGGGTTCTCATAATACAGAATCATTACTGCAGCCCATAGACATAATGCTGCAGCCTGCAGGCAGGCGTGTCTCACTCCGCGATTTCGTCGCTTTGCTACAGGTAGCTAAAAGTACATCCGTTCGGCCCCAATTTTGGGGAAAGCCATAAGCCGCGCGTGGCGCTGTCGCCACCTAGCGGCCATATCTGTGCTGATCGTAACAGACGCGTTTTGTTAGAGAGTGAGTCTTCTGTACTTAGTACTATTATTTATTCTGTGCTGCAGGGAGCATTCCCTAGCGTGAATCTAGCGAGCGTGTTGCAGAGGCTGGCGTGCGGCACGTGTCGGTGTGGGGCGCGCGGCTCGGCGCGCTGGACGACGCGGCGCTGGACGCGCGCGCGCTGCACACCCTCGTGCTCGTCGCGTGCCGGCTGGGCGTGCTGCAGCCTGCCGCGCTCGCGTTGGTACCCTTCTCTCACTCATTTCACATACCTAACTACAAAAAAAACATATTATTTCTTCCTTCATCCTAAAATCTCGCAGTTCCGGCTCGAAGGACCAATGTTTAACTCTTCTGTCCGTTATTTTAACAACCGTAATTGCATTCAGCCAGGGTGAGGGGTGCTTACTTTCTACACTGCACTAGACAACTATAGGTACATATAAACACGTGGAAAGGAACATGTTTTGTGATAAGTATACAAATAGTCAAATACTCTCTCGATCAAAACCCGTTACCTCCAGCTTCGTAGGAAGGGTCAGTATGGATCTATGGATTGAGTTTCTTATAGTATTATTTCCACCTTATATGGTTAGCGCGGTTTGAAGAACATGGTGTTTTATTTTGCGTCTTGGACAGGTCGATGCGAGAAACGCTGGCATCCTTAGATCTGGGCCACAACGAGCTCACGGAGGTGCCCCACGAGGCGCTCCGGGACCTGAAGGTGCTCAACTGGATTAATTTGCAACAGTGAGTCCTGTCCCCAAAACATTTTTTAATTTACTCTTGACTGACAGTTCTCCTAAATCAAAATGTAGTGATACTCATTGTTACTGATGGGGATCAGTAGGTAATTTAATAGATACGTATCACCAGTTATTTGTTTCAGTAACTTTATAAGCGACCTGGACGGTGTAAAATGGGGTGGGCTGACGGAGACGCTGACCAGCCTGTCTCTGAGCAACAACCGTCTGACTTGGCTGAGCGCCGGCTCGCTGAGGCCGCTTCGCGCTCTCACAACGCTAGAACTAGACGGAAATAGGATCCAAGCGGTGGATGCCGGCGCGTTACCACGAGCCCTTGTCACCCTGCGTCTGTCTGACAACTTGCTGCGCGAGCCACCAACGCTGGCCGCGCTCCCTCGCCTCCAGCACCTCGCGCTCCGCGACAACCTCGTACATACCTCCAATGAACTGAAAACCGGTGTGCAAGTACACACACACTTGCACACCCTCGACCTCACCCACAATTATCTAGATGATGACTTTACCTTGGAGCTAGGTGTAAGGTTACAGCCAAGGACCGGAAAACCCCTCTTTACGCTTAATCCTATCCATTCGGTAACCCAATCAATTCGGTTACCTTATCATTCGGTAACCCTATCATACTGTTACCTGATTGTAACGGTAAGCTTATTGAAACGGTAACCTTAACCGTTAACCGAGTTAATCTCAAAACCCCATCGCGTTAGGGTTTTTGTTAGGGGTTTTTAACCGGTTTTTATTCAGTTATGGTAACCTTTATTATCGGTTGCTTATTGGTTTGCTACATTCGTATTTAGTGATGTGCCGTCAGTCAAATACTAAGAAAAATTGTTAATAATAAATTAACTACATATTTTATAATAGTTTATTTTGTTATTTTTGTCAATTTTCTTAATTTTGCTTATTTTAATGTTTTTGTTTATTTTACTTATTTTGTTTATTTTTTTATTTTGTTTATTTTACTTATTTCATTTATTTTATTTGTTATTAATTTTGTTAATTTTATTAATTTTATTTATTGTATTTATTGTATATATTGTATTTATTGTATTAATTTTAGTTTATTTACTTTATTTATTTTATTTATTTTATTTACTTTATTTACTTTATTTACTTTATATACTTTATTTACTTTATTTACTTTATTTACTTTATTTACTTTATTTACTTTATTTACTTTATTTACTTTATTTACTTTATTTACTTTATTTACTTTATTTACTTTATTTACTTTATTTACTTTATTTACTTTATTTACTTTATTTACTTTATTTACTTTATTTACTTTATTTACTTTATTTACTTTATTTACTTTATTTACTTTATTTACTTTATTTACTTTATTTACTTTATTTACTTTATTTACTTTATTTACTTTATTTACTTTATTTACTTTATTTACTTTATTTACTTTATTTATTTTATTTATTTTATTTATTTTATTTATTTTATTTATTTTATTTATTTTATTTATTTTATTTATTTTATTTATTTTATTTATTTTATTTATTTTATTTATTTTATTTATTTTATTTGTTTTATTTGTTTTATTTGTTTTATTTGTTTTATTTGTTTTATTTGTTTTATTTGTTTTATTTGTTTTATTTGTTTTATTTGTTTTATTTGTTTTATTTGTTTTATTTGTTTTATTTGTTTTATTTGTTTTATTTGTTTTATTTGTTTTATTTGTTTTATTTGTTTTATTTGTTTTATTTGTTTTATTTGTTTTATTTATTTTATTTATTTTATTTATTTTATTTATTTTATTTATTTTATTTATTTTATTTATTTTATTTATTTTATTTATTTTATTTATTTTATTTATTTTATTTATTTTATTTATTTTATTTATTTTATTTATTTTATTTATTTTATTTATTTTATTTATTTTATTTATTTTATTTATTTTATTTATTTTATTTATTTTATTTATTTTATTTATTTTATTTATTTTATTTATTTTATTTATTTTATTTATTTTATTTATTTTATTTATTTTATTTATTTTATTTATTTTATTTATTTTATTTATTTTATTTATTTTATTTATTTTATTTATTTTATTTATTTTATTTATTTTTTAATTTTATTAATTTTGTTTATTAAACATAACCTAACCATTGTTCATTAATTTTTGTCATAAGCATTTATTTATTTAATTTTATTGTTAAACATTTTTTTACTCTATTAAACATTTAGAAGACCTGACGTATTTTCCTTTAGGTATATAGTTAAATGTTCCCAAGTTTTAATTCAGGCGTTCTGGGGTTTCTGGCTTATATTGATATAGCTTGCATTTTTATACTACATACATTACTACTTAATTCCTTTTACTCTTTCGGGTTTAAAAAAATCCCGTGAATTGGAGAAGAAAGTTTTGTTGGAATGTAAAAAGCATACTAAGTCTCAAGTCTCAGAGTTGGACTAAAAATAACTTGAATAAGAAGAAGAATAAGAACATACATTTTATTCTTATTCCAATCGATTTGAATAAGAATAATTCTTACACTCGTTATTTTAGAATAAAATAAAAGTTAATAAATCATGTCACTTTTATTTTATTAAATGAAAAATAAAAAACGGAATATTTATTCCAGGTGTAGGATTATTCTAAATAACGTTTTATTCAATTAGAATGTTAACTATAGATAGATAGTAAAATGAATGTTCGGTATTAAAACCTTCTCCGTTTAGTTAAATTGATTTTATACATTTAAAACATTGACATATTAAAAGAGTGTGACTTTTCTATTTAGATTTCCACCAAAAACATGTATTCTTTATTAATAAATAAGAAACAACGATGATACGTGTTTAAATATACAATACATAATCCACTTCAATTTCACCCCTCTTTTCAATGGTCGGATTGATTTGAATTTTTTTTTAGCGTAAAAGATTTTATTGTGATAGATAGGTACATTTTTTGAAGTCTTCGAAACGGTGATGATAATTTTATAATGAAGCTACATATAAAGTAAACTGCGAAATTATAATTATGATGGTTCAATGTATATTTCTTTGCGTATTAAGTATGTATGTATTTTGTTTATGATTCCTATCAGCCTTGAGGTCATACGTGTGCTATCTCTTTCACACCTACGGAAAGTGAATGAGATAGTAAATTACTGCAGGTAAGAAAAGAGTCCTACGCTTATCACTAGATTTGCAGAAAGTTGCAGGCGTGTTTCCACTTGAGACCGTCATTTATTACTCATTGGTAATAACAATAGGATTAAGTCGTGGCGTGGTGAATTCTTTGTCAGCATTTGCTAAACACGTGCGGCAAGCGTTGTGTCAAACGATATTAATATCTGTTAATTTCCGTCTAAATAATAAATGCAAATTTTAAATATCAGAAGAACTTTTAAAAACACCATAAGTCTTGGTAGTAACTCGGACACTGAAACCACATACTAAACATAATTCGAAAACAGAAAATAAACATGAGTATTTTCCCCATTTGTTCCTGCCCAACGTGACCGCCGCGATACATGAGGCGGGGACATATGGGAATGATTTAAATGAAGCGCCTATTCCCATCTGTGCCCGGCGGGGAGAAATAGGAATACACCATATCGAGCCATTCCTTATCCTACCTTTAAAAACATCTTTCTTAGGGTTCCGTACCCAAAGGGTATAAACGGGACCCTATTACTAAGACTCCGCTGTCCATCTGTCTGTCACCAGGCTGTATCTCATGAACCATGATAGCTAGGCAGTTGAAATTTTCACAAATAATGAATTTCTATTGTTGCTATTACAACAAATACTAAAAACAGCATATAATAAATATCTAAGTGGGGCTCCCATACAACAAACGTTATTTTTTTGTTGGTTTTTGCGTAATGGTGCGGAACCCTTCCTGCGCTAGTCAGACTCGCACATGGCCGGTTTTTTTTATTCATAGCAGCTGAATTGTACCTGATGATTTAGATCACATTAAAAGAAATACGGGTATCGTCCAATACCAAGACTATGCGGCAGTAAATTAAATTTGTAAGATTTTATTGCATAAAATCAGGTATAAATTAGACAAGAAACATAGTAGTTTCTTGTCTAATTTACTTCTATCTATACGTAACGCCTATACGGCACCCAGACTGCATGTTTAATCTAGGAATATTATTTAGAATATAAAATCATGATCTTGGGGCACGGCAGTGCCCCCGCCAAGTCGAGCGCGAAGCAAACACTGCCGTACCATCCTTTACTGGAACCATTTCGCCGCATTTTCAGGCCCCTATTTGAGAACCTCTGGATAAGACCAGAACGCAGAAATTTTCGTCATCCAGTAAGTTATAATCACATACTTAAAATCCAATTTCAAGTCTGTAGGTCATTTAGTTCCGAAGTTAAGCGAAAGCAAAGTTTCGCATTTATGACACTCATTCACTCATGATCATCAGAATAGAACTAGTACTTCCCATAAACTCAGAGAGCTGAAATTTGGTACAGAGTTAGGGTTTAATGGCCACATAAAGGGTACACCTAAAAATATTGCAATATCACTCACGTTTTAAAGATCTAAGAACTGCATAAGTAAGTTTGTAATCCCATATAAATATATGATATTACAAATTTACTGTTGCAGTTCATAAATGAAGATATATTTAGTTATGATATGTGTATACATAGTATGGGTATGAGTACCCGAAAAGAAGGACTGCCTACAAAAAGAGATGAGATCCCTTAAAAAACATTACATGTAAAAAGGTGCAAGTCTCGCAACGCTTTTACTACAAAAAAGTTTTGAGATGTAATGTGAAACCAAGTCGGTTATTTCAATCAGTGCCAGGGGGTATTAAAACCGTATCAATAAGATATCTTTAATTTGTAATACATATAATGACTTGGCAATCGCACATAATGCTTTACTCGTACCGTACTCGTAAATATGTGTAATGCTCAAACTGCAATTAGCGCTAGCGTTATGTTCAATTAGAATTATTTTAATAGGTGACGATGATCCTTTTGCCATTATGCAGCCGTGCGATGGCCAAGTCATTATACGTATTACAAATTAAAGATATCATATTGATACGGTTTTAACACCCCCTGGCACTGATTAAAATAACCGACTTGGTTTCACATTACGTCTCAAAACTTTTTTGTAGTAAAAGCGTTGCGAGACTTGCACCTTTTTACATGTAATGTTTTTGATGGGATTACATTTATTTGATTAAGAATTATTCTTATTCAATTTTTTCACATACTAATTATTTCCGATCAAATTTATTTAAATACTTTTGACGGGAATAAAATCAACATGATTTTATTCTTAGGAATTCTTATTTAAATAATGATTTTATTCTTGAATGACCAACACTGCTTACTAAGTATGTATGTATCTATTTAATTTAAACAAAACTATTTCACCTAGCAATGTTATAGATACCCAATAAATATAATGAATTCTGGTATTAATGAAAGATTTGAAGTATTAAAATAAGTTTATTTATCACTGCTATAGATATATATTTTCTGATCGCTGCATTAAGCGGTACAAGGTAAATTACGGCTTTTAGCTCATACAAACTCACCGCATATGAAAACATTTTAAACTAAAGTCTATTTTTTTATTCGGTAGACTAAAATGACATTTCATAGTATGAATGAACATCATGTGTCATTTCATTTCATACTGTGAAATGTCATTTTAGTCTACCGGATAAAGAATAGACTTTAATTGCTTATTATAAAATAAGCTCGTAATAACTAGTACATATGTCATTTGTTAACAATGGTAAAATATCTACCACAATCCACTAGCGCATGTATCTTTATCACAAAGTGATTTTTTTTAATCACTCTATCTCTATTCTCTGGAATCTAAAGATAAATTATACCTAACTATGTACCAGTAAAATTACTAGTTAGGTAAAAATTTTTCTTTAAATCAGTCTTTAATCTGTAGGTACATACCAAGTGTGAACCCGAAAATAAAAATAATAATCTAAGTAGCATAAAATATAACTATGTAAATAATAGCAGATATTACTAGGATAGGATGTTGTTTACTTGCAACCCCTTTTCTAAACATTTCTAAACTAGAATTGCTCCGAAACACAACAATAGGAACACACAGGTATAAAGATAAACAAAGGAATAACCACGCTGCCTGCGGCTGTCGCTCCAAAATAATACTGTAATCGCTCACTTATGTTTTCAACTTTAGCTTAAGGACTCAAAGTGCAATATTGTTTGAATTGACAATAAGCGAAGTTACCGGCAAAAAAACTTGTTTGTGCTGGAGGCTTCATAGACCGCCCATGCCAACCACGGTTATTCAATAATGAGTTGAATTTAAGTCTGCGTAAAGATTACAATCGTTTGAACTGGTTCAAAACCTTATTATGAGGTAACAGAATCGACTGGGTTTTTATTTCGGTTACCGGTAACAGGGGTTAACTCGATCTGATACGGTTACCGAATCAAAGTGTTACCTTATCAGACGGTTACCGTTATGGTAGGGGTTTTTATAACCACTTCTAAAATAACCCTATGAAAAACCCCGGTTAAGGTAACCGGTTCCGGTCCCTGGTTACAGCTAAGGAACTTGCTGCTGGACTTGAATGACTTCACGACGTTGCCGGCGTTTGTGATGGACTGCGGACGTTTGGAGAAGCTATCTGTATCGCATAACCGACTTGCAGCTGTACCAGAGACACTTAATTTACTTGCGAGTGATCTGCGTCAGTTAGATTTAGATTACAATGAGCTGGTTGCGTTGCCATTAGAAATTAATGAGCTAATGAGACTACGGAGACTATCAGCCGCATACAACCGGCTGCGGGCGGTGTCGTCGCTGCCACCGCGACTCTACGCGCTGTCGCTGGCCGGAAATGACTTAGCGAATTTTCCAGAAGGCCTGACTAATTTAGAAGCGGGGACGTTGACACACTTGGATCTCGGTTACAACCGCATCGCGCATGTGGGTGTAAGCACGTTCGGCGCATGGGCAACAGGTCTGGATACACTGAGTTTACGCGGCAATAGGTTATCAGCGCTGTTGCCAGGCGCCTTTCCACTGCTGCCATTGCGTGAACTAGCGCTCAGCTTCAACGAGCTGTATTCTCTGTCACCAGAAGCGTTGTCTCCGTTGCATGCGTTATCCGTGCTGGAGTTGTCGGGCGCCCTGGCGGGAGGATCCATGCCGCGCGCGCCGGCCGCCGCCTGGCTCGCGCTCGACAACAACGACATCCGCCGTGTGTCAGCCGCCGACCTGCGCGCGCACCCGTTCCTCGAGCATCTGAACCTTGACTTCAACAAGATAGTGGAATTCCCGAGCGACTGTAATGGCTGGGGCAGCGCTTCGTTTAAACTGAGGGAGCTGAGACTAGCCTACAATCATATCAGCATCATCAACGGGGAGTTTCTGACGACGCTATCAGAATTACAAAGTATGGATTTGTCTTATAACCGCATGGTGAACGTGAGCGAACGGACTTTTGCACATCTAAATAATCTAGTGTTTGTAGGCTTAGCGGGGAACGACATAGAGTGTATTGCGGCGGGTGCATTCCGCGCGCTTCCTCGGTTGCAAGCCCTGGAACTGCAGTACAATCACCTGGAGCGTTTCGCCACCGACGTTTTCGAGCATGTTGCCAGTGATGAGCCTAACTTGTCTGTAAACGCGAGCCACAATCGGATTTCGGTGCTAGCGGGAGGAGGTACCGCACCTATTAGCGTGATAGATCTATCGCACAACGCGCTAGAAATTCTCCCTGCTGTATTTTTTGAAGGCGTGGCGCCATATCTGCGGCGCCTGCTATTAGCGCACAACCGAGTAGTGGTGTTAGATACGTTAGGTGCCCTGCCGCGGCTGGCCGTGCTTAGCCTGCGCGAGAACGCGCTGGAGACGGTGCGGCGGCGGGCACTCGCGTCCACGCCTGCATTGGAAGAACTCGACCTGACGCGCAACCGGCTGGCTATCCTACAACCTGAACAGTTCCGAGCGTTACGGCGTCTACGTGTACTGCGTCTAGCCATGAACCAGTTACGGGGGGTTCCACCGGGTGCATTCGCGGGGACGCTTCTGGAAGCGCTTGATTTACGCGACAATCGGTTAAGCAGTCCACCGGCCGCCGCGATCGGCGCGGTGGGCTTCACGTTGCGGCGGCTGGAGCTCGGCGGGAACGAACTGGCGCGGTTAGACGCAGCCGCACTCGCGAGCGCCGGCTTCCTGCGTGAGCTAGGCCTGGCGCGCGCATCCTTACGCGTGCTGCCCGACGCGGCGTTCGCCGGCCTTGGAAGATTACGGCGTCTGGATTTATCACACAACCTGCTAGTCACTAATTATCGGGAGCTGCTGCATCCCGTGCCGCGGCTGCAGCGGCTGGCACTCGCGGGCGCGGGGCTGCGCGCGGTGCCGGCGCTGCCGCTGCCGGCGCTGCACGAGCTCGACCTGAGCGGGAACGCCATCGCCGCTTGCCGCGAGGAAGACTTGCGTGCGCTACCTGAACTACGGGCGCTGAACCTGTCCAACAACCGTTTAACGATACTACAGAGTGGCGCGTGGGCGATGATGCCTAGATTGGCGGTGCTGGATGTGTCGCACAACCCGCTGACGTCAATGGCCGGCCTGGACGGCATGGGACGGTTGCTCCGTTTACGTATACAAGGCCTCCGCGTGTCAGAGCTCGAGCGGCACGCGTTACGCTCGCTGCTATCTCTGCGTGAACTCGAGCTGGATGTCGGGCGGTCGTCGGTCGGTGCAGCGTTGTCTGGTGTGCCTCAGGTTCAAGCGTTGATACTGCACGTCCGTGTGGACGTGTTAGATGGACAGTTGGTAGGAGTTGATGCGCGTAAGCTGCGCGCTTTTGAGTTGAGCGGGAGCGTGCGCTTGTTGTCGGCGCGTGCACTGGCTCCGTTGGCGCGCGCGCGGTCGCTGGCGCTGCGGATGCGCGGGTCGCGCGTGGGCGCGCTGCCGGCGCTGGCGGCGCTGGCGCGCGTGCCGGCGCTGGGGCTTGAGCTGGCCGGCAACGCGCTGGCCGCGCTCGCGCCCGCCGCGCTCTACCCCAACCTCACCGGCTGGAACACGCGCGCCACCAAGCTGCTATCGGGTGAGTGAGCATTTACATAACATAAGAACGTAATAAAAATAAATAAGTATCAGAGAAACTTTATTCCCATTTAGCGCTGGCGGTACACCGCGAAATTCAGTAAAATGTCGCAAATTATGTTAAAGGACATTTGAAACAATTTGACCCGAAGCACCAACAATTAAAAAAGCGGCCAAGTGCGAGTCGGACTCGTCCATGAAGGGTTCCGTATTTAGGGGATTTATGACGTATTAAAAAAAAGCGGTCAAGTGCGAGTCGGACTCGCCCATGAAGGGTTCCGTATTTAGGCGATTTATGACGTATTAACCCGTGGAGCGCCCTAACAAGACACGTGTGCTAGTAACTAGTATAGGAGTTCCATACTACGGTAATTCTGGGGCGCTCCAGTACCCCACACGTATGGGTTTGATGAAAAAAAAAATTTTTGAGTTTCAGTTCTAAGTATGGGGAACCCCCAAAATTTATTGTTTTTAGGGTTCCGTACCCAAAGGGTAAAAACGGGACCCTATTACTAAGACTCCGCTGTCCGTCCGTCCGTCCGTCCGTCCGTCCGTCCGTCCGTCCGTCTGTCACCAGGCTGTATCTCACGAACCGTGGTAGCTAGACAGTTGAAATTTTCACAGATGATGTATTTCTGTTGCCGCTATAACAACAAATACTAAAAACAGAATAAAATAAAGATTTAAGTGGGGCTCCCATACAACAAACGTGATTTTTGACCGAAGTTAAGCAACGTCGGGCGGGGTCAGTACTTAGATGGGTGACCGTTTTTTTTTGCTTGTTTTGCTCTATTTTTTGTTGATGGTGCGGAACCCTCCGTGCGTGAGTCCGACTCGCACTTGGCCGGTTTTTTTTTCTATTTTTGTGTGAAAATCTTAATGCGGTTCACAGAATACATCTACTTACCAAGTTTCAACAGTATAATTCTTATAGTTTCGGAGAAAAGTAGCTGTGACATACGGACGGACAGACAGACATGACGAATCTATAAGGGTTCCGTTTTTTTTTTTGCCATTTGGCAAACCCGTAAAACCCTCCGTAGAACCCTAAAAAACGAGAGGAGTTATTTATGACGTCATGTTTTTTTGTATGGAATTAAAAAAAAAATTGTTTAGAAACCTATCGTGTGTGGTATTAAACGAAAGGGCTTTCTG
This sequence comes from Cydia amplana, assembly GCF_948474715.1. Classification (NCBI taxonomy): domain Eukaryota; kingdom Metazoa; phylum Arthropoda; class Insecta; order Lepidoptera; family Tortricidae; genus Cydia; species Cydia amplana. The sequence goes on from NC_086077.1 coordinate 54,261, forward strand.
AGCCGATTCCAAAAATATATCACATCATTAAATTTCAGTCGTTTTTAGGGTTCCGTAGCCAAATGGCAAAAAACGGAACCCTTATAGATTCGTCATGTCTGTCTGTCTGTCTGTCTGTCTGTCCGTCTGTCTGTCCGTCCGTATGTCACAGCCACTTTTCTCCGAAACTATAAGAACTATACTGTTGAAACTTGGTAAGTGGATGTATTCTGTGAACCGCATTAAGATTTTTACACAAAAATAGAAAAAAAACAATAAATTTTTGGGGTTCCCCATACTTCGAACTGAAACTCAAAAATTTTTTTTTCATCAAACCTATACGTGTGGGGTATCTATGGATAGGTCTTCAAAAATGATATTGAGGTTTCTAATATCATTTTTTTCTAAACTGAATAGTTTGCGCGAGAGACACTTCCAAAGTGGTAAAATGTGTGTGTCCCCCCCTGTAACTTCTAAAATAAGAGAATGATAAAACTAAAAAAAATATATGATGTACATTACCATGTAAACTTTCACCGAAAATTGGTTTGAACGAGATCTAGTAAGTAGTTTTTTTTTATACGTCATAAATCGCCTAAATACGGAACCCTTCATGGGCGAGTCCGACTCGCACTTGGCCGCTTTTTTTATTATTATTATAGAATTAATTTTCAAAACATACCAAGTTTGGGCTTCTCCAGATACCTACAATACCGTTCAATATTTTTTTGTAAAATATACCCTAAATTATACCTAATATCCTCGTAATAAAGCAATTTTCAAAATATATACCTACGTTGATTTTTTTTTTTAATTTTAAATTTTACAGTGTGATCTATGAATCTCTCAATTAAATATTTAAAAAGAAAGCATAAGATTAATATATGTCGGTTTTCGGACGGAATCTATAAGTCGTAGTAAAAATTGTCTGTGTAAGAATTAACTGAAAAAACTCATCTTTAACGCCCCCCCTTTCGCCGAGTTTTCCGCCCCCCACTCATCAGAACTTTTTCTTACTTAAAGCTTAGATATTACCAAAGGAACATGTAAACCAAGTTTCAGTACTCTTATTTTATACCCGAATGACATTATATAGTCTGTGCGGAAAGAGAAGAGTCGTGAAGTGTATGGGGCCCAAGACATTCCACGACTCTTCTCTTTCCGTACAGACTATACCTACTCGTATTGAGTAATTCGGCAGGGGTAAAATTGCACTTTAAAAAAATACTAAATGTAAATATTTTCAAAATTGCTTTATTAGGATTAGATACGAGGATATAAGGTATTATTTGAGGTATATTTTACAAAACATTTTTTAACGGTATTGTACATATCTAGAGGAGCCCAAACTTGGCATGTTTTGAAAATTATTTTTGTAGGAGTGGTTTTCTCCAAGAGGTGGGGCGTGCCGGATGAAGGCGAAATCAAAGGCGTTTTTACGATGGCAGGAGTCTATTCCAGTCGGCGCTAATTACAACTACACTAATAATGACTAAACTAACGTATCTCCTAAGGCCGAACAGCGTCCAATAAGTACAACTGCCGAGCACTAAGGAAACGCGGGATACTTTAATTAGGTTTTACTACTAATAGTCAAGATGGCCCACTAAGGTCCAAATGGTACGCAGAGTGTTCGCAGTCTCGACTCCTAACTAATAAAATTCTCAACAATTACAAAATTCGGTGCATCGGGTCCTTATTCTAGGAAAAATCTTAACACCGCCATGTAGGATGGCTATGCGCACTGTACAGTGACATCTAGTGACTGATTTGGTAACCAGTTCAGTTCTACGAACATGCGCGTTGTTTTTATATGTTAAACTATTTGGATACATTCGCTATATTTTTAAGAACATGTTACATGATGTTCTGTATTTTTTACAGGTTTCAGAAACGAAATATCATAGGCCTACTAACACCATCTCTGTGTGTATAGGAGAACTATATATGTATGAGTTGTCAAGATTACATTAATCTATATCTATACATTTGCTACGTTTTAGTAAAAATACAGGTGTTACGAAATGCTTGAAGTCATAATTTTAAGACTCCAGGAACACTAGGATTAAGATCAAACATTGGGTATTAGTAACGCCATCTTTTGTAGGCACCGTGAACTATGGTTTGCATAGGAACTGAAGGCTAACTAATTTACATTAATCTTACTTTGCACATTCGTTATATGTACTCAAAAATCTAGGCAACACTTAACACAGGTTACGCAAGGTTTTGGATTTTTAAAACTACGGGAAGGATCAAATATCGCTAATGTTTACGTCGAAATCGAGGACTACTAACACCATCTAGTAAGAGATCATACGAACTAAACATAGCGTATTAATGTATTTGGGAAAGTTCGCGTTACATTTTTATAATAATTAGAAAAAATTACTGAAATGTAATGATGTGATATATTTTTGGACTCGGCTCAGAAAGCCCTTTCGTCTAATACCACATACAATAGGTTTCTAAATAAAATGTTTTTTTATTATATATGTCGGAGCGAGACACCAGAAAGACGTATTGCAGCATTACAGTTCATAGTTAGACGCCTGTATAAAATCGATTAGCAATGTTTGGCGTATTGTTGAACTAAAATGACAGGTAGAAGGCTTTGGAACGTCAAGATGTGTACCTATCTTGAGTGAACGTAGGCACGGGCAGGCATTTTTGTCGTTATGTTGGTAGACTGGTCAGGCAGGTTTACCAACTTGAATTGGAGGCGGGAGCGGTTGGCTCCGCCGCTGGAACTGGCTTCCTTCTTCTTGATCGGACCGCGCTAGAGATCGGACGTTAGCCAAGCTCGTGCCTAATTCGCTGCGTTCCTGAAGGCTTACACCTGAAGGATTATTCTGAAAGCTTATAGATTCTCACGTTCTTTAACCGTTTAGCTAAGTGTTTTATTCCAAGTGTTATTTTGATTTCTTATGTGCCATTAGAAGCTTACTTTTGTAAAATAAAGATTTGAACGGTTTCATGTGATCTTTTTATTTTGATTCAAATAATTTTGGAATAGTGATTGGTTGTTTTGATTATTTAGTACTGAAATATAGTAGGCACTAGTATGGTTAACGAATCTGGATGTTTATTTCATGCGTTGGTAGCATACCTACTATTTTGGCTGTGAAGTAATACATCTAGGTACTACCCCCACGCGCCCACCGCCATTAGGACCATCCGTCGCCGACATCAGCAAGTGGGATAGATGCGGAGTTTCATGTATTGCTTACACAGCCACCTGGGAGCGTGGTGTATTTCTGGTGACCTACATTCCATAATCTGGACACTTTGTAATGGTAAGCTCACGTGTCTAACCTTGATTGAATGGTGAGTGTAATTCATTGTTATTTGGTGAGAATTATTGTGAAATTGTGAATTATGATTGAGGCAGTCGAGCATAGCGGTCGTTACGTGACGTCATCTCTGGTATCGCCGCGTTTCTTTACAATTAATTTTTGTAATCCATTTAGATCGAGGCGATCTCGAGTTATTTTGATTTGAAATCCATACTGTTAATTAAAACCAAGTATTAGCTTTCACGACGTGATATTATTTCATCGCTCACTTGTGAATCTACCCTCATTAATTGATTTGAAAATACAATTAATTTTTAAAATCCGTTGAAATCTAAGTGATCTTAAGTTATTTTGATGTGAAATCCATATTGTTAATTAAAATCAAATATTGGCTGTCGCGACGTGATATTATTTCATCGCTCACTTGTGAATCTACCCTCAATAATTGATTTGAAAATACAATTAATTTTTAAAATCCGTTGAAATCTAAGTGATCTTAAGTTATTTTGATGTGAAATCCATATTGTTAATTAAAATCAAATATTGGCTGTCGCGACGTGATATTATTTCATCGCTCACTTGTGCATCTACCCTCAAAAAATATTTTTTTTCATAAAAATACAATGCACCGTTAGAAATTGATCCTGCTGATTTGCCAATGCAAGCATTATGTAATCTTTACCCTGTAATGTTTAGTAATTAATAAAATTGCGACAAATTATTGCTCGTAATGCCGTGATAGATCACAAATCGTGTATACTATGGAAACATGAGCTACGCATATGAAAATTAATGTTACAGTGTCCTGCAGCCGGAGCCGAGCGAGCTTGCGGACGCCATTGCGCCCGTGATACAGAGGCGGCTGTGCAGTATCTTCTGTGCTGGAGATTTGGAAATAAAAGGACAGGTTTCGTTCTAATTGTTTATTAGTGAATTTTATTTTGAGTGTAATGGCGAAGCATAACAGTCGAACGTAACTAATAAGCTGTCACTTTTCGTATTGGCCCATTTTACCGTGTTACTTATTTTTGGAACACGTGTTTTTTTGTTCATAGAATGAAAGAAAACGCACTCATTGAAGTTTAAATTTTATTCTGAGATTTTTGAAGCCCCGTATACATTGAAAACATGTTTTTTTTGTGTCTGCCACCTTGCATTTCATAAACCTTTTGAGTTTAGCCTGCATACATGATAAACCTGATACCGTGCAAATGATGATTTCAGTAACAGCCAGCTATGTTGAACCACATCGTGTCTCTCGCAATCTGCCGCAGCAACGGCAACGGCAAGCGGAAAGGATCAGCCTCCGTGCTTGGGTTGGACCTCACCACCACCACCTTTGACTTGGTCGCGTGCATCATACTTTATTAAGCTGGTGAGCAGTTCCCATTTCGTTGGGATTATTTTGAGATGTTTTACTTCTGCATAGAAGTCTTGAGCGAGTTTCTGTTGTTAAAGCTAAAGAAGAAAGCTATCTTTAGTGATTTTGATCAGTAATGTTCAGTTTCAGTTGATTAGTTGACGCTGATAGTACCAATGGTTCTGAGTAACATGATTTAAAGACCTGTTTTTATTTTCTTTTTTTTTGGAATTCACTGTTAACATTGTTTTGCTTTCGACGGACTGAAAGCTTGTACTTTCGTAGGACTGAAATTATGCCCGATGGACTGGGCACTACTGTTTTGCTTTCAATAGACTGAAGGCGCGCCCGATGGACTGGGCAATACTGTCATGCTTTCGATGGACTGAAGGCATGCCCGATGGACTGGGCAATACTGTTTTGCTTTCGATGGACTGAAAGTACGCCCGATGGACTGGGCACTAGTGTTTTGCTTTCGATGGACTGGGTATTGTTTAGTGACCGCATCAGAAGTGCCGGAGCATGTAAGAGGTGCACGTGGTCTGCTTTTTATGTGCAGAATGCTCTTTGCGAGGAGTAGCACTTACGCGGCTGAGATGGTTACTTCTGACGAGGGTCTGGTATCTGCCGAAGGACTGGCAATGCACCGAAGGACTGGTGTTGTTTTGTTAAAAATGAATTCCCGTTTATGTACTGTGTTCATATGACTAAAATTGGAACTATCAATTCAGAATGTTATTTATTTTAAGATGTCTTACAAAAATTTAGATCACATATGACCAATTTTTTTTTTAATGACAGATAATTTCCCCGTAAATTGATATTGACGACAATAGTAGTGATACTGCCGAGCAATGAATTAGAGCTGTTGTTATTTGTGTTTTTGATGTTTGGGATTGTTCTGTTTTCACATAAATTTGAAAGTATCCGCCAGTTGGAGGCGATGATTATTGGTGTGTATCCGTTAGATAGCGGCGATGATTACTGATGATTATTTTTATTTAGTCGTTGCTCGATGGACTATTTTTTGACTAGAGAATTGAGTATTGTTAAAGTAATTTTGAACAATTATTTTTTCTGGTTTGATTGATAACAAAGTTTGATTTTAATAGTAATTTGAGTGAGACCCAAATTGTTGGTCAGGAATGACCGAGCGATGAGATACTGTGCTGTATGTTTTGTTTCAGTATCAAATGCATACACCCACACACGAGGACGTGTGTAACGCAGGACGGCCGTGTCGGAGCGAGACACCAGAAAGACGTATTGCAGCATTACAGTTCATAGTTAGACGCCTGTATAAAATCGATTAGCAATGTTTGGCGTATTGTTGAACTAAAATGACAGGTAGAAGGCTTTGGAACGTCAAGATGTGTACCTATCTTGAGTGAACGTAGGCACGGGCAGGCATTTTTGTCGTTATGTTGGTAGACTGGTCAGGCAGGTTTACCAACTTGAATTGGAGGCGGGAGCGGTTGGCTCCGCCGCTGGAACTGGCTTCCTTCTTCTTGATCGGACCGCGCTAGAGATCGGACGTTAGCCAAGCTCGTGCCTAATTCGCTGCGTTCCTGAAGGCTTACACCTGAAGGATTATTCTGAAAGCTTATAGATTCTCACGTTCTTTAACCGTTTAGCTAAGTGTTTTATTCCAAGTGTTATTTTGATTTCTTATGTGCCATTAGAAGCTTACTTTTGTAAAATAAAGATTTGAACGGTTTCATGTGATCTTTTTATTTTGATTCAAATAATTTTGGAATAGTGATTGGTTGTTTTGATTATTTAGTACTGAAATATAGTAGGCACTAGTATGGTTAACGAATCTGGATGTTTATTTCATGCGTTGGTAGCATACCTACTATTTTGGCTGTGAAGTAATACATCTAGGTACTACCCCCACGCGCCCACCGCCATTAGGACCATCCGTCGCCGACATATACAAAAAAAAAGATGACGTCATAAATAACCCTCGTTATTTTTTAATTATTGGTGCTTCGGGTCAAATTGTTGCAAATATCCTAAAGATAAATCGTACTGATTTTCATACCTTTAACATCATTTGCAGCGTTTTTTGGCGAAACGCTAGCGCTAATTCCGTTTCTCCTTATATTAGTATTTGTAACGTTGAAAAAATTAGTAGTATAGAGTGAGTAAAATAGAGTCAATTATAGACATTCCAATTAGTAGTATTTCACTATTACTTGGAATATAATAATTAGCTCTCTTGTACTCACCTACAATTGACTGCAATCGACCAATCCTAAAAGGTAGGTACCTACCTAGGTACCGATTATACAGGCTGGATTTTCTTTTTGGGTCAGTGAGGGCAGCTACCAGATCCCGTGCTGCTACGAGAAAACGGCCTTAGAAGACCTTCCCTCGATTTCAAATTAATGAAGATTGGCTTTTACAGATTTTGAAAAAAACATACAGGGTGCGAGAAAAAGGTCATTTTTGATAAACTTTTTTTTTTGATGCCAATCGATCCCATTCCTATTGAGGATCAAAAGCTTGTATGGAAGCAAAAAAAAATTTCCGGCTAGAAAAGCCGCAAATCGAGGAAAACTTTTCCCATACAATTTGTATGAAAATGATAACTTTTATTTTTCACATGCTATTTTTGTATGCCAATCGATTTCATTCCTATCCAGTATCAATAGTTTCCTTGGGGTCAACTCATGGTAATGTACTAAAAAGCCACAAATTAAAAAAAACTTTTTCCGTACATTTACTATGGAGAAAACGAGAAATTTTATTCACGATTTTCTATCTCGCCCATCAGCCTTACAGCAATGTCTTCATACAGTATTATGATCCTTAAATGTAACAGGACTGATTGGGCAGATAGAAAAATGTAAATTAAATTTCACGTTTTCTCCATAGTAAATGTACGGAAAAAGTTTTTTTTTTAATTTGTGGCTTTTTAGTACATTACCGTGAGTTGACCCCAAGGAAACTATTGATACTGGATAGGAATGGAATCGATTGGCATACAAAAATAACATGTGAAAAATAAAAGTTTTCATTTTCATACAAATTGTATGGGAAAAGTTTTCCTCGATTTGTGGCTTTTCTAGCCGGAATATTTTTTTTGCTTCCATACAAGCTTTTGATCCTCAATAGGAATGGGATCGATTGGCATCAAAAAAAAAGTTTGTCAAAAATTACCCTTTTCTCGCACCCTGTATGTTTTTTCAAAGTCTGTAAAAGCCAATCTTCATTAATTTGAAATCGAGGGAAGGTCTTCTAAGACCGTTTTCTCGTAGCAGCACAGGATCTGGTAGCTGCCCTCACTGACCCAAAAAGAAAATCCACCCTGTATACCTATCGAGAATGATAATACGAGTGCGATCGAAAAAGTTTTAATTAACTTTTAAATACGAGTAATTAAGTAAATAGGTTATTTTAATGAGACTTAAATCGAAGCCCAAACTTGGTTTATTCAGTTTTGTAATTTTAACTCAACTATAAAGAAGTGAAAATCCGCCCCTCTCGGGTAATGGAACCTGTACAAAGGATTACAGGGGAGGGGATAGGGGAGAGGGCAGCGTAGGTAATTAATGGTCGGTAATGGCCGCCGATTTATCGTATTTCGCACTTAATCAGCACAAAACCATTATATCTTGTTTACCTAAAAGGGTAATTGGGGCGTTAGGCGTTTCTAAACTTTAATAAGGTTCAAGATCGTTTTACTTGACTAATGAGTACCAAAGGATTGAATGATTTTTAAAATCGGTTAGTAATATTTGAAGGGTCCACGGAAAGAGCATGTGTAGTCACATTTTTCGGAAAATGAGATTTTTATCTCAAAATGAAGAGCTCTTAATGAACTATTAGTTATATCTTTTGCTACCACTGTATAATAAATGTAACACAACTTTATTTTTACTTAAATAATACCTGGTCACGGAATTATACCATACGTTTTGACATTGTTCCAAATTTTAAAACCGCGATTACTCAAAATGTCGCTAGTGTGACTAGACATGTTCTTTCCGTGGACCCTTCATTTAGTCCCATAGTCCCTATATTTTTTATTTCATATTTAAATCGATGTCCCCGTTTTTAATGTCACAGTGTGATAATGGTTAGAAGTGAACTATTAACACCCGTTTAAAATCAAATGTACGGTGTAGGCGGGCTGGTGGTGCAGGAGGCGGGGCTGCGGTGCGGGTGCGGCGCGGCGTGGCTGGGCGCGTGGCTGCGGCGCTGGACGCGCGAGGTCGGCGGCGGCGCGCGCGCAGCCCTGCGCGCCGCGCGGCGGTCCGAGTGCGCGGCGCGGGACGGCGCGCGCGCGCTGCTGCAGCTGGAGGTGAGGGGCGTGTTTGGGCCGCGGCCGTTGGGCATACCTACATTTAAAAAAACCGGCCAAGTGCGAGTCGGATTCACGCACGGAGGGTTCCGCACCATCAACAAAAAAATAGAGCAAAAAAATCGTGTTTGTTTGTATGGGAGCCCCCCTTAAATATTTATTTTATTTTATAGTATTTGTTGTTGCGGTGCCTCCCAGCACAGGTTATTTTGTGAATAACTTACAGGGAGACACCGGCCATTGTTAAAAATATGTAATGGTTTTTAATGAAATAAAGAATTTTATATTTGTAGTTGTATTTTGTATTTGTTATAGCGGCAACAGAGATAGGTACATCATTTGTGAAAATTTCAACTGTCTATAGCTATCGCGGTTCATGAGATACAGCCCGGCGACAGACGGACGGACGGACGGACAGCGAAGTCTTAGTAATAGGGTCCCGTTTTTTACCCTTTGGGTACGGAACCCTACAAATGATATAAATATCTAAAACTGTTAAATGTGCTTTTGTGTTAGGTGGATGCTGCAGCATGCCGCGCACGCGCATTGTCCGCTCGCGCGACCACAGCGCGCGCCCCCGCGCTCGCCGCGCTAGCTGCACTCGCACTGCGAGCATCACAGCGTAGCCAGTGATCTTCACCAACTGATGGAATTCACCTGCAATGTAAGAGGCCGTATTCCTTTGAAAATAACTGTTCGGCTACTTTCATTTCATCATAATCAATTTGGAGAAAGAAATGGTTATTATAATATGTGTGATGTAATTAAATACATATTTCTTTGTTTTAACTGTTTCGTTCTCTGCGTGCAATCTCCAATGTTTATACATCATATAATGTAAGTATGTATAAGCTTGTGTCTCGAAAAAGCTGCTGTTTGTCCCTGTTTACAGAAAGAAAGCAATAACCGTGTTGTGACAATGGTCGACAGCGTGTAAAACGGTCATTCAATATTAATATGAATGTTGTGTGCGGGTGTGAGGTTCAGTGAAGTGATATTAAATACGAAAAATAAACTGTGTCTATCCAGCGAGCGGTCCGCAAAAGTGAAGTCCTTGATAAACATTTTATTACCTATGGGAGATTTTGTATATGTTTAATAGTTTCGAATTCCCTTTAGTGATTTTTAGAATAATTTAGTAAACTAACTTTCAATATTTAATATAGGTATAAATTAATTAACATAGAAATCTTTTGTACTTTGTAAAATTCAGTATCTAAATCGCCATGTAATTGAGGATGCCAGGTAAAAACGATGACATTCCATTTATTTACAAAATACTGGTATAAAAATATTTGTGACTCGTTTTTGTTGCTGACTGTACTACTTCTCATTTGTATGTTTATCAAACATTTCTTGAGATCTTTCTAATGAACCTAATAAACGCCATGTAGGTATACTGCGTTTTTCCACCGAGGAGTTCCTTGGGTTACCTTTCGACTGCATCATCAGGCCAGCATATTATTGTATGTCACCAGAATTAAGAAGTACCTACTACAACATTTCAGCAAAATCAGACATCGGGAAGTGGTCATACGCAGTGAAGTTAAATGTGTGTAAAAATGTCCAAATACTTACCTAATTAACTTTTTGTATAGAGGTACGTGTACGTAAAATTTTTGTCAACGTACCTAAGTTTTTCTATTGTATGAAATGCCATAGAGTACTATATTAAGTTTTCAGTCAGTTCAAAGTGCTTAAGAATCAGGTGGAAATTTAAATATTCTCCAAAAAGGAAGTGTAATTAATGTTAATTAACGAATATTTTAATATTTTTAATGAGCAAATGTGAATTAACGAAAGCCATGAGGTCTAACTCCGAGATCGCATCCGCGCGACACTTCTTTAACAGTTGTGTGTTCAATTTCTCTTCGGATGCTTCCCTTCTGTACCTAACTATAAATAAAGTGTTACTCGAAACTCCGCTAGTTATAAGTTGTAGTGGAAGTGTGGAAGAGACGCCGCGCCGCGACACCTCGCCTTCAAGTTTACTTACAACTTCTAAGTACTTGGAATTTATCTGACAAGTGTATTTTTGTAATATACTTAAACCTATTTACATGTACCTACACGCGGGTTTTAGGCTGCGATCCGTTCCGTCGGCATTCAGTACAAACTCGGGAAAATTAAACTATATAATTTGAAACTTTGTGCTAACATTTTGTATAATACTTAATCTAATATTTGAACGAAGTAACGTGTGTTTTACTGAAACTGAATAGTTAAACTGTTAAAATATTAAGAAATTTACTTAAAATGAATGTAAAAACGAGATTTAAGTTTCTTCTGTGCCTTGTTTGCTATTTAATAATATGTGAAAGAGTTGAGGAGAGAGGACAGTTTTATTTACTTTTTGGTCCCGGGCCCGGTATGTCCTACGTCCAAAAGAGAGACCAGGTATGTGGTATGGAGTATAAATTATGGGCACTGTGAATCCCATCTCGCTTTGTGTGATAGAGGTAAAGCATAAAGCGGATGTCATTCCAGAATCCAGATCTAGAGCAGAGCCCAACCTGGGAAGTCTTACAGAAAACTGCAGCCAAATAACATTAGACCCTACTCATATACCTAGCGTCGTGTTCCTGCCGGTGAGTCAGGTTGGCAGAGCTCAACGAGGGTGCGGGGTGTTATTAGGGTCGGCAAAGCGCATAATGTAACACTTCTGGACCACTCTGGAGTTGCAGGCGTTCATAGGCTACGGAGACCGCTTACCATCAGGCGGGCCATATGCTTGTTTGCTATCACGGACGTAGTAGGTATAAAAAAAAGACGTTTACCCCAAATTTTATTGAATCGTTGTGTAAATCTGTTCTTAGGTAACAACCTACATATTTATATTTACAGTCATTATAATAATAATGACATCGGTGCTATAATAAACACATTCCATAACTATAAACACATTCAATTATTCAAATAGTATTCAATTAGTATTATGATTTATTATAGTATGTAAGTGCTTTGGTTTAGTACTGTAAACTTGCATATTTGGAAATAAATAAATTAAATTCAATAACGAACAGGTAATTCGCAACTCGTGTCGATTTAAAACTCTCCCTTCGGTCGTGTTTTAGAATTCGCCACATTTTCTGTTTTTCGCACTTGTATCGTAATAGTAAGTACATTACCTGTTCGCATGTGTATCGTACAACCAAAGAGAATAGATAGTCGGAGTTACATATATGTCTTTGGTACAACGTTTAACAGTAGGTACAATATGGCCCTTTAAATTTTCGACATTGTTACGGAATGTGTCCGGTAGTCCGGTAAAGTATACATGTACCTACTGTAAATAACTATTATACCTAATGTTTATTGTATTGTTTTTGTGCGAATGTCGCGGTGCGAGTGATCTCTCTAATGCATATTATAATCGAACAATTGTGATCTGTGGAATGAAACGAAACTTATTATATTTTTATAAATACAAAGTGTTTTATTTTGTCATACCTTAATTACTTCCTCTAGGCTAGGTGCATCATCCAGTTAAACAAACTGCGGGGTGGGTGATGTCAGCTTAATTCGAAACTGCTGCATTTTGTATTCATATTCATAGTAAATATTATAGTAGCATTGTAACAAGGAGAAGTTTCCCAAGTTGCCAAATTTCTATGGGACAAATTCTCCGAAATTTTAATTTAGCAAACAATGAAAACTGCTGCTGGGCAAAGGCCTCTCCCCTTATTTTCCACGACTCCCGACATAGCGCCTGCTCTGGCCAGTTAATGAGGAAGGTATCTACCCAACTAGCAAAAAAGTCTCAGATTACGCACTTTATAAGAGTAGTGAGCTTATAGCGCTCTTATTTTTGTTTTGAACATATCATCGCTCTTATATTAGTCTTAGACAAGCTAATACGCACTTTAGTAAGTTTAGTCTTATTACCTAGTCTTATATATGTATATAAGAGCATTTTATAATACTATTATAAGCCTGTCGCTCTTACAATAACATTTACTAAGTCTCATTGAACTTGAGAGTACCTGGTTTTATATCCACATTCTCTAAGTTCATTTGATCTTATATTAGACTTTCTAAATGCTATTATAAGAATGTAAGACTAATATCAACATGGCATAATACTAATATGAGCCTCTCGCTCTTACAATAACATTTACTAAGTCTCAGTGAACTTGAGAGTACCTGGTCTTACATCCACATTCTCTAAGTTCATTTGATCTTATATTAGACTTTCTAAATGCTATTATAAGAATGTAAGACTAATATCAACATGGCGTAATACTATTATGAGCCTCTCGCTCTTACAATAACATTTACTAAGTCTCATTGAACTTAAGAGTAGGTCTGGTCTTATATCCACATTCTCAAAGTTCATTTGATCTTATATTACACTTTCTAAATGCTATTATAAGAATGTAACATTAATATCAACATGGCATAATACTATTATGAGCCTCTCGCTCTTACAATAACATTTACTAAGTTTCATTGAACTTGAGAGTACCTGGTCTTATATCCACATTCTCTAAGTTCATTTGATTTTATATTTAGACTTTCTAAATGATATTATAAGAATGTAAGACTAATATCAGCATGGCATAATACTATTATGAGCCTCTTGCTCTTATAATAACATTTACGAAGTCTCATTGAACTTGAGAGTACCTGGTCTTATATCCCCATTCTCTAAGTTCATTTCATCTTATATTAGACTTTCTAAATGCCATTGTAAGAATGTAACACTAATATCAACATGGCATAACACTATTTTAAGCCTCTTGCTCTTACAACAACATTTACGAAGTCTCATTAAACTTGAGAGTACCTGGTCTTATATCCCCATTCTCTAAGTTCATTTAATTTTATATTAGATTTCTAAATGCTATTGTAAGAATGTAAGACTAATATCGGCATAGCATAAGAACACTGTAAGTACGTACATTTCTGATCTTATTCAAAGCTATAATAAGATCAACAGCAGCACTTTAGTAAGATATTGGAGTGATATAGGATCAAGACAGTTATATCACAAAAGTGAAGATCAATATAAGATGGTTTGATCTTAAATCGTTTTTGCGAACACTATTGTAAGTATAAGTAAAGCAAGGAACCCTAATTTATTCAACATGGCCATATCATTTGTATTCAGAATGCTTATAAGACTCTAATAGTGCGTTTGAAAAATACAGCTACAGCAATGGCTGACTATCAATACAAAATAAAGAAATAAAATAATTATAAAAATATTCAAATACCATATTTGATTAGGCGCATGAAGTTTGAAGTGTAAAACAGGGTCTACTTTACAGTAAATAATATTTTCCCATGTGAATACTTACCATAACATAAACACACAATGATAAACAGCAGGTTATTATAGTTAACATAATTCATAAACACTTACACTAATATATTTTTGTCACGTTGCAGTTAATTTCACCTGTATATTTTATACATCACAAATAGAATGATTCAAATCTCTGTGTGAGACTGTGTGACCTTACAACCAAATCAATATAAGCCTATGTAGACTTACAAGATACTTACGTTCGACCAACTTAAGCATATGTAGGCTTACAAGATACTTACGTTCGACCAATATAAGCCTACATATGTAGGCTTACAAGATACTTACGTTCGACCAATATAAGCCTATGTAGTTGTAGGCTTACAAGATACTTACGTAAAAGCGATATTAGCCTAAGGCAGCTTAATTTAGTTTTGAAAAAGATTACTGTGAGTGCAAACAGCATTCAATTAGACTGATATTAGAACGATATTAAAATAAATACTCTTATAAGTTGTGCCCAAATCCGGGCTTAGACGATGATATAAAATCAATATAAGAGCGAAAAATTGTAGTCTAGAGTAGAGACTGTTGTTAGAGCGCTTTTTGCTAGTTGGGTATAGATCGTCCCGCCATCTCCGTCTGGGCCTGCCGCGTCCGCGCTCTTCTTCTGGCATCCACTTAGTAGCTACACTAGCCCATCTGTCTGGATGCATACGGCAGACGTGACCAGCCCAGTCCCATTTGAGCCTAGCAGTCTTCTCGCCGACATCGGCAATACGGGTTTTTGTGCGTAGCGTGGTATTCCGGATACGATCGGTCCTCTTCACGCCTAAAATGCTGCGCTCTATAGCCCGTTGGCAAACCTTCAACTTGGACTTCTGACTTTCTGTGAGTGACCATGTTTAAGCACCGTAGGTTAGGACGGGCAGGATACACATGTCGACGAGTTTTCGCTTCAGTAACAATGGAAGGCTACCCTTCATCAGCTCTTTCATGGACCAGTAGCTCTTCCAGGCGTTTTCGACACGGCGCTCGATTTCTTTGTCTTGCCTGTTCCTGAAAGAGACTAACTGGCCCAAGTAAATATACTCGTCAACATAGTGTATAGTCTGTAATAGTGTATAAATCATATCAATTGATATTTTAAAAACACAAGGCACCCTGCTGAAGGTCGTAGCGTAGCGGTACAGTCGTAGCAAGTCGTAGCGCGGTACGCTTCGCATTCGTAGCTATAGCTAGTATACTCGTAGTATGCCACGCTTGGTGTGCAAAGCACACATTTTAATCTAAGCGAACAAATATAAGTACCTATTTAAATTTGCAACATACATATGATATAATTTATTTAACGACATAATATTCGCAACATGCGTTCAGTGCAAGCGAAATAAACCGATCATTTTTGTAGGTGCAGCATACAGTTAGCAGCAGCAGCAGCATGCAGCAGGCAGGTAATCAGGCGACATGTTTAACATTATCGGTGAACATATTATTGTCAAGGGAGTAAGGGCATGTGTAGATAATTTAGAACTTCTCACTCGCTAAGCTTCTTCAATAAGTTCAATATTGTCCAATTTCCCATTTCCTACAAAGTATGCGGTACCTATCTCTTATATCTCTATACCCACTCGTAATATCTCGGATATCAGAAGAGATCTCGAAGCTCCACTCGCTGCTTACAAAGTTATGGAGCTCGTACGTATAGGCACAATATGCAATGTATTGGTCATTTTCTATTTTATACATAGCTGTCACATTTTGTTAGTGGTTCTAATTCTAACCAATCAAGCAGTTAATTTCTGTGAAGATGTTTTTGGAAATCCGCAAACTAAAATTAATGAGCAGAGAAGTGGGTTTTTACGACAACTCCCTACTAATATTAGGAATATGCGAAAGTAACTCTGTTTGTGGCACCTCTTCACACTTAAACCACTGAACTTATTGACATCGTTTGAGGCAGAGGGGAAGGAACTAGGGTAGTTTTCATCAAGCATGTCTTTGGGCAGTCATGGGCAGAAGCTGGTCTTTAATAACAGTGTAGTTTTTTATTTATTTATATTGTTATGTAAAAAAAACCACATACTTACATAACCAGTAACAAAAATTTCGCCAAACTGATGTATAACAGTTTGTTGGTGGTGCGCTCTTAAATGATTTCTGGCAATCAGCCTTTAGCCTTTACCTAAACTTCAATCACTATCATATTATTCTTACGACATTACAGTACCTATCGCTCTTTCACTCGATTATTGTAATAGCGATAAAGATAGAGATAGTTGCTTTTTGGCTTCTCTTATTGACCGGCTTTAATTAGGTGTCTGATTTTATTATTTTAAGCAGTAAGTTATTTATGAAGTTCTGATACGGAGTAGGAGGACCTGATTCCAATGTTTACTTATTTTACAATTTACAAAAGCTCTGAAGCTCTCTCACTAGTAGAAAATGAACAAGAAGAAAACCATGGTCAAACGTTACGCGGTATATTTAATAACCCATACAATATTGTTGTATAACTAAAATGATGTTCTGACAAATTGAAACAACCAAACTTAACTCGAGCCAAGTCCATATAACTTGGCGCATAATGGAAAAATGCAGCTGGCGTGTCGCCAAACCATTGCAATTCAATAAAATAATACATACATGTACAAGTACATGCGCCAGTTACTAGAGCTGGTATGAACTCGAGTCTTATTAGAATAGAATAGACATATTTTTGTTAAACACAAACGAAACAATAGTACTCGTATGTAGCGGAAGCGGCAACTTGATGTCATGCAGCGTACGTTCGAATTAGCCTGTATGTATAACTTTGCACCGACTTGAACAGAACAGAATTGTGTGTAAAAATGAGGGAGTGTCATTATTAACGTCATATTTTCACGGAAATTTACATTAACGATGAAATATATTGCCTCCCTCGAGCTGTGAAGTTATACCTACTTACATACTATAAAAGAGGCTTAGCTAACGCGTCGTATTAAAATAATCGTAAAGTGTATCACGTTTTCACCAACAGTTCAACGCTATCAGAAGCCCGTGTAAAGAGCTACTTCAATAGGTTTTACAGTATGTACCATTCTCAAGTTAACTTGAGTTTGTAAGCCTTAATACACAGACATAAGGTTTACGAGTGCCGATTCAAGTGTTGCTGGTAGTTAATAGCGGGCTCGGTAATATGTCGGGTCAAAGTAATCATGTTAATGAGAAAATTGGTGCCTACCGCTAGTGGCCGTTCATTTCCTCGCACCTTAGTGACTTCTATTCGAATGGTAACATTTTATTAAAACTTACTAGCCGGTTCTATTCATCATATGTAATTATAATATAAAGTAAAATTACACATTTCATGACAGTGTTCCTTAATGGGTAAAGAAGTGAATTAAAACTGCCTGACTATTTTACAAGCCCTTAAAAAATAAGGTGTCTAATAGTTCCATAGGTTACTTTAGAAGTTCGGACGATAGAGCATTCAACTAGAAGTAGGTAACATTAGATCAATCCATGTCCTATCAATAAATCAGAGAGAGGGATTATTCCAAACATGGATTAACGCGGCCGATAAACCACGAGGCCGGTTTGTCCGCTTACTGGAGGCATATTCGAAGTTCGAACACTTCCAACTTTATTTGATACTGATTTGATATCACTCACAGTACAAACAGCATCACACTCCCAACTGTACATACGTGGACCTTATTACAATAGGCATAAGGTCCACCGATGTACAGTTAATAGTGTAGGCGATGGTACATTACAGTCAAGGTGTAAAATATCGATCCGAACGAAAACACGAGTTCAATTGTCAAGAATGTCAAGTGTGCAAGGGCGTACCCATAGATTAGTATATGTTATGGCGTACCTACCGTATTTACCCCCTCATATATTATTTTTATGGATACGTTTTTAAATACAAGTAAATAATATTTGAATTAAATCAGACAAATGTTTTTAAAGTTATTAGGAATTTGCAATATATTTCGAGCGCAATGTTTGCTAGTTCCATCGTCAAAAATAAATCAATTATCATCAACATAATAGTTCGAATAGTCTCCTGTGCTATCAGGTCAGGGGCCGTTCTGTATGGAGGACCGAACCGTTGTAACAAATGCTACGACCATCAATCGGCGCAGATAAGTTGAGTTCTGTTTTAGCAAGAGTATTATGCACCGCCATCTAGCATATCAAGCGTACTAATCAACCGAAAACTCACTTAACTTTACCGTATTTCCGTGAAGTGTATTCCAACTTATTTTTCACTTAGTGGTGGGCAGAGTTGTAACTATAAATCGCAGTGCATTCTAAAGTGCGTAGATCTGTGTTTTCTAACAAAGCTCAATTAACAAGCCACATGCACCTCGCGGCCGCACCGCCCGCTCCGCCGGCCACGCTACGGCTACTTGGAGGCCAATTCAACCTTACATTGTGACGTAGAAGTAATTAATGTCAGTCGCGCGTGCATCTCGCTCGTGTTTGTCCGTAGGTACATGTATTGGCACGAGCGAGATGCACGAGCGACTGGCATACTAACTGGTAACTTAACATAATATATTATGGTACGTTTACACGCTTGGCAAGTCTCGTCAAGCTTCCACAAACACAAGCGTGTGAACGGGGTTGTTTGGCTTGGCTTGCGCGATTCGGGCTAGTGTCGGTTTTTGGAGACAGATCAAAGGGAGTTTGCGGCAAGCGCTTGCGACGTATTTACACGTTGGCGCGTGTTTAGTGTTTACTTAGAGCAATTGCCGACACAACTTCAACGTCCACGTCTGCCATGCTTGCTTGTCCGGAACACAGTAACGCACTCGCAAGCATGTAAATGGCATCCAAGCGTTTGTAAAGGCTTGAAACTTGTAGACGCTTGCCAAGCCTCGACAAGCGTGTAAACGTACCATTATGGGACTTGTCCTGCCCTAGTAGCACGGTCGCATTTTTATCATTTATCACCATGCCTGTCACGTTCTAACAAGTATGTAAGTGCGAAAGTGACGGGCTTAGTGATAGTGGATAAAAATGGAACCGTGCTGAGCCCGCTGAAATAAATAACATTCATTCATCATTTAGATATACCTACCTACACCTAGTTTTGATGTTAAAATGTAGGTTTGAATTGTCTTCTTGGACGCTTGCGTTGTTAAGTCGCTCGGCTTTTATAAGTACTTCTAGTTTTATTCGGTCGTAAAGGAAAGTGCCGGGCCGCTGTTTAGTGAGTTTGACCGGACTTTTAGATACTCGAGGACTTCTTTTTAGAAGTAGAAAAAAACTAAACTAGGTATCTAAAACTTTAACGACTTGTACTTTTTACTGTACGAGGCCGCAGAGTCGCGAATAAAAGTTTTTCTAGATAAAAAAACCTTTTTGATGTTATAGGCAAAATTGATACAGACGGACTGCAACCCGACTGCAATTTGTATAGAAACTGTGCAGTCAGCGTGCGGTTCCCATCACGGCCCTTATTGTAAGCCCTTGTTGTTGTATTTAAGTGTGATTAGTTGATTACTGAAGATGACAAAATATTTATATGATAGGTAGCTATTATTATAGCTACCTATCAGGTAAAACAAATACATAATATATTTTTCATCACACTTGCTCGAAAAAAATCTTATTTCATGCAGGTGCACTGAAGGACAAAGGCCTATATTTGTTCCCGCGGGAGTTATAGATTCTGAAAAAAAAAGCTATAGCCCCACGTTGCACAATGTACTATTAATTAAGGGTAGACTTGTCTGCCTACTGCCACAAGTTGGCAGTCTGTGGCTCTCGGCTGCAGCCGGAAGCGCTCGTAAGCGCCTTTGCGTTCCGTCCAGAAATGCCTCCCTCCCCAGTCCCCACTCAATTGTACGCATCGACGCAACAGTTGCCCCACCGACGGCTACGGCCCGTGTTGACGGGCCGTGGTGGCGGGCGTTTGATAGATCGAGTAGATGATAGTGTTCGTGCCGATATAGACTATGATTAGTTTAATGTCCAAATCACCTAAAAGATGTCGCTGTTCCATACGAAAACTGAGTAACACTAGTTTATCATAGAACCTATAAAAGAAACTGTAAATATGTGAATAAATGTTTGGCAACGTAGCAACTTGTTTCAACAAATTGGTCCTTCGAGCCGGATTGAGTTATTGTGTTGAAGACGTCGCGGCTGGAAATGTCCCCCTCTCCCCAGCCCCCTCTTTATTGTACACACCGGCACAAAAGTTGCCCCGCCGATGTCTATATGGACTCTGTGGCCTGTACGTCTTGACCAACTCAAGTTGTCAAGGCTCGGTTTACAGGGAGCCCGATTTAGATTTAACAACTTTTGTTATGATTTTGATATATACCACTGATACCACCTTACAGATCGCTCAAGCTGATTGGTGCGTGAGGTGCGCGCACATCACCAAGACGATTGTCAAGGTCGTATCAAAATCAATTCAAAACTATAACAAGTTGTTAAACCTGAATCCAGCTCTTGTATTGACGAACTCAAGTTTGAAAGGCTCGGTTTACAGTCTCGTTCTCAATACGGATCATAGGCACGAAGACATGTGACGCCGAAACTATTAACGTCAGGTTAATAAGGCTTGTGCCTGTTAGGTTAGTGTAGACGACGCTCCGCTCTCGGTTAATCGGTTAAACTAAATAGTTCTGTCTTTTAGTTCCTGTTCCTTTAGTTTAGTCAGGCCTATGGAACTCTCCGCGCGAGCTCGGTTTTATACCTACGATTCTGTTCCCGTTCACGGTAGAAAAGCAAGCCAGTTGGTTGCCACACGCGCTCACGCACGCATGTTACCGCGCGCCGCACTGACAATTTTTACGATAGGTACAACTGGTACAAGCTACGTAGGTACTATTGAATTACTTTAATTAAACATGTAATGTTTATTACGACAAATGTACCTATAGTTAGATATCTATTTGAAATAGGTAGCTAACTTGGTAAATGATCATTTTATCGACAGTAAGATCTTAATTTTACACCGGAAAATAGGTACTCATCATTTATGCTCTGGTTATCTTATTATGAATTAGGTAGCTGTAATCATGGGTTCTCTATTATTTTTCTTTATTGTGTAACATTAATCTATATCTGGTTTTAAATTACACGAAGTTATAAAACTAATTCTTGCTGGGTTCATTGCGTGGTTTATAAAACGGCGTAAACACTGCGGTCACTGCAGGGACATACGACCTTTTAAAATGAGTATTTCGCAAACACTAACCTAACGCATAAACGGAATATTATAAATTATTGCAACTTAACTTGCTTAAATGTAGTCATATAACGCTATGCTGTTATATACTTTATGGCAAGTTCTAATGTTAGTTTGATCAATCGAATTAGAGACCGGTCTTCACACGTATTAGAATTTCTAAGCGTCGCGTCGGCAACCCTAGCGTTGTGCCGGTGCGCGCGATGCGGGAGCGGCACGCTGAAGGTCACTCCATTGTATTTTTGTGTAGGTATCAAAACGGTAGGTATTTGCGTTTTCTTTGAGAGATAAGTATCTGTTCGTAAGAACTATTATATAATCTGTGGTTTAGTTACGTTATTGAGAATAAATAGGAACCGGTACCTTAAAAAAATATTTTATAACGCGCCAACCTCGAACGTCGGCCCGGCCGAATGAAACTCGCGGATTGGACCATTTCAATGCTGCACCGCATGAGCCAATCACGGCTCCGGATCGCGACGCACCGCGCGTGAGCGACCGGATACAGATCCGCACACGCCGCTCCCGCGCAGTTCGGCAACCGACGCGATACGAGTAATAACGTGACTATCTTATTTTGTAAATCACAACTGTAATTTAAGTGTTAATTCTAATAAGTGTCCTATACCCGTGAAAGTACTTAGCAGAATACACGATTATACCGATATCTGTGTTGTTTCCACTTAACTTAGCCCTCAATCAACGAACCCCGAGCTAGCTGAGGCTACAAAATGGCTGCCCAAGTGTGAGGCTAAGTGAAAAAGTGGATTTTTTGTGCCGTGACTCATTAAAATAAACAATATAGTGTGATAAAATGCCGACGAAATCAAAAGAAATCGACGTGTGTCGACGCCGACGCGAGAGGACGTCGAGCCCGCTCGTGAAGGTTCTTTCACCAGAGATGACGTCGCGACGCTAGTGGAGTCGTTACAACGATCGCAAACCAACGCCTTCAGGGAACTGCTGGAAAGCGTCATCACGACCACTAGGCACCCGTCGTCGTCTGCTACATCGACACCGTTTCCAGTAGAAGGAGGAAATTTCTCTCGCTGCAAAGCTCGATTCGCTGGAAATTCCGATGAGTCCATCGAAGGTTTTATTGACGCCATTGAAGCATACAAAGATTGTGCAAATATCTCGGACGATAACGCCATTCGAGGGTTATCTATGCTATTAACGCATTCAGCCGCAGATTGGTAGCAAGGCATAAAACCGGAGACAACTTCATGGGCCGAAGTAATTGACAGCTTGCGCCATACCTACGGTGACAATCGAGCTCCGCCGCGCATTTATCGCGACTTATTTGCTACACCTCAAGGCGACGAAAACACTCATATTTACGTCGCGAAGTGTCGAGCGCTGTTTTCAAAATTGCCGCGCAACGAGTTAACTGAGAAAATACAGTTAAACATGGTATACGGACTTCTACACAAACGAATACGTAAACGTGTTAAGAGGGAAGAGTGCGCAACGTTTAAGATATTGTTACAAAAGGCGCGCGCTGTCGAAGAATCGTTGAACGAGAGTACAACCGATACAAAGGCCGCCGCCGCCGCTTCCAAGAACGTGAGCCACGCCTCGCCGAGTCGTCCCGCCGTCGTGTCAAAGCCGCCGCGCGCTGCCGCGAGCGCGAGCGCCGCGCCGCCGCCCCGCGAGCCCCGTGCGCCGCCGCCGCGTCGTACAGATGATAACAGTGATAATAACAATACCGCGTCTGCCGCGAAATCTAAGTCGTATAGTAAGAAGTGCGGGTATTGTAAACGTTACGGTCACGTAAAAGAAGAATGTAGAAAGTTAAATAAAGACTCTAGCACGTCTAATGATAATAATAATAACGCATCAGATGTTAATGTGTTACGTTGTTATGGATGTGGTCAAATAGGCGTTATACGCACAAATTGCGAAAAATGTAATGCTACATTCTGTACTGTCAACTGCAGCATGGATTCGTCCAATCCAGGGTTAAAGGGCACTGGTAAGCAGGCTAAGAAGTTCTCCCCGGTGAGTAGTTCTCTTATCACTATACCTAATGTTCAAAATGATAAGCTTGACGAGACCTTTTTGTCTCTCACTGATTTTCAACATGCACTTCCTGCAAATTTCTTTGGTGACGGTTTAGTAGCAAGGCCGGTGACGCCCCGCGCCGCCGACAGCTCCCAGGACGACCCCGTAGTTGTTCAACAATCGTGCACACTTTTTGCAAAGTCCTTTATTGATAACAGTGATAAGCAAGTTAATAGTTCCCATAGTAAGGAAATGTCATTTTGCACCGTGTCAAGCAATATTTGTAACATCCCTGTGCTGCCAGAGCAGGTCATTGACGCCAAACCTAGGTTGACTACAGCTGTACGGATATGATGGTCGTTCTTGTCTACGTGACAGCGTGATAAAACGGTGTCCGTCACTTTCTTTCCCACGGTGTTAAACAGTGACAGTTATTTTATCACGTGGATAAAGATGGATAAAGCTATCCATAATAGGCTGGCTGTTTTCGAATCAGCTGATAACAGTAATAATAATGGTCACAATATAACTAGTTACAGTATGTCATCTTTGGGTCACAGTATAGATAATTCCAGTATGTCAACCAAACCTTGTGAGGGAATTATATTTTCAGCTGTGGATTTTTCAGGGACAAACCAGAAGATTGAGGACTCCAAGGAGCCTGCACCTGTAACCCAAGTTGACCAGAATGACGCTGAGGACCCCGTGTTGGAATTATTTGACACATATGAGGAATACACAAATAGACATCAGCGACCAATTTTAGGGATTGGAATCCTGGATATGCAAGGTATTGCCTTATTGGATACAGCTGTAAAGAGAAGCTTGGCTAGTCAAAAGCTCTACTCACTGTTACTTGAGAGAAAGCAACAGTTCTGCGAGAAGCAAATGAGAGTGACATTAGCCGATGGTATACCTCAAGTTAGAAATGTGCTCAAAATCACCTTAGATGTCAAAGTGAAGGATAGAGTAATACCTCAAGAGTTCCTTATCTTACCTGAAGCTGAAGAAAATGAAACTTTACTGGGAATCGATTTTCTAAAAGCATCCCATCTCGACTTGGACTTTGACACCCATACTTGGTGCTTTCCAGGTGGTGAGAGGTATCCCATACAGTATGAATCTGACATGCCAATGCAATTGTCAATTGCTGCAAGCAATATACTTCATGCTGAAGAAGGATCAATGCTCAGCGAAGGTGAAAAGATGAAATTAGCCGAAGTGTTAGAGAGGAATAGTGCAGTCTTCAGTCTAGGGGGAGCGCCCACTCCAATTGTTGAACATCATATTGATACAGGAGACCATGCACCTATATCTGTACCTCCATACCGGCTCACACCTGCAAAGAAGGAAATAATGAAAGCGGAGATTGAGAAGATGCTCCGGGAAGGGATAATAGAGGAATGTGAATCTGCTTGGACCTCACCGGCAGTTCTTGTCCCTAAGAAGAATAACACTGTCCGATTCTGTGCTGATTATAGAAAGCTGAACAGCGTCACAAAGACAGATAACTATCCCTTACCCTTAATTGATGAGCTGCTGCAGTCGACAGGAAGACATTGCTACATAAGTACCATAGATCTGAGATCCGGATACTGGCAAGTAAGTGTGAATCCAGCTGATCGGGATAAGACTTCAGTGATCACACCATTCGGTACTTACCGTTTTGTACGGATGCCATTCGGTTTAAAGAATGCACCTGCAACCTTCCAGCGGTTGATGGATAAGTTCAAATCCGGTGCCAGCTTGCAAAATACTACAGTTCTAGCTTACCTGGACGATCTCCTGGTTATATCTGACAGTTTCGAGAAACACCTGGAAGACCTGCAACTTGTGTTTGACCGACTACGTCAGTTTGGCTTAAGAGCAAACCGAGAGAAATGTGTTTTTGCCTGCAAAGAGGTCAAGTACCTTGGACACCTCATCACCCCTGACGGTATAAAGCCAGATAATGGGAAAGTTGAAGCTATTTTAGCCATGAAGGAGCCAAATAATCTCAAGCATCTCCGGACATTTCTCCAAACCTGCGCTTGGTTCAGAAAATTTGTTCCAAATTTCTCAGCGGTAGCTCAGCCGCTTACCAAGCTTACCAAGAAAAATGAACCATGGAAATGGCAAGACGAGCAACAACAGGCCTTTACGGAGCTCAAAACCAGATTAACTTCTGCTCCAATCCTGGTGCAAGCGGATTACAGCAAACAATTTATTCTGCGGACTGACTCGAGCAACTATGCCCTCGGAGCTTGCCTTATGCAAGGCGAAGGACATGATGAGCGTCCCATTGAGTATGCCAGCCGGCTGCTCACTCCAGCAGAACGCCGTTACAGCACAACGGAAAGGGAATGTTTGGCTGTGATCTGGGCGGTTGAGAAGTACCGGCCCTATATTGATGGTCATACAGTTTTAGTGAAGACGGATCATCAGCCGTTGAAATGGCTGTTGACTCACAAGTCACCAAGTGGTCGCCTTATCCGGTGGGCACTTAAACTGCAAGGTTTTGACATCAAATATGAATACACACCTGGCAAGGCCAATGTCATAGCAGACACATTGAGTCGACCGGTCTGCGATGAAAACTCCAAAGAAGAATGTGGAGTCTGCTCTATTATTATTGATATTCCACAATTTAACCCGACGGAACTACGTACTGCTCAGCTCGAAGATCCAGAAGTCGCCAAGATTGTTCAAGACCTGGAAGACTCTGATCTCATTAACTCAACCAGATGGCTAGAGAGAGGATATGTCATGGCCCAAGGGGTTCTCTACTATTATAATCCCAACTCTGAATCTGAGGAAGCTCAGCTGGTAGTACCTAACTCTATGAAGGAGGCCGTCCTAAAGGAGTACCACGACGCCCCAACAGCTGGTCATCAGGGCGTAGAAAGGACTCTCGCACGCATCTGTCAAAAGTATTACTTTACAGGAATGCGCAAATACGTCACGGAATATCTAAAACTCTGTGAAGAATGCCAACGCTACAAGATAAGTAACCAGAAGCCTATGGGACTACTACAGTAGATATGAGCGCCGATAGGCATTTAGCCGGCGGCGGCGCGCCGGTCAAAATTGGTCGGCGGCGGCGGCGAATCGGCGGCGTGGCCTTGAAACACCTTCGATTAATGAAAAAAGAATTCAAACCAAAATTTTACCGAAAAAACATGCTTTTTCTGTAAGAGAGTTATGAATTAAATGCATTTTTAATTTTCAAGGATAATTTATTGAGTAATGGTACGAAAAAAATAGATAATATCATATAAACTGTGGATAAGAGGTATCGCGCGGCATCAGAGGCGGTCTTAATCTTGGCGAGGCTCTGGCCGGAAGGTCTTAGCGATGCCCTTATCTTTTGTGCTAAGTTAAAAATTGCGGATTGACTGTATCAGGGAAACGTCTTGTCGACAGTACAAAGAAAATCGAGCCCCGTCATTAACCAATATCGATTCAACAAAACCGATTTATGTCCAAAAGTGAGGCCCAACGTCGAGCTCCATGTAACACCGAAGACTTGATTTCGACGCCTCATAATGCGAGGCCAGAGGATGAGCTGCAGGTAAGCATACAGCTAAGAATCGAACGCCAAGTGTAAGCTTGGCTGACGGCCGAACGCCTGGAGCGCCGATTGCGGCGCGCTTCTGTGCGAGGCCAAGCTGCAAGAGAGCAGAGCGAGGGCGCAGGCCGATAAAGACTGAAGCCATAGTGTTAAAGATCTGAAGCTTTCCTGCGGGCGCATTCGTGCGACGCCAAAGGCCGAGCTGCAATGGAGCTAAATCAGATAAGGACCAATGCTCAAACGTTTTAAAACAGCTCGAAAGTTGAGCTTCAAACAGGGCCAAAAACTTGCAGGTTCAGATAGCGGCTCAATTCCATGCGAGCGATGCAAGGCCAAAGATTGAGCTGCGAGAGAGCAAAGCTTGAAATCTGAACAGTGGCCAAGTTTAATTGAGACCCGATTCCGACGCCCTTCCGTGCGAAGCCAACGGCCGGACATTTGGACGTGGAAACGCTTACAATGGTTAAATTCGCGGTAAATGACGGATGGTTAGCTGGCAAAATTAGTTATGCATTGGATCGGTAATCCAAAGATGTGGATTCGAGTCTCACGTTAGCCAGAGTTGATCACAGTTAATTTTTCATTGTGATTAACATATGTCTAGTGTATATATACAATCTATAAATTGTAATGTGGAACGTTGCACAATAAAAACGGAAGGAAATCAGTATGATTATTACAAGCATATTGATGTTAAGCCGTGTGGTGGCCGGCTTTAGAATAGCGCCAACCCTCACATAGGATAAGGGTGTCAGACGAGGTACGAGGCGACTAAGTCCACAAACGAAGCAAGAAGGTATTTCGTTACAGGGGAGATGGTCGTCCTCTTAGCATTGGTTTGCAATCCATCTAGGAGAAGGATACTCCAAAATAAAACCCGGAATGGAGTTTCCGTAAGGCGCGAGTAGGGTCCAACCTGAAATAAGCGGCAGATTCCTGCAGCTGACCTGTCTCCACACGTATTGGCTCGACTTTCCTGTGGGATAAGACAGTGAAGCCGAGAGGGTAATGCAGGTGCTGGGCATCCCTGCGTTTCCTTAATTTCGTCCCAGGCGGTGTAATAGGATATTTCTCCGGTTTTACACCATAAATCGTCTGCATTAGACGCTAAGGCCAATGTATTGATGTTAAAATTGATATTAAATAATTTCGTTTCCTCAAGACTAGTAGCGCGTTCTTACTAGATAAATAAGTTTGCATTTGCCTTCGATATTTTTGAATTATAAGGGCCTAAAACACCTTTTGAATGCCTATAAACTATTCGAAGTGGCGCCGTTAATGATCTAAACCCGATTAAAAATATATTATTTGATTCCGAAAGTAGTCGTAACTACCAAGGTCACGCCGATGCCACGCCGATAGCGTAGCGTCGGCGGCGGCGGCGCGAAAATTTTGTCGGCGGCGGCGGCGCGCCGGCGCGGCGCTCATATCTATACTACAGACCCCAGTGCTTAATCAAAGAGGAGAGGTACTAGCCATAGACCTCTTTGGCCCTCTACCTGAAGGCGATAATGGAGAGAAATGGGTGCTGCTCATCGAGGACACGGCTACACGCTGGGTGGAGCTGATAGCCCTCAAGGACGCGACAGCAGACGTCTGCGCTCCAGCCCTTATCGAGCAGTACTTCCTACGGTATGGATTCCCAAGAAGAGTCATTTCAGACAACGGAGTTCAGTTTGTCTCATCTGTGATGCAGCAGACCATGTTCTTGCTGGGGATCAAGCAGAATTTAATACCACTCTATCATCCTGAGGCCAATCCTGCAGAACGCAAGAATAGAGACCTCAAAACTCAACTCTCCATCCTAGTGAAGAACAATCATCGTGCGTGGCCCAAGTTCCTGCCAGCGATCAGGTTCTCGATGAATAGTGCTCTTTGCGCCACTACTGGATGCAGTCCAGCTCACATGATGTTCGCTCGAGAGATGAGGACTCCTTTTGATGCTCAACGTGATTTAGAGGCTATATTATCAAAAGAAAACTTTCTGCCACAAATAACTCCTTACTTGAAGAAGTTTATCGATAACTGGGATGTTATCAAGGAGAAAGCAGAACGCCAGCAGGACCATAAGAAAAGCGACGCTGACCAGCACCGACGGCAGTCACCTTCGTTTTGCGTTAATGACCTAGTTCTGGTAGACACTCATTTGCTTAGTAACGCTTCTAAAGGTTTAACGAAGAAATTCATGCCAAAACGGGATGGTCCCTATCGCATTAGTAAAGTAATTAGTCCAACTTCTTATGTTATATCTGACATTCAAACCGATACCGACCTGGGTAAATACCATAGTTCTGATTTGACACCATTCACACCAGTTCAAGGTATTCCTTCGGTGCCTGTCCAACCACGGCGACTACGTGGTCGCCCTCGTAACTTAGCGCGAGATGTTAGTGTTACCAAGTCCCCAACGGGTCGTTCTGGGAACTTGGAGGGGGAGTGTATAACGCGCCAACCTCGAACGTCGGCCCGGCCGAATGAAACTCGCGGATTGGACCATTTCAATGCTGCACCGCATGAGCCAATCACGGCTCCGGATCGCGACGCACCGCGCGTGAGCGACCGGATACAGATCCGCACACGCCGCTCCCGCGCAGTTCGGCAACCGACGCGATACGAGTAATAACGTGACTATCTTATTTTGTAAATCACAACTGTAATTTAAGTGTTAATTCTAATAAGTGTCCTATACCCGTGAAAGTACTTAGCAGAATACACGATTATACCGATATCTGTGTTGTTTCCACTTAACTTAGCCCTCAATCAACGAACCCCGAGCTAGCTGAGGCTACAATTTGAATCATATTTTTAAAAACGCTTATTTGTCCCCCTACATTGAAATAAATATTTAGAATAACACAAAAGTGATAATTTGCATCTGTTGTCTTCGCATTAGACGTATCTATTTTAAGAATAGGTATTTCTGTATGGAAAATAAAATTTGAATCCCGTAATTATCTAGATAAAATATTTGTACTGAAGTTCGTTTTATCGTATTTCCTTTTAAGGCAGGCATTTATTTTCCAAACAAAATACTTCGCAAAGCTTAACGATGCCTACCTTTCGTGCGCTGGCAGCGATTTAGGGTTTCCAATCCATTCCAATCGCTATCAACTTGCAATAAATAATATAAATAATGATGAGATAAATAAATAACAAATAACTTGTTGATAATGTTAATGTCTTCTTCTAGTTAGGTATGTCTCTTTGTGTTGTTGTCTAGTGTTGTGTTCCTGTATGGATATATTGGATATCTATGATGGTCGCTACTACTTATTCCCGTGCCGTGCATTAGGTACCTGCTTACCATCGGGTCACTCACGCATTCTTAAGTCCAAGATTGCTTAAAAAGACGCGAGTGACCTATTTTAATATACACTCATGTACAACAATGTAAATTTGTCCATGAGTACCTTTAATAATTAGACTCTCATTGTGAAATTGTTGCACAAAATGCAATTTCATGAGTATTTGTGTAGTCTCTAATCAAGTCGCAGTCTGCAGTTATTTGATTCGATTTTACCGAATATTGAACTAAAGTCAGCTAGCCCTAGCGTAAACAGCAACACACTTACACGACCCATCGTACACTCTATCTCCTTGCAATAAGGCCTACGTATGGAGTGAACTACACCAGGAGGCCAATTCGACCATTTAGATATCAAAATGCATTTCGCTCGCACTTGTTCGTGTTTGTATTAGCGCGAGCGAAACGCACGGGCGAATGATAACAAAATAACATTATTTTGACATCAAGATGTATAAGTTTGAATTGGCGTCCTGTCCGGGCGTGCTGGCGCCTCTCCAACGTGCATTTGTATGCAATCGCGGGATTCAATTGCTCAGAGGGGAGGGGGGGAAGGGGGGGGGGATAAGATCGCCGCGTGATGGACGAGGGCGGCACGTGGACAATGACGATACTATGTAACAGCGACACTTGACTGACCGTCTGAGAAGTGAGAACCTTATGTCGTTACTATAAGATTTAGAATTGTCAGTGTGGCCGATATGGTACCGGAGGTGCTATTCGTGAACAGTTTGGCGAGTTTGACCTGATGCCGGTGTAATTGGACCTTTGCTGTTTGAATGTAGTACGGTCTGTTCGTGTATCTATCTCTGATCTATCTAATGTTACACCTATTCCTTACTTAAGTCAGGTGTTTCAGGAGCTTTAGTCACTACCTACTCTGGTGTACAATACCGCTGATGGTAGGACGGAGATTCGTCGTCTCGCAACGTATCGTATGGGACCGAGAGCTATACTATAGAATGACTACACGTGTGTAGCGATCGTAGATTGCAGTATATGTGCACTCTGTTTACACTATAGTGTGCGATGCAACTTTATGAATGACCCGACTGTAGCGAATACATATGCCGCTGGGAAGACTGGAGATTCATCGTCTCGCAGCGTGTCGTATGGAGTAAAGCTTTATATAATGATTGCATGTGTGTAGAGGTGGGAGTCAGTACACTGTAGTGCACGAGGCAACTTTATGAATGACCCGATTGTAGTGATTCCTGCCGGTGGGAAGGCTGGCGATTCACTACGGGTTGTGTCGGAACGAAAGCTTTGTAGAATGACTAGACGTATGGTATGTACGAGTACCTACACCATAGTGCGCGAGGCAACTTTATGAATGACCCGATTGTAGTGATTCCTGCCGCTGGGAAGGCTGACAATTCACTACGGGTTGTGACGGAACGAAAGCTTTATCAGAATAACTACACGTATGTACATTATGTACCTACACCGTAGTGCGCGAGGCAACTTTATGAATGATGACCTAATGAACTTTATGAATGGCTGACTGCAGCGGGACACCTGTCCCTCGATAGGAAGGAGATTCATCGTCTCGCTACCTGTCGTATATTATCGGAACGAGAGCTTTATATATAGGTAGAATACCCTGCTGTACATACACCTAAAACTACTTTAAAAACTTTATGGGACAAAATAGTATTTATTACCTATTCTTTTCCCAATTATAATCGTCTGAATAGGTACTGAAAACACATACAGGTACACACATACAATTTTATGTACCACTGAACTTAGGTATTTTTACTAACCTAGTAGAGTAGAGTAGAGCCTAATAATAGAGTGCTTATACATATTTTATTTACACAGATTTAGGCACAGAATGATAGGTACTCCTCCAAATTAATATTCCTTCGAAACAAGTCATATGAAATATTCAACAGCATGCTACCCGAGAGAGACGTGCATTGTGTCAAAGAGAATTGTAAACCTTAACTCTATCAACTACATGTGAATAACACTGAGGTAGGTACTGAGCATAATCGTATCAAAGCAGCTGCTAATGTGAATATCAAGGAAATCGACAGTAAAGGCGACGTTCGGATGGTAACTGGTGCTGCATTACTGTTGCGATACTACTGCTGAGGCTTTTATCAGACACAACGGCGACATCAACGCCGCAGCAGTAATGTCGTAACAGCAATGCAGCTGCAGTTGCCATCCGTATGTCATCTTTACTGGTAAACAGTGTCGCCTCTCATGGTCGCCTCACAGCAAAAAACTATACCTAAGTATACCTAAAGAAACAAAAACGTTGTAGAGAGCAAAACGCGTCGCACGACGCAGACTAATGAAGACGTCTCGGGAAATACCGCATTCCTTTGAACACTTGCGCAGATATATTTAATACAACTGTCAAAGAGCGCTCGCACCTTTGTCGAGCTCTACTGCCGGATTCTCTACATTAGGGAATCTTTATTTCAGACATTAATTCCAGTATTACAAATGCAGATTTCATCCGAAAAGCTTTGTAAAAACAGAGACGTGGCGAACTTATAAAGGGGTTACTTTTGAAAACGTTAGAGATTAAAATTATGTTATCTTTGGCTTTCGCTATAGATAAATAAATGAATAGGTAAATATATTTGGGGACACAGATCGACCTAGCCCCAGACTTTGCCCAAACTAAGCAAAGCTTGTGCTATGGGTATTAGGAGATATACCTACATACTTATGTTGATAAAACAAACTGTACTGGAACAAATATCCGAGCTCATCACACTAATAAATGCCCTTACCGGAATTTGAACCCAGGACCAGCAGCTTCATAGACCAGACAGGTCGTCAGATATTAATGAAACAAAGTTGAAGACGGTTTTACGAGTAGTAAAGCCCGAATATGTATACACATTCATATATTATTATATTCATGAGTGAGATTAGCTTTTCTTGTGTGAAATGTCGCCCCACTCAGGCACCTACCGTAGATCCCCGCATGTAAATTGCCTAAACATTATTTTTTTGAACCGTTTCATTAGCGAACCCGAAGGTATCGTTAATACACATTCATGTATTCATGAGTGGGATTACCGTCCTTGCGGCGACGTCTTACGGCGGTGACGTAAAACTTGAAGCATTATATTTTTTTACCCAGCTTGGGTTCTGTAATTTAAACCATTATACCATGGCATTCTTCGAATGCGTTACGACACTCGTGCTAATTAAAGGTGACGTTAGGCAGGCAGCAGCCACGACATTCTAGTGGCCTACACGGTCGGTGTCACTGTCAATTTCTTTTATTAAATGAGTGAAGTTCGTCGTCATTGTCGTCGCCCCCCCCCCATTTTACAATATTTATTATGTTAACAAGTTAGAAACTAAAACGCATCCCTTCTCCGGCTACCTACCTATCCGTTTATTATCTACCTAATCTTAAATCGCGGAGTCCCCCGAGCCCCTAAAATTAAGCGGTATGGTTCGCTAAACGTCATATGTAGCACCATACATATGTATGAGCCTCGGCATGGAGGCCTATTTGTACTTCCAAAATCATATCTTACCTATAATAAGGATGTAGGTAACTCTAAAAATAATATAGTACCCCTTAGTTTGACAGTTGAAATAGATGGCGCTGAAGGTACTGCACCATGTGTTTTATGTTTACTATAGGTTGTCAAACTTTTGGACAACCAGAGTTACCGTACAATATACGGTGCACAAAAAAAGTAAAATGTAAAACTCTAAGCACTTTGTCTTAGACTTTAAATACACATGTTATATAATGAATGAATCTTTGGCATTACATTACACTATGATGGTCAGATACCTACCTATTAATAATAATAAAAAAATGATGATATGATATAGTAAGTTCGAATAGGCCTAGCAGTAATTGTCGCTCCCGCGCCGCGCCGCTGCGTCTCTATCAATATCTTGCGGAACAAGTGTAGGTACCTACCTACAGTAATAACATATACTAATCTATGAGTGTTGTACCTACAGTACTTCGCGGCCTTCTCGCTAGCTACATTTTGCCTACATTGACTACATTCCTATGTAGTATATTTAGAAGCTTCTAATCTTCTATCTAAGTATCTACTTATAATAATAAGGGCGCGTTTTAAGTGTAAATATATATTAGGAACGTTGGCTTGTAAAGATGTTTTTGATCTCGACCGTACAGTAGAACACATATCTAAAGCCAAAGATAATTTAGTGTAGATAGAGGCGTATTTTCAGAGTAAATTTGCAGTCACAGTAAATTTACTGCGATCTGTCGACACAGGATTAAAACTTTTAGAACGCTATTTGAATTTGATTCTTGTTCTTTCACTGATATGTGTTAACTGTTAAAATTGTTATGTGTCGCCATCTACACGAATATAGGCCAAAGTTATGGCGCCATCTTTTCAAGCATACATTTTTCATGATTTTCGGAGGCACATTTTTTTCTATGACCGTATTTATCTTATATGGAGTTATATATGTATATCTTTGCTAGAGCGTAGATAAATTGGAGCCACGTAACTGTCATTTTAGTATCTAGGTTATAAAGAAGTTTTAGTACACTAGGTACTGAAGTTCCGTAGCCCAGAGTAATTGCTGGCCGGAGTTTGAGCCTCGATCGCCCACAAAGCCTTCCAAAGTGCTTCTTATTCATAGAATTTCGTCCCGACTCGCCGTTTACTGACATCCTTCGATACATACGACATACCTCAACAAGGTTTAAATTAAATTAAAAAATATGATCGCGTTGGAACCTTGTCGTTGTTAGGAGGAACTTCAAAAGCAATTCAACTTTCCTACTTAGGAATATGTTTTTGATGGGAAAAACTCTATGTTATTCGTCAACGTTACAGTCGTATTGTTCTGCCTGTTATACTGCTCGTATTCCAGATAAATTTAATTTCCCGTAAAAGTCCTTATTTCACTGGTATAAGGTTTGATTTAACCTGGCCAAAGTGTTACCTGTCGAGATCGCAGATTCGCAGTTATATGAGTTTTCTAACTGCATTGAGATAATGCAAAACATTTTTGTTTTTGTTTGTTTGCTTTATGTTTCTGTACGAAATGGCGTTGGATTCAGAAAAGTACCTACTCGTACCTATTTTTTTACAGACACAGACTGTTCTTTCTGAGGGGCCAGAATCACAATACAATTCAATACCTAGCACAGCGAATTGTAATTGTGATTTTACCATTTTGTATTTTCCATGTCTGGTCTAGTGATAAATTTGATAACATGTCATACCTAGGTTTTCTTCAATGTCACCTTATTCATTCGTGACTAATTACTAGTTAAACTTAGCAGGTATATGTACCTACCTAATAATATACTAAGTCCGCTTAACTCTCACAAATTAAATGCTCTTACTACACACATTTTCTCACATAAGTAAGTAGTATTATAAATAAATAAGTATATTATATGAAATGTGGCTAAATGTAAAATGTAGTGTTTTTACAATTGAACGAAACGTGCATGTAATGAGGCTGGCTAGACGCCAACGCTGTCCCGCGCGACCCAAGTAACACTTTCGAATATTTCGAATACATAAGATATGTGATATTATGTGTGCTGTCCTACTCGCACAGACGCCAACGCTGTCCCGCGCGACCCAAGAAACACATTCGAATACATAAGACATGATATTATGTGTGCTGTCCTACTCGCACAGACGCCAACGCTGTCCCGCGCGACCCAAGAAACACATTCGAATACATAAGACATGATATTATGTGTGCTGTCCTACTCGCACAGACGCCAACGCTGTCCCGCGCGACCCAAGAAACACATTCGAATACATAAGTATCACTATCAAGTGTCAAGTGTCACGCGTCAAAACAGCTCCTGAGTTATTAAATTAAATTAAATATAAACAATGGCGCAAAAAGCGCTAGAAACCGCTATTCGGGATCTGCAACAAACTGTGACCGAAATGACGAACAAATTAAGCGTACTCGAACAGAAAATTACAGAGCAAACCGAAATAATAAACAATCAAAATGAAGTGCTAAAGAAACTAAAACCAAACTCGGAGGGTACCTCATCAACAACCCGTAAGTCTATCGCCAGCCATACATCCCCAGCCGCACCAGCGCTCACAGCGCTGCAGCAGCGCCCAGTCCGTCAAGCGAGATTAAAAGCCGCCGCGACCGCTGCGTCAAGCGTCGGTAAAAAATCAAGCGCTATCGTCGCTAGCGGATCACAAACACCTGATGTTGCGATACCACCCGAGGTAAGCGAACAAAAGACGAATACGCCGTCGGAGGAGCCGTCATCGCTTACGTTTCCACCATCGAACTTAAATTTAGAAAGCTGCAACCTGAATAAAAACACAACGAACGATGTGTCGACACATAACGCTGACTCTAAAGACGATTATCTTACCGTGTCCTATAAAAAGGGCCGCATGCAAGCAAGACCAAGACGGATCGCCGTCACAGGTACCGGCCCAGTGGACGGCGAAGTACAGACGACAGAGCGCGTTAAAAAAATTCATGCCTGTTTTTTCAAGACCGACACAACCCCAGATATGATCCATTCATACATCATAAAGAAAACCGGCAACACTAACTGCACAGCCATCAAACTACGCCTGAAACACGATCACTACGCGTCATTCGCGATAACCGTGCCTTGCAGTAAATTTAACGAAATGATGTCTCCCGACATGTGGCCAGCTGGGACGGAGGTCAGCGAGTGGTTTCGAGCCAGCGGCGGGCGCGCCGGGCGCGCTCCCCCCCGCCGCCGCGACCCCCGCTCCACAGCTGATAACAAGACGTAAACAAACCTTGCGAACGAATGACAATAATACAGTGCCATTGATCATTTGTCAGCAAAACATTCAATCACTCAACAGCAAAACCAGGCAACTCGAAGTATTGTTAGAAAAAGAATTAAAATGCGACATTCTAGCCTTAACTGAGCATTGGCTGACAAATGATCAATTGGAAAGTATTTATATAAATAATTTTAGACTAGTCTCCAAGTTCTGTCGTAATTCGCGTGAACACGGTGGCGCATGTATTTATGTAAAAAACTCGCTGAGAGTAAAAGAGTTAGACGAATTAACCGCCCTATCCGTTGAAAGATACTGTGAGATTGCTGCCATAGAGATTTTAGATTTTAATTTGATAGTAGTTTGTTTATACCGAACAAATCTAATTAGAGCGTCAGACTTTTTGGATGTCCTGGAGCGACTGCTCAACAAGATTAATGAATTAAAATATGAGTGCGTTATAGTAGGTGATACTAACATAGACTGCTTGACCTTGACCACCGATCATAAATTCCTGGTAGATATACTATCCTCACACAACTTTAAAAACATTGTCGACTTTCCAACTCGGGAAACTAGGACAACATCTACCTCCCTAGATCACGTTTATATAAATCTAAGCGACAACACCCTTGTAACCGCATTTCCAGCAGTAACAAATATTAGCGACCACTACGGAGTCCGCGCCGCGATTGAGCGCATGTCAGTGCCGCCCGCGCCCGCGCTCACCCGCCGCGTCCGCAATTACACAGCCGTTTCTAGACTCGCCTTCGCGCGAGCCGTAGACAGCGTAGATTGGAACGAATTGTATAATAACAAAACCACCGTCGATGATCTCGCCCTTGCAATAATCAACGTTATAGTTAATAAAATAGAAATCTGCTTTCCATTTAAAATTAAACCAAACGTTCCTAAATGCTCCACTTGGATTACAGAGGAAATTTACAACACAAAACGACTTTTGTTTGATCTGGTTCAACTCAAAAACAAGTTTCCCGACGAAACGGAGATAGTGCAAAAAATCGCTGACCTAAATAGTAGGTATGATAAGCTTACGCGTAATACCAAAGCGGACTTCTACGCTACTAAAATCAATAACAGCGATAATAAGATCAGAGCCATGTGGAATATAGTCAACACAGAGACAAATAAAATCAAAACTTCCGCTGTTGACCATACAGAAGTCATCAAAAAACCAGATGGCTCGCAATACTCGAGCAAATTAAATTTATTAAATGCTATGAACGAGCAATTAGTCTCCGCTGCGACGCGGTGCGGGGCCCCGCCTGCTCAGCCCGCGCTTGCCCTTGCCTCGCTCTCGCACATGTGCCGCTGCCGATCGCTCACTACGATTTAAATCCTTTTCACCGGCAGAGGTGTATAAAATCATAATAAAATGTATTGCTAATAAACCCACCCAAGATTTGTATGGCATTTCGGTTGAACTCTTGCGATTCTCAGCCACTTCCCTTATTCAGCCTTTGTCTATACTTTTCAATGAATGCCTGAGAATTGGTAAGTATCCGAAATCACTTAAGGAAGTAAAGGTCAGCCCGCTGTACAAAGGGAAGGGGAAGCAGGATGACCCAAGTTGTTATCGTCCCATATGTATCATACCTG
The DNA here is from genome assembly GCF_948474715.1 of Cydia amplana. Taxonomy (NCBI): domain Eukaryota; kingdom Metazoa; phylum Arthropoda; class Insecta; order Lepidoptera; family Tortricidae; genus Cydia; species Cydia amplana. Next base: position 92,869 of record NC_086077.1, read on the forward strand.
CGGTCGCGAAGGTTCTTGAAAATGGGCTAACTACCCGTCTATCCCAGTTCCTTCTAAATAACAACTATTTATCGGAACGCCAGTATGCATACAGACCGGGACGATCAACCACAATGATGGCGCGCGAGGTGGTCCGCCAGGTGCTTGAGGCGCGGGAGAGCAAGCTTGAGGTCGCAGTTCTTTTCTGCGACCTCTCGAAAGCCTTCGACGTGGTCGACCATGAGTTGCTGAGTTCAAAGCTCCATCACTACGGTATTCGAGGACCTGCGCAAGCCCTTATGTCAGATTTTATGTATAAAAGGACTCAGTATGTAACAGGGCAAAGAGGCACCTTGTACTCACATGGGATGTCGGCCACCATCGGCGTCCCCCAGGGATCGTTCCTGTCAAACGTGGTGTTCTCCATCTTACTTAATGACCTACCTATGGCAGTCGGTGAGGGTGAGGTCTATATGTATGCGGACGACGTTGCGGCAATTGTAACCGCCCCAAGCATCGACCAACTAGAATGCAAGTTAAACCAAGTAGCCGGACAACTGTGGAACTGGTTTAAACAAAACGGCCTGATACTAAACCTAACCAAAACGCATTTCATCCAGTTTGATTTATCTGGGCGCAAGCGCCGTCCGTTGCATGTAGGCCTCGCCGGCGGCACCATAGACCAGGTTAAAAGTACCTCCTTTTTGGGCTTCCACATAGACCAATGCCTAACGTGGGAGAGCCATATTAATTCCCTGTGCGGCAAATTGGGTAGTGCCTGTTTCGCCCTTAGCAGGCTGATGACCGTCCTCCCGCTTCAGGCAGTCCGCAGCTGTTACTTCGCAAGTATACAATCCATCCTTCAATACGGGCTTGAGCTATGGGGACGTGCAGCTGATTGGCAGCGTGTCTTCCGGCTCCAAAAACGAGCTGTAAGGGCTATTGCTCGTGTCCCATGGTACGAGTCTGCAAGGCCACACTTCACCACCCTAGGGATTATCACGTTGCCGGGTCTATTGATACTGCAAACAGCTCTATACACGCGAGAGAATTTGGATAAATACCCCAAGCGGGGCGACAACAGCGACCGGATTACACGATACGGACAAAAACTAGCAGCGGTGCCCCGTAGCTTAGCAAAGAGAGCAAAAACTATACACGTCATGGGCCCCTCCGTGTATAATAACCTGCCAGCATCAATAACAGACGCACCTAGTTTGTTACTCTTTAAGAACAAACTTAAAACTTGGCTTGTTGAGCGGTCGTTCTATAATATAGAAGAATTTCTGACTGCGAAATATTAATGTACTTAAATGAATGAAAATATAAAACTACGCAAGTAGCGAATCAACTTGAATATTTAGAATACTTTATATTTTTTGTCTTTATTATGTTATTTGTACTAGCTATGTAAGTTGACATGTAATCACCTATTACCAATAAAGAATGAGTATGAGTATGAGTAAGACATGATATGTGTGCTGTCCTACTCGCACAGACGCTAACGCTGTCCCGCGCGACCCAAGAAACACATTCGAATACATAAGACATGATATTATGTGTGCTGTCCTACTCGCACTCGCACTAATATAGATACAGATTCATAAGTTTACTATGCATAAACTGTTCACTGAGGCCAACCGTATCATGATCTAAAAAGCGCTAGGATTTTTCAAAAACTCTGCTAGAGCTGCACCTTAAGAGGAATTTCCTCCGGCTGAGGAATGAGCCTTCCGAGGTTTTCTCAAGGGACTACAGAGTGCGGTTCTTCAAGAAACTTTTAAAGGGTCGCAACACCTCCAGTTGCAGGCGTGCATTAGGCTACGGTGACCGTTTACCATCAAGTGCTGTATACTTGATTGCCGTAATCATTGACGTGGTATAAAAAAGGGGTTTGATATCATGTTGTTGTCGCATACTAAAAATCCGAATGCTCTCAGCAGCAGCCGGCTGTCGTTTCAACTGAAAGAACTAACTAATCGGCATAAGCTGTGCCACTAAGCTGTCTTTGTCTTTTATATCACAATGTCTAACTCAGATACCCACTGTAAGCTATATTTACATTTATTTTGACGACCGGTCTGCCCCAGTGACCAGGCATATGAAGCCGATTGTCCTGGGTTCGAATCCCGGTACCCTTACATTTATTTGTTCGATGAGCACAGATATTTGTTTCTGAGTCATGGGTGCAAGCCTTTATACTGATTATAAAAAAGCTTTTGACACCTTGGACCACGATATATTATTACAAGCGATGGATGAATGTGGAATTCGCGGTCCCACAAATAAGTGGTTCAAACAGTTTCTGACCAATAGAAGGATACGCACGAGCGTCGCGGGGGTGACCGGGGAAGCAGCGGTCGTGGAGCTCGGGGTGCCGACCGGCTCGGTGTATGGTCCCGTGGGATATGCGATGCATGTCAATAGTGTATCCAATGTGGTAAATAACTGTCGGGTGTATATGTATGCAGATGACATGTGCCTACTTTATGCCTCAAAGGACGTATTAGAGATACAGAAGTGTGTTCAAGAAGACTTTGAAAGTGTCACGAAGTGGGCACATGATAACGGAATCATCCTGAATTTCCCCAAAACTAGATGCATGCATATACACTCGCCATACAATCATAAAGCAAAAACGATTAACTCACAGAGCTTGGATATATTAGGACACACATATGACTGTTTACATGCTAATAAGCGTAACTGTAACTGTGATAAGCTGGTATATGTAGAAACGTTTAAATACCTAGGTTTAACAATTGATAACAACTTTAATTGGAAGCCACATGTCAACGATATATGTAATAGATTAAGGTTACTGGCAAATTTTTATCAACTAAAGAGTACATTAAATAAAAACACATTACGAGTTGTATACTACGCACTTGCCGACTCCCTAATTAGTTATGGTCTTATTGTTTATGGCCGAACATTTATAACTTACATTAACGATATTAAAAAACTACAAATTAGATTAATTAAGTTCTTTGTTAGCAAAAAATGTAGGGAAGAATGCAACAAAGAGTATGATAAGTTATTCCCTTTATGTAAGATCTTACCGGTACACAAAAAAGTTGAATATTTAATAGGTTTAGAGCATTATTATAGTGACGATCACAAAATAAAAATTAGCAATAAGTATAATACAAGAAGTGTAAGAGAACAAAAACTAATACAATTAAAAACTACAAACTATTATGGCAAAAGAATGTCAAAACATTTAGTACCAAAAATATTCAACAACATTAGTATACTAAGACAAAGTCCCAAAGTAGGCAAAAGTGTATTAAAGTCTAAGTTAAAAGGTTTTCTGCTTAGTAATGAGTTATCGTCAAATAGCTAGTCAAAATAAATGCTCATTTGTTTGTTGCTTAATTTAGAGATTATAATGTAAATCACAGAAACAACTGTAAAATTGTTAAAATTAAGTAAATGGGTCGAACACGTTTTAGAAAAAGGTCACTTATGTGGACAATACAATAAAAGTTAACGATTCTGGTACATATCTAACCCTTTTTTTTTATTATTGTTTTGTAACTTGAGTCTCAAGTACTCGAAAAATGTAACCCCTTAGATTTCCTTAACCTTGCGATGTCTACAGGAACGAGGTAACCATACCATACTATAAAACGGGTTTGACCCAAATAGGTTAAGTTATTAGCATAAAAAAGAGCGTACCTCGCCATCAAACTCCACAGTTTGGCGAGTTTTATGTAATTTATAAAATGTATGTTAGTTTATCATGAATAAAAAAATTAAAAAAAAAAAAAAAAAGCTTTCTTGAGCTTACTGTAGGGCTTAGTCAATTTGTGTAAGAATGTCCAATTTATTTATTTTATTTATCTTTTTGTCACCTTCAAATCTTATCAACCAGTTCAACCACTGCTTGATAAGAGTTAGGTATAATTACCGAAATGAATAAAGTATTTGTCAGATGCCATCTTATTGCCTCCCTAACAACCTCTGGCTATCTGCCACAGTGTCCGAGTGAGTCGATCGTAAACCGGTACCGTGATGGTAACACCTACTTTACGGTAACACGAACGGCTTTATTATGCGGCTCTCGCGTTTCTACTTATCAAACGGAGATATCTCCGGGATAATTGTGAAGTCAGCTGCCGGCTTCTGTTCCTATCGGTTGTGTAGTTGTTATTATCAAATTATTCTATATACAACTGCAAAAGAATCACAATCATTGTGTTCAATAATTGCCCTTACCACGCCGCACCCCAGAACCCGGGACGTCTTGCTTCGTAGCTCACTACTGACAGCGCTAGTTTTTGACGTTTATGGAGTGGACATGCAAGCACAGGTCTTTCTTTACGAGTGAAAGTATTATTTATAATATATACTTATGTTTCATATTGTTTAGAGCACTAGAATTGTTAGCTGGCACCATCTTAGTGCTAAGATAAAATGTTCATTTATCGCACATCGTTTCAAAGTCGTGTACAAGTCCCATATTAAGTATAACCATCGCCCTGATTGCGCCCGCCTCTTTGTGCGAGATACGAGAGAAAATTACTCTGTTTGTACTAATCACTGTCGCATAACTCTAGCCTTGCCACACTTGTCACACCAAAACCTAGTCTTTTGCCGTAACGTTTACGCTCCAGTGTTCATTAAGTTATGTTTGAAGAAGCTTTATATTGTGTGTCGAGTGTTGTATGCAAACGAGACGGTGGCTCGAGCTCGGGCACTCGAGCACTCGAGTCGAGCCGCTCGAGCAGCGCTGACGCCGCGGAGTGCTCGAGCCAGACGAGTGTCGTCGCTCCGGATATTCGTTAGTCACTGAATCGTGTTATATGTACCTACTTTTTAAATCTCTCACACGTCTGACGAGGTTACGATGTATTATTTGGTGTAGGTATTCGTATTGCCATTGACCATCGAGGCATCGACTTGATTGAATTTGATTTTTTTTAATAACGGTACAAACGTAGATTTCGGTTTCCTCCCTAGGTTATGAAATATATTTAAGTACCTAAGTACCTATATACCTATTTATAGTTAATAGGTTCATGAAATCAACCATAATTATTTTGACGAAAGTAAAACAAAGTATGAAAATTAATTAACACAGCTCCAGCGAGACTCGAACTTGCGACCACTGGAACACCGGTCCAATCGCTACTGCCAACTGAGCCACGGAGACTTACCAGATGCATGTGTGCGAATATTTCCATTCCTTCCTTTATTTTTATTCCCTAAGTACCTAATTTAAAAAGCCACCTAATCATATATTATGTTTGTTTGTTAGATTTACAGCGAATATAGTAATGATGCAAAACTTTTAGTCACCGAAAACTCTACTATAGTACTAGTAAATCCAAAATCTAAGGAAATAGTAAAACTACACGCGTACAGTTTTAAAATAACATGCAACAGTCATAGTAGAACTACCCGGGCCCAATTTTTTTATTGGAAATAAAAAGTATTCTGGTAACGGCGGAAATAGTTATTGTTGGCCGCGAGCGCCCCGCCGTCACGGCGAGCTGCGAGGAAATGAAACAGATTCCGTTAAATCATTCGGTTTCACTTAAAAATACTTACGTTCCTCTCTAAGAATTCAATTTCTCGCGGAAAGCCACGCTCAATGTAAGGAGATATTACATTTTTGCGAGACGGTCTGTTTCAAACATTTCAAATTAACTTATTAAGTTTTTAGAAATTGCACGTTGCAAAGTAAAGGGCGATGGGTTGTAGTTGGTTATAGTGATCGCCAGGCTAGTTGGACTATGTTCGAACAATGTTTAATCAGTTTAAAGTTTCTAAATGTTTCTACATCATCTACTAATATTAATACCTATACTGGGAAGATTACATATATGCAACATTATCCACATATGAAAATAAATCTCCCCAGTCTCTTCAATCTCCCGTTGACCACGATCGCTGCAAAGAGTTCGAAACGTTAGGATGTATTTTGTTTCACTCATAAAATAATTTGTTAGTCCAGTTACCCAAATACACTTATAGACGTTATATATAATGTCTAAAAGAGTGTTCATTTTTACTCCCAGCAGCTTCAAGAAAAAAAAGCGGCCAAGTGCGAGTCGGACTCGCCCATGAAGGGTTCCGTATTTAGGCGAATTATGACGTATAAAAAAAAACTACTTACTAGATCTCGTTCAAACCAATTTTCGGTGGAAGTTTACATGGTAATGTACATCATATATTTTTTTAGTTTTATCATTCACTTATTTTAGAAGTTACAGGGGGGGAGGCGGGACACACATTTTACCACTTTGGAAGTGTCTCTCGCGCAAACTATTCAGTTTAGAAAAAAATGATATTAGAAACCTCAATATCATTTTTGAAGACCTATCCATAGATACCCCACACGTATGGGTTTGATGAAAAAAAAATTTTTGAGTTTCAGTTCGAAGTATGGGGAACCCCAAAAATTTATTGTTTTTTTTTTCTATTTTTGTGTGAAAATCTTAATGCGGTTCACAGAATACATCTACTTACCAAGTTTCAACAGTATAGTTCTTATAGTTTCGGAGAAAAGTGGCTGTGACATACGGACGGACAGACAGACGGACAGACGGACAGACAGACAGACAGACAGACAGACATGACGAATCTATAAGGGTTCCATTTTTTGCCATTTGGCTACGGAACCCTAAAAATGGATAAATTAAAACGAAAGTAGCTCGTAATTAAATCTCGTGGTCCAACCACCCTGACGTCCACCGCATTGTTCTAAAAGTGTTAAGTTTCGCCAAGTGGGCAACTTCGATTGCCTGTTAACGTCTCAAAAGGCGCTTTTTAACTCCTTTCACAAACTTATAACGGCTGGAGCTGGTCGAGCGATTTCTTTGGGATAACTATAAAGCCGCTGTTTTCTGAACAAAAGTTAATTTTCATTTTATGAGCACCTGGCATCGGCGGCGATTGAAATCTTTAGAATCTTTATATAAATAAGTATAGATAGACCCTTGGAACAATGCCTCAAGGGCCTATTTTAGATTTAAGCTAGTTTTTAATTTCTTTTAGTAATACCACTGTATATAGAGTAAGACTAAAGAAAGTCTGCAGCGCTAGATTAAAAGTAGTTTTTAAAAATCAGTATGCGACAACACCACAGAAAATGGATTAAATAGTCTTGATACTTGTGAAATTTCTACCATATTTACCGTCTATGAAAAAATTAAGCTGTATGCACAGCTTAATTTTTATGGTAAAATATATTTCATTCCAACAATAGATGTCACTATTAATATGTAGACATATACATATTCATATATATGTCATATTGGGAGAATGTGACATTTGGCTTCATCAAAATTAATAAGCTTTTGTAGGTAATATCCGCGACGGCGGTAAATAGGTACAGAGGGCCTATCGCGAACACCGCAGTTCTCAATATGCGGGCATCATTCTCTTTTACTCCCATGAAGGCGTAATTAGATTGACAGAGAAATTGCCCGCAATTTGCGAACTAAAGTTTTCGGAAAAACGAAATAAACCATTAAAAGAATAAACATATATTAAAAATAAATTTTAGCTTTAACTAGTAGGTACCCATGCCGTGAGCATAAGCATGGAGGTTGTGGGTTCGAGCTCAAAACCCGGCTAGTACCAATGAGTTTCTCGAAATGTTAGAGGAAGTTCATAAGTATGCCTATACCTATTAGGTGTGTTCAATTTGCTGTGAAACCTTAGTCTAAACCAATATTATATTATCTAAGTAGGTACATATGGTGAAGTATTAAGATGTTTCATTCCACTTACCCGTCGTCAACTCCAAATTTTGTAAACATTGTCGTTTTTCAGCTTGAATCGCCTCGTGCTGACTTTTTACAAGTGTAAAATTATTCGTCATGCGGAAAAGTAACTCCCGCACGCCGGTTTTGTAAGGTTTCACCATGTTTATTCCGTTCATCACAGAACACAACGAATATTTAAACGATTTTGACAAACACATACCATAGTGCATGACGTTTACTGACTGCTAAAAAACATTGCCATATGTAGTTTTTTAATTCGCCGTCAAATTATTGCGCTGCAGACTTTCTTTGGTTTGACTCTATCTTGTTTGTAAATAAATGACTAAGGGCCCGATTCGGATTTTGTAATAGATATCTATTAGATATCTTTTAGACATCGCCAAGATACGATAACGATATGTTTAAGATCTAACCTGTCAAATTTGACATTTCCGCGATTCTGGAGATACTCTTGCACAAGATATTACTTAGAGATCTAATTCACATCTAATAGATATCTAACACGATCTATCGTAAAAGTGACATTGGTTGCCTGACTTGCGCTGCAAAAGAGAACTAGTTGAAATCTAAACTATAGGTATAACGTATCTAGAATGGATCTAGTACGTGGCGTCTCTTGTGAATATCTTGAAGTTCGAATACGGCAGTAATTTATTGAAGCCTTTAGTTTTAGTGACCTTAGTCCGTATACCGTGCATGCTCCGAGATAGGAGTAGGTGCAAACACGTTACAGCTCGCTGTTTCAATTGGGTTGCTTACCTTGTAGTTAAGTGGGGTTAAAGTTTGTAAAACTTTATATTTGTTAACCACATAGTTTGATAAATTAAAGTTCTCGAAATACATGTTAAGATGTATTTACCAACTCTGATGTAAGCCTGCGGGTAGAATTAGCAGGGCAGGGCAGGTTAAAGTTAGTGCAGCAGGTTGCTCCAGTATGTACAATCTGTACATACTTGTGTGCACTCGGTGCCGCGATAGTTCGCGAGCGTTGAAACGCAGCCTGGCCTGGTATTGTCCTCGGTTACAGAGCGTCTCATCTCAGACACGCCCCATAACAAATCAAGTTGGAATTGCACACCAAAGGGGTTACAAATGCGTTGCCGACGTTTAAGAGATGGGAGTACGCTGTTTTTTTGAAGGTGTGAAGGTCATACAGGTCTGAAAATACCGCGGGCGACAATTCATTCCACAGATAAAAATTTGGTTTCGACCAAAAATAGGAGCATTCCATGAAGTTGTCTAGGTACCGAAAATTTGAAGGTATAGAAGTTTCTTCTTCTGTCACAGGTCACAGATGATCAACAAAGTAATCATCGGCTGGAAATTCCGAAAACAAAGTTCTATATAAATGTATTTGTTCGTCAATACGCACCCCTTTTGGCGTAGCACTGCTGTTTTATCCTCTGCAAGCAATCATAATACCACCCTTGCAGTAACCAAACCCTTGCGCTTGCACCCTGCACGCCCCCTCCCCCCGCAGAATGCGCTTCCTCAATCCGTGACACCCGCGGTTTAATTTAAATAACATTTATTCAGTTTCGTTTTAATTTCAACGACGCGGGAATCCTGCTGTGATTGCTTTATCGCGACGCAGCGGCGGCACTTGGAATGGTTTGTAAGGAGGTCATATATTTTTTACTTTTAATATCAAGATGCACAACTTTGTTATGCACTCTCTCTTTTAATGTATTCAAATGTTGAAACCAGGGATGTTGCGGATGCCGATTTTTTGACATCCGCGGATGCGGATGCGGATGCGGATTTTTAAAGGCTCACATCCGCGGATGCGGATGCGGATGCGGATGTCAAGATAGTACCATAAAAACGTCAAATGGGCGTTTTCCAAAAAAGTGTACATTTCATTCATGTCTTCAAAATATTGACTTCTTAGGCTCATTTTACTCAGAATCATTTGTACATTCACGCCTCATACATAAAAAAATGTGTCCAAAAATTTCCTTTCCTGATCGTCACATTCTTGTATGAATTTTTTTTTTATTTGTATGAACGTGACGCACTGGAAAAAAAATTTTTCATACAAAATTTTGGGACACATTTTTTCATGTATGAGGCGTGAATGTACAAATGATTCTGAGTAAAATGAGCCCAAGGAGTCAATATTTTGAAGACATGAATGACATGTACACTTTTTTTGGAAATCGCTCAAATATTACATTTTAGTAATTTTTTTTTCAAAAAACCGGCCAAGTGCGAGTCGGACTCGCGTTCCAAGGGTTCCGTACATTAAGTCCCACTCACGCTTGACTGCTCATTTCTAATAGGGTTTTTTGGTTAATGTAATACATTTATGAGAATATTCTGTATGTACATAAAAATATTGTAAAATTTAGAAAAAATTGTGAAATTCATAATATTAATACTAAAATTAAACATAAGCTCGCAGTGCCCTTCACTCGGCTCCATAAAATTAAAAAATCATTCATGGGTAATTGTGTGAGATTTTATAATAAACTTCCAAACCATATTGCTGAATTATCTATTAATAAATTTAAGAATTATGTAAAGCGTAAACTTATTTCTAAAGCGTATTATACCACACAAGACTACATGAATGATAAAACAACGTGGGATTAATTGTTATTCGAAATGATTATTTATTTATTAGGTATATTTGATTAATGATGAGGAAATTGATATTCCGATGTTTTTACTTCTTTTGTGTTTTTTATTTATTTATTTGACAACCTTTTGTGAAATTCTTAAATTTGTGTTAAATTGGATTTGTACAATAATCCAATATTATTATGGAATAATAACATCAATAAATTGCTCTGATAATTAGCTTAAGATAATTTATAAGTATGTTACGATTCATAAGTGCTTGTTGCTAGGCCTACATGAATAAAGTATATTTTGACTTGACTTGACTTGAATGACTAAATTACCTAGCAGTCTAGCACTTACGCCGATGCTAAGACGTTTCTGTACCGACCTGTTCCACATCCGCATCCGCATTACATCCGCATCGATTTTATGCGGATGCGGATGCGGATGCGGATGTTGAAAATAATGCGGAAGTTCCGCGGTTGCGGATGCGGATGCGGATATTCGCAACATCCCTGGTTGAAACCAGCGGATATATCTTCGGACCAGTGTACGGATACTGTGAGTGGTGCGTGTTGTGCCGTGGACAATAAACATTAAACTTTAACGGGTAGCAATTTCCTTGTTTACCCCGAACATTTTTATAAAATTATTTCGGGTAGTTCAGTGTTGTTTTATTTTTATCTCCGTTGTAAAATAAATAAATGACTAAGTAAATGACTAAATGACATTTGCTGGGACGTCCGTTTCCTTGGCCACATCTGGTGCAACTCAGCTGAAACGTCGGAATTTAAGGTAATAACAATGAAACTATATCGCGGTAGACCCGGGGCCTTATTCGACATGCCAATTTTGACGTCGCATGTTGAAGTTCATTTGAATCTGAACTATCGTGGGTTGTCGAATAGGTAAAGATCATTATCTGTCAGTGAATCTCATGTAAACAAATCATTTCATCGCTAGACTTGATTGTCTATTGGTATGGCCGCCATGTTTGGATTTATGACATTTAAAAGGGGATTCTATGGCATAGAGTAAACTGCATTTCTATTTTCTATAGTTTTTTGATTCCTCTACTCGACGCAAGATGGAGTTAACAGTCAAATTTTGATCTTGGCGTTATAAAAATAAACCGCAAGAACATGACATGCAATTGCGTTGGTGTAGATCTATCATGAAAACGAATATATGACAATTGTCCAGAATTAAAAAAAACTTGACAATAAACATACATCAATACATATACCACTAAATGTCAAAAAGAAAACAGATTTATTATAATTACTAGGTAACAAATTATACATAAAGTTTAAATTTTAAACCAATCGTCGTGGTTCTTAGCAATGAACTTCTTGTAACTTGTGCGAAAAATATCATTTGATATTACACCAATTACTTTATGGTGAAGTAAAATATCATGAGTCATGAGGAAGACGGAGTAGCCACAATAAGCTATATTTTTGTCCTCTGGGTTAGATGGCAGTGAAACAGGGAGAGATAGTGAAGAATGCGGCAAAATAAGCATTTATTGTGTTGTTAGTAGTTAGTAGACTAGTTTTTTTTTCTAAAAATGAAAATTGATGCAACGGCGAGCTCATAGCCCCCTATGAGCCAGTCTGTTAGGTGCAGGCTTAAGGGCTAATCCCGGGGGAAGCGGAGCGTCGGCGACTAGCTGGTTGCATCTGCATATCAACCTCTTCTCACTTTTACCTCAGGTCCTTTGATTAATAAATTAAGGTAAAATTCGTAAGAACTAGTGCCTGTGCCATATTCTAAATTGGACGCTATGCCTAATTAGTCGATATAAATTAAATAATAAAATAATTATTTATTTAATTAAATTTATAACAACGCAACGTGGGGTTATTCATGTTGATATTTAATGGCTTATATAAGACAGCGGTCGTATATTGCCTCAGAAATTTGGATTTTGTCAGTTTGAATGAACAGCAAACTGGAGACATTGAGATTAATTTTAAACTTATTATTTTAGGTGTTCGTAAGAAATAAGGTATTGAACATTGACGGAAAATCGCGAAAACCCGGCCAGGTGCGTCGGACCACGCAAAATGGAGGAGGATTCCATACACTTACTTCTTCTACCATGTATCCATATGCCAAAATAGCAACAAAAAAGCCGAACAAAAATACCGTTTCTTCGCAGCACTAGATTTCAGTCCTTTTTTTAGAAAAGTAATATGTTTAGGTACATAATATATATGTAAGTAATTTTTGTTATAATGTGAAACTTATATGTTGTGTTACGAGACTTACGAGTAGCTAACTTTAAACTTTAACAGCCTAACAGATCCCAATAAGGCCTAGTTTACCCTCTGGGTTGGAAGGTCAGATGGCAGTTGCTTTCGGAAAAACTAGTGCCTACGCCAATTCTTGGGATTAATTGTCAAGCGAACCATAGGTTCTCATGATCCGTGGCAAAATCGGGATAACGCGAGGAAGAATAACTTTGTCACAATAAAGAATATTTGGCCAAATATAAATCCGTATTTTATTACTCTTATTTGACCTACCTACTCGTATTGAGTCGTATTTTGCCGCCTAGTAGCCTCGAATTGGTTGTTGTATGTGGCTTTCCATAAATTAAGGGTCCTTATGCTTCAATAAGGACGTTTTCATCTGAAGTTGCAATAGAAATTGGAAAGCCACATTTTTACAAGCTTTTAGTTAGTTTCATCTGTCCCGGTTCCAATCAAATTATGCAAATTAAATTTGACCCACTTCCCGGGTGTTCAATGAAGCTGAAAATTTACATAAGTACATAATATGTAATATGGGCATAGAAGGTATCATCCTATAGAAGTGGTCTACGCGTGCCTCCGTGAGGGACAAAACATACGCAATGCGACGCTATGATAGGTAGAATTTATTTGTTATGGTGGGCAACAAATAAATTCGACCAATCATCCATGCTAATTTACGGTGAGGAATAAAAAAAAATGTGAGACTGTGACAAGGACAAACAATAATAGCGCTTTCGCTGCTACTCCTACTGAAAGATACATAAGTCTATCCCGTTCTGTCAGTTATCCCCACCACTCATGCCCAATCCAGTTTAATACTAGATTCATGAATATGGGTGACAATACAATATTTTTATGGTACCATCGAGCTGATCTGATGGTGATGATACAGACAGTAGTCTTTTAAGTCTTTTTAACTTTGTGATAAAACAACGCAACTTAATTGTGTTTGAAAATATTTAAAGAAAAATACAGTCAGAAATTCGAAATTTTGTTATCTAACCTCTCAATCACTCTTGCATATTCGAGCGATAAAGAGGCAAATAGCTGAGTTTCGATTTTCGCACTTCCCGGTAGGCCCCTTTGTAAACAAACCGCCTTGATGTATCAATGTCAAATTTTTAATTGTCTGTGAAAACTTGTCAAAAAAAAGTTTAAAGAAAAGGCAAAGAGTAGTATAATATATATAGCGCTGGCGGTACACCGAGAAATTCAGTAAAATGCTGCAAATGATGTTAAAGGTATGAAAATCGGTACGAACATTTGAAACAATTTGACCTGAAGCACCAACAAATAAAAAAAACGAGAGGAGTTATGACGTCATCTTTTTTTTTTATGGAATTTAAAAAAATATTGTACCTATCGTGTGTGGTATTAAACGAAAGGGCTTTCTGAGCCGATTCCAAAAATATATCACATCATTACATTTCAGTATTTTTTTTAAATAATACAATAAATAATTTTCAAAACATACCAAGTTTGGGTTTCTCCAGATACAATACCGTTAAAAAATGTTTTGTAAAATATACCTCAAATTTTATACTTAATATCCTCATATCTAATACTAATAAAGCAATTTTGAAATTATTTACATTTAGGTTTTTTTTTTATTTTTCAGTTTTACAAAGTGTGATTATGAATCTCTCAATTAAATATTTAAAAAGAAAGCATAAAATTAATATATAACGTTTTTTTCAGAAAGTCGCTTATATCTCGGAATCTATAAGTCGTAGTAAAAATTGTCTATGTAAGAATTAAGAAAGAATTAACTGAAAAAACTCACCTTTAACGCCCCCCCTCTCCCGAGTTCTCCACCCACATTAGAACTTTTTCTTACTTAAAGCTTAGATATTACCAAAGGAACATGCAGTAGTATTTTATGCAACCGTTGTTTAAGAGAGGTCAAAAAAGGCGAGTGGCGTGAGTAAGTAAATTTAATAAAGACGCCACGAGTATTTTTTGAAAGTTAAACAACGTTGCATACGACCGAGCGCTTACTTTGAAATGCAATGAAATAATAATAAAAATGGATGATGATGATTGTTTCATGTCCTAATGTGATAGGTTGTTCAGTGGGTGGGACTTTTAAGGGGAACGAAAATTTTATTACTTTTGCGCTACGACGCACGGTTTAGGAGATACAGCCCTGTAAATATTTCTCTTCCTTTTTTTCTTTTTTTGTTTTTTAAATCTTACTTAGGGATTTCTTAAAGGGGAACGAAAATTTGATTATTTTTGCTCTACGACGCACGGTTTAGGAGATACAGCCCTATAAAGATGAAAAAAAAAATCGTACCAGTAACCAAAACATGTCTATGGTTCACTCGTCTGTCAGAAATGACAATTAAAATTAGGTTGGCAACAATGTATTCCATACAATATTTTTTAAGTGGTGATTACACGAAGTATCGTAAAAGTGCCAAAAAGATACTGCTAACTATAAGATAAGAACTATAGGGGGTTTAAAGGTGTGTGCACGACCCTTTAAATGACAAATAAAAGTACGGGAGTAGAAAAACCAAGTTTCAATACTCTTATTTTACCCGAATGACATTATTACTCGTATTTATTCATTCGGACATTATATTCGGCAGGGCTATTATTACACTTTGTAAAATTGAAAAATTAAAAAAAAAATTAAATGTAAATAATTTCAAAATTGCTTTATTAGGGTTAGATATGAGGATATTACAGATAATTTGAGGTATATTTTACCAAAAAAAATTAACGGTATTGTATCTGGAGAAGCCCAAACTTGGTATGTTTTGAAAACTATTTTTATTATAATTTAAACAAAATGACTGAAATGTAACGATGTGATATATTTTTAGCATTGGCTCAGAAAGCCCTTTCGTTGAATACCACACACGATAGGTTTCTAATTTTTTTTTTCATACAAAAGAAACATGACGTCATAACTCCTCTCGTTTTTTTTTATTTGTTGGCGCTTCGGGTCAAATTGTTTCAAATGTCCTAAAGATCAATCGTACCGATTTTCAGACCTTTAACACCATTTGCAGCATTTTACTGATTTTCGCGGTGTACCGCCAGCGCTAGAAGTCGGCAGCAAAGAGTAGTGTAATATATAGGACGGCAGTCAACGTTTGTTCCTAATAAATATAACATTGATGAATAAAGACGGTTTCCTTCCGCGAAACCAATTTCGTTATGTGCCACCATTAAATTTCGCTCGGATATGCAAGAGTGATAGAGAAGCAAATACCTATCGCAATTTCCCCCATTCCCCTTTGGATGGTTCTTGTTTGAGTTATAATAATGTCATTGTATGGTGGACTCAACCTTTCCGTTGCATTTTTAAAGTGTTTTTATATCGACATGACACTGGCTAAATGCCAAAAAAAAACCGCTGTCATAGTAACGAAAATAATAAACACGTCAATCGAAATAAACAACGTAATATACAAGAAAAATTGGAAAAATAGTATATGATAAATATGTAAAACATCATTAATTATCGAATTAAAATTACATACAACATTGTGTAAAAAAATTGAGGCAAATTATACAGCCCGATTATACGGGTTACATCTTGAAAAAAAAAATGATTATCTTGGAAAGAAGAGTAAATATACATAGGTGAACACAATGGTGAACAAAGGTATAGTAAAATAGGTAGGTAAATAATTCAGGGTTTGCTTGTCTGGTCCACGCATGCTGTACCTACCACGACCACGGCACGGCCGTCTCCTGCTAACTTTTCGCTATAATATTAAAATCATAGGTATTAGACCTATGATTTTACTATTATAGCGAACAAATATTTCATGTTCATGATCTCGAATTTAAGACTTTAGCTTAGATTTATGGCGTGCGGCCTAGCGCGCGTTGCCTCTATGAGGAGCTGTCAAAGCGCTTTATATCTGTATGCTTCTGATGATGCGGATCAGCATTGTTATCCAGCGGGGCAAGCGGTCAGCCTGCAGCCTTTCTGGGCACCCTACCGCACTTGGTATGTCACTACCACGATTTAGGGCAAATAATTTATTTATAAGTTTTTAATAATATATATCTTATACCTTTAAACGAGCAATTCTTGTATATTTATTTATTTATTTATATGTATATATATTTCGGGGATCTCGGGAACGACTCTAACGATTTAGATGAAATTTGCTATATGGGGGTTTTCGGGGGCGCAAAATCGATCTAGCTAGGTTTTATATCTGGGAAAACGCGCATTTTTGAGTTTTTATATGTTTTCGAGCAAAGCTGGGAAGACATTAAGTTTTTAATTTAAGTGTTTTTATCATGTTTCATATTTAAACTTACAGATGTGGACCACCAGCGTGGTTTTCTTATTTCCTGTTACCAACCTGAAACACCATACCTACTTGAATATCAGAAAATAATCTATAGTGAAGAAAATTAAATAAAGTTTAATGCTTAAAAACTTTAATGTTTTATTAAAATTAAACGAAAAAAAATGTGTAAACTGAAATATAGCTGGTCAACCAAATCTTGTCAGTCAAAAAAGGCGCGAAATTCAAATTTTCTATGGGACGATATCCCTTCGCGCCTACAACTACATTTTTCAAATTTGCCGCCTTTTTCTACTGTCAAGTTCTGGTTGACCAAGTATAGATCTAATTTTTTTATTTGTAGTTGAATAACATATATGTATTTAATTTCCTTTAATTAAAAATCATCTCTGTGTAGATACATATTAAACAATAGGTACTTTTAGGTCTTGGTAAGTAATATAGCCAAATACAGTAGGTCTTATGACTATATTACTTACCAGTATTTGGCTACATTACTTACCAAGACCGGAGCCTGACCTGTCAGTCACCAACTATTTTGATGCTCTTTGTAGGTAGCATCAAAATAGTTGGTGACACAAAGTTACCAAGTTACTAAGGTAGGTACCTATATAGTAGGTAGTAGTAGTGCAATATTTAGTCAAAATATTTTGACTAATTTAGATTATTTTTATGCCAAAAAGGTAATACAAGCTATAGCTGGTCAAGCAGATCTTGTCAGTAGAAAAGGCGGCAAATTTGAAAAATGTAGGCGCGAAGGGATATCGTCCCATAGAAAATTTGAATTTCGCGCCTTTTTTACTGTCAAGATCTGCTTGACCAGCTATATTCATGTTCCACTTAGAAATAAAATACGGACTTTTCTGAATATATGGTTTACGAAATGTGTTAAGGTACAACTTGTGGTTTGTTAACGTGGATTAGAAATAGGCAGCTTGAGTTGAGAGAGGTGATGAGTAAATTCTTTAATTTTTTTTACAATTTTGAGCGTTTATAAGAGAATGTGTGGAGCAAGCATTATTTGACGTGTAGGTGTGGGTTCAACAAAAAGATCGCTTGTCAATAAGGCATTCTTGCTGTTAAAATTCAATTATTAATAGCCTTTATCGACCATCAGCAATGTAGTCCCTTTTTGATTGATGGAAATTGTCACGTAAGTTCCACTACTCGCCGCCGCATCGCCTACAGCGCATTCGTTGGTCTATCGCTCACAAGATGTCATTAATTCATGTAAACTTACGTACTGAAAAAAAAAAGTTTTACTCTTTGCTATAAATTACCCTTTCGCACGTCAAAAACTCCAAGATGGTGCCGAAGGTCATAGAGAACCAAGTCTACCTTTGGAATCATTACTTGTCAAAATTTGACATTAGCAATCCACAGTTAGGTGACAACCAAACCAAACCATTATAAACCTTAAAGTAATAATAAAACAAAGTTGTTTTTTGTTAAATTATTGTTTGTACCAAATGAACTTCAGCACTTGATGAACTTCAAATGAACTTCAGCAGTTGAATTTCAAATGACGCGAAATCTGACAGTTGTACATGTCGAATAAGGGCCCCGTTTGTGTAATTACTTATTAAATACGTGTACAAAACGCGAGAGTTTAAAATGTTACATTTGGACAACAATACCTAAAATCGAATTTAAACTGTTGTGAGACATGCTAACATTGAACAATTTTACGGTTTAGACTCACTTGGCCATAGTGAGTTCGTGCTGTGTATCGCTACAAGTGTTAGGTGACCAAAGCCCAAACACACCACTATGCCCGCCTACAATGACAGCGGAAGACCTCCCCCAACTGGTTTTCTCGGCGCGCGCGCAGCGTGCGACGCGGCGTGCTGCAGTACGCGATACACGGCCGTCGTGAACGCTGCTCGCACTGTTAGTGCTTGAGAAAGGAGACCTAGGCTCTCCGAAACATGTCGCGCGAGTGACTTTAAACCGTAAAATTATTCAATACCTAAAATGGCAAACCTCCTTTGGAAGAGATAAGAGGTTACGACTTTAGCCGACGATATTAATTAATAATTATACAATGTATAGCTCGCGTTCGTAGAGAGGAGCTACGGCGTAGGCGCTACGGCGTAGGCGGCTACGACTTCATACTCCTCAATTCGAGTTTGATTTACTTTATTTGAATTTGATATCGGAAATCTGCCGCAGGAACACCGTGTATGTCTACAGTCAAATCAATGTCCAATCAAGATCATATTCAAAAAGTTCAAGTTCACTCCGTCGTTCCATTCAATTTGCATGTAACTTGCGTCCCAGAGCGAGGGCCTGCAACTGCACGGACTGCATTTGGACTGTAATCTACTTGAAAAATTGCAGGCGGCGCGTACGAACCTGTTTCTGTATATCCTCAACTCCAAATGGTTTTCATTTTTTTCATTTCATAAATGGTCTCCGTTTGAATGGAAATAGATTTTCTAACATGCGGTGAAATATTGTCACTGTTGTAAATGGACGGTCATGTTGCGGGCGCTCTGAATAAATGCGCATGCAATGGATTCTTATTATACATCTAGCTGCAATAGCTAGCATATCTTGCACGTCTGCTCTGGGTTAACGTTTGCAAATATTCGAAACTTTCAGGTAATATTCATTCTTTTGTGACGAGTTGTTCGAATATTCTAATAGGTACTGTAGAAATACCAGGATCCCCGTATTGTATTTAAAATACCTGTATTCGGAAATGCATTTACCTAAAGCTTGCGTCTCAAAACATTGCTAGTCTAAAAGCGTAAGCGCTTCATAGCCCTGTGTGGAGTGTAACAGAGGCTGTCAAATAGTTGATTGCCTGTTACGTTAGCCGGCCGGATAAGGATAACGTAGCCGTAGTGACGTGCTTTTGACAGCGACCTTCGACCCGCTCGGCTAGCTGACCTCAATTTATCTATTGACTTTGAAGTATACGGGCTCATCGGGTAACAGGATTATTTATAGAATTGTTAGTTTTCACCGGGATTCATATTTAGACCTAGCTTCTGGCCGCAACTTCATCTGCCTGGAATGATGATGATGATTGACAAAAAATATTCTAAGTCTGAGCTTTCCCAGGCCTCAATCAATAATATCTCCGTACCAAATTTCATCTAGATCGGTTCAGCGGTTTAAGCGTGAAGAGGTTACAGACAGACAGACAGATTTACTTTCGCATTTATAAGTAGAGATTTAATATCATATTAAGTGTTTTTAGTGTGACGACCGTTGTGTTTGTGTCTTATGTGTGTTTAAGTATTTTAAAATTATAACATATTGTATTATAAATATATGTATATTGTATTGTATTATTTATACATATATATCGTTGTCCTGAGTACCTATAATACAAGCTTTATTGAGCTTCTTGTGGGATTGAGTCAATTTGTGTAATAATTTTAATTTCCTATAATATTTATTTATCTTCACATTAAATTCGTATTACGGCGGACTAATTATGAAACCAATAATTATATAACTATTGGAAAACTCTTCCTAATAGGGGTGGGATATAAGCTAATTAATTTTTAGAACTACAACTCCCAGGAGGAGGGAAATGATCACAAACGGCATCCAAACGGCAAAGCTGTGGGATAAACTAGTAACTATACGGCCAACCCGCACCCGCGCCGCGAGGCAAGTTGGAAAACCCACAGTCCATACCGCTTCTAAACGATCCTTGTTTTGCAGACGCAGCTACTCGTAGTCTCTGTAACAGACCATGTATTTAACTAGATGCCGCAAATGGGCGTACCTACTGTATGTATTTTTATAGGCTGGCACAGATCACACCGCTCGGTTGTGCTGCAGTTCTGTTCTCCCTTGTATCATTGTTAAAGCCCTTGTTACATCAACGGGTCCTACCAAAATAATTAGCATTCTAACAGTTTTCCGTTACACGTACCTACTTACTGTCGAGGTTACCAACACACTTAAAAATAAAAAATAAAATTAATTTTTAATTTCTTTTAGTAATACACTGTATATATCTTGTTTGTAAATAAAAAATAAAAACGAATTTCGATACTTTCAGAATCGACATATCAATTGTTAAAAATTATATTAATAAAAAATTAAATACCTACTTTTAGCATATCGCGACAAAGTCTTTTTTTTATATTTTTAAATATTCGTCATGACGTTCTGAAATTTTGTGTAACGGAATACTATCCACCCTTTTGTTTTGTTGTACACCGGCCCTCCTTGGAAAGTGAAGGGTAAGTAGATGTAATAAGCGCTTTACAGCGATGTTTTGCTCGTAAATGGGACGGCATGCGGACCCGCATCCTATGTGAACCCAGAGACCCCAACAATTTTCATTTCATCGATATTACCCCCCCCCCCCCCGAAGGGCCCGAAACATGTCGCCAAGAGCGACTAAAAATTCAAGTGAGTGCAACCGTTGCGCGTTGTCGTATAAACAATTTTCATTTCTTTCAAAAACACTAAGCGCCTTCATAAGGGCGCTGGCGACATCTAGTTCCATATCTGGTCTGTGTTGTAACGTTGGGTGCAGTTGTTTGTATACAAAGAGCACTGCAGGTGGAAGCGCTGATTGCTCAATTAGCCGTTTGCTCAAACAACACGAAGGCCCGTTTCGTTTGTTTGACGGAGCCGAACCGACGCGACGGAAGCATGCTACGGCGGATTTTGAGTCTGATTTTACCCCTACTTACTCATCTATGCAAACTGAGTGGACGCTCGCTTGGGGCGTGCAGTGCGTTGTAAATTGGAAATGTATTCAATTTATAAAATCCATTGTATGAATTGGAATGGAACTAAGGTAGAGTAGAGTCATACATTAATCTCTTTGTGCATTCGTGCGAAACACCGATAGACTGCCAACTTTCCTACTCCGTATAGTTTAAAGTTTCTACCTGCGCTCTGAACTACGGAGTTTGGCGCGTAGTTCAGAGTACAAACTATGCTAGTTCTGGGACACTTAAGGCTTGACTCTTCGGAGTCGGAAGGATCGATTTATTTAATCAATAACCCCCTTATGCATAAACGTCTGCTAAGTTGCTCAGTTGATGATCGCCGTTTGTCCCTCTCTATGGCATAACGACAGATAGGGACAAACGACGATCATCAACTGATTAAGTTAGCAGCCGTCTGTGAATAACGCCATAAATATTTAATTTAATCTTGCAAAAACTCGACTGCTTTTAGAAAAGACTTTAAATTTTTACAACAACTTACAAGTATCTATGCGCCGTTTACAATCTGTATGCATATATTGCATAACCTTAATAATTGACCCCTTGTCTATTACTGACGATAGTTCCGAAATTATCCTAATTAATTAATACCTTCGTTATCCGTCGTACGTGTATATAACACGTGATTATTTAGCCTTCATTATTCGCTGGTATATACTTTGCCCACCTACTGGTCAAATCATAGTAAATCGAGTGGCGCAGAGCAATTTGCGGCCACCTGTGGTCGACGAGCGACGATCATGCAAATCACTTCCATACAGCTCTCACGGCGCGAGGCGCGCCAGCGGCCAAGACCAGCTCGCCGAAACTGTAATGGAACTAATTTCGTAATTTCACATATATGTATGAACCCCCCGCCCCGTAGCCACATACACATCATGCCAATCGCTTACGCTCCGTAGCGAACGAAACGCAACTGTCACTGTTGCACTAATATGGAAGAGTGATAGAGAGACACAAAGCGTTTCGTTGTCGTAGCGCAAGCGATTGTCACCTTGCCACACATTAAAATGAACGACTTGATAAGATAAAAGTTCCATTTTGTACGGTAACGCAGCAGAAAAAAGTTTGCACCCATACAAAAATCAGGGATACACCATTTTTCTATGGGAGCTAACTTTATTTTTACGAATGCAAAAGGACAAATTAAAAAAAGTGTGAAGTGCTTTGCTGTACGTCGTACATCCCATCAGTGGGAATAACTAGTTATGATACTTTGAGTGTCTGGGATGATAATAGACACGTTATCAGTTAAACGAAACTTTTTTTGGACCAAAATTAATTAATAATAGACTACGAATTGAAAAATTGGAATACTAAAGAAAAATTAGAAATTAAAATTTAAAAAAGTAACTGGGATCAAGATTGTTTAGCTCAAGTATACTTTAAGCAAAACGGGGTGCTAATTGTTTTATAACCCTATTGTAACCATTAGCGAATAACATTCATCGATGCAAATAATATTTCTTCGACTATAAATTACTGTTACAGTGTTGGTCCACAGTTGCTCCACAAAAGGTAAGTGGTCATAATACGCAATTCGGTGTAATAAAGAACGCGCACTGTCGTTCTATACTTAGGTAAAATGATGCAATATGGCGTCAAATATTAAAGCAACGTTGCGGACATAAACAGACAATGTTGTGCACTGTGCACTCTGCTGCCCGTTTAAACTAATACACGGAGAGCTCGCCCCGGGAAATCATATTAACTTGTATATTTAGTTTACTATACGTATTACCTGACAATATACTAAAAGCCTGACTAGAACTCAAAAAGACCCTACAGATGTAATGCATAATTATTTCTCCATCGTATTTTCTCGGAAACGTTCGTATTTGTCATGCTATTTCAATCAACCTCAGTACTTTTTGTACCGAGGCTGACTGAAATAGCACGCCACGTTCGTACATTTCGGTAATTGACTAGACAGGTTTCGTTGCTCTTCAAATTGTTAACCATTTTTCGAGGCCAGCTCTTAGTCTACATTCTACAACATTGCCCGTAATACCCACGAGACCCGAGAGCTTCTAGAAAGTTATCGTTTTAATTTACTTTTCTTAAAACGTCGTGGAAACTACCAGATGTCTGTGATAATTATATATTTGTTAACTTTGTAGCAATAGAAGTGGGATTTTCTCTGATACTGTGATTGCAACTATTTAATAAATACACCCATGGACAAATGAAGAGACACGCAAAAAAAAAGTTAAATTACTAATTTTGAAATAACTTTAGGTGTTGTAATCCATTTTTTTAGGGTTCTGTACCCAAAGGGTAAAAACGGGAACGGGACCCTATTACTAAGACTCCACTGTACGTCTGTCTGTCTTTCTGTCGCCGTTTTCTTCCCGTGTGATTAAAGGATGACGCTCTCTAGAACGGCCCGGGTCCGTGTTACGTGATGCCTTTTATAGAAAACAGGGTACCTTGTGTACCTAGTCAAGATTCCAATTGTTTGCGCTACGACAACGAAACGCTGTCTGTCTCTCTATCACTCTATACATTTTATATAGAGCGATAATTTTATATTTACATACGTACAAAATTTCTACTCGCTCTATTTTCTTTGTAGGTACCTATAACAGTTTTTAGCAGCAAAAACTAGTACCAGACATATTAGATATGTATATGTCACCGTGTACATATGTAAATGTCCATGGTCATGTTGTTTCAAAACGTCGTTATAAAATGAGAGCGTAACTTCATAGTATGGCGGCTAGGCATGCGACTCGTAAGTTTATCGAGTGGTCAATATACCGTCGGCGATACATCGCTAGTTCATAGAACTGAAACAATCCTGTACAGGACAAATGGAGCACAGGAGCATTAGCTGATGATCTACTTGAGACCCTATAGCAGTAGGATTAAGGTTCAGTTTACGTTGAAAAAGCATCCTTGTTTTTATTGACACGCAATAAAAATGTTTCGAACGGACAATCAAGTCCGCAATTAGCGCCTTCAATATTAAAACTATATTTCATTCGCTGTAATTTGAATAATAGCTTTGTTTTGGTAGCTCAGGAGCCCGATTCGGATTTAATAATTTGACATGGTTTTGATACGATTTTTAAATTAAAGGATCTTTTATTAATAAAAATAATAATTTTACAAGTCATGTCTTACCACTAAATAATATCTAATACAGCTATTTCGTTAGTCACTAGTTTTTATAGAAAATAATTTAATGTTATTTAGATACGACCTTGAAGATCGCCCACGCTGATTGATTCATGCGAAATGTAGTGAAATTCGTGCGTGAGATGCGCGCCAATCACACGTCGTATCAAAACCAGTTCATAACCATAACAAGTTGTTACATCTGAAATATTCTGAAACGAGCTCAATATTTACCGACATTGAAGCCAAGCTCAGTTTCCTAACACAAAACCCTAATTAACAAGCTTCTAAATCTGTGTAGCATGAGCTGTGCCAAATTGATATGATTATGAAACATGATGTACCTATGCATCAAAATAACTAATATAATAAGGCTATTTGGGTTGTTTCAGGCAAATTTTAAAGCTGGTAAGCAATTTTCGAACTTCCATTGAAGTGAATATGAAGAATAGAAGCATTTTCATCTACAAGCGTAGTAAAATTGTATTTTATTCGTCTCCTATTTTCATCTGTATGTGGAATGTGGACTCCATTAATTCATCATGCATTCCATTCACATCTCTCTAAATTGCGAGACCCATACGCGGTTCCGCATTTGCGCGAGATGAAATTCCGCTGTAGATGTCACACCTCTACTAAAAACTCGTATTTTCCCGCCTGCGTTGCGTGGTGCACTCGCTGTTCTGAAAGGTATTTAGAAGCCTAGTTCAGTTCCGCTTCAGCGTTAAAATAAATATCTGGGTGACCGAGCTTCGCTCGGAAAACATATAAAAACTCGAAAATGCGCGTTTTCCCAGAGATAACACATAGCTAGATCGATTTTTCGCCCCTGATAACCCCCATATAGCAAATTTCATCGAAATCGTTAGAGCCGTTTCCGAGATCCCCGAAATATATATATAAATAAACAAGAATTGCTCGTTTAAAGGTATTAGATTAGATAACATCTGACGTTAATTATAAAATGATATTTTTCTTGTGTGCGCAACAGAACCAATTTGGGGATATTATGATTTTTACAATGGGTTTTTTTACTGCAAATACCTGAGTGTTTCATAAGAGGTTCTAAACACGAGGGGGAAATTTTATATCCCACATTCATATAAGTGATATAAGTATACGCTAACAGCAGGCGTAGGTATTCTGCTTGCCTATTCACGTGATAAAATTAGTGTCACTTGTTAACACCGCGCGGTTGAAAGAGACAGACTGTATAATTATCACGCTGTAGTAGCCCCTGCTGTAGTAGACAACTATGATATGACCATCATATTACAGTGTTGCGAGCTCCGGGAGGTATTATAGCATACACTGGTGCTGCTTTAACGCCAGCTACGTACATTAATGCACTCCCCGTCACTCGCCGTAATGGTGACACATGATCCATTAGCTGTAATGGACGTGGCCGTATGATGGCCACACGTGCTTGATACGTTTGGGTACTTAGATAGTAACACGTGTGATGGATCAAGCATACGTGATTATTGTGTAGGTACTTACATGATGTAACGGGTAGGTATTGTGAATGGAAACTCAACCCCTCTGGTAAAATGCAGGTGTCCATAGGCGATGGTAATTGCTTACTGTTTTGCCTACTATGTCATAAAAAACAATCCCTGTCACTAACCGACACTTCGTAATGTATGGTTATACACATGATCCATTGGCTGTGACCAAAGAGAATATAACCAGTTAACCACTACTTTTTAGCTGTGATGGCCACGCACACATGCTTCTGTACTGACACGGTGTAACACATACACATATTTGCACATACTGCACATGCAGCAGTAACAAATGACTGTAAGCGACGGCAGGTGGATGGGAAGCTGAGTTCGTCTTCTAAGTCCGTCGTCTATTAAGCTGACTTTGCACCAACTTGAACAGAACAAAGTAAGGGAGTGCCATTATCTCATTATAAACGACATGTTTATTAGAAATTTTACTTTAATGATGTCATTGGCCTCAGTTTGTCATTGCAAATGCCACGCAGAGTTAGCCTGGTCCGACTCTATACTTTAACTTATTAAATAAAACCGGGTCACTCACGTTTATAAAGTGGTGGTATAATATATTTAACATGTCGTGTCTCACCGTTTTATTATTAAAACTACTTTTAACTTGTCCTACTGACTGCGCCAGATAGGTAATACATAAATATATGGATTATTCGACGTTCATGCCAATATCGTTTCTTCCTGTTTAAGAACTAGTACGAGTACCTGTTTAAGAACCTAAAATGGAGGTCGTAATGATTTTTATTAATAAAATCAGCCGAATGGCGAGCACCAGCCTATGAGTCCTATGACCAATTTCAAATATTTTATAATAGCTGACGTTTTTAGTTTAACGGATATATCATGGTTCTAGTATTCTCCCATTATGAGGCAAAATATAGCTCATAAAACTCTGGTATTATAAGATTTTACGTCATTCACACAGGTAAAATGCACTTTCTGTCATTCACCGACACTTCGTAATGGTAAAGCCTGATCCATTAGCTGTGATGGACGTACATAGCTGTGTGACTGATATCACACACACATGCCTAACATGCATACATGCTGCAACACACATACAAAGGTAACAAATGAGTACAAGCGCGGCGGCGGGTAGATCGTGAGCTTTGATAAATGTATACATTTCGAACACGAACCCTGTGAGTTCGGGGCTTGAGGAAACAAGACGGTGTGCGCTGAGGTTGTGTATCTGATGGTCTGCTTCCTCGGACCGTCTTTGAACTGTATATGTATAACCTCGGAAGACCCAATGTGCATTACAATGTACATTCTTTTAATCTAATTAAAAGTTTTTATAAACAAAGTAAAGTAGAAGCAAAAGGAATTCATTCCTGCGTATTCTATCAACTGCGCCAGATAAGATCAACGTTTTTTATTATTCAATTTAATGAAATTAATTTTTAAAATGTTACCATAATTCATAAAGTGTCTAAAATATGTTTTGATAAACTTTTTTCATTCGTAAACCTGTCTGTGTATGTTTCTTTAGTTAGCAAGAACTCGACTTTACACTTACAGCGTGTTAATTAAAATAAGTAAACTTTGATTTGCGAAACTACGAGTCGCAACTTTTGAGTCATAAATTGAGTTCTCTCTCTCGAATTTTATGAGTCCTTCTCATTTTGACTTTGTTTACTGAGTTCTATGAATATGGGGGTAAGTCTTTAGAGAAGACTCAAGTATGTAAGTTTAAATGAACAAGCTTTAGCTTATAAACTGAATCTTGTCATAAAGGTGAGGTTTAAACACTGGAATCATTACCAACACCCCGTTCCCGCAAGTTCGCGTGTGGTACATGGCGATACCGGTACGTGGTACACGTGTACCGGAATGGTTTATAATTGGACCGTAATGGCTGCCGCGGGAAACATTTGCCAACCAACCAATTAACATACGTGGCGAATATTAGGGGGTAATAACAGTTTCATACTAACGCTAATATTAAGCGACGTACAGTCAGCATAGACTTCCATTCGCTACCATTACCATGGTTTTTATTAGTGTCCGACCGAAGGTTCGGTTTCGGTTTCGGTTTCGGCCAGTTTCGGCCAAAAAATCATGTTTCGGCTGTAGTTTCGGTTTCGGCCAAAAAACGGCCGAACCTTTCGGCCGGGCCGAAACTTACGAAATGGTACTTCGGACAAAGACCAAAAGTTGGGGAATAAGTAGGACAACAATATTAATACCTACATATACTGATTCATGTATATTAGGTACCTACAGACATTAATTGGTTTATTATAAAACACAATTCCACTAATGAGGGCGCCACTGGACGGTTGACGCAGTCTTAAGAGGCTGTCAATACCTATAAGTGAATGAGATAGCACTGTCGCATGTTACTGGGCCCTGGGCAAGATAATAATAAGAAAACTAGCCTCACTTTTTACCTCAATTTACCATTGGTTTGTGTTCCACATGTCCTCTACTTCAGCTTAGCCTTTGGCCTCGCTGCGCCATGCTCGGCCTGCGGTCTCGCTTTTGAATACAATGGACATTGGTTGGAGTCTGTGCTCAACTACTTATCCTGAAGCCTTAAGCACGGCTTTGACTTCGCATGAAAGTTCGCCTCATTGGGGCACTTCGGACTTTTCGGCCCAGGTGAAGATCGGTACCCGGCCTTGCGATATTGTTAACAAAAAATTTCGCGCTCGCTGCGCTCGCGTTTTTGGTTGACCCTGTGCCTACATGTTAGCTTGACTGGTGAATGGATAGAGTTAGACCAAGAAAATTCTGCAATGATTTTGATAGCATACGCAGTGCAACTAGTGCAAGTGTTATTTATACGTCATAATTTCATAAAAGTTTTGACGTTTAAAATAACACTTGCACTGCGTGTGTTATCAACTTATAAATATCGTTGCAGAATTATCTTGGTCTAACTCTAGTAATTTTCATAAAAAAGCTGCTTAAGTAACATCAATTTCAAGGACATTGGGTGTTGACAGCCCCATAATATGTGTGTAAAAGCGGTTTTATGACATTTTTTCAACGATTTTAACAAGTCTATAAAAGTTTCGGTTTCGGTTTCGGTTTCGGCCGAAACTAGAGCCAAAGCCGAACATTCGGTTTCGGTTTCGGTTTCGGCAAAAAAACATGTTTCGGTCGGACACTAGTTTTTATTTTCAGTATTTGGATTTTATTGAACAAAGATGTAGATACTCAAAATAAATTGGGTACCTATATATACTAATAATTGGGTAACTATAAACTGGAATAGGTGTACCTACCTAAATAGTCTAAATACAAACAAAAAAGTGACTAAAGAGAGCTTTCTGTAGCTGAGGCCGGAGTCTTGCCGGAATCAAACGGCGCGCGGCGGTAGGTACCTGTCCCAATTTTCAAGAACATGCAATCTGTGAAAGGTAAGGCGACTTTGACCAACTCTAAAGAATGCTTTAATGTTTAGTGTTATGTATAGTAACAATGATCCTTAGCAATGTTTTAGGTACATAGGTAATTATTTTATGACTGCTGTGTGGGGCCAAAAAATGATATGTTTTAATTGTTTAAGCTTAAACATGAATATACAAAATGAACTGCAACAAACGTTGTATTTAATGATCCTTTGTTCTGCTAGTATAATTTAAAATAAAATATGGAGGAGTCGGCTCACGGCCGGCGCCGGCGCTGAATCCCGGCTAACTCGATTGTGGATTCGATTCCCCGCTCGTTTCAATATTCCCTCCCCTCACCCCTCTCCCCCGTCCCCCGTCCTTGCTCTTATTCCTGTTGATAGTAAAAGCGCGGGCATGTCGAGTTTTTGGTAAAACCAATGTACGATTAATAATTTAATGTAATGCTAATGTTTTAAAAAGTGGATTAATTTAGTCCCACAGTAATCATATAAGTACCTAATACTAATTTAAGTAATACAAATGTTTAAACTAACTAAAGGAAAAATGGAAAAGTTCATTGGCCAAGATTGGAACGTGTGTGTGTGTGTGTGTGTGTGTGTGTGTGTGTGTGTGAGAGACTTTTTGAACCACAGTTCTCTTTGGACCACAGACTTAGTGCTTTGGACCGTTTGAATACCCTTGCTAGGTAGGCAATTGGAATGACTCTGTCTCCACTGTAGTAGGGACAATATATAGTTTATGCATTCAAAGTATCTTACCTTAAAATAAACGCTCTAAACTACTTATAATATAATTACTATTACATACTTTATTTAAAGATTATTTTAAGTTTTATATTGCATGTAGTTTAGTTTTATTGTTTAGTTTGTATTTTTATATCCCAATAAATAGTTTACAAATATAATGACTTGTCAAACTTGTTACACAATATCAACCTTTGTGCATTTCTACAATGTTCCCGATGATACCGCGCGCGGTAGGCGTGGCGTGGCCGACTCAACAGATTTACCTGCATTTGTCAATAACAACTACTGACTCATGATCAAAGTACTGCACGGAGTTCGTGGATTGTGTGTAGATTCAATAAGTACTCGTTACACACAACTTACTTATCAAGCCTCCGGCACGTGCCCGACTTGGTCCCGTTTACCTACATTTGACCACAAACCTTTTACAGTATATGTAACTGTTATAATATTTTACATGCAAATTATCGTGACAGCGCAGCGGTTGTGAGGAGATCACAGAATATTTATGTAATGCATACCTATATATTTATATCATAAGATTCATAAGTATATTGACGACCGGTCTGGCCTAGTGGATAACCCTGCCTATGAGGACGGGTTCGAATCCCGGGAAGGGCATTTATTTGTGTGAAGAGGTGATGAGCACAGATATTTGTTCCTGAGGCATGGGTTTTTGCAGTGTGCATTTATAAAACCTTTATGTTATCAAACCACTAGATTTAAAATGCTATCTTCGTAATTAGGTGTAGTTAGCTAACTGGAGATGTTTCGACAGATTTTAAAGTAAACAACACTAACAACAGTAACAACTAGAAAGGTTTGTAGAACAAAATAAAACCTGGTAAAAGTTCCTCTTTTGTCACTCTGCAGAGGCAACTGTTCGACTTGGCACAAGTGGTCATAGGCAATTAGGTATTGTAGCTTCTTGGTGATGTGGTGGTCTAAATATTTCCAAAATTGCCAAAGTTCCATATTTAAAAAAGTTCGGAAACTTCTTATATTTTTGTATAGAGGCGAAATTTTCCTTTTTCAAAATGAAAGTTTCCTTTATTTCCTATGAAATTATCCTGAAATTTACGAAAATCTTTTCAACATTTTTGAAACTTTCCGCAACTTGCACATGTGTAGACTTAAAATTCCGTATAATAAATGTAACATTGTAGGTAGGTAATACTTATGTATGTATGTATGTATGTATGTATGTCACTTTATTGCACATAAACAGGTTTACATAAAACGGACAAAAACAAAACAAAAATAAGAATGTTATGTACAAAGGCGAAAAGGTTTCTAGGAAGAAATATATTTTTTATTAGCTAAGCACTGGTAGCTGGTGAGTACGTCATAATTTAAGTTGTAAGCTTTAGTTACGTCGCAGCATACTTAACTGTAGATAGTTAGTTACCTATAGATCACTCGAGCGACGTCGCGCACGGCACGCCGCGGGCGCGGGTGGACTTTTTACAAACTTCCCTTTTATCCCAGGGTGCCCAGGGTGCGCCTTGTGCCCTTTACATTACATTTCTAGGTACCTTTTTATTTGTATTGTTATTTATATCTTTTAACAAGCGTCAATCATTAATAGATCAATCAAATAAACTTAAATTCTGGAATTCTATATTACCATACTTTTCACCAAAATTTAAATTGAGCGACCCTTTTAGAACGTTACTCTTTTATTAAAATCTATTAACAATTTGCAAATTAAAAAATAATTAGTACGTACGCCTTATTAACAAAGGAGGAAGGTGCAAAAGTGTAAACATATCTATGACGTCGACTGTACCTACACCTACCTACATTTTCTACTGGTAAAGACATGCCTATACAAAAAGCCACAAAGTAGGAGATCCTCCACCCACTGCGATATCTAAACCGATAATAAGCCAGCCTATTATCTCCATAATATGCAAATATTTATTATAAATAACAAATACGGCAACAGAGTGGCATTATCCGGAACGAGCGCAGCGTCAGGCGTCAGGCCCTTATTGCCCATCATGTTATCATCATATGATAGCGCTATGGCGCAGCCCGCGGCGACAACGTGGCTTACAAACACTAATATCTGGGAAACCGAGCTTTGCTCGGAAAACATATAAAAACTCGAAAATGCGCGTTTTCCCAGAGATAATACCTACCTAGATCAATTTTTCGCCCCCAAAAACCCCCATATAGCAAAATTTCATCGAAAACGTTAGAGCCGTTCCCGAGATCCCCGAAATATATCGTCGGTGCGAAAAAATAAATAGCCATGTATTTTTTAGCTACTTTACAGGAGACAAAAAACTGTTCATTTTCCTGTTTGTAACATATTTGTTGCACCTGCATTTTTTTTCTGGTAGATCAATGGTTTTTACATGATACCTACTTATGCAGAAAATAAACAGCTTTTTTCGTAAATTTTTACAATGTAAATTATTTTAACCAGAATTTTGCTACATAGCGACTTAAATTTGGTTCACTTAAAATCGCCATGTGTAAAGTTTACACATAACGATTTGTTGCCAAAGTAACGTAGCACGAGAAATGATACATAGCGGATTTTAGGGTCAATAAATCACCATGTGCAACATTATCGCCATCACCCTCGACGGAAAACAAGGCATTTAAATTCGTTATGTGCAAAAAAAATCACATAGCTATTTTTTTGTACAAATTTTGTTAGTTATTTTCAAAACTAATATAGATATAAAAAAATATTGATATAGGTCGACGGAAAATTGAAAAAGGAATTAGAATATGCCAAAATCAAAAAATCGTAAAAAAACACAAGGTGATTTTTTTTATTCGCACCGACGATATATAGATATAAATAAATAAATAAATATACAAGAATTGCTCATTTAATGGTATAAGAATTTTCACCCGTGACTTTTCCCGTTCAGAGCTTTCCAAAAATTCTATAGAAAGGTATAGATGTTTTGTTTAATCTTTGCCCAAAAACCTACATTTCGATTATTTGAACTTTTCATTATCCGAACTAGTCTCGGTCGCAATCGCTTCGGATAATCGAGGTTCTACTGTATTACGAGTACGAACGAAACTTTTGATGTGCCGCATAATATAGATGTTTCTGCCCGCGATGTCATCTGCGTAGAATAATGATTTTCATGATAAAAAAATATACCTATTACCTATTAGTCCTTCCCACTACAAACGATATCTCCATCCCACATTTTACCTAAGGTCAATCCGGTTGAGTGTAAGCTGCTGCCAGCAAGGGTAAGCGGTGGCTTCATACGTTTAATGACAAAATAAATCTCCGAACTCACACTAAACAATAATCAACGTGTCAGGTAAACATGCCCTAATGTGAAGGCCAGCGAGGCTTACCTCGCAGCCACCCGTCATCCATATCGGTTTTATTATGTTTTTTTTTGTAAAGTTACCTACTTTGGCATTTTATATGGGTAAGGTACGTGTTTATAAGCAACGAAATCCTTTTCATTACCTACCTATAGGTACTAAAAACAAAACTTGTAGTAAACGTGGAGCTAGGTGATTTGCAGTGTAGCCAGTGTAGGCCGTGCGCCAGGCTAACTAAGCCTGCAGCAGTATATAAAGGCGACAGGTGTCACCTGCAGCCTGCAGCGCGCTATATTCATTACACTCATTCCCACCGCTCGCTTGCCAACCAGTGACATTGGGCACACATTTCTGATATTGTCATCCGAGTAGGTACCTACAGATGTAGTGCATAAATGTTTTCCACCGTATTTTCTCGGAAACGTTCGTATTTGTCATGCTTTCACTTTTTGTACCGAGACTGACTGAAATAGCAAGACACATTTCATACGTTTCCGTGAAAATACGATGGAAAATAATTATGCACTACATCTCAGGAGGTCAAAGGTCCAGTTATAGTAGTGAAAAGCTCAGAGTAGCGGACGAGACGCCTTGTGAATATAGTCAGAGAGCCCGCTGCAATAATATGTTAGTTCATAATGACGACGCTCGGCCGACCAGCCCGCCGGTGCAGCCTCAGATATTGCAACACTCGATTAAACCACTGCTAATATTCATTAAGTTCATTCAGTTCCTAACTCAGCTTAAAATCTGTACTGCTGGCTATTTAATTGATATTGCTTGCATTGATACGAAGCATCAAATAATTTAACCAGGGATAAGAATCGGTTTTTTTTAAACTTCGAGTTAACCATATTTTTCGAATTATATTATACTCGAAATGTAGGACCCAGTTGTGTTTTTAGGTAACGACTTCGTATTATTGGATTGCCCAATTAGAAATGAAATAACTAAGCAAAGAACGAAAGAATACCATTTTCGTTCCCATTCAAAAAATACCGGTATCCGATCCCTGAATTTAGCAATCGACAACGGAGAAAACAAATTACTTATGCTTAAAAAAGTATGTCGGAAAAATATATTATTCTTCATTAGAGGAAATAAAAGAAATTTAGTTATCTTATCGTTTTAAAATTAATTCCCTTGAAGGATCAATTCTTCCTCCCTTTATTAATAAATATTATAGGACATTCTGATACAAATTAACTAAGCCCCAAAGTAATCTCAATAAGGCTTGTGTTAATATTTATAAATACTTAGATAGAGAACACCAAAATGAACATATATGTTCCACGGCAAAAGGTACCTTATGGCACTTGGCGCTTACGTCGCATAGCGCCGCAATAATAATAGCGCGCGGCAGCGGAGCGGCATTAATAATAGCGTAAGCGCCATAAGGTACCTTTATCCGTGGAACGTCACATATAGTCCTTACTTATCACAGACAATCCAACCTCTAGACATAGCATAGTCGCGCTACCCCCTCTGCCACACATACGGTAGCGTTACTCCATCTTCGAGTCAATCCCGTGCCGTGATTGGTTCGTGTCTTTGAACGGACCAATCACGGCACGGGATTAGCTCACCTCGTCCCCCCGCACCCCCGTATTTTTGGCAGCATCGGTTTCATGAAAGAATTGGCCTAAGCTCAGTCTAGAGGTTGGATTGTCAGTGTTACTTATCAACGTAACAAGGCAAGATCGTGTTGCCCCGACACCGGATGGCACAGCTCACGAGGCGGCGACACGGCACTCGCCCCTCCCCTCCCTCCCCTCCGCTTGTCACAGAACGGAAACCTGAAACAGCTTTGTTGAGGAAAACGCACAGAGGGAAAACGTTTTCAAGCTAAACAGGGTATTTTATAGGCTTTTTAGACGGATGTAATGGCAGATACTAAAGTAGACAGAAATGGTTAGTTCGAGTACTTGCCCATGCTATAGGTAATATTAACCTAGGTACCTACTTACACGTTCATACTATGTTACTAAGTTCACACTATTCATACTATAACATTATAATTGGGTGTGCGTTTGTGAATAGAAAAGGTCTACATTTGCCGTAAAAACTGCGCCAATAGTCCCTTTCACCCTTTCACAAACTACGCTGCAACTTAGTAGCTATTTACTTTTGAAAGCGCC
Organism: Cydia amplana; assembly: GCF_948474715.1. Lineage (NCBI taxonomy): Eukaryota > Metazoa > Arthropoda > Insecta > Lepidoptera > Tortricidae > Cydia > Cydia amplana. The sequence continues at coordinate 128,597 of NC_086077.1, forward strand.
GACCAAAGCTCGAGGCTCGTGAGTGACCTCTCTCAGCCGAAGTGGGCCGGGCAAATACGACCACATACTAAAGATGACAGACAGACACCGCATTAAGAAGCGTTTAGTAGACTCGATACGAAATATCACGAAATCATGTCTAACTAGAGCTCCGCACAAAACTGTTCGCGGAGCTCTTATTTTCATTTATTTTAAAGATATCGTTAAAGATAGTACCTATCTAAACTTTCTTGTTTTTAACTGTAGTTAACTATGAGAAAGGTAATGATTTTACGACTAGAGTTACAATATTTCTCTACTATACATATAATATTTTCAGTTTATGTAAGATATATTATTTTACATCGAATAATAAAACCGAAGATGAAATAAGTTTCCCAGAGAACAGTAGAGCCTAACAATATTGGAAAGGTCAGGACACTAGTGCCTTAACCGAAAATTCAACAAATAAACCGAATAAAAATATACCAACGACTTGAAATTCGCCGCGGCATTGTTGCCTCCTGCCTCGCACCACGCATAAAAGTCGTAAGAGACTTTCGGAAACTCAATAAAATCTCTATTTTATTCCTTCGCAATAAATTCCAAATTCAAACTGCTGTATCAATAGCTGTTATATATACGCGAGACGGGCAGCAGTCGTAGTGGAAATATGCAGCAGTATTAAAATTGCATCTCCGGTGCAAATACTTGCAGCGTCTTCGCTTGTGACGGCTCATTTTAAATATTCACGACATTGTGCCGAAATTCACTAGCGTTTTGAAATATTGCTGTTCGTAAGGGGAATGTGAAGTGTTTAGAAAATGCAGAAGAACCTATAGGACGCGGTTGGTATGTTGCCTTCTGCGATGTTGCTCAACATTCTGATAATAGAGCCTATGTGAAAATAGTAGTTTATGTGACTCCTAGACTAGATATAAAACCTATTTATGATCAGTTATTGTATTGTGTATTTAAAGTATTAGTACATCTTATATAATAGTTGGTTGGTTGTCTTGTCTGAGTTCCCACAACACAAGCCTTCTTGCGCTTACTGTGTTAGAACGTCCTGTAATATTTATACACTATTTATATATAACTTATCTACACATATTATATTATAAGTTCAATGAGGTTAATTCCCGATTTTACCTTGTACCTTATTGTACCCATTTTTAATGTCCAAAGCATTTTCTCAGATTTATAGCAACCAGGTGGATTGAGTCAGAACGTATTGTTAACCGGGAGACCATTAAGTTAGATGTTATCTTCCGGCGCCGCGACCGGGGCGAGCCGGTCCGGCGCGCCGGAAGATCCGATTACACTTAAAACCGGGCGAAATAACTGACCGCTCAGCTCTAGTTGTGGCCATCTTCACTGTACAGGATGTTTTTACTTTTACTCATAAGTATTTTAAAGTCAAATACAGTATGTGAACGAATTTTACCCAAAGAATGGCGGTCGGAGTCAGCGTTGAGCGGACACATTCGAAGCGTGCGTTTCATGCACATAGGTACGTGAAAAATTCTCGGAAATGCCAGAATTGGATATTAAACAAACTTTTATTTTGGAAACGGAACATACCAATCCTAATTTAAAAAATTGAGATGGTTCCGAAGTTTTTCAATGTGGGAATTTCGCAATTTTGGGGACTTTCCGACGGCACATCATTAGGATGTCATGGTATTCCACCTGTCCAATTTCTTTGTCCAATGTGTATAGCGTTTCACATTTTGCTTAATGAGAGAGTGAGACGCAATGACATTGGACAAAGAAATTGGACAGGTGGAATACCAACCGTAGTTTCGTGGCCGAGGCCTTTAGTGACCTCACCTCGCAAAGCACAAGGGATTTAAAACAACTTGTATGTATCAGGACGTATACATAACATGTAGGCAACTAATTATATTTAGCTTAATTTCTCTCAAGCTTTGCATTAACATCGTAAGTCCAAAACCGAGCTGACTTCATTATTGAACGCCCCGCTGGACGCGATTACCGTTAATAACTGCAGTGGAACGATTCTACTACTACACGCTGCACCCCTGCACTACTCGTAACTCACTGCCTTCCGAACATCTTACAGCCAACTTACAGCATTTGTAGCAGCTAGTTGAGTTACTTATATTACGGAACTGTTTAAAATAAAAATAGGTTAGTATTATCGTTAAATTAATTGATAGAACGAGCGCGAAGCGCGAGCGAAGTTTTCATTTTAGAGCTAGTCAAAATGACAACCTTTTATGGAAAACGCCAATAATGTATGGAAATTTTCACGGTTTTTTGTAGCATTTGTCATCCCGAAAATTTATAGCGTTTCGTTTGGCGTGTGTCAATGTACCTACGATTGTTATTTTGGCTAATAGGCTCCGTTTATTCGATATGTAGGGTTTAGTAGAGTAGCGAACAGGCGAACGAGCTAAATAACAGCGTTCCAATCTGCATCGAAAAGCTTTTTGTTTTTAACTAGCTTATCTTAGTTCGCTTAGTTCTTATCGTAGTTAGCTTAGCTTAGTTCTTAATCGGTTAATTCGAAAAAAAAAAGTTTATTTAAAAAAACTCAGTCTAAATAAAACCATTTTTGCAACGAAACCGAAATAAATCTGAGCAAAGTTTCTGTTAAAGCAAAAACAAGTATAATAACCACGTTTCCGAAACAAATAATAGTTAAAATAAATCCGAACTCTCTTGTTGTTTTCACTAGGTACCTACTTATTTAAGTTTTGACGACGAGGTTGAAAATGCGATTGAAAGTTTTTAACGGGCGGAGGTTATACCGGTCTATGAAAATGACACTAAACTTTATCCAGCACAAAAGCACTGAAATGAGAATAATGCAACCACAAAAGTGAAAATGTGTAAAGGTAAGCCCACGAGGCTTGGACAAAGGGATTTGCATACGTTAACATTTGAGGCAAATGTTTCGCCATTCTGTGTATATAATGCAGTTGCAGCTCTCAGGCTTTAGTTACAGTGCTTACCTAATGAAAAAAACAATCAAATACCTACCTAACGCACGTTGGAAACTTGAAGTAAAACGCCAAACCTTTTACATCAGGTACTTAATTTATTAATGTGAAAAAATGTTACAACAAAAAATAGCAATGGACAGTGAACAGCTGAAGAGACGAAGTTAATAAGAGGAGAGATCTTCAAAATGATCTACGCACGCTGTTACATATTAGCATCCGAGGTGTTATATATAGCATCCGAGCTCTCTTGCAGAGAAGACATAAAGGACTTCAACTTGTGTTAGTTTAACTGTTCATCCCACAGAAGGCTGAAGGCACCCGACACACAGATTGCGGAGGTGGTTGTACGTGTTTCCGTTGTGATGGTTCTACGGTTCGTCCCACAACAAACTGTCGGGGGCTTTTTCACGTATGAAATGGTACGGCAGCTGAGCAGAGTGGAAAGCCCCACATTTATTCATTCACTATTTTTCATCCCACAGCAGACTGTCAGGGACCTTCTCACAGATGAAGTGATACGGCATCCCGCACCACAGATCGTCGAGCTGAGCTGAGCGGAAGACGCCGCCGCAGAACTCCCCGCGGTGCTCGTTGTGGGTTCCGTTGTCGGGCTGCCCGCCCGACCAGCGCGCGTAGCCCGCCTGCTCGAGGGTCTGACCTGCAACATCGAATGACACAGTTAAGTCCATTTGTTTGGGATGTAGGTACTTAATAAGTCTCAGAAGCCATCATCCTAAAGGATGACAGTGCACTGTCAATACATTTATGAGAATATTCTGTAGATACATAAAAACATTGTAAATTTTAGAAAAAAATTTGAAATTCATAATATTAATACTAGAAATAAACATAAGCTCGCAGTGCCCTTCACTCGGCTCCATAAAATTAAAAAATCATTCATGCGTAATTGTGTGAGATTTTATAACAAACTTCCAAACCATATTACTGAATTATCTATTAGAATAGAATAGAATAGAAAAACGTTTATTGCAAAAACCATCTACATACAGCACCACACATATACATTTAAGAAAGAAGATCTTATACACTAAACAGTTAAAACTATTAGTAGCTTAAACTAACATGCAATAATAATCGTAGTTTTGATGCTGCTATAGATGCTACAAATGGACACCACTCAGCATATGCTCTAACATAATATATATGCTATAGCGCTGGTCTTCCGTGGAGCCCAGGGCAAGAAGATAGCTCAGAACAGTAAAGGCAGTGTCAAAATGTGATTCAGTACCTAATTAATATTTAACACAAACTTATACATGAAGACAAAGAAAAAGAAAAAAAAGTGAAATTTGATATGGAAGTGAGTGGGTTGGGAATATGTAAATATATATAGTCAGGCAAAGCATGTATTTAGTATAATATAATATAATATTAATAAATTTAAGAATTATGTAAAGCGTATACTTATTTCTAAAGCGTAATAAACCACACAAGACTACATGAATGATAAAACAACGTGGGATTAATTGTTATTCGAAATGATTATTTTTTTATTTTGGTATGAATTGAAATTAATTAAATTATTAAATATGTATTTACTCTGTTTGGAATATAATAGAACACTATTTTGTGAATGTATGTATAAAGTTATCTCTAAAAAATATATTGAGATTTTTGGAAAAAAAATAATTAAAAATTTAGTTTTTAAAAAGATGTAAACATCAAATTCTACAGTAGCGATTTTTTGTTCAAAAGGCATAACTAAATATTTTACACTGTAAGTAAAATATGCACCACTTTTTTAGTGGTGCATACGTTACGAGCAATAAAAATGTTTGAAATAAATAATTACAATACAACATTAATTAAACACTTGGTGATTTTCCACTATATTGTTACGCCAATTATTCTACTCAATCTAATAAAATAAAAAACCAGGGGTTTTTTTAGGTATATTTGATTAATGACGAGGAAATTGATATTCCGATGTACATACTTCTTTTGTGTTTTTTATTTATTTATTAGACATTTAGATTTTATTCTAGAAACATTCTAGACTAGTATTTTTTATACAATTTTTTTTTCTTTCATGTTTGACGATCCTTTTGTGAAATTCTTAATCGAACGAGCGAGCGAAGCGAAGCGAAGTTCTTACATTCGACTTTGAACACACGGCTGGCTAGGGGCACGTCCCGGCATTTCAATGTTTTTAAGCTGAACTTTCAGAGGATAGTTTGATACTCAATAACTTAAGTAAATTTGTTCTAATTTAAATGAAATTGGGTGAACGTATAGTCGAGGGCATTATATTTTAGTCATTAAATTTTGAGCTGGCTTGAACAAGAGGTTATTGAGCTAGAAGAGCTTAAAATGCTAAAAAGCCATTTGTGAGGGGTCTTGCTATTCTGGACATTTTAATTGCAAGAAAGTATGGTCGAGTTTGTTATCAAATTGCCTATCAAATGAAAGTGCTCGGTTTACACATTTATAAATTATAATATTGTTTTTTTTAAAGATTTTTTTTTTGAAAATTATGACAATTTTGGAATCCAAGATGGCGGCCATGCACTGTCATTAAATCGTAATGGATATCATTTTATAGGTTTTAGGGGGCGCAGATTTCGAAAATGATGATCATTTTGGATTCCAAAATGGCGGCCATGCACTCCATGCAGTATGTCATAAAAGTCGTCATGGATATCGTTTTATAGGTTTTAGGAGGCGCAGATTTCGAAAATGATGACTATTTTAGATTCCAAGATGGCGGCCATGCAGTATGTCATAAAAGTCGTCATGGATGTCGTTTAATAGGTATTAGGGGGCGCAGATTCCGAAAATGATGACCATTTTGGATTCCAAAATGGCGGCCATGCAATATGTCATTAAAGTCGTCATGGATGTCGTTTTATAGGTTTTGGGGGGCGCAGATTTAGAAAATGATGACCATTTAGGATTCTAAAATGGCGGCCATGCACTATGTCATAAAAGTCGTCATGGATGTCGTTTTATATGTTTTAGGGGGCACAGATTTCAAAAATGATGACCATTTTAGATTCCAAGATGGCGGCCATGCACTATGTCATAAAAGTCGCCATGTATGTCGTTTTATAGGTTTTAGGGGGCGCAGATTTCGAAAAAGATGACCATTTTAGATTCCAAGATGGCGGCCATGCAGTATGTCATAAAAGTCGTCATGGATGTCGTTTTATAGGTTATAGGGGGCTCAGATTTCGAAAATGATGACTATTTTGGAATCCAAGATGGCGGCCATGCACTATGTCAAAAAAGTCGTCATGGATGTCGTTTTATAGGTTTTAGGGGGCGCAGATTTCGAAAATGATGACCATTTTGGAATCCAAAATGGCGGCCATGCAGTATGTCATAAAAGTCGTCATGGATGTCGTTTAATAGGTATTAGGGGGCGCAGATTCCGAAAATGATGACCATTTTGGATTCCAAAATGGCGGCCATGCAATATGTCATTAAAGTCATCATGGATGTCGTTTTATAGGTTTTGGGGGGCGCAGATTTCGAAAATGATGACCATTTAGAATTCCAAAATGGCGGCCATGCACTATGTCATAAAAGTCGTCATGGATGTCGTTTTATATGTTTTAGGGGGCACAGATTTCAAAAATGATGACTATTTTAGATTCCAAGATGGCGGCCATGCACTATGTCATAAAAGTCGCCATGTATGTCGTTTTATAGGTTTTAGGGGGCGCAGATTTCGAAAATGATGACCATTTTAGATTCCAAAATGACGGCCATGCAGTATGTTATAAAAGTCGTCATGGATGTCGTTTTATAGGTTTTAGGGGGCGCAAATTTCGAAAATGATGACTATTTTGAATTCCTAGATGGCTGCCATGCAGTATGTCATAACAGTCGTCATGGATGTCGTTTTATAAGTTATAGGGGGCTCAGATTTCGAAAATGATGACTATTTTGGAATCCAAGATGGCGGCCATGCACTATGTCATAAAATACGTCATGGATGTCGTTTTATAGGTTTTAGGGGGCGCAGTTTTCGAAAATGATGACTATTTTGGAATCCAAGATGGCGGCCATGCACTATGTCATAAAAATCGTCATGGATGTCGTTTTATAGGTTTTAGGGGGCGCAAATTTCGAAAATGATGACTATTTTGGATTCCAAAATGGCGGACTTGCACTATGACATAAAAGTCGTCATGGATGTCGTTTTATAGGTTTTAGGGGGCCCCGATTTCGAAAATGATGACCATTTTGGAATCCAAAATGACGGCCATGCAGTATGTCATAAAAGTCGTCATGGATGTCGTTTTATAGGTTTTAGGGGGCGCAGATTTCGAAAATGATGACCATTTTGGATTCGAAGATGGCGGCCATGCAGTATTTTATAAAAGTCGTCATGGATGTCGTTTTATAGATTATAGGGGGCGGAGATTTCGAAAATGATGACTATTTTGGAATCCAAGATGGCGGCCATGCACTATGTCATAAAAGTCGTCATGGATGTCGTTTTATAGGTTTTAGGGGGCGCAGTTTTCGAAAATGATGACTATTTTGGAATCCAAGATGGCGGCCATGCACTGTGTCATAAAAGTCGTCATGGATGTCGTTTTATAGGTTATAGGGGGCTCAGATTTCGAAAATGATGACTATTTTGGAATCCAAGATGGCGGCCATGCACTATGTCATAAAAGTCGTCATGGATGTCGTTTTATAGGTTTCAGGGGGCGCAGTTTTCGAAAATGATGACTATTTTGGAATCCAAGATGGCGGCCATGCACTATGTCATAAAAGTCGTCATGGATGTCGTTTTATAGGTTTAAGGGGGCGCAAATTTCGAAAATGATGACTATTTTGGATTCCAAGATGGCGGCCATGCAGTATGTCATAAAAGTCGTCATGGGTGTCGTTTTATAGGTCATGGTCATCATTTTCGAAATCTGCGCACCTGTTTCAAATAAGATATAGATGCATCCTAGTAAGTCAACAACATCTATATCTACTATCGAAATGTACTTTTGATAGTAGTAGTACGAAATGTAATCTGAAAGGAATCAAGTAATGCATTCCTGTAATCAGGAATCGACATTGATACCAATTACTAGTAATTGTAATATTCGAGAAATTGATTCCTGATGCCTCAAATGGAATTGTACTTAGTAATTCGGTATTGTTACATTACAAAGTACCTAATCTGGGAATCGGTAATCAGATTAAAAAGTAATTTCAAGTAATCGTGGAATCAGGATTCAATTACGAAATGCCCAACTCGGACTAAGTAGCACTGCATTCAATTGATCTTTTTGACGAACCGCGAGTTCTCAGTTCGGGGCGAACTACTAGTTTAATTTAATTTGTGTTTAATTTGATTAGTATAATAATCCAATATTCTTATGGAATAATAACATCAATAAATTGCTCTGATAATTAGCTTAAGATAATTTATAAGTACGAGGGTGAATCAAAAAGTCCTTAGAACTGGCTGTTTATAAAAAGTTTTTAAATGAAGTTTTTTATTTATTTTGAACTGTCATTATAACGTAATATTTGACAGTTGGTTTCATTCGAATTGTTCCCGCCGTTACATGGTAAATCAATATTTTGCGAAATAAGTCGACTAAAACGTCCCATTATGGAAAAAAATGAGTTACGTGCCGTGATAAAGTACTTGTGTATGAAAAAAATGACTACCAAGGATTTTTTTTGGATATTCAGCAAACCGTAGGCACTAGTGCTGTTCCCTATTCCACCGTCGCTTTCTGGGTTGCCGAGTTTAAAAGAGGCAGATCTAGCTGCGAAGACGACCCCCGCTCCGGCCGGCCATCTACCTCAGTTAACGCAAAAACCGTTGAAAAAATTGAGAAAATGGTTTTGAACGACCGGCGACTAACAATTAAATACATAGCAGAGACTCTAAAGATTTCGTTTGGTAGCGTACATTCAATACTAACCGATGTTTTGGGTTTTAAAAAAGTGTCAGCAAGATGGGTTCCGCGAATGTTAACGCAGGCTAACAAAGACTTGCGTTTAGAAGTTTCGAAGCGGAATCTAAAGAAAATCTTGCATGATCCGGACACTTTTTATCGTCGTTTCGTAACAATGGACGAAACATGGGTTCACCATTTTGACCCTGAAACAAAAAAGCAAAGCATGTCCTGGAAACGGCCATCCTCCCCTCCAATAAAGAAATTTAGAGTATTTCCGACAGCAGGTAAAGTTATGGCCTCAGTTTTCTGGGATGCAGAAGGAATCCTTTTTATTGATTATCTGCCTAAAGGAAAAACCATTACAGGTGCCTATTACACCGATTTGATACCAAAAGTGCGTCAAGCAATCAAAGAAAAACGTCGAGGAAAATTGAGTGCGGGAGTGCTTTTTCACCATGATAATGCTCCAGCTCATCGATCACAAATGGCTCTCACTGCAATCCGCCAAGCTGGTTTTGAGATCTTTGATCATCCGCCCTACTCGCCAGACTTAGCTCCTAGTGATTTCCACTTGTTTCCGAAACTAAAGGAGCACATTCGCGGAACTAAATTTGACGACAACAACGCGGTCATGGGTGCCGTAGAGGAGTTTTTGAGGCTCAAGAAAAATCGTTTTTTTATGATGGATTAAAAAAACTTGAAAAACGGTATAATAAATGTATAGAACAAGAAGGAAATTATGTTGACAAGTAAAAAAAATAAAAATGATATTCGTTTGTTTTTGACCCTATTTCTAAGGACTTTTTGATTCACCCTCGTATGTTACGATTCATAAGTGCTTGTTGCTAGGCCTACATGAATAAAGTATATTTTGACTTGACTTGGATGACTCACGTTACAACGGTCTGAGTCCGGGCCGAGGCATCTAACACTTCGTTTAACAATAACAATAATAACTAGTAGTTCGCCCCGAACTGAGAACTCGCGGTTCGTCAAAAAGATCAATTGAATGCAGTGCTACTTAGTCCGAGTTGGGCATTTCGTAATTGAATCCTGATTCCACGATTACTTGAAATTACTTTTTAATCTGATTACCGATTCCCAGATTAGGTACTTTGTAATGTAACAATACCGAATTACTAAGTACAATTCCATTTGAGGCATCAGGAATCAATTTCTCGAATATTACAATTACTAGTAATTGGTATCAATGTCGATTCCTGATTACAGGAATGCATTACTTGATTCCTTTCAGATTACATTTCGTACTACTACTATCAAAAGTACATTTCGATAGTAGATATAGATGTTGTTGACTTACTAGGATGCATCTATATCTTATTTGAAACAGGTGCGCAGATTTCGAAAATGATGACCATGACCTATAAAACGACACCCATGACGACTTTTATGACATACTGCATGGCCGCCATCTTGGAATCCAAAATAGTCATCATTTTCGAAATTTGCGCCCCCTTAAACCTATAAAACGACATCCATGACGACTTTTATGACATAGTGCATGGCCGCCATCTTGGATTCCAAAATAGTCATCATTTTCGAAAACTGCGCCCCCTGAAACCTATAAAACGACATCCATGACGACTTTTATGACATAGTGCATGGCCGCCATCTTGGATTCCAAAATAGTCATCATTTTCGAAATCTGAGCCCCATATAACCTATAAAACGACATCCATGACGACTTTTATGACAGTGCATGGCCGCCATCTTGGATTCCAAAATAGTCATCATTTTCGAAAACTGCGCCCCCTAAAACCTATAAAACGACATCCATGACGACTTTTATGACATAGTGCATGGCCGCTATCTTGGATTCCAAAATAGTCATCATTTTCGAAATCTCCGCCCCCTATAATCTATAAAACGACATCCATGACGACTTTTATAAAATACTGCATGGCCGCCATCTTCGAATCCAAAATGGTCATCATTTTCGAAATCTGCGCCCCCTAAAACCTATAAAACGACATCCATGACGACTTTTATGACATACTGCATGGCCGTCATTTTGGATTCCAAATTGGTCATCATTTTCGAAATCGGGGCCCCCTAAAACCTATAAAACGACATCCATGACGACTTTTATGTCATAGTGCAAGTCCGCCATTTTGGAATCCAAAATAGTCATCATTTTCGAAATTTGCGCCCCCTAAAACCTATAAAACGACATCCATGACGATTTTTATGACATAGTGCATGGCCGCCATCTTGGATTCCAAAATAGTCATCATTTTCGAAAACTGCGCCCCCTAAAACCTATAAAACGACATCCATGACGTATTTTATGACATAGTGCATGGCCGCCATCTTGGATTCCAAAATAGTCATCATTTTCGAAATCTGAGCCCCCTATAACTTATAAAACGACATCCATGACGACTGTTATGACATACTGCATGGCAGCCATCTAGGAATTCAAAATAGTCATCATTTTCGAAATTTGCGCCCCCTAAAACCTATAAAACGACATCCATGACGACTTTTATAACATACTGCATGGCCGTCATTTTGGAATCTAAAATGGTCATCATTTTCGAAATCTGCGCCCCCTAAAACCTATAAAACGACATACATGGCGACTTTTATGACATAGTGCATGGCCGCCATCTTGGAATCTAAAATAGTCATCATTTTTGAAATCTGTGCCCCCTAAAACATATAAAACGACATCCATGACGACTTTTATGACATAGTGCATGGCCGCCATTTTGGAATTCTAAATGGTCATCATTTTCGAAATCTGCGCCCCCCAAAACCTATAAAACGACATCCATGATGACTTTAATGACATATTGCATGGCCGCCATTTTGGAATCCAAAATGGTCATCATTTTCGGAATCTGCGCCCCCTAATACCTATTAAACGACATCCATGACGACTTTTATGACATACTGCATGGCCGCCATTTTGGATTCCAAAATGGTCGACATTTTCGAAATCTGCGCCCCCTAAAACCTATAAAACGACATCCATGACGACTTTTTTGACATAGTGCATGGCCGCCATCTTGGATTCCAAAATAGTCATCATTTTCGAAATCTGAGCCCCCTATAACCTATGAAACGACATCCATGACGACTTTTATGACATACTGCATGGCCGCCATCTTGGAATCTAAAATGGTCATCATTTTCGAAATCTGCGCCCCCTAAAACCTATAAAACGACATACATGGCGACTTTTATGACATAGTGCATGGCCGCCATCTTGGAATCTAAAATGGTCATCATTTTTGAAATCTGTGCCCCCTAAAACATATAAAACGACATCCATGACGACTTTTATGACATAGTGCATGGCCGCCATTTTAGAATCCTAAATGGTCATCATTTTCGAAATCTGCGCCCCCCAAAACCTATAAAACGACATCCATGACGACTTTAATGACATATTGCATGGCCGCCATTTTGGAATCCAAAATGGTCATCATTTTCGGAATCTGCGCCCCCTAATACCTATTAAACGACATCCATGACGACTTTTATGACATACTGGATGGCCGCCATCTTGGAATCCAAAATGGTCATCATTTTCGAAATCTGCGCCTCCTAAAACCTATAAAACGATATCCATGACGACTTTTATGACATACTGCATGGAGTGCATGGCCGCCATTTTGGAATCCAAAATGATCATCATTTTCGAAATCTGCGCCCCCTAAAACCTATAAAATGATATCCATTACGATTTAATGACAGTGCATGGCCGCCATCTTGGATTCCAAAATTGTCATAATTTAAAAAAAAAATCTTTAAAAAAACAATATTATAATTTATAAATGTGTAAACCGAGCACTTTCATTTGATAGGCAATTTGATAACAAACTCGACCATACTTTCTTGCAATTAAAATGTCCAGAATAGCAAGACCCCTCACAAATGGCTTTTTAGCATTTTAAGCTCTTCTAGCTCAATAACCTCTTGTTCAAGCCAGCTCAAAATTTAATGACTAAAATATAATGCCCTCGACTATACGTTCACCCAATTTCATTTAAATTAGAACAAATTTACTTAAGTTATTGAGTATCAAACTATCCTCTGAAAGTTCAGGTTAAAAACATTGAAATGCCGGGACGTGCCCCTAGCCAGCCGTGTGTTCAAAGTCGAATGTAAGAACTTCGCTTCGCTTCGCTCGCTCGTTCGACAATAACAATATTTTTATTCATAATAAAGGTTTAGCAGGAACGTTACAGTGAACCCCGCACTAGGCATGGCCGTTTTCTATGATGGGTGATCGGTTATCATATCACGTGATGCTTTATTGGACGTCTCGACCGGAATAGATAGGTATTATTGTTCGATTATTTTACTCACTGACATACTGACTGACAAAAAGGGAGTTGAATATACCTTGGACGGTGAGCCATTCCCCATGCTCGTTCCAGTCATGGAAGCCGATGAAGACTATGTCCTTGCCGAACGGCGCCCTGGACTGCAGCTTTCTGGCAGGGTTCTTCGCGAACAACTCTTCTAAGACCTGAAAGACATAATAAAATAAGAAATAAACACAAACACAGATAAGTTAGGCGAATAAACACAGGAAGGCAAAGCTAGTGTAAGAGTCGCATGCGCCCGTGAAAAAACAGAACATACGCTACGAGATTAAAATTTGAAATACGCTTTAAATGCTGACAACCATCTGTTAACGTACCAAAAACAAATAAAACATGGTAGTCGGGTTTGTTGTTGTAGTACGTAACTTGATACACGTTTGGTTTCTCTCCACTGTTGATGACGGAGAGATGGCCACCCTCGGCCGTGCAGGCCACGTGGGCGCGCGACTACGTGCGCGGCACTAGGTGGAACTTGTAGCACCTGCGCGTGCGCGCGTCATGCTGGTAATCTGTTAAAAGGTTCTACTGTAGTAGTCACCTTGGCTTCAGCGCCGCTGTTGATGACGGCAAGATGGCCGCCCTCGGCCGTGCAGGCCATGTGCGCGCGCGACCACGTGCGGGGCACCAGGTGGAACTTGTAGCAGCTGCCCGTGCGCATGTCAAGCTGGTACTCTGTTGAAGTTAACACTGATTTGGACACAGAGAAAACATGTAGACACCGTGCGTGAATAGCGAATCCCAAAGAAAGTAAATCGCTATGCGTGTGTGTAGACCACAAAAATACTAGAAGTCTCCACTGCTGTCCAAAGGGTAAATTGGCGAACGGAGGGGCGGGATAAAGCGCCCTGTTCAGCTAAAAATCTCTGTTTGAATTTAATAGACTGGATGACATTAGGATGTTTCTTGCTTAGTCTTGAAAAAAAGAAGATTTAAATGAAAATATGTAGTTTATAATTATATTGGGTACTTACTTTTTATCCCACAATTCATCCCCTATAAGAGCTAAGTACTGGTAAAAAGAAAAGGAAGTACATAAAATGGAGGGTTTCTGTCGTGAGAAGGTTTTAGGCAGAAGCTGGAAGATTCTCAATCAACACTCACCATTGTCAAAAGTGCCGCAGGCGTTGGTTATCTCGTTAGTGTACTTGCGGTAGCAGACGTACGGGTAGGTGTCGCTGCACCTCACGTCAGCCAGCGAGCCATCCTTCAGCCGCAGGATGCACTGCTCCGAGTCCTGGTCGTTGTCAGGCTCACCAGAAGCCCAGTTGTGGGGGATCCTCGCCAGGGGAACTCCTGGGGAATATAATCGGTCATTCATGTCAAATATGGCAGTTATGTGCAGGAGCAGGCCACCCTTCCGCTGCAGGATGTACCTATTGCTCCGAGTCATTTCATTTATTCATGTTAAATAACATAAGTATACAAAAATATAGGTACACGTCATAATATGAATATTGATTTTTTTTGCACAAAAGTAAAAATATGAAAATCCCGGGCACACAACCGTCTCGCTCACGTTCACGCTCAGTGAGAGTGAGAAAAGAACCAGAGGGCCTAGCCAAGATGCCAATCGTTTGCGCCGCGCGCCGTAGCGAATGAAACGTTAAATTCTCTCTATCCCTCTTCCTCTTCTTCGTAATTAGTGCGACAGAGAAAAATTGACGTTTGGCATCTTGGCTAGGCACCCTGAACAACCGGCGCCTTGAGTACGCGATTCCAGCTGTTGGGAATTTGGCTCATTCATGAGAGTACCTGAAATGCGGCACCAATGTAATAAATGTAATAATCATGCAGTTTGTCTGTAAAGTTTCAACAGTTAGGTACTTACTTAGAATTCTTAAAGTGACTTAAGTGAGGTTTTAAGTAATTATAAGTACTAATCGAGGTGTTTCCAATGCATTTATCGATAACAACTCGGCAACCAACAAGTTTAGTATCAAGTTGTTCAATGTCAACTCGTTATTAATTGTGTGTTAGTATAGTAGTTCTTGTGTTTGTCAATGTAAAACATAATTAATGAGCGCCGGGTACCTAAATATTCCCTTTATTAGCCTAGCAACATGATATTTACGTAAATAATAGTTAGATAACAGTGTCCGCTTACTTGGTGTCGTATGTATAAATAATTTAATATTAAATAAGAGATATTTTTATCAAGTGAAATAACCTTCGGCTGTCTTCGCGTGGAATAACAAATCATCTCAGGATTCGTTAAAATGTAGTTATTATTTGGAGCCTGTCGTGTCCCACTGCTAGGCAAAGGCCTCCATCCAATTTCTCCACAAATCTCTGTCTAGTGCTATATCTTGCCACTCCTTTAAAAAGAAGTCTAGTTCGTGGATCCACCCTTGGTTGTGTTTCTGTTACTTACCCTGGCCTGGATGCGGAGGTTCCACGAGATGAGGTGGCATTGATAAAGAAGAAGCGAATCTGAGCTGGCCGTGTTCCGTGAACCTCATCAAGCTTCCATCATCATCAGCCAAGTGTTCTGCCTGTACAGCAATGAACGTACCCTCGATGGAAGCAAAGTCTCCCCTGGAGAAGGTGGCATGGATGCCGGTGAAGATACCGCAGCCCAGCTCGTGGCCTTCCACAAAGCTCTTCAACACATCTGACATCTTTTGAGTCAGCGGAGACGCCAGGGTGCCTCCTGTAAACAGAATCATTATATTCTTTAGTTTAGTTAGTTTTTTTAAAGTTTAGTTTAAGAAATCGAATTAAACTTTTAAACACAAAATATTATATTTTGGCTACTTAGAAAGCTTGATATGCGTAGCTCCTCTAAATTTCTGACTTACGGTAGGTATTTAATTTTATTTGAATATTAAAATTAAAATCTCTTTAGTTACAGTAGATACTGTTCTTATTTCAATTTACAATATTTTTGGCATAGGTACTGTCATTGTGTCAAAGTGACATTCGAAACGATCTCCAGAGTCTCCAGAAATGGTATAGATTATCAAACAAAAAATAATAATCTAGGAAAATGGGAGCCTTGTAAGTATTAATTAATGTATATTGTAAATGAATGAATGAATTTTTAAAGTAATTTCAATATGTTCATACCTATTAGGGTTTCGTAGCCAAAATGGAAAAAATGAAACGTATCGTTTCGTCCATGTTTCGTAATTTTTTCATCCTTAAAATGATTGGGTGTTACTTGTTTGGTTTTTTGACTTGTGTAGGAGGCTGTGTGTAATGAATGAGGTAATTAGTTCTTTTGGCGCTGTACCGCCTAAATAACTTGTAAGATTTTAATGCCGCCAGGTTTGAAAAGTTATCTATCTATCTATTTACAAAGTAATATTTTTAAAAGCAAGAGGGGAAAAGGTGCATCTACAACATCCATATCGCAGAAAGTTACCTTTTGTGGAGCAACACTCTGCAACACGACGGTAACATGGCCGATTATCGTAATTACGATTTAACCGACCCAACTAGGTCTCGTTTTAAAATATCATACATACGTTCATGTTTTTATTAACGTAGTTTTTATCTCTTTACAGATTCGCGCTATTGTAAGTAAACATCTCTAATTCTTACTAGAGTTAAAGCCAAAAATAATTATGCATTTGTGAAACATATGAAGTAGGTACAATAATTTTGAATTAGGTTACGTATGTTTATACATATAATGGCTTCATTTATAGATGTTTTATTCAAATACCATAGTTTAAAAAGTACAGCATAATTTTTTCATACAAAACTTGTTTTGTTCAATTTCGTTTATTTATAAGCTGGGCTATATAAACTAATTACAGGCATAAATAGGTATATGTACCTACCTCATGCCATTATGTGCAAAGTTTAATTAGGTACAATCCAACACTTAGTTTTAAAATGAGAACGAAACTCCGTTTGTATGGGAAGGGGAAATTCAGCCCAGCTTGCTGCGGACTCTTAAATGTGATATTTGTTTAAATGTCTACGACTATGTTTGCCAAATAAATAATTAGCTACGTTGATGGCTGTATTACAGTCAGCCTCAAAAAGATAGTGACGGCTAAGTGGCCAAATATATCGGATCACCTTATTTTATTAATTTTAACAGAGGTGTGTTACCTACAAAATTTGGCCGTCACTACACGTAGGTATTTGAGTCAAATCGGAGCGGCCATGCTCTATTGAGCTCTATGTTAAGGTGTATACATGTTCAGATATTATTATATCTGAACATGTATACACCTTAACATCTCGATAATAGTGGGTTTATGTTTATTTAAATTAACACGATTTTCACTCACAATTTTAGAACCCGAAAACGTGACTTTCTAACGGGGCTACGGGACGGGCGTAAGTCCCGTTTTTAAAATAATGACAGGATTTGTTCAGATATTTGTGAACACGTTGGCCGCTCTGATATTTGCCGGCGACTGTACAAACTGCAACATGATCGTTTAATCCGCAGTGGGAAGAAGGAGGAGCGGTCAGCCGTGCCCACTTGCGGCGGGACCCTGAATGTTGTCAAAAACAACTGGCGCGGGATACTCTCCTTCGTACTAACTATAATCATTCTCATCGTGTTATGCGAACCGGTTATGGTAACGATCATTCATATTACTCGCGCACAAAGGGCATTAAAGGCATTACCATTACGCGAAACCGGCCAAGTGCGAGTCGGACTCGCGCACGGAGGGTTCCGCACCATCAACAAAAAATAGAGCAAAACAAGCAAAAAAACGGTCACCCATCCAAGTACTGACCCCGCCCGACGTTGCTTAACTTCGGTCAAAAATCACGTTTGTTGTATGGGAGCCCCACTTAAATTTTTATTTTATTCTGTTTTTAGTATTTGTTGTTATAGCGGCAACAGAAATACATCATCTGTGAAAATTTCAACTGTCTAGCTATCTCGATTCGTGAGATACAGCCTGGTGACAGACGGACGGACGGACCGACGGACAGCGGAGTCTTAGTAATGGGGTCCCGTTTTTACCCTTTGGGTACGGAACCCTAAAAAACGACAAAAAAATCACGTTTGTTGTACCTATGGAAGCAAGTATTTATTTTATTCTGTTTTTAGTATTTGTTGTTATAGCGGCAATAGAAATACCTCATCTGTGAAAATTTCAACTGCCTAGCTATCACGGTTCATGAGATACAGCCTGGTGACAGACAGACGGACAGCGGAGTCTTAGTAATAGGGTCCCTTACCCTTTGGGTACGGAACCCTAAAAAGAGCAGGGGTCCGTTTCTCAAAAGCTTGTAACTTGTAATACAAGCGGATGTCACTTTTTGACAGCTTTGGTTAGAAAGGGACGTCCACTTGTTTACAAGTTACAAAAGCTTTTGAGAAACGGGCCCCAGGTGTTACAAAAACGCATGATGAAAATATACGTGCGTTATCCACATCACTAAACATCACATTTAAAAAAAATGCCTAAATGGTTTGATATTGGCATCGAGACAAACCATTCTGGTTTAACGGCTTTTGGATCAAATATTATGTAGGTACTTAATTGTGATTTATATCCCTAAAAAATAAAAAATAAAATCTACATAACATAAAAGCTCTCCAAAGGGCCTCTACGTGTTGGATCTATATCCCCACGCAAGCCTATCAAAAGACCGGGATTACAGGCCCGTGAAACCCAAGAACATACATATAATAATTACTGTAGTATAGTAATTTTATAATGTTTGCAGGAAGGCAAAAACACGTTGATAGCAATATGGGTGTCGATGTTCGTGTTCATGCTGATCCGGCCCATGGCGGTGGGCGCGAGCGCGCTGTTGCCCGTCTTCGCCTGTCCCATGCTGGGGGTGCTGTCCAGTGACGACTGCTGCGGCTCTCTTGTTAACGTAACTACCTTATTTAGAACTATTAGCCTTTATTAATGTAGTTCGGCCCATGGCGGTGGCGCGAGCGCGCTGTTGCCCGTCTTCGCCTGTCCCATGCTGGGGGTGCTGTCCAGTGACGACTGCTGCGGCTCTCTTGTTAACGTAACTACCTTATTTAGAACTATTAGCCTTTATTAATGTAATTCGGCCCATGGCGGTGGCGCGAGCGCGCTGTTTCCCGTCTTCGCCTGTCCCATGCTGGGGGTGCTGTCCAGTGACGGCTGCTGCGGCTCTCTTGTTAACGTAACTACCTTATTTAGAACTATTAGCCTTTATTAATGTAATTCGGCCCATGGCGGTGGCGCGAGCGCGCTGTTGCCCGTCTTCGCCTGTCCCATGCTGGGGGTGCTGTCCAGTGACGGCTGCTGCGGCTCTCTTGTTAACGTAACTACCTTATTTAGAACTGTTAGCCTTTATTAATGTAGTTCGGACCATGGCGCGTGGCGGTGGCGCGAGCACAGGGCTCGGAACCGATTTTTTTGTAAAACCTAAAATAGCCCAGTATTTTAAATTATTTTATGCTCTTTACGTAGGCATGAATCATTGTATTTAGGTAACACCTTCGTATTATTAGATTGTCCCATTAAAAATGAAAAAATAAACCAAAGAATGAAAAAGAACGAAATAATACCGGTATTTTTTATATGAAGTAAAAACCGGTTCCGAGCCTTGCGTGAGCGCGCTGTTGCCCATCTTCGCCTGTCCCATGCTGGCGGTGCTGTCCAGTAACGAGTGCTGCGGCTCTCTTTTTAACCTAACTACCCTATTTTAAACTAGCCATTGTTAGCGAATCTCTTCAAGTTGTCGTCACTTTCTATTAAATTTTCACCCCACTTGTAGTTGAATTTAAAAAGATCGTTACCTAATTTAAAATAAATACAATTTAAAATAAATTAAAAATTGTAAAATTCACCGCTTTGGGCAAGATTTGACCTTGCGATCATTTGGAACACTGATCTAATAGCTCTTAAACTATCCCACCTACGCCGAAGCTTTACCAGAAGTGCGAATTTTTCCATTCCTTTCTTTTGTTTATACGCCTTTAGAGAGGCGTGGCGTTTGCATTTGCAGACGTGTCTGCTTGATAAAAAACAACTATATCCGTTTCGCACCATTTTCGTCGGCCTTATGATCAGCAGCGCGACGCCTGTTCGCCACGGGCACATTACACCTGTCAGGCCCATGGTCGTGTTTGCCGCTCCCGTATTGGCCACGAAAAACGTTGTCGCCCTACCTTACACTGCTTTTATAGTACTAGTAGAGACTCGAAGGCCAATGATATGATCATAAAATTTCCTCGCGTCGCGTCGCTCGGTCCTGTAGATCACGCTCAGCCGTCAATGTCCTATTTCCCGGCATCTGTATTAGTAGCTAATGTATTGTTGTCTGTTTCCAGGAGAACATAGTGTTGTTCTTTCTCGGCGGATGGCTACTTTTGTTGCTGAACAACTGCGGCATGGACAAGAGGATTGCCTGCCTGTATCTGTCTGCAGGAGATAAGGAAGCGTATACGCCGCTAAAGTAAGTTACTTACTTCAACACATACACATGCTATGGCAGTGTATGCGTTAAATAGAGGTGTTCACACCACAGCAGGCAACACGAGAACGGTAATCAGCCGATAGTGGCTTGTGTATTTGAATGGAGATGTTCACATACAGGACGGTACCATCGCCCACTTAGGAGTGTTGTTATTTGTACGATTATATGGATTATATGTACATAGTGGGAACTCGGCCTTACTCGTAACAAGTGCCAAAGATTGTTAAAAGTTTATTTTCAGATTGCTGTTAAAGTCCTGTATGGCTGCGTTCTGCATTTCGGCGATTGCTGAAAGGGATTTGACAACACAAGCAATAATGAAATATGTTATAGAGGCGCTAGAACCACTTAAGGTAGCGGTTTATTAAATATATGTTTAGTATCTTATTGCTCACCAATGGAATTTGCCGGCCGAACATTTTACAGATGGCGCCAGCATAACCTGACAGTCCTACGAACAAAACTATAGTGATAGGTAAAACCTATGCTGGCGCTATCTATACAAACCTTTGACAATTGCTAATCCCATTTGGTCAACCGCAAAAAGGTTAAAAGCTTCTACGACAGACGCATGCGATTTTAGATAATTGTTGGCTAATAAGTAGGAGCAACGAATTCAATCGATCGACCAAATGCCACAATGTATTGCAAACTGCATTTTCACCACACCAGCTCGGAAAGGCTTACTTAGCACTTCAAAAACTGATAGCAAAGTTGCATTTTATTCACATGTGAGGCAAAGTAATCAAATGCAAATTTTGAGTTGTTTTCTTATGTTTGCTGGTAGAATTGACTTTTAAATGATGATTTTGGATGGTAAATATTTAATAACATTCATTTGGATTTGATTTTGTTTGATTTTACATTTAACATTTGTTTCGGGTCGGTGTGGTGAAAAATTTTGTGTTTCACTCGGAGGCAAATTTTGTTTAACCCTCGTGCTTTGAAACCCTCGCAACGCTCAAGATTCCATTTTTCGAACCACTCGCTACGCTCGTGGTTCAATTTTGGAATCATTCGCTTGCTCGGGTATCAATATTAGCACGAGCGGTTAAACAACAACTTTGCCCCCTTGTAATAAAACAAATAACTATTCTTGTGTCTGGCAGTGAGTCTTATACAAAGTTTTTAATAGGTGCGGTCGAAGAAGCACTCGTCGTAAACAATGAAACCGCCACGTTCAGTTATTTATTTATTTTAGAATAGAATAGAATATCATTTTATTACGAAGCCATAAATGGCGGGTTTGATATTCAACTCTATTGACAGCTATTAAAGTTAAAATTTCAACAAACTTAGTTAACTAGGTATATCAATTATTAAACTGTCATTGTAGGCAGTGAAAAACGAAGCTAATTACGTGGAGTTAAAGAACATTCTGTGCAACGCTATAGCTGTTTCTTCCCTTCTCGGTAAGTCAGTTGGCTACAACGACGGAATGTAGCTACGTACTTATACTTACACGTTATTTCAAAGTTATTTCATTATAAAAATCCGTTAACTTTGGCGTATGTATATTGTAGTTCATTTTTGTTTTTTTTTTCATTGACTCAAACAAACAATTGAAAACTATTTATGATATTACCAATCGGTATAGTAGGTAAGTTTTTTGTGCATTTTTTTCAAGAAGGATTTTTTCTGCTCTATGCACACCCGAGGTTGAACCCACGATTTTTAACCACCACACACACACACACATATGAAAGTTGATTTCTTTTTTTACTTTTAGGCAGCATGTGCATGGTGCATGCTTCTCTTACGACGTTACAGCTCAGGTCACTGTATTCCGAGTAAGTTATTTTCAATGTACTCATAATTTAAATATTATAATCTATGTAAAAACATATTAACAAAAGAATAAATAAGTGATGGACCGAACAATTCAATTACCATATGAAAGTTGAGAAAAGGGCTAACGCAAGATCGTAGTTTTTTTTATAGATTTTTACACGTTTCAATCAAAGGCAAACCAATTCTGATGGAAATTAGACCATGTTGGCAAGGGCAGACAGACTCAAAATGTTAGTTAATGTAATTATTTAATTTTGTATATGCGGAAAGAGGTAGGAGAAGTGTATACACAATGAAGGTCTAAATTTAAAAATTGAACTTAAAAATCTGCATTCATTTTCTTTTTACAGAAATAAATAGTTTCATTTTATAGGTATGTTTTACTTTCCAAATTGGAAATCGGCAATCTGCTCCTGGCTCCGTATGACGTGTCCACTCTTGCAACTTTCAGACCCACGGTAAAGGACACCGAGTTTCCCGACGTGTTCAACTTCCTCAACTACAGCGCCTACGCCTACCCTACCGTTCTTGTCATGTTCATACTTAACACTATATATGAGGCAATTTTGGTCAACCAGTAAGTATTCTTTTAGAGGCATTTCCGCTCTCGAACTCGCTGGTCTGGTGGTACTTATGTATCAACTACACCGCCTGTAATTATGCCATCCCCACACCCGAAAGCTCTAATCAAAGGGTTCACGAAAGCTGATATTTAGGCACTCTAGGGCTCAAAAGTATCTCATAGTAAGAAGGAACCTATTCCTTACGAGATATCTAATATGATTAATATGATGAATTGAATATGATGATTGATCTTTAGTATTATATTGCACACAGCTGTAACTTTGCTTGTAAGTAATGAGTGGCCTTTTCTGGTAGGTTGGCGGCAGACAAACCAATGAGTGCTATAAGCATAGAAAAATTAGAAAAAGCTTTCGCCAAAAATAAAAAGGATCTTGGACCCTGGACTAAACATGAAATGGTAATTCCTTGAAACTATTTTAGGGTGCATCCACACCGCAGTTGCCTAATATTACTGCATTAGGTGGATGCACACCTATAGCCCCCTCCAGACTATGTGCGTGAATCGCGAGCGAAGCCGCAATTCGCGCACGCGTGTTGATTTGGATCCCAGCAGGACAAAAAATACATATCTTCGCACCATTCTCATTATAATTAATTAATATAAATCATCACCAAAAAACGATTAGAGTCTGTTCGGAAAGTCATACTTGACGTAGCGCTGGGCATGAAACTAGAGCAGTGGTTCCTAACCTTTTCAGTCCGGTCACCCGTATGACTAACTAGGGAGCCTGATTTTACCCCTCCTCCCAATGGTAATCAAAATTAAAACGTGTACGTTTGTTGTATTGTTATATTACGTTAGTTTATTACCCCCGTAAAATACCAGTATTACCCCTACGGGGGTAATTACCCCCAGGTTAGGAACCACTGAACTAGAGTGTTGTTAAAAGACTAGTCTTGAAGACTTTTAAACCTTAAAGACTTTCAAACCATGAAGGTTCAAGCTTTGAAGACTCAAGCGTTAAAGGTTTGAGCTCAGAAACGGTTCAGAACCTTAACGACTCAAGCTTTTTATGAGCTCTTAAGAGTAAGTCTTTCAGACTCGGGCTTCATAGAAAGCTCAAGCTATAAAAACTCGGGCCTATTGAAAGCTCAAGCCCCCGAACCTCGAAGGCGAAGGCCTGAATCAAGCGTTAAGAGCTCTAACAACGAGCGTTATAGGCAGAAAGTATTATTGTGTATTTATTTTTTTGACGGTGTCCGGTATGGCAGTCTACCTAGTTTTTAGGGTTCCGTACCCAAAGGGTAAAAACGGGACTCTATTACTAAGACTCCGCTGTCCATCCGTCCGTCCGTCACATCACCAGGCTGTATCTCATGAACCCAAATAAATTTAAATTTAATAATATTTTAATAGCTGAAATTTTCACAGGTGATGTATTTCTGTTGCCGCTACAACAACAAATACTAAAAAGTACGAAACCCTGAGTGGGCGAGTCCGACTCGCACTTGGCCGGTTTTTTTACTTCTAACGACCTCAGGATTATGCTGTTAAAATCTCTCGGGTTCCTCACGGGCACCCTGTCACAGAATAAGTAATAGTATTATCATACAGAACGGCCACGCACCGCCCCGCCCCGACTCGCATTACCTTGCCCCGCGACTGGGTGCGACATGAATCTGACGGACTTCTGGCATGCTCTCAGTAGAGCGACTTACGCACACATACACAATGACGCGTGTACAGACGTGCCGCGCACACATATAAACGCAAATCATTTTTGATGTATGGCGTGTCCGCCCTGTGACCCTGTATAACTATCAAATATGGCATAGATTAATCTAATTTGTTAAAAGCTTTTAAGGGGACGGTATATGACGTTTTCGATTTAGACCTCACTTTGTGCAATCAATTTGTTCAATGAATGATTAATACCTGCATTAAATTATACGTAAATCTGTTCACGAAGAAGCCGTGTACCGGATCTTCACGCCATAATATTTTTTATTTGCTGTAATTCTCTACAAATCAACACTAAAACTGTCCAAAAATCAAAATATGGAGTTCCGTTTGAGCAAGACGCATTACAGTTTTGTCTTTGACAGTAATTGAGTTGTTGTGGGATTTTGAAGGCTAGATAACTAAACTACCAAATTATTATCTACTTATATTTTTACTCACAAATACAACACAGAAATTCAATCCCAAATGTAAACTTTCGTATAATTTCCATACATTGACGACATCACTCAAAACTCTTCTTCGAGTCAGATGGCCGTTGGCCTTGCATCGAAGCAGACGTGTACGTCGTTGTAGCTCGTTTTTGACATTTTTATAGACATTTCATCATATACGCATACGAAAATGTATACCAGTAGATAAATTGTATTTCATACAATAGGGTAAATAAATATAATCACGTCGAGCTCGAGTCAAATTTTAAATGTGAGTTGTTGTTATTCACGGGTCGTAACGGTCGAAAACAGCAGTAAATTATCCTAAAACAATACGATTACAATCGAATTTAAGTAACTTGTTCCTTCAAAACCCGCTTAAAATGAAAAAAAGTTTAAAGACTCGTTTTACTGATTGGGATTGATTTTCATTATGCTGGTATCAATTTTGCGTCATTATAAAAATGTATATGACTTCTGTACGTCAATGACTTTTGATGTCAATTAATTGTAATCTTGTATTTATGTTAGAGAATATTATATGTTCATTTAAATCGAAGTATCGAAGTATCTATTAATACGAAGCGTAATTCGTTTAATACCTAAAGACTTGCAGTGTCTACACCTACTTTGTTGACGTTCGTTCCGTCTATGTATGCGATTACGTAACGTGCTGTTCTGATAATCTTCAAGAATCAAGATAATTAATAACGGCAAGATCAGCATTTAGTACCAGCGAGTTTTGCGGATTTGGAGACCGAGATAAAGCTTACAGGCCAATATCGCTGCGGCCCGGCCTGCTTATTGTTATGTGTATAAATCGAATGTTATATAAATTTACTATAAAAAACAATGTTTTATTTCAATGACATTCTGTGCGTAGAGGTATGTATGTTTCGGTGATTATAAGAATTATGTCCACACAATAATCGTGCAAAGCAGAGACTGCATTATTTCTTTACGGTATAAGCGGTAAGGAAAAACTCATTGGTATCGTGGCTCGTACCAATGAGTTTTTCGGAACTTATGTACGAAATATCATTTGATATTTACCACTAGCTTTTCGGTGAAGGAGGAAACATCGTGAGGAAACCTGCATACTCGTAGTGGATACATTTGCGAAGAAATTCAAAGCTGTGTGTGAAGTCCCCAATCCGCATTGGGCTAGCGTTGAGATTATTGTCTATACAGGGTGGTCCAAACCTTGACGTCCAAAAATCGTGGGCTATCAGAATGTACCCCATATGTATGTTTTTTCGTAGTTTTCATGTTATGATTTTTTAAGCTTTTAACTTTTCCTATGAAATTCCGGGGTTCCCATACAGAGTGGCTGAAAAATAACTGCATTCCGTTGCCAGGGAGGTGTTGGGATTATACTGAGCAACTTTTATTATCGGACCAACCCCGAAATCGCGAAAAAAAAATTGGTTTTTTATGCATTTTGGCTAGTCCATTTTCTATGGAAGGGTAATTTTTTTTCGCGGTTTCGAGGTTGGCCCCATTGTAAAAGTTGCTCAGTATAATCCCAAAACCTCCCTGGCAACGGAAATGCAGTTATTTTTTAGCCACTCTGTATGGGAACCCCGGAATTTCATAAGAAAAGTTAAAAGTAAAAAAAAATCATAACTCGATAACTACGAAAAATCGACTAACATACATGGGGTATATTCTGATAGCCCACGACGTGAGGAATCTAAAAAAAAATTTTTGGACGTCAAGGTTTGGACCACCCTGTATATAGGCTGAATTATTATTATTATTTATAGGCTGTACGGTACCGTTATTATTTATCAATACCGCTTCGTTTTGAAGGTACTATGTGCCTGTACCTGTACCTGTTGAAATATAAAGTACGGTACCGGTATAAAATTGCAGCAGGTACAACTATTTTTTATAGGTGTACAGTCAGCTGCAGAGAAAAGGTACCACCCCTGCATACAATCTTCTATGCAGGGGTGACCTGCAGCTGACTGTACCTAAACCATCACTGACCGAGCGTAGGCGAAGGTCTCCGTTTCAGCTTGGGCAAAAATACTTTCGTTTGTTCGAATGTTCTCCTTTGCATATCACATTTCTCAAATATCTCGAGAAAATTTGTAAGCAGGTTCGGTAGTTGGATATAATTACTCGGTTTCTTTTTTTTTTATAAGTTCTAATAGGCAGAGATTGTCATAAAGGACTTAAGCGACAGTAGGGTCTGTGGTACTTAAGACCATTGTGATTATTAGTAGTGTCCGATCGAAGATTCGGTTTCGGTTTCGGCCAGTTTCGGCCATAAAATCATGTTTCGGCCGTAATTTCGGTTTCGGCCAAAAAACGGCCGAATCTTTCGGCCTGGCCGAAACATACGAAATAGTACTTCGTATTATGAAACTAAACTATGTGACAAAGACCAAAAGTTGGGGAGCAAGTAGGACAACAATATTTATATATACAGAAATTTGTGTTTCGGTCGGACATTAATTATTAGGTACTTACTGATTATGCTGCGCCGCGTGGAACGTGAGGTGCGTTGGGGTAAGTGCATACAAATCATTCAAGAAAAAAATCCCTTTTAAGATCACTCGTGTGTCTGCCCCTAATAGACTAATTCAATTGAAATTTGGTACACATTTTGTCACATATGACAAAGAGTCGGTGATCCAAAGATGGACTAGTAACGTAAATAAATGAACTTTTAACTTTGCGGCCATTTTTTGTATCGTGTGATATATCAGATATTAAATTATAAGATATTTACTAATAATAAGCATTGGCCACGTAAATTATTTTTAGATTTTTTTTGCAAGTATGATATAGAACATTATTTCAATTATTTTTAAAATTAAGCCTATCCAAAGGCGACTTGGAAGAAGTGTCATGGGGATCTACATTCGTTGGGTGAAAAACAAGTTTTTTTGTCTAATTATCGTTTAAAACTCAATCGATCGGCAATAACGCGGGCACATAAAACAAAAAACTTCTTTTTTCACTCATAAAACTCCTTAAACCTAATAAGTGCTAAACAAAAACAAGTGCGAGTCGGACTCGCATTCCAAGGGTTCCGTATATTAAGTCCGTCTCACGCTTGACTGCACATTTCTTATAGATTTTCCTGACATATATAGGTAAAGAACTACTTTGTGTATTTTTTTCAAAATTTTAGATCCAGTAGTTTCGGAGAAGGTGGGCGGAGAATGATCATTTTTTGCCTATTTTCATGAATAACTGCTGAACTATTAATCCTAAAATTATAAAAAAAAAATTATTTGAGATTCTTACAATGAGCTCTTTTATTTGATATGTAACACTATATAGTTTAAAAAATATTATTTTTTAATTTTTTCATTTACCCCCCCCCCCCCCCCCAAAAATGGCTGCCGTATTTCAAATTCTCTAAAATAAATTTTATTTACGTTACACGTCCATCTTTGGGTCACAAATTTACATTAGTGTGCCAAATTTACATATGTGTGCCAAATTTCAACTGAATTGGTCCAGTAGTTTCGGAGAAAATAGACTGTGACAGACGGACGGACAGACAGACAGACGCACGAAGAATTATATGTATATGCACTTACCCCAACGCACCTCTCGTTCTACGCTGCGCGGGGTTCATTGCCGCTCCTACCGCCGTAAGTGTAAGTACAACTACATCATCAAGGCTACGATCGAAGATAATCAGTTCAGCACTGAAATAATAGCGGTGGAATGCCAGTATAATATTTAATTATTTATTTTAATTTTATAAATTTAATAGCAAAATAAATAGCGAATATACGATACTCGTACAAGTAAATCTGTAAAGATCTTAGGGGTACATCAGCCGACATATATTTTTAAATTTTATTTTGTCCGCCTTAAATAAATTTCCACCCTGCCGAAACTTTATTTATTTAAATTTCTAATTGAATTGATTTTTCGCCTTATGAATAACCGTATAGAGTAGTAAATAAAATTTTACATCTGACTTAATGACATCTGGGTTTATTCGGTTTAACTTAACTTTACAAAGATGGAGACATGAGGCGCAAGATAGAGACAAATGGAGACAACTGGAGGAGGCCTTCACCCTAAGAGGGGTCCTTACATAATTTAGATTAATAGATAATAGTAAATAATTTTTTAATTTAATTTTCATTATATTAACAAATGATATACCTAAGTGATAATTTAACTGTTGATAAAATAACTAATAATGAATGCATGCAAAATTATGTACTTCAAATAAGGAATTAAAAGGCTTTTTATTTTTATTTTATTTATTTATTTATAACTTTACAAAACGCGTATCTCGACAAAGCCGTAATATGCAGAAAATAGTTAACAATCAAATGAATTAAATTAGAATTTAAATACGTCACGTGTGACATGAACAGACAAGGAGAGCAAGATTTAATGTATTGTTTCTCTTTCTTCTTTCAATGGAACGTTTTTACAGTTTCTGTTCCTCAAAAGAGGTCAGTGGTTATCACTAAACTCAAAACGCTATCTTAAAAAAACTTGATGGGTCAATGACCTGTCCCAGTAAAGTGAGGTAGTGTGCGTGAAGTGCGCTTGTGTGTGAAATGGGGTAAATTGACAGAATCTGAAAATTTACCCACCTCTACTGTCGCCTTAAGACTTAAGTGCTACAAACCTTATAGACTTAAACCTTCAAAGCTTAGGAGGCTTTAAAGCTTGAGGCCTAAAGACTCGAGGTTTCTGTGCTCGTAAACAGCAACGCGTAACTATTAAGTTGAGGCTTATATGGTCGAGGCTTTAAGGTTCGAGGCTTCTAAACTCAGAAGTCGCGACTCGAGTCTTGTAGTTTACGCTTCGAAGCTTAAATTCACAACACTACATGAAAACTTAAGCATGGCCCGACACTAATACGTTTTGGGGTATCTTTATTGCAGGTTTCCACGTTTTACCTGGTTCTTATCTTAGTGTGTTTCTTCACCCGCTGGTCCCCTTGGCTGAAGATGGGCTGGGCCACCTTCCGTCAGTACGGCGGGGAAGCCCCAGACTTGTGCGGGTAAGTACCTATCTCACGGACCTACGATCCACCCTGGTTAAAAAAAATTCAGAAGCCCCCAGTTGGCTTGGCTAAGGTGAAGATGAGCAAAGATAAGAGAAGGCGCGCGGGAGTCAACCAATAGCAATATTAGCAATGTTGTTTTTATTAAATTAATCGTATGCGTATTCGTGCTACATTTCAAATGTAGTGGTCCAATCCACGGTTGCCTAGATTTAAATTTACATCTAAAATCTAGGCAACCATCGACTGGGCCAACTTTTCAAATAAGGCAATCTATTACAGTTAGATTAAGAATAATTGCCTTATCAGGCTATTTTTAACCAAATGATTTATTCCAGAATAAAGGACGCCACCACAGCTGCTATATTCGTTGTGCTTTTACATTTTCTGCCAAAATCGTTTAATTTCTTCAAAGTATGGACAGTCGAAAGTAAGTGTTATTTGAATTTAATTGTGTGTTTATCGCAAATATTTGTTCTTGGGTTATGGACCCATGTAAAAACGAGTAGAGTTCTACAAATTTAGAGTTAAAAGACTCGAGTTCCTATCAACACCAACTGTAACTACAGTATCAGAACAATTAGGGGTTCTCAAAAGTGGGCAGGGACACTAACATCCGTATTAACTATAGATACCTACACCAAATGATATGAACGACGGGTTAAGTACCTAGTACAAATATCCATAATTCCATATCCTTTTTCAGAACACAGAGATTTGCCGCCGATGAAAGTAGAGTCTGGAATATTGTTCTGGAAGTTTGTGGATAAGAATACCGATTATTCGCTGTTCCTAGTTTTCGGTGCGTGTTTACCTTTTTATGATCGATACATTTTTATGTGGGGTCCCGTTGTTTCCCATAAAGTTTTAAGTCATAATGTAAGTAATGTTTGTCATATTATCATTAGTCATAAAACTGAAACCGTTAACATTTCAGGATTTCCGTTAGGTTATCCTATAGATATTAGGTTAGGTTAGGTTTGTTTTATGAGTTTATGACAATCCTGAAAAGTGACGCGTTTCTGAAACAAATGAATTATGACTAACGAAAATGCGAGCAAACAATACATTATGGCTTAAAACTATTTGGGAAACAATAGAGACCCATTTTATGTCGGCGGCCTATTGTAGTTGCACATCACGAAATTCCAAGGGAAATGTGAAAATCATTGTCTCCTTTCCTGAGTCAAGGAAGCCTATTTCAGGGCAGTTTCCCCTTCGGCCATCTGAAGAAACCTAACAAACCTATACGTATTCCCTTGGTTTAATGTGACAAAACAGTACACAGGAACTTTACGATGGGCCGCCGACACAAATACCAAATACTGGCTGACATTTCTAGGTTAGAGGTCTGAAATCATAAAAATCTCGTCTTCATACAATTGTCGTTCCCAGCCTGAATATAGTAACGACTGTCGGCCATATTCGAACTTTAAGATACGTCAAATACTAGAGATTGAAATGATATGGAATGGATATGTCAGTGTCAAACATGTGTCAAAAGTGACGTTTCTTCAAACAAACCACGGATTTAGAGTTAATAAACTGGATCGAGTACATTGACCAAAAAGTGTGTCCACATGAGAAGTCAAACTAGAGCCCTGCATCTCGTTCTAATTAGGGTGACCATAAGACATCTGTATGTGGGATATTAGGATAACATGGAATATATCAGTAGGGTGTGTCATTTTCTAAATAAAGTGAAATTTTAAGTGGTCAGGTTTTTTTTTTTCATTTGTAGTCGGCCTCTTTCGCACTCACTCATGGTATGTTCATAAAGGTAGGCTTCCCTTTTGTCCACTTCAGTTTTTTTAAGTATAAGCGTCATTGAAGATCTGTTTAGCAAATATGACGTTTTTTTTAAAGTTGGTGCCTTTTTTCTATTGACGAAAATGTGTCCTACCTATAAAGAATCGATGTCATATATAAACAGTTTAACACACCTAACAAAATATTATGTATAAATGAGAGTCTGTAATGTTTAAGGAGTTAAGCACTTTGGTTTTAAATTTTGGCAATTGAAGGGATGTTTACAAAAACAACATACCTGACTACACTGGTTGACACCTGAAACGAATAACAATGTTCTTAAAAAAGTGTCAACCGGTCTAAGCAGTTAGGTTGTTTTTGTAAACATCCCTTCAATTGTTCTACAACAAATCTTAAATTAAACATGCCGAAATAAAGACATAAGGTACCTATTATGTTAAACTTACTTTTACATTACCTACGTTAATAATAACTAATAAGAATTCTGTGAGACCGATTTAAAACGTGCCGACATCATAGTCACCCTAATGAGTTCGACAATGTTGTCTTGTATTTTTATAGTAAAATGTAATAATTGTGGCTTTCTTGTGAAACAATATTCCACAATTAGCAATTATTTCACTCCAACAACCTTTAACACAACATTTCTTCACAATTTTTAAGAAATTTCGCATTCACGTGTTTTGAAGAAATGTCATCAAGTTGGGGATACCAATTAATATTTAAAGTTACTACAACTTCTACCATACTAAAATTTAGTTTTTTTTTTGCTGTGTATGCGCTTGGTTTAATCAGTTAATAATATTGGCATCATAATTATTTACAAATTACTTAAAAGATATCAGAACTGTAGTCTGAATATATCACTAAAATTGTATAAGAAGGTAATTACATTCAGTAGTTTATTGATATAATTTCTACCATAATGGTATCTTTTTAACATTGGCAACATGTGCGAGTGAGACACAGGGCTCGGGTTTTTCTATCTCAAGTGGACCGTTTTCTCTAGTCTGGTACGAACAACTTTCTGTCTCGGTGATAAGGTTCAAATTAGTATGGCAAAAAAAGTGACAACTCGCTCCAGTTTAAAAAATATAACTTCATGAAACAAACGCGTCACTTTTGACACTTGTTTGACAGTGACATATCCAATCCATATCGTTTCAATCTCTAGTATTTGACGTATCTTAAAGTTCGAATATAGCCGTGTAAAATAGCTAAAAGATAATAATATTAATAATGTAGATACTTTCTATCGTCCCATGGTCCTAAATTCCTATTACTAGTACCTACTAATTATCATCAATGAAACATGCATCAATTATGAACCTTTTGAATGCCAAGAACACCTAAACTGACCTAAAGTCGTCGTCACCAGTCGTGCCCACAGTGCCATGGACAACTATCTAAGGTGTTATGACGTACGCTGTAGTAGTAACCTTCACACTTTCAAGTAAGGTTTACATTAGCTCGCTTACGCCCGGGACCCAGGCGTTGCCAGTAACGTTTTTGTTTATGACATAAAGCGTTCACAAAGTTGAAAAGAAAAGCAAATTCAACTCTAATTTGTAACGTTATTGATTCAAATTCCACGGCCAATTCATTTTATTACATTGTGTTTTACAGGCGCCGGTTCAATAATATATAAAGCCATCTTCAAGACGGGCCTCGCCGACGGGCTGCCCTACAGCGGCGGCGACGCCATCACGGGCATGCCCTGGAACGGGGGCATCTTCCTCGTGGTGCTCGCGTCCGTGGTGCTCGGGAGCATCATGACGGGCATGGCGGCGCAGGCTTGCCTCATGCCTCTTATGTTGGCTATGGTAAGGTGAAGCCATCTTGTGTGTTAAAACTTTCTCTAAATATAATGTAAGGGAAATTTCATAGTTCAAAGCTGTGCTTAACTGCTTACTGCAAAGAACTGGCCTTTTGGGTTTCTTCTATCATGCCTTAGAGCCGGTCCAGAGTTCCAGACGGACTGCATCCCGACTGCAACTTGTATGGGAACTTCACGCCGACGTTGCAGTTGACGTGCAGTAGACGTGCGCCCCGCTATTTATCGGCTCGGCGCGGTGCGACCCGGTTATTGATGAGGAAGAGTCTACAATCAGGTCCAGCATCAGAACCAAGCGATATAAGCTCTTACAATGACGAGTTCGGTAGAGTAGAACATTAAAACATCTTTTCCAACACGCTGACATAGCGTGCTTGTTATGCTGGAAAGCCTTGCTCACTTTTGCAATAGAAATCCGGTCAATAATTGGAGTTTTTAGTACCTTAGGTAATACCTAAATGAAAAAATTAGCTCTACGCCGGCGCCGCCGCGTCTAACGTGCAGTTCGGCCCGGCATAGCCAAAGAGTTGTAACTTAGATTGAACTTATTGCATAGATCCAAACATCCATCACATTCAAACATGATGTAACATCCGAACCGTAAATTCCTTAAGAAATAATACATTTGTCGGATGATTTTTCGTTATATAAATACGTTAATGTAATTGATTGTGCCATAGTCTGCAATATTGATGTTAATGGTCTGTTACAGGCAATGACGGGGCAGGGCAAGTGGCCGGGGCGGCGGAACCTGGTGGCGCTGGGCGTGGGGCTGGGCACGGGGCTGGGCTTCTGCCTGCCGTTCGAGCACACGCCCAGCGCCATGGTCAGCAAGACGGCTAAGGTCGCGCTCAAGAAGCAGGTGACATCATCAAAAATATTCAAAAACTCAATCGACATTAAAAACATACAATCACAAATTTTCACATGAATCGGCTGAGAAATGAGACCTGTAAGGAGCTTAGCACAGGAGCGGTGCGACAGTATCTTGCCCGTCTTTTATCACTGTTTTGTATTAGTACCTAAGAGAGCGACAGACAGTATTATGTTGCGCGACCGCTCCTGTTTAGACCTAGGTACTTACTGTAGTGGAGTCGAACATACACGGACATAAAAGTGAGGTTCAATACAAATTGGAAATAATGTTAACAAACCAATAAACCTTCAGTTTTTCGTAATCTCACATTTATGCATGATTTTATCAACATTGAAATATTATATTTTTATCACTAACAAAGTTTTGTTAAGCCTTTTAGTACTAAAAATAATATGGATTTTTTATGCGAAATAAAAATATTGAACGAATTGAATTAGTAATTAACAAATAAAGTTAACCCTTTACCAGGCTAAGGGATATACGAGTATTATATTTCCCACATACGGCACTTCAAACATTTCGATGAGTAAGACTGACATTAAATCATTAAATCGTCATTTTTGAAATGTTACCCTGGTAAAAAGTGAATTATTAATATTTCAATTAAAACAACCTTGGTAAACCTTTTTGGTTATAAGTCAAATGCTAATTGAATCTATTATCATTGTAATATTGTTATAGATAATTTACTCAATCGCGAGCTCAATAATCTGCATGATCGTGCTGTGGCTGAGCCTCTGTTTCTACGCGCCCGTGCTGTGGGACCCTGAGGACAAGGGCATCTTGTCTCAGGTCGTCCCGGGAGGCGCCACCACCACCGCCGCCGCCGCCAACACCACCGAGGCGGCTGCGGAGGCGTCATCACCAGAAGGCAGAATTTAAGACACTTGGAGTCGAAGTTTAAAACTCCAAAGGCTTCGCACACTGCACGGCGATGAAAGCGCGTCCTGCGCGTGCGCGTGTTGCATGTTGCGGTAAGTTTCCAAAAGTGACAGGAAAGTTCTCGGTAACTTCACAGGAAACAAATATTTTTTTATCCTGGATATGGAAAATTTTGATACAAAAATAAGAGAAGATCCGAAATTTTTCCAAGTGAGAATTTACAGTTTTGGAAACTTTCCGGCGGCACATTGGCTTGGACGCATTGCACCTAAAACAAGTATTCTATAATAGAGACGAAAAGGTAATAATTATGCTAAGTCGCATGTATCCCGGTAAACCTTAGTTATGTTTTTTTATTTATGTATGGAGTCAAATGAAGCTTAGGTTAATTAGCTATTGCATTAAAATATATATACCTAAAGTGTCATTCAATAGAACTTGCGAACTATGTAAACAAAAGTTACTAGTAATTTGACATTCAATGTCAATTTTAGTATGGCGGTTTGTTTACATAGTTAGCAAGTTCTATTGAATGACACTTTAGTTAAAATTAAGCGTTTCTTTTTTTTATAAAGTAATAGACTTTTTATCAGGCAGCTGTCTAGAAATGCATATAGCAAAGTCTTGCACCGGTATCTCAATTTGATTTATTTTTCATACTTATGATACACCCTAATAGAGCTTGATTCTGATTTAACAATTGGTTAAGGGTATAAGACGATAGTCAAGGTCGTATCGAAAATGTATCGAAACCATTTCGAAACCGTAACAAATCGTTAACACAGAATCGACCTCCAGACACGAATAACGCTTGTTGATGCGCCAGAGATGCACGGCAAGTCGATCAAGTTACAACATGTCAGTAATGTAAAGTAGAGATTATAGGTAATATAAGTTCGAATAGACCAAGAGGTCGTCGTTGAGGCATGGAAGCATCGAAACTTTGCTCCACAGAATTAATATTAATTCAGCAGGACAAACTCATACCTATTCATAATCACCTAAAGGTCCTACCTAAAGTATAAAACAAACGCGTCTGTCGGTTTGTGTGAATGTATGTTCGCGATAAACTCAAAAACTACTCAACGGATTTTCATGCGGTTTTCATTTTCACCTATATTCTTGAGGAAGTCTTAAGTGTATAATTTTTTACACTTCGCGTTCGGGTAGTACACGTAGAGTACATCAATACTGTAGTAGCTTACCTTCGAGATGGCACCGTAGACGGGCGTCATGCCAGCTAGCAGGTACACGGTGCAGCTTGAGCCAGCCGCCTGCGTCCGGGTAGTCCACGTAGTCGCTGCGGTACCGCTTGCATTCTACTGCGATAGGTAACCCAGTTAGTTAACTTAGCGTGTGCTTAACACACACACAAAATGTAATACACTACACAGAGCTCGGATTTTTCACGGCAAAACAAAACACTAGCGTAATCTAGCCAGTGCTTGAAATATTATTTTATCGATATCGAGTATTACTAGAGTATATGACAGGTATTGCCTCAATACATTTTTAGGGTTTCGTAGTCAATTGGGAACCCTTATAGTTTCGCCATGTCTGTCCGTCCGTCCGTCCGCGGATAATCTCAGTGACCGTTAGTGCTACAACGCTGAAATTTGGTATGAGTATGTATATTTTCCACGCCGAAAAAGTGGTACAATAAAATCTAAAAAAAAATGTTTTTTGGGGTACCTCCCATACACATGAAGTGGGGGAAAAATTTTTTTTTCGCCCCAACCCTACTGTGATAAACGAAACTGTTTACTCCCAGAGAATGTTGAAAAGCTAATGATTATCTACTCCTATCACTATTACACAAATAAAATGTCATGTGCTGCTGGGTGTACTGACGTAGATTTTGAAGAAGAAATTGCGTCTGTGTCTAATGTCCTTCATACAAATGTTTTTATTACATATTTATTTTATTTGGTGACGTATTTTCTTCTAGTACTGAATTATCGATATCGATAAAATAATGTTTCTATCACTGGCTAGATTCCGATAGTGTTTTGTTTTGCCGTGAAAAATCCGAGCCCTCAAAATACATATTCAACCAATATTATCAGTTCATTACTCACCGAGAGAAGTTGCAGCCACCAGCAGAAACAATGCTATCACCCTCATTTTAACTCTTGAATTCAATGTCGATAATTTTCACAACTTATTGCACTCAAATCACTTCTATACTTTGGTAAAACTTAATACAGAGTGGAGCCTGCAACGAGAAAATTTAACAGCTGGTTCTTTATTGTATAGTATCTCCTCGTTTTAACGCAGTGTTTTCAATAAAGACAAGACCGAAGTGATCCCATAAGTTCCGTGAACAAAGTTTTGTACGGAACACTAAAAATATTGAATCATGTCTAGAACATCCGAAACAGGAGTGTCCTTAATTAAGAACATTGGGCAGAACAGGGAAGCTCCTTAAAAATTATTTGGGTAATTTGCTGTCTAAGGTTATGTAAATTGTAAATACGTAGAAAATACTAAATTATACGATCTATACTTATTTTATGAATTGTTACGAATGTTGATGTAAATGGTGGGGCACTGAATTATACAGCCGTTAAATTGTTCTAACAATAAGTGAGTATTTTATTTAAATAAGAATTATTTTTATAATCTTGAATGTAAAGTAAAAGAAAGTAAAAATGTTTAACAATACACTCTTTTTTTGGGCAGTCGTGTAAAAAATATTATATCGCTATTGGCTTAGTACCTAAATGTTTTTTTTTTGCTCGTTTGATAGGACCCACTCTGTATAGGTATTGATAGACTTACACCGCTAAGAACTAAGAACCCGTCGAATCTGCTTGATAGCTCACAGCAGTGGCTAGAACTGACTGGCTAATAGTTAAACTGTGCATTATCAAAATTAATCACACAGGGCAAAGGTTATCGCTGACCCACTGTGTATATAATAATTGAAAAATAACGACAGTTTGAATTTGGAGCTTGTTGCACACGAATATGGTAGATAATTGAATGCGTTTCCTAATGGCTCTTACGGCTGTTATGCGTGATCAGATCTTTAATGGCGTCTGAACTTGGGTTTAACTTATCAATATTATTTAATTAAGAGAAAGCGAACGCAAAATTGTAGTATTATATTGAATGGTTAAGGTAAATGCTATAAAAATAAACACGGAAGCTAGATTATTTTATAGTGCCCGAGATTTAAGAGCCAACTGGAGCTGAGATTTAAATATTTTAGGTAAATATACCCGTCTCGCTAACGGAAGCGGCTCCTAAAATAGTGCGATAAGGACAAGGCGAAAAATCCTGCGTAAAAATCTCAAAAATCGAGGTTTCGTACTCGACTGTTTCCTCCTCCAAAACTTAACCAATCGTAACCAAATTTGGAAATCTAAATGATTATGACATTATCTGTGTCGGACCGTTTTGCTTTTTTGGCTAATTGATATAAGTTTTGAATAGCGCGCCTCTCATTGCGGCATAGTCAATTAGGCCATTTTGGCCATTTTTGAAGGGCGCCTTAAAAAACAAAAATATCAAAAAAAGCAAAACGGTCCGACACAGATATTGACAATATTAATCTGTGTTGAAAAAATCATTGCTCTAGCTTCAAAACCCACGGAGGAAACAGTCGAGTACGTTTGTATGGAGAAATGACCACTCCTGTTGGCTCTTAATAACTCTGTTGGAACCGCTTTTGTAACCCCTTTTGTAAATAACTGGCTTTGTAGGAGGTATTTTTATTCCGGGCGTAGCGAACAGGGAAAATCGCTGCACGGGGAAAAACTGTTTGTTTGAAAACGCAGCGTGTCGTATTATACAGTGTGTAAGTCAAATACGGGCAATAAATTAAACCAGATATAGAATTTACCCGTCTTATCATTAATTAAGATGTTTTTTTAAGTTACACTTAATTATGACCCCGTGATTAATTTTTTCCACATGTACCGAGCAGTAATGTACTGTAAACATTAAGAAACAAGATGATAATGACATTACGAGATACGAGCTTTTCATAGTAACTGCCAACAAGCGTTGACAGTTACTTTAAAAAGCTCGTAGCCCGTAACGTGTGTGGTGTATTACATTGCGGGCCGAATTATTTTGTATGGTTATAATTTTCAATGCATTTCTAAGTAAAATCTATCTCAATATACTTTTTAGGTCCTATGCTAACCACCGTTTAAATATTCGCCCGTATTGGATTTACACACTGTATAACTTGCATGTGTGTGCAGGCATTTCCCGCTGACTCGGCCGTTTGGTCGGTGCGGTCGGTCATTCTACAAGCGAATTTTCTTGAATCCAGATGCTCCAGGATTAAGTCAAGTTATTTTTGCTACCTTAAACTTCCTCATGATTTAGAGGGGATTTTTAATTTGGTTTAAAATTGACTGACAGAATCAGAAATTCCATCTTGCGCTCCAAAACCGAAGTAGCTGACGTAGCCCTGACAGCCGCTAAGCTTTAAATGGGACTGGGCCGGACACATCTGCCGTATGCCAAACGACTTGTGGGCCAAGAAAACTACTAAATGGACGTCAAACATAGGGCGGCGTCACGGCAGACCTCGAAGGAGATGGCGACACGATCTTGACGTCTTTCGGATAGATTGGCATAATATTGCCATGGAACGAGACGCATGGAAAAAAGAGAGGCCTTTTCCCAGCAGTGGGACACAACAGGCTAATAAATAAATAAACTTCCTCAACATTACCTACCAAAACATTGCCGATTTTTATTTTGTTGTAGCAGGCGTGTCTCACTCCGCGATTTCGTCGCTTTGCTACAGGTAGCTAAAAGTACATCCGTTCGGCCCCAAGTTTGGGGAAAGCCATAAGCCGCGCGTGGCGCTGTCGCCACCTAGCGGCCATATCTGTGCTGATCATAACAGACGCGTTTTGTTAGAGAGTGAGTCTTCTGTACTTAGTACTATTATTTATTCTGTGGTTGTAGTACTTAATTTTTCGTCAGATTTTGATAAAATTTGGCTAGAATATGGCCGGTCCGTTAAGAGTGGTTAGTGCCTTAGACGTTGGCTCGTTACGCCATCACTGCGCCGGCAACTTGTACACGCTACTCACGCTAGTGCAAACAACGCCCTCGAGCGGTGCTTATTTTGCAGGCTTTTGGCTTCCTAGTTAAAATATTAAACGAAAATATTCAGCTTGAATACATTTAATATAAATAAGTGAGACGAAGTTTCTGACAAACTAATGTTTTTCTATTGTTTTTCGGGAGTGATACCGAACATAAATTATCTATCATGCTTCCATTATCCGGCCATTTCCATTAGTTCCATTACTAAATTTTAGTTCGGAGCAAATGAAAGATTAAATCAAGCGTTAAGCGTATTGTTTGTTTTGTTTTTCTTTGTTGTACAGAAACCGAACTTAACTTTCATCAATTCATCATTATGTCATTATCTAGCTTAAAAAAACGTGGTTGACTTAAATCTCCTTTAATTTTTTCACATCATAATGATGAAGGTACGCTAACATGCCCGGCGTTTACACAGCTGCGTATCGTATCCACTAATAAAGGCAGCCGCTCGACCTGAGGCTGCCTCTAGTGGATACGCGGCTTTAGGGTAACACCAGTGTCTGTACTGGTCTGTAAATAGTCTAATAAATAATTTATCTAGGTACATATCTGTCGTATCCTATCTTAGAACGCTTTAGACGCCACGCATATCGTGCGCAGCGCGTCATCGCGAATCACGGTTGGTGGCACGTCAGTCAACGTCTTGGGCGGTCAAAGATTTGAATATATTAAAAGATTGTATGTATGTATAAAGATTTTAATTTAATTTCATTTCATAAGTATAAGAGCACTAAGTGGGCACTCCGTGGTCTTTCTTGATGATATCTGCAGCGTGCTCCGCGATCATCGCCACGGGCGCGTTGGTGTTCCCGCTGGTGATGGTGGGCATGACGCCGGCGTCCACCACGCGCAGCCGCTCCGTCCGGCGCACGCGCAGCCGCGGGTCCACCACAAGCCCCATCGCCGTCGACCCCACTGGATGCCATACCGTACACGCTATCTCTCGCGCATAACATCTCCAATAATCGTGACTACCGAATCTTAAACCAGTGCATCCTTTTAATTTGAGGTCTACTACTTTCGCTCCAACGCCTCTTAGACTAGTTGTATTCAACACGCGCAAGTAATCCTGTATGCTTCTCGCGTGGATATCTAAATCTGTATCGTTTTTGTAATATCCTAAGTAAATTTCCGGTGGGTGTGTAGGATCTTTGCTTAGTAAACGCACGTGTCCGCGTGAAACAGGCTGGATCAGGTTTATCTCGGTGAATAGACTCTTGAAGCCTTCTAGCGCTTTATCTAAAGCATCGCAGACTTCGTCATCTAAATGGTATACGCTTCCACAGTACCAGAGGGCATCTTTGCCGGAGCCTGTAGGGTACGCTGAGACTTGATAGTCCGGTACCGCTTTCGATTTGTCAAGGGATACGTATCCAGTGATGGTAGCGCCTACGCCATGCAAGTCTAGTGGTGCATCTTCCGGCTCGCTGCGTTCAGCTGTAAAGTAAACTGGCGCAGTAATATGGTCGTGCAAGTTTTCTCCAACTGGTAAATCAGCAATGACATCAATATCGAACTCCTTAAGATGCTTTCTTGGACCAATTCCTGAGAGCATCAGAATTTGTGGTGTGTTAATAGCCCCTGCTGATAGAATGACGTCTTTATTAGTTTTAATTGTTATTGTTTTGCCAGCTGCAGTTAAAGCTTCGACCCCCACAGCGGTCGCACCATCCATGATAACTTTTGTGACTAGAGTATGTTTGAGAACGTGTAGGTTAGGTCGATGGGATATTGGTCCTAGAAAAGCTGTGGCAGTACTCTGGCGCACGCCGTCGGCAACGATATACTGTCCTTCAGAGAACACAAGCTGCTTATCAGTATTCGCATCCAACAATATCTCGTATCCCAGCTCTCGGAATGCATTGAAATATAACTGGTTACTCTCCGGATCAGATTTCCTAGTGACGCCCATCGGTCCGCTGGTTCCGTGGAACTTTCTGAAGCGGGAGTTCATGATTTTATCATCCTTCATGTTCTCGCTCTTGATGAAGTACTTGAGCGCGGTGTCCCAGCCCCAGCCGGGGTTGTCCCGGGCCCAGGAGTTGTAGTCCTCGGGGTTGCCGCGCACGTGCAGCATGAGGTTGGCGCTGCTGGAGCCGCCCAGCATCTTGCCGCGCGTCAGCTTGATGCTCTTGTTCTTGTGCGCTTGGCTGGAGTAGCCATCGTTGACTGTTTGGTAATTCCAGTCTAATCTGGACCCGATGATGTAGTAGTATAGTCCTGGAAGCTAAAAACAAAAAGATTTATTAATTGGTGATGAAATACCCAAGGAATCTTTTGGAAAGATGACTATGACAGAAATATTCATGGTTATAGCTTATTCAATCAAGTTACATCGATAATCTGAATTAGTTTACCCAGTGTAATAGTTTGCAGTGCAAGGAGTGCATTGGTGATCTTGTAATGGTACATGGGACAAGTATATCTACCGGCCAGAATTTTGGCCACCAGTGTCATATTTATGTAAACACGCATCTACCTGGGACTCCACAGGTGGGTCTCCGCCAGCTTCTATCAGCAGAACGCGCCACTCTGCCACTTCTGAGAGTCGATTGGCCAGCACGCAGCCGGCCGTGCCCGCGCCCACGATTATAAAGTCGTACTCGGCTTCATCTGAGGAAAAATAGATAATCATTTCTCTACAGTTGTTTTAGAGTCCATTTAAGCTAACTCTGTACCGGATTGGAAAGTAATATAGTGTGGAACCGCTACCGCAAATGTATAAATGGGCAGCGCCGCCAGTATCGCTTGCACGACGCGCACGTGGTGGGCACGTAATGGGCACGTAGCTTACTTACCTAGCACTATTGCTTGCGGCGGCATACGCGTGCTCAGTAGATGGCAGGCAGCGCCGCCAGTATCGCTTGCACGAGGCGCACGTGGTGGGCACGTAAGGGTGGAATCACATCTGTCAGCATCGAGCCGCATTTTATATATGAGAAATCGCTCGTTAGTATGAAGATGCGTACGCATGCTTTCAG
Organism: Cydia amplana; assembly: GCF_948474715.1. Lineage (NCBI taxonomy): Eukaryota > Metazoa > Arthropoda > Insecta > Lepidoptera > Tortricidae > Cydia > Cydia amplana. The sequence goes on from NC_086077.1 coordinate 172,084, forward strand.
CTTTCCGATGCGTACGCATCTTCATACTAACGAGCGATTTCTCATATATAAAATGCGGCTCGATGCTGACAGATGTGATTCCACCCTAACTGACACGTAATGGGGACGTAGCTTACTTACCTAGCACTATTGCTTGCGGCGGCATACGCGTGCTCAGGTAGATGGCGGGCAGCGCCGCCAGTATCGCTTGCACGACGCGCACGATCCCTAGCACGTTGCGCGCGCGCATCCATGTCGGCCACATCGCGTTGGCAATTCTGTGACAAATGAAAGCACTTAATTATATTGCTATAAATATTAAATTCAGGTGGCTATGTGTTTGAAGGGGAGTCAGCTATATCAGCAACTGTAAATTTAACAAGGACTGGGTCCCGGCTGAGTAATGTGGCACCCGGAAATGGGTGGTGTGATTTATATAACGGATATTAACGCCATCTAGCGAGATTTACTTACCACAGATCCTTGAGGTATATAATTTAGGTTGTTTACCTAAGTAACGTTCGAAATCATGAATAATAAAAATATATGGCCAGCGGGCGGATTTATTTTATCTTAATGTTACTCTGAACATACCTTCCTTCCTTCCCTTCTATTTTAATTTTCACTAGCAATTATAAGCTATGGTATGCGGTAACGGTAAGGTAACGGTGTACAACTGAAAATAAATCTTGCTAAGTGGATTTGCGTTTCATATTTCATCTCGATATTTACAATCTTGCACTAACTACAAGTTTCTGTTTGACCCAATGGTTGTCTGGTAGATAATGCTTTAAAGCTTAAGGCATTAAGTCCGCCATTTGTACAATTTTATATCGTGCAATAAAGTTTAAATAAATTGCAACACTTTGTCATTACAAATGTTTGGTCCTATCTTAGTACAGTTAGCAGCAGAAGTTGCTATTAAGCGGGCCAGGTGTTCAAAATGATCTTGGCGCGACTTTATTGTTAAGAGAATAAGAGCGTGTCAAGATAATTTTGAACACCTCGCCCGCTTAGCAACTTTTGCTGCTGACTGTACATAGATGCTAGACGCTCCTTAAGATCGCGAAGATATAAAAGCACAGGTTCTTGTCGGGTTATGCGGCAGCCGGAAATTGTGGCATGATTTAAGGCGCCGGATACTTACGCACCATCTAGCCAGATTTACTAGTTCTGTGGATGCTACGGGTAGGTAAAGTCCACACATAAAAGTAGGCATAAAAGTAGGCATATATGTATGTATAGTTTCCTTTACCTAGCTCTGCGTGGCGTGACCAATAACAAAGTGTGGATGTCATCATAAATGTCAAATTTCTTTAGAATAATGTAACTTCCACATTCTGTTCTGTGAAAGTCGGTGCCGAGTTAACTTAGATGGATATACCTACTGTCTTATAGAATCAATTATAAAATCAAGAAATTAAACGACAACGTGATAGCTTAATTAATACGTCACAAATTATTGCAAACAGTAAAAAAATAGTTTGGCATCATTACCCAACGTTTGCGTGCAGAGCAGTTAACTACAACTCCGTTTAAATTTGTAGATACAATCCACTGGTAATTGAGCTTCCGTGATTACTTACTGCCCGACCATCTACAATAGAGACATCGCAGTCATAAAAGTAAACAACCGAATGCGAATTGGTAAACACTAAATGATGCGTTTTTCAAAAACATCTTTACTTCCATTATGTAGAGTCTAATTTCAATCGCACTATAAAAGCACGAATGAACTTGTTCGTTCACAACGCTTGTTTGAAGTTATGCTGAATCCTCGAATGAGTCGTAGAATGTATAATAATACAATACATGCCATACATTTCACGACTCCTATCTTTCCGCACAGACTCTACTATTGTCATCTTGGTTTGGGCCCCGGCGTTTAGATATTTTTGCGTTTGTTAGAAAGAGACAGAATTTATCAGACGCACTAAGTTTTGAGAACAAGGGGTCTAGTTATGGTAGGAATGAGTTTACAGTCGTGTACGAATCGTTGGTTGAAGACAGGCTATCAGGGGAGCGCCGAAACAGCGGGCGTCGTGTCGGCGGCGATGCTAGAGATGTCTCGGCTAATCGGGACATCTACTGTATTTAAATATGTAGTTACAAACTATGCTAAATAATCTGGTTCAAAAATGGCGTAAGATCAAAAAACGCACCAAAATGTAGGTAGACTAGACCGAGACCAAATTAAGCAATATCATTAGGTGTGTGTTGAATTCAAATCAAATCATTTATTTTATAAACATGTGCATATAATTGAACTGAAATGACTTTATCCGTTTTATTTATATGCTTAGAAAAAAACCCGAATATAGTATTTAGTTTATGAGGCCCGTTTCTCGAAAGCCTTTTGTTTGTTATCTACGTATACACCAATCATTCATTCATTCATTCATTTCATTATGGAAAAAAATAGTACATTTTACAATTATACGTAGTGAAATAGAATAGTTTCAAATACGTAAGCAGTCGTGTTCTATGAGTGAGGCGACTGCTGCACTGGTACGGATTACGAGCGAGCAGTCCTGGCCAGTTGCAAGAAGTCATCAGTCAGCTCCTGCCCATGTAGTGTAGGGCGCTGTTTCGTTCGGCCAAGTTCGGCAGGTGACGAGGACCTGGGCAATGGGCTGCTCCACATTTTAATAGATTGTTTAGGTCTGTGGTTCTCTAAAACGAATTAATATAGGCTAACTCGCACTCGCTCTCTTTTTTTTAGTGTCGTTCCAACTAATTGAAGCTTGACATAGTAGTGGTTATATTCTCTTTGGGTATAGGGTTTTAATACGAGCATCAAAAAATAATAATTTTAGGTGTCATTTCTGAATGACTCAATTTTTTTTCTCGCAGAAAACTCCTGTAGTTTCTGGACAAGCAATTCTTACTCAAAACATTTCTCGGTCAACATTTTTAAATTTAGCCCAAAACTGAAACTATCCTGACAATGTTTTCTGTCTCAGAAAGAAAATTGGTGTAATATACATCTAATATATTATATTAATGTCAAATTAGGAATAGCGTCCTGAATGGCGTTCAAGCCTTGCGCTAATATAAGAAAGGTGAAACTCAACGGATTTGATGGCAAAATTGAGTTTAAATCGGCCTCTAGTAGGCAATGTTATTACCTAGAGAAAATAAGGCTTGTACCGTTGCTTACCAAATGCCTACGATGAATAAAAATTATAGCAAGAAAACCCTAATTCATTTCAACTCGCAACCTTTGCACATTACAATACCTCGCCCTGTTTATTTATTTATCCTTGCAACAAGCAAACATCGTAGCCGAGCTGTCTACCACGGCAGTGTTTATGTTTGCGCGCGACAGCCCTAACGTCCGCAAATTGCGTCCCGGCAGGTGGCAGTGTAATCACTCTGCGAAAAGTGCAACCCTAGCTCCCGACGTCCCCTCCAGTGTAAGAGCGGTTTCACATTGTCCGATCCGATGTCCGGCGCGGTGTAAGATCCTAAAGTGTCATTCAATAGAACTTGCTAACTATGTAAACAAACCGCCATACTAAAATTGACAATGAATGTCAATTTACTAGTAACTTTTGTTTACATAGTTAGCAAAGTTCTATTGAATGACACTTTACATCCGCGTATTCGGGCCGCGGGGGCGCCGTCTTTAGCGGCCACGCACACTACAACAAACAAAAACCGGCCAAGTGCGAGTCGGACTCGCGCACGGAGGGTTCCGCACCATCAACAAAAAATAGAGCAAAACAAGCAAAAAAACGGTCACCCATCCAAGTCCTGACCCCGCCCGACGTTGCTTAACTTCGGTCAAAAATCACGTTTGTTGTATGGGAGCCCCACTTAAATCTTTATTTTATTCTGTTTTTATATTTTTTATTACTTAAGTATTTCAACTCAAATAACAGGATAGTGCCTGTTGTATATATTTTCGAGCAGGTGATGGTAGTAGAAGTCAAACACCTTATGTGTGCTAGTATAAGAACATTCTGAACCTTTATTCTCTAAATGCCTATTGTTTTATACACGTTAGGTTGCGCTGACACAAGCAATATGCGTTTATGTCGCAGTAAACCAAAGCGTTACTGCTAAACACTAAAAGTGGACATTCACCACATTACACCTCCCCCGAAAGTTCCTCTCACCGCCGGGGTGGCAGAAGAAAAAATTTAAACGCATGTTACTTGTTTACAATTTTTTCTGAAATCAATAAAAAAAAATATGTTAATACATTGTATAGGTAGGTATAATAAAACAGTCTTTATTCAGCTTGGTCATTATGTGTCGTATTAATGTCGTAGTCCTTGTAAAAAAATATCGTTATCTTTTAATAAGAAAATATTATCTTCACTTTAAATGTTATCATCTCTCAAACGTTAAAATATTAATTTACTTCCTTTTCTCATAAAATATAAATCTCCTTCTTTAAAAACATTTACCTACTCTTCATCTTTAAAACATTTACTATTCAACTTTAAAACATTTAAAAACATTTGGTATTCAACTTTAAAATATTCACTCTCGCTGTTTATAGTTACGGTCTTACGGTATCTCCCATAATTCTGACAATAAAATAAACTAATGCCGTATTAAATGTTAAGCCTTTCACGGACACCTATGAGGTCGACTATGATCAAGGGCATAACTGGGTTGCGCCTCTGTGCGCACCCTTCACCTATCAATGCTATCCATAGCAATTCTTCAATAAACACCTAGGGCATGGTCACCCTTTATCAACTCTATAAAATGGCATATCAGGCCAGGCTGTACGGCTCTGCCTGTACCTAGAGACACAAATACATTAAGACAATAAGTCTCCTACAACTTTCACGGAGGATACTGTATATCACACTATGATCAAGTACGAAGGACTAGTGCTCTAGCTATAAGGTCACATTTTATAAATAAATGTGCCTAAACTCCTTAAAACTTTCAAACTTGTACCGTACTGTAAGATTTCTATAAAATAAACATTATTATTTAACTTCCAAAATTAAAAAAAAAACGATGTAATAAATCAAACTTTCGCTGTATATCAGGTGATCAGTCCGACACGTAGCTAAAGTATCAATCATTACTAAGAAACAATAAAATAATTTTATTGAATTGAGTTGTTAATTATTTAATCGTTATGCGGTGTATCAAATTTCATTCATCGCTTATTAAAATATTCTAACTCGCGGCAAAGTCTCGCGGCCTAGTTAAATTTTCTGTCGACGTGCGCACAACGCGTGGCACGCGCTGCAAATTGCAACATACATGATTGAGGACACTATTCGACACTTTTATATTTAATATTATATTATGACTTCTTATGAAAAATTTGTATGCTCGAAACGAAATTGAGTTTAGCGACAACCTTTAATAATTATGAACGATTTAAATATGACTGCTACTGAATTGGAAAAAAATGCTGGCTTTTAGAGAAAATTAATTAAAATCATAAATTACATGTAGGATTTACATCCTATTGCTGCGTGGCTGGCCGTCCTCGGCTTCGTCTTCGTCCAGTCCGGTGCGAGTTCGCGTACGGCATTCTTGCTGCTGCTGGCGTGGCCTGGCGAGCTGGCATTTCCATGTGGCGCTCGCTTGACGCTTCGTATGGCTGGCTCTGCTTGCGACGATGTTAGTGGGCCGGGATAACCCTGGACACCTCTTGATTTGCGAGCCGGGATAACCCTGGACAACGCTCTTCTTTCTTCGTTTCTTCTTAATTTGATTTTTGTTTCTTGGTCATCTTTTCTTTCTTCTTTTTGGTATACCGGACGGTTGCGACTTGCGTGGAAAGGTTATTTCTTGAGAATGCGCGGGACGTTTCGTTTCTTGAAATGCGTGAGGAAGGTTCTTCGAATTAAGTCTTCATTAGGGTAATCTTCTTGTCTTGATTTCTGTCTTCATTCTCGTATGCGGTGCGCCGTGGTATTCTTCACTCTCCTGGTTCTCTTCTGGTATGGGTCGCCATCAGATAACAGGATAAGTATTGTTATGTATATATTTTCGAGCAGGTGATGGTAGTAGAAGTCAAACACCTTATGTGTGCTAGTATAAGAACATTCTGAACCTTTATTCTCTAAATGCCTATTGTTTTATACACGTTAGGTTGCGCTGACACAAGCAATATGCGTTTATGTCGCAGTAAACCAAAGCGTTACTGCTAAACACTAAAAGTGGACATTCACCACATTACACAACTGTCTAGCTATCACGGTTCGTGAGATACAGCCTGGTGACAGACGGACGGACGGACGGGCGGACGGACGGACGGACGGACGGACGGACGGACGGACGGACGGACGGACGGACGGACGGACAGCGGAGTCTTAGTAATAGGGTCCCGTTTTTACCCTTTGGGTACGGAACCCTAATTATGCATATACACAGACACTCACAGTTCACACAAACAAATATTATTGGTCCGACGGCTGAAGGGGGTTCCATCATGGCTGAAATTATCGGCAGAGCCTTTCCTATATCGGATGTCATATTCATAAGTTCGCCTTTTTGCGTTATCTATCGTTTTTAGGGTTCCGTACCCAAAGGGTAAAAACGGGACCCTATTACTAAGACTCCGCTGTCCGTCCGTCCGTCCGTCCGTCCGTCCGTCCGTCCGTCCGTCCGTCCGTCCGTCTGTCACCAGGCTGTATCTCACGAACCGTAATAGCTAGACAGTTGAAATTTTCACAGATGATGTATTTCTGTTGCCGCTATAACAACAAATGCTAAAAACAGAATAAAATAAAGATTTAAGTGGGGCTCCCATACAACAAACGTGATTTTTGACCGAAGTTAAGCAACGTCGGGCGGGGTCAGTACTTGGATGGGTGACCGTTTTTTTGCTTGTTTTTCTCTATTTTTTGTTGATGGTGCGGAACCCTCCGTGCGCGAGTCCGACTCGCACTTGGCCGGTTTTTTAGTAATAATTATTTATTAAATGCTGTAATAAATACCTACAGAAAAACACAGCAATATATTACATTTTACTTTCATCCGACATCCGATATCGGATCGGGCAATGTGAAAACGCTCTATGGCGGAGTCTTGGATATTATGAGTTAGTTCTCGGGTGGCACGCGTATGTTTACCTAACTATTCTGATAATTGCATTTTGCACGTGGAAAAGAAAAAGCGGTAGAGAGAAAGATAGGCAGACAGAAGTGTAAGATGGCCGGCTCTTTATCATTTGTCACCATGCCTGTCACGTTCTAGAAAGTGACGCAAGGCATGACAGGTGATAAAAACGCGACCATGATACCGCTGCAGAGGTAGGTCGCTAAGAAAAAAAACGGATAGGTACATTGACCGAGCATTAGCAAAGTCTCGGTTTCAGCTTGGGCAAAAATTCTTTCGTATGTTCTGATGTTCTACAGCAGCCATACTCAAAGTGTGTTCCGCGGAACCCTAGGGTTCCGCGACACCCCTGCAGGGGTTCCGCAAGAATTTAGAATTATGCTTATTTAATTAAAAAATACACTTCTAAAAACTATTGTTTTATTGTAGGGTTCCATCAAGTATTTCGCTTTCCAAAAGGGTTCCGTCAAAAAAAAGATTGAGAACCGCTGTTCTACAGAATGCAATTCTCAACCGAAATTCGTGAAATTTTGTGAGCAGGTTCAATTTATTTTTGTCAATTCCTTAAATACCTATATTTAGTTTAATTAAGTTTCTTCTAAGGTCTACAGCTCGCTGAGCCACTCGTTTAATGAGAACGTGTCTTACAATTTCAATTAGATAAGTATCAAGCATACCGCATGTTTGTGCGTTTCCTCACAAGCCCTACTTGTTTGTGGACACATAATCCGAATGTAATCAGCTGCAGCTCCGAGCTAATACTAATTGCACACTGCAGGCGTGTGGGTAATTCCTACCACTTACCCCCACCCCACCCCCCCATACCCGCTCACCCCCTATTCCGGGACATCTTGTGTTTGCGCGACGTCTTCAGCAATTTGTAAGCAAAGCCGATGTTTACTTTGTCTTTAGGATTGGCTAAGTTGCTCGCTTGGGCGTTAAAGTGCATTTTCGATTATATAATGTCAGTTTAATGTTTAGATTCTGATAAATTTCTCAATAGCAATACATAATTATTATTAATGCAAACAAAAATATTCACATTCCGTACCAAACATGATTCACGGAACACTTAGGTTATCATTGCATACCAATTGCATGTCTTCTCCGCTCTGCTGGATTATAGCCATCGCTATTGGTTGATTCCCGCACGTCTCCTCTCATCTCTGCTCATCTCCGCATCAGTGTAAAGGCAGCGTTATTCCGAATTTCAAACCAATAGCGTAAGTAGGTAGGTACCTAGTTCCCGAGATATTTAGCAGGGTGACAGACATGCAGAGTCGCACCATAACTGTTCCTTTTGTAGGTATCTTTTTCGTACGAAACTCTAAAAGTAAAGTCAAACGCTTACACTCGTTTTAAATAAGTAATACACAATTTTCCGTACATTTCATTTAACCAGCGGGCAAATTCGCGTCCGAATCCTTAATTTCCTCCGAGGCCAGTTAGTACAAACAGCAACACTAATACCTGTCCATCGCTGGACCTTATGCCTCCTGTAATAAGGTATATGAACTGTCAGCGATGGTACCATGGTCCGCGTGTTCACGTTACGTTCATAAGCTTTTGTGCATTCCACTAAATTGTCTATTTGTTCGTATTCCTGATTTCCTGATGACAATCTAGGATAGCAATTAGGTGAAATATACAGGGTGATTCATTGAGACGTCAGCGGAGCCAACCCTACACACTCAGTAAATCGTTCACCATTGTATATTAAAAACATGGGAAAACTTTACGTTTTTAAATTTTTAAACTCCATGGTACGACAAAAATTTTACAAAATATTGCGGTATTCCAATTTTTTGGATTACTTCGTATATTTACCTAGTTGAACGTGTTAATTGAACAAACATTTGAAATACGACACTTTAGCTGACTGTAAACTGAATTGAGACTTTGAGATATTTTTTTTGCAAACAACTGAAAGGGCTTTTAGTTTTTAGTTATTTTATATTATTTTAAATAATAAAGAATTTAGGTGCTTTAATTAATGTTTAAATGTTATTTGTTGTCTATTCATTATTTGTATTTCAACATTTAATTAATAAAAAAATCATTTATTACGGACGATTGAATCCATAGTTATAAAACAAAGAAACATGCCGGCCGAATTAACCGTATTTACAACAGACCTAAGTAAAGGATCAGTCTCGTACCTACAGGATAAAGCCACAGGTTAATGTTCTCGCAAGCAAATGGTCCCTCGGCCTCGGGTCGGACCCCACTCGAACATTCACCGACCTGCGCTACAACCGGCTTTACACATTTTCCTTATAATTGCAATGAACACGAGCCCGACTCAGATTTAAATTGAATTAAAATTAAATTTCATTTAGGTATTTAAGACCAACTAACGAATAAGGATTTATATAATTATATTTTTTAAATCCCGCCTTTTTATATTGACAAATCGACTTAGACTCTAAAATAATACTTGATCTACTCACAGGCAGATATCCGATAAGGTCAGGCACCTCAGCTCTCCGTAGAAGACGCACACCTTATGCCCTTTGGTTCATGATATACCTTTTATATAATATAAGGTAAGAGACGTCATTATTCGCAGCTTGTTCTGACTGAGGGCTGCCACTTACCGACAGCTAACAACTAATTAAAAAAAAAAATACTTTAAAGAAAATAATGAAAAATTCAGCTTCTGGCACGATTCGAACTTGAGACCTTTCGGAACACCGAAAGGAGAGACGTCGAATAAGACTATATACAAAGAAGACAAAAGTACCTTATAAATATTTTAATACAGCAAATCATTGTTTGTTATTCAAAAGAAAGCGTTAATCCAAAAATAGGGCATTTACTAGCAGCTACTTTTCTCCAAAGGTTATCCGACATCTGATATCGGATCGGGCAATGTGAAATAGCTCTAAGACCTAACTTTGATCGGTTGATTCAATTACAATATCATCAATATCAATACCTATTATAAAACATAGTCCCCTGCCGCGTCTATCTGTCTGTATGTTCGCGATAAACTCAAAAACTACTGTACGGATTTTCATGCGGTTTTCACCTGTTAATAGAGTGATTCTTGAGGAAGGTTTTGGTGTATAATTCCATTAATTCGTAAAGGTTTTGTGTAAATTCGTTGCACTACCCGTGGGAAGCCGGGGCGGGTCGCTAGTTCACAATAAATTGCAGCTTGATTAAAGTTCAGTGACACCTCCCTCAACCTTGTTTTTGCTTGCTTTTGAACCATCTTGGATGTCTCTTTCATGGAGAGCCATCTTGTGGGGGCGAGTCACCGTCTCGTCTGCCAGAAATAAAATTAGAATACCGTTTTATTAAGCAAGCATCCAGTGACTTATCCAATAAGGAAAAAGCTTTATGGTTTTATGGTCTGAAATAAACATTTATTTATTTATTTTTAATTTAGTTCATCATTTTCTACCAATAACCCAGTTTACCTACTTAGTTATATCAGTTTCCATTAACTGCCAATACCTCCTTAGGTACACCCTGATGGTTGCTGGTTCTCGCATCCCATGACACGAGCAAGGGCAGCTACCGATACATATGTCTTGTATTTTGTATGGTTTTCGGTTTTTGTCTATAAAATAGGCATGCCCTGAGGCACTTCACAGCTATTAGCATATTTTAACGACATATATTATTCATAGTAGAAAACAACATTTAATATTCTTCGAGTCGAGTACAATGGAACAATTTAAAAAGAAAACTATTAATTATTCATCGCGTACTGAGTCAATTTACTTAGTGGATTACGTAAATAATCTACTAGTTACAGCTTAAAAAAATTACATTTATTTATTTCATTATATTAAATCACATATGACTGTATATAAATTATTGGAGTGAAACGTAAGGTCTTTAAAAACCCGTAGAGGGGCTTGGATCAAAAACCGATGTAACGAAAAAGTGTTATGGCGCGGTGGCTTATATCTCCGCAACTATAATACCTATACACATTGTATTTATATATATGTATAGAGAAAAGTAGTCATTACACGAAACTGTATGTGCCGCTGACATAGATGGCGCTGATTCTCTGCTAGAAACGACGCATTCGGAGCTAAAATTACCCCTATTTGCAGTGTTCATTCAGTAATTACTCATCAGCCCCTTAATCGATTTCGGTAAAATTGGTGGTGTCATTTGATAGATCTTATTCCATTTCAATGAAATATGAAAAAAATAAAACACGTGGATAAGAAGCGGTAAAAAAATAAAAATGTGACAGTTTTTACAGAAATTTTGTGACTGCTCTTGTTTGAGGCCACCGTGTGCAAAAATTAAGGCATAAAACTGACGCAAAATACTTCGAGTAGTAAAACGAAGCAAAAATGATTCTTTACATACCACTTTTACCCTAGTAAAACATGTTAATCTCCTCAAATAATGCATTAGAATCTATGGCGTCGCGGCGGCGCGAGTTAGATAAAACACATAGAACGTAATATACAGTGTGTAAATCCAATACGGGCGAATATTTAAACGGTGGTTAGCATAGGACCTAAAAAGTATATTGAGATAGATTTTACTTAGAAATGCATTGAAAATTTTAACCATACAAAATAATTCGGCCCGCAATGTAATACACCACACACGTTACGGGATACGAGCTTTTTAAAGTAACTGTCAACGCTTGTTGGCCTTGGAGGATATAATCAAACGGAGACGCCATGTCTGTAATTTTCTGTACAAAACAGTCTGCCGATTTTTGCGGGGGAGGGGAACGTCAAATGTATGCGTAACGTAAAAATAGCCATGTCAGATAAACGTCAGTCCATACATTGTGTATGACCGTTGGCCGCCTATTTTTGACAGAGGGGAAAGCCTGTTAATGGCTACTCCGTTTAGTTGTATCCTCCAAGTTGTTGGCAGTTACTATGAAAAGTTCGTATCTCGTAATGTCATTATCATCTTCTGTTTCTTAATGTTTACAGTACATTGCTGCTCGGTACATGTGGAAAAAATTAATCACGGGGTCATAATTAAGTGTAACTTAAAAAAACATCTTAATTAATGACAAGACGGGTAAATTCTATATCTGGTTTAATTTATTGCCCGTATTTGACTTACACACTGTATATGTCATATGACGACTGCTTGACAATCTAGACTTCCTACTTCCTATATATAATTACGCTAATTAAGTACTATATCTTAGTCGAGTACTTTCTGCTGAATGGGTCAAACCAAACATATTTTAGAATAACGTCATTTCTGTGGACAATACAATAAAAAGTTAGGGCTCTGGTACACATACATATAGACATCCCGTTATTCTCATTTTAGTCTCCAGTATCTACTGAATTTTTTTTATCCCGCCTGTAAAGGTGCTGCGTGAAAAGATTTACTTAGATTTCCTTAAATTTGCGATGTCTACAGGAAAGACGCAAACGAGTTTGATATAAAATTGTATGACGTCCCATATAAAATATATAATTTTCGTAATTTTGGTCTGTTATTTAATGAACAAAAGTAATCATCAGGTACTAAAAAAATTACTAATTGATTATATGGTAAACCCTCCAGTGAATGAACAAAATTACGTTTTTTGTCTAAAATAAGAAATATAGCAATAAGAGCTAGAAACCACGTGCCGTATTTTTTTCTTATTAAAAGCCCGGTAACGATTTTAGAGCAAAAATGTAAAATTGATAGATTTAGTCTTTGAAATTGTACACCTTTTGTTACGTAATATCTAAATAACAACTATTGGTTTCTATTAGCACATCTTCTCATCTTGCCTTTTAATTATGAGGTTGCGAGCGTGCGTCACCGGTAATATATGACGAGAAGGGGCAGTTTTTAAAAATTCATCAAAAAATGTTGTAAATTGTTTAAGTATCAAAATTACATTGAAATTAAGTCGATTTTCAAAGAAATTGTCACTTGTTTTGAAGTAATTTCTGGTGAAAATAGATTTCGTCTAACTTTCATTTACTCTTGATCAATATTGTTCACTGGCGATAGACGGGCAAAAAAAAATGGGCGATAGGGGGATAAATTTAGGGGTCGGTTGAGCAAGAAAGTTGTTGTATGCTAAAATTAACCTATGGAAATTAAACTACAAGTGCTAGATAGTGTAAGACGAAGTTACCTTTGCAATCCGGGGGTTGTGGGATGAACCGTTGGTCTCCGTTGTGGACCGCTGGCGATGGTCCGAGCTGCCCTTGTTGCAAGCTAGAGGTAAGCTTAGAACCTTTACCTTTGGTCGCCCAACTTAAACCTTGGGATTCTCCACTGCACGGATGAGCACGGTGTCCTTCGGCTACACAGCACTGATTCTAAATATTCTAAGCTTTGGCAGTAGTGCTTTTAACAAAATTGCGATAAAATTAACGAGAGTGGCGACAGACGATGTTAACTGGTAGTAGGCTTATGACATACTGGCTCTGACAGCTCATGACAGAGCAATATTCGAATTCAAACTGTGACTTTGGTGTTGCCACAGTAATTACAAAAAAATAACCCTAAAAATGCATAGCCAGAGCTGAACATTCCGCCCACCAAAATGCATTTGTATTTTGACTAAGCGAAAATAAAACAATAGAGTTAAGTAAGCGCGACAATATTAAAACTAAACAACAACAAATGGACAACACAAAGGTAGCGCTCTAAAGCGACTACGCAGGCAGTGGGCACAGTTTGACCACAGGCCGCTTGTACAACCCTGTGGCAGTGCGCACAGTAACCACACGACAGATCCCGTCAGATCCGGGGTGTGTGTCGATAATGCGACCCAGGGGCCACTTCATTGGGCTCGTCTGCTCGTTCACAACGAGCACGAGTGCGCCGACTTGGACGTTGGGCTGTCTGTCGTGCCACTTCATCCGCTGCTGGAGAGTATGCATATACTCCTTCGACCATTTGTTCCAGAAGTCCTGGTGCATCTTCTGAAGCAGCTTCCAGCGTTGGAGGGGGCTAACCCGAACGTCCGACAGGTCTTCCTCAGGCACGACCGACAGGGGCTCCGTGGTGAGGAAGTGACCAGGAGTCAGAGCCGTCAGGTCATTAGGGTCGGTGCTAAGAGGAGTGAGGGGCCTTGAGTTGAGCAAAGCCTCGATTTGGGTTAAAATAGTCGAAAACTCCTCATAAGTCAACCTTTGGTTCCAGACGACACGCGACAAGTGTGTTTTCACGGCCTTTATTCCAGCTTCAGCGAGTCCTGAGAAATGTGGGCTACCCGGCGGGTTAAATTCAAAATTGATTGAATGGTGTGCAGCAGCATCCATCACTAGACGTTGCAGGATGTTGTTCGCACCGACAAAATTTTTGCCTTGGTCAGACACTAACCGGCTGCACCGACCACGACGAGCGACGAAACGCCGAAGTGCGGCGAGGAAAGCATCCGAAGACAACTCGGTGACAAGCTCGGTGTGAATGGCCTTTGTGGCGGTACAGACGAAGACGCAAATGTAACCTTTGTACGTCTTATTACCGCGTCCGCGACCGAGAGCGATATCGAAAGGCCCACCAAAATCGACCGCTGCGCTCGAGAAAGCTTTCAGCTGGGATATTCGATAGGAAGGTAAGTCCCCCATGAATGGCGCAGGAGCACCCGGTGGCCGCACCCGAAAGCACTTCATACATTTTGACACGACTGCGTAAATAGCCCGTTTTGGACACATGACCCAAAAATGCTGCGACAACAAGTTGTGAAGCGTTTGGATGCCTGGATGCATGAACCGTCTATGGTATTCGTCGATAAGAAGGAAGGTCAGACGACTGTCGCGAGGTAGAAGCAACGGATGCTTCACGTCGAAGTCGAGAGAAGCTCGCGACAGGCGACCGCCCACCCTTAAGAGACCCGCGTCATCCGTGAACGGGGACAGTTTCCGGAACGCTTTCGGAAGAGAGTTCGAATGACTATTCGAAATCTTTTCGATTTCCTGAGAAAAGCAGCGCTGTTGCACGGAGCGCACGAAAAGCATCAGTGACTGCTTCAATTCGAGAGGTGTCAAAGGTCCGCGTAATAACTTCGCGGCCGTCTTTTGGTTCCTCGCGTTGTTCGCGAAGCGGCGACAATACGCTAAGATACGTTGGAGTGTTCTTAGCGACGAGAACTTCTCCAATAAGTTGTCAACCAGTGCGTTATCATTGGACACTACGAGGACCGTAATCTTTTGTTCGTCGTGAAGGACATCCCTATCTGGCGTCAGCACTGACTTAGGCCAGCTCTCAGTGGGGAGTCTGAGCCAATCAGGCCCGTTCCACCAACCTGTTTGATTGACCAAGTCTCGAGGAAGCAAACCACGCGATCCGCAGTCGGCTGGATTGTCAGTGGTTCTGACATGATGCCAAGAGTCGGGAGGGATGACGTCCTGAATATGGCACACACGGTTGGCCACGAACGTTTTCCACCTGGACGGACACGACTTGATCCAGGTTAACGTCACACTCGAGTCCGACCATGCAAAGACTCTATCTACCGAGTGGAAAGGCTTCAAAGCCTCCACGACCGAAGCCATCAAGTCCGACAGCAGAACCGCTGCGAGCAATTCGAGACGCGGCACTGACAATTTACGTAACGGCGCGACCTTGGACTTAGCACACACCAGTTGGACGTCAACGTCACTGTCCTCAGTTACTGTACGGCAATAGATTACGGCACAGAAGCCACGTTCTGACGCGTCACAAAATCCGTGGAGATGTAGCACGTCGAATTTACCAACTAAACGGCGAGGCACATCTACAGCACTCAGCGACGAGAGTTGAGTTTTGAATTCCTGCCATTCCAGTCTGATGCTTTCCGGGACATCTCCATCCCAGGAGACGCCCGAAACCCAAAGTAACTGCATCAGATACTTGGCGAGGAATGTTACAGGCGACAGGAAACCCAATGGATCGAAGATTCTAGCTATCTCCGACAGAATAGTGCGCTTTGTGCATCGGCCGTTAGGAGTAGATGCTACACGAAAACGAAAGGAATCAGATTGAGGTTGCCATAGCAAGCCCAATATCTTTAAAGAAATGTCAGTCATTTCTTCGAAGTGTTTAAAGTCTTCCGAGTACAGATCAGAAGACGGAAGACTCTCCAGGAACTCACTACTATTGGAGGTCCACTTCCTGAGATGAAAACCCCCCGACGACAATATGTTAGTAAGTTCCGCTTGAAGCGAACGCGCCTGCTCGACAGAATCCGCTCCGGTGACGACGTCGTCAACGTAGATGTCACGAGCGAGAACGGTTGAACCACCTGGGTAGTTGGCTGCAGAATCACTAGCAAGTTGAGCCATTGTACGAAGGGCTTGGAATGGCGCAGCAGAAACCCCGTAGGTTACCGTTTTAAGACGGTAGTCGCGCACAGGACCGACAGTAGAGGGCCGCCACAAAATGCGCTGAAATTCAGCATCCTCTTCAGGAACCAGAATCTGCCTGTACATCTGTTTCACGTCACCTGTGAAGACGACGGCATGCCAACGAAAGCGTGTGAGCAGATCGAAAATGTTGGTCTGAAGCTTGGGCCCAGCGAAAAGAGTAGCGTTTAAGGACTTCTCGTTGGCGTCCTTAGCGCTGGCGTCGAAGACCACGCGAAGAGGAGTGGTGACGGAGTCACGCAGAATACCATGGTGAGGTATGTAATAGAAGTGGCCTTCACTCGTAGAAGGAGGTGCCACTTCCTCCAAGTGACCACGAGACTCGTAGTCATCCATGAATTCCACATACGCCCTTTTGAACTCAGGGTTGGAATTCAATTTGCGTTCTAACGACGTGAAACGCTTGAGAGCGATTTCGCGCGAATTGAGGAAGGTAGGTTTGTTCGCGGGATCGACAAATGGTAACGGAACTACGAACCTGCCATCCTCATTACGATAGTATTTCTCACGAAAATAGTCCTCGCAGCGTTGGTCCTCCTCAGATACGACAGGTTTAGTCGGAGAACTAACGTTTTCCAATTCCCAAAATTTTTTTATGGAATCGTCGAGCGACAAAATCTGTGAGGGACTCGACACGAAAAAACAATGTTTATTATTGTTGCGAGACGATACGAGAGCGCTTGATGTGAGCTGACTGGCGTCACACTCACCCATAACGACCCATCCATAGATGGTTTTCAACAGAGTAGGCTGTCCAGATTCCCCGCGCCGTATACCGGGCAACAACGACGAAACGAAGACCTGTGCGTTAAGCAACAAGTCCACCGGCGCCGGACGGGCAAAATCAGGATCAGCCAGCGATAAATTTTTGGTGTGCGACCAACCCGACGAATCGACAGGTTGTGGAGGTTGGTCAGCACATACCGGCGACAAAACGAAAGCTTCGAGCTTAGTACTCAGCGAAGAGGGTTTATTACCCATTGGCTTGACCTCACATGAAAGTGAGCCAAATGTTTGATTGGGCGAATTGCCAATGCCAAACACGGTGTGTTGGCCAGAAGTCTCAAACCCTAGCATTTCAGCACAAGACTTTGATATAAGATTGCATGCACTCGCACCATCCAGAAGCGCACGCACTGGGCGGAAGACACCAGAACTGTCCCGAATTAACATCCTGGCAGTAGCAAAAAATATTGTATTCTCTCCCGCCATAGCAGTTAAAACCGTGTTACTACTACTCTTGCTAGTACTGCTCATGTTATTGCTAGGTGCTGCAGTAGCAGTCTCTGTAACCGTGGATGCTTCAACATTCTTTGTAAAATGCAATAAACTGTGGTGCGAACGATGACACACACTACAGCGAGAAGCCCGACAAGTTTTCACTCTATGGGCATTCGAGAAACATAAAATACACAAACCCTTCTCCTTAACAAAATTAAACCGGCCATCATTATCTAAATTTAGAAACTTGGTACATTTGTCGAGACTATGTTGACCCGAACAACAAACACAGCTCGGTGTTGACGGAGTCGAAACGACCAAGGCAGTTTTGTTTTTAGGCAATGGTTTAACGTTCTGAGCTTGAGGCCTAACACTAACACTTGAGTTTTCCAAAGCCCTACTCCGCTTTTCAATAAAACATTTCAAGTCCTCAAACTTTGGAACCTCAGTATTGGAAGTAAGTTGTAATTCAAATGCTTCCCGAGTGGCAACATCTAATTTTGCCCAAAGCAAATAGTACAACATAAAGTTCTTATCGGGGAGGTTAAATTTGGATAAAATATTTAAATTTTCATTAAAAGTTCTAAAAACCCTTTCCAAATCTGTTTTAGTTTTGACTGGCTCACAATTTAGCAGTTTCTCATAATACATAACAGCGATTTGCCTCTTCCTATCATAATAGTTGGACAGCGTCTCATATGCACTGCTATAATTGTCACCCGACAGAGGAAAACTTTTAATTAAATCATATGCGGAACCCTGAACGCTTGACAGTAGGTAATGTAATTTTTCCACGTTACTAATTGTGGTTCGACTATGTATGAGCGAGTCATAAAGCTCTTTGAAAGACACCCAACTTTCCAATTTTCCATCAAATGGCTTAATTGCTATTTTAGGAAGCTTGGCTAAATTATTTTCAAGCGTTAAAGGTTTCACATCAGACTTATCACTTATCTCACTTTTGGCCATTTGTCTTAATCTACATTTCACTGACTTTAACTTACTTTCAAACTCCCTCGTAACTTCGTACTCTTCCGCACGTCTTTCAGGTTTCAGCGGACGTAAAATGCTTAGCTGAGCCTTGTGAAAGTCTTTTTCTAAATCCTTTATGTCCGATTCATCATAACCTCTTAAGTCCGAACTTTCAATGTTCTCTAACCTGAATATAGCGTAACCCCGCGCGACACGGAACATGTCTACGGTCGCGGGCTCCGCCTCACTATCACCATGTACACTCATATTGTTTTAAATGCAATTATATACACTAAACCGGCGAAAAGAAACACAAGTCACAAAATAATTGCAATATAACGACCTCAGTACCGACTGACACTAGACACACTGACAGCTGACGTCGACACTTGACAGCTGTGACAATGTTGCCAGCAGTATTAACCACGAGTGAACGAATGGTTTAGTAAAAGCACTACTACACGACCACCAACTTTCTTGCTTACCCTCGACTTTTTTTATAAGTCTACCCTAAATTTAGAAGCAACAGACAACGACAAACGAAAAACCAAAGGTCACTTTTCAAATTATTCGGCTCGAAGACCAAAATGTTCACTGGCGATAGACGGGCAAAAAAAAATGGGCGATAGGGGGATAAATTTAGGGGTCGGTTGAGCAAGAAAGTTGTTGTATGCCAAAATTAACCTATGGAAATTAAACTACAAGTGCTAGATAGTGTAAGACGAAGTTACCTTTGCAATCCGGGGGTTGTGGGATGAACCGTTGGTCTCCGTTGTGGACCGCTGGCGATGGTCCGAGCTGCCCTTGTTGCAAGCTAGAGGTAAGCTTAGAACCTTTACCTTTGGTCGCCCAACTTAAACCTTGGGATTCTCCACTGCACGGATGAGCACGGTGTCCTTCGGCTACACAGCACTGATTCTAAATATTCTAAGCTTTGGCAGTAGTGCTTTTAACAAAATTGCGATAAAATTAACGAGAGTGGCGACAGACGATGTTAACTGGTAGTAGGCTTATGACATACTGGCTCTGACAGCTCATGACAGAGCAATATTCGAATTCAAACTGTGACTTTGGTGTTGCCACAGTAATTACAAAAAAATAACCCTAAAAATGCATAGCCAGAGCTGAACAAATATAATATAACACAAATATAGTCTATTAAAAATAAATTACAGGATATAAATAATACAACAACACCAAACATCAAACATTTTAGCAGTCCAAATTTTTCAAAATAAGTATATATGAGCTCTAAAGTCAGAGCTTTACGCGGATTTTCATAAATGATCATCAGGAAAATAATCATTATTAATTCAGAGACTCCTTTTTACCAAAACTGTGATCTATTTAAAGGAAATATAAGAAAACGCGCTAATTGGAAAAATTACTGTTTATTTCTATTAGTAAACGAAAACTGTACAATTTCAACGAGGAAAATTACCAATTTTAAGATTTTTATACTTTTTTTGTGACGGGACTGTTAACAACTCTATTCCCTATGCAATGGCAACCCGTGATCAATTTATAAATTTATTTTCGACCAGTTGGAATGTGACTGGCGTTTGAAGTTTTGTATGGAAATATTAGATCTCAGATAAGAACTGTGTACGTTTGGAGCAACATATGCAGTGCTTATTTAATGTTTACCTGTATAAAGTTTAGTTATTCGGTTAGATTATGAGTTCAACCTTCTATAAATGTACACTTTGTCGGCGTAGTATGCGATGAAGTCTTTATTTTTTATAGTTCCATTACTGGCTTATCAAATGTTCTGAAACCAGTAAATGATCGGTGTGTTCATTTACTGGTGTCATCTAAATTTTTTTTTCTAATTGTATATGTAAACGAAATGATATTGAGCTTGTTTTTTGTGATTCTGCATAGAAAACGATTCTAATTCATTCAGCCAGTATTGGAACAAACCAAATTTCTATAGTCCATTTACTAGGTTTTTCATGTCTATGTATGAACAATACACAATTTGGCTTCATTTATTCACTATAGATGTCAAGCAGATCTTGTCAGTAGAAAAAGGCGGCAAATTTGAAAAATGTAGGCGCGAAGGGATAAGTATCGTCCCATAGAAAATTTGAATTTCGCGCCTTTTTCTACTGTCAAGATTAGCTTGACCATCTATAATTCTATGTATTTATATGAACAATGTAACCACAAACAATGCAATGACAAGTTTATTATTTTAATTTAACCATTATTCTCATAAAAATATGCACGTTGTTTCTTGTTTTAAAGATTGATTCTATTTTTCTTATTAATATGTAACAGGCTTTTGTGTTATTGTTTATATGGAGGGATAAAAAGATATGAATGCTGTCGCTATCAAACATCAAACATCAACATTTGGTCAGCAAATAGGCCACAAGGGCACGTTTATGGAATTTACATACAAACAAAAAAAAACACATCAACAATTATAAAATACATGTGAGCCGAAGATATCAATTCAAACTAAAGTAATTACATACTGATGTATAAAGTCTCAAAACGTCGAATTACAAAATAAAACTATAATAATTATATTAAAAAAAAAAACAAACATACAAATACTAAAATCTAAATCAATTTTTTAACAAGCAGTTTCGTCTGCGAGCGATATTCCAAATTTTATATTAAAGGAAAAAATGGAAAAAGTTACGCTTCCGGCAGGACTTGAACCCGCATCCTCCGCAATCCGTGCGTTGCTCTTAACCAATTGAGCTACGGAAGCCTACCAGGACATCGCAAATCTTTCCATCCTTTCCTTTATGCATACACGCGATAAGGGTGGCGTAATAGCGACATTTACCAACATCTTTTGTAACTTTTTTTGTAATTTTTCCATTTTTTCCTTTAATATAAAATTTGGAATATCGCTCGCAGACGAAACTGCTTGTTAAAAAATTGATTTAGTATGGGTTAGCACATTGTTACTGGTGAATTCTCAATGCAACTTGAGACTCCGGTGCCGTCAAAAGATGCCGCCCACCGGCACAGCAAGTTTATATCTTTGTTTCTAGTGTTATAGTTATGGATATCACTGTTAAACTTGAATTCGTAGACGTTTTTCCGAACATACTTATATAATATTCTCAAGTATGTATTGAGATGCAACGGTAAGAATGTTAACTTCTATGAAGAGCTGGAAACGGTTTTTGTGTTAAAAATGTTATTTTAATGCTGATTATAAAAGATCTAACTAATTCACTGGTTTTTGTGGTGTTCATTCACTAGTTTTTATGTTCATTCATTAGGTTTTTCGGTAGTTTTTGATAAATTCTGCTATTACTCAAAAAATATACTTACCTATAAAAAATCGCAGAAATTACTTTCTTATTTATTAAAAGATGATTAATTAAATTGCAGTTGCAATGATTTTTCTCACTTGGATAATTGCTTAAGTGTTCATTCACTGGTGGTCTTACCCTATGTGCTGAATTAGTTTACATTACGACGAAATTGCTAGAAAATTTCCCATCAAATGTTGTGTTCATTTAGATATGGATCATTAAGTATATTATGACCGAAAATAATCTTTAGAGATAAAATTAAAGACAATTATTACTCATAATTATAATAAGTACATCAAGCATTTGAGATAAGCGTGACTTCGGTATTCAAACACAAAGCAATAGTACAGACACTTGTATTATTGTTCTGTGTTTAATCACTGACATCCTGGACGCTTCGGGCCTTCGGCCCTACGCGGAGCTCGGCCTGCGGCCTTCGCATTTAGTTAGATACATGTAGTACTATATTGTTCTGTATTTACGCACTGACATCCTGGACGCTTCGGGCCTTCGGCCCTACGTGGAGCTCGGCCTTCGGCCTTCGCATTTAGATACTTGTATTAACTAAATTCGTTCTTAACAATAGTCAATAGTCAGGTAAGTACAGTCACTACAGTCAAAGATTTTAATTTGGGACCAAATACATTGTCACAGTGACAATATGAAAGTCACTCAGAGACATCATTTAACATGAAGCTAATTTTACAGTAAACACTACAACAGGACAGTGAAATAAAGAAATGCAATTTAAACTGTCGTGTGACATATTTTAACATTAAGCTAATTTTACAGTAAACACTACAACAGGACAGTGAAATAAAGAAATGCAATTTAAACTGTCGTGTGACATATTAACATGAAGCTAATTTTACAGTAAACACTACAACAGGACAGTGAAATAAAGAAATGCAATTTAAACTGTCGTGTGACATATTAACATGAAGCTAATTTTACAGTAAACACTACAACAGGACAGTGAAATAAAGAAATGCAATTTAAACTGTCGTGTGACATATTAACATGAAGGTAATTTTACAGAAAACACTACAACAGGACAGTGAAATAGAGAAATGCAATTTAAACTGTCGTGTGACATATTAACATGAAGCTAATTTTACAGTAAACACTACGACAGGACAGTGAAATAAAGAAATGCAATTTAAACTGTCGTGTGACATATTTTAACATTAAGCTAATTTTCCAGTAAACACTACAACAGGACAGTGAAATAAAGAAATGCAATTTAAACTGTCGTGTGACATATTAACATGAAGCTAATTTTACAGTAAACACTACGACAGGACAGTGAAATAAAGAAATACAATTTAAACTGTCGTGTGACATAAAATATTAACATGAAGCTAAATACAGTAAACACGTTAAACAAAAAAAACTAATCCAACACAATGAAAGTGTTTCTTTCTATATTATTTATGGAAAACGCCCGTAAATTGTGTGAGGCAAAAGTTCAAAGTCTATGTAGTTACAAGAAGTGGACTTTAGAGGTTCGTGATATACCTACATACCTAATATTCTCTAAAAATAAACAATCGAAGTTTTGACCTTAACTGTCCATATTATACTTATGTAGAATTAGACCGGCCATTTAAAAGACTAATGGCGTTATTAATAAAGTTATTTCAAGTGAAACGAGCCGTTGATAATCACACGTCCACTGTCGTTCATTAACACATTCGTGTTGGCTAGAAATATTTTTTTAATTTCTCATTTCTCATGCTCTAAAACAGGGTCATTGTTGTTCTAAAAGGTGTGCAGAAAGTGATACGTTTCTGCACTAGAGCATTACCTTTCCAAGTAATATTTTTTTAATTTTGTTAAGATAAATAATTGAATTTGGTTTTAAATGGATGTGACAATTTCTATTCTGATTTTAACTCCCCATTCCATAAATCGATTCTTTTATCAATTTTGCTACTTGAAAGTACCCTCAAGAAACAGTTTAAAAATATAAAAACAGTAATGTTTTGTTTTAATCACATGAATTTTACTTTCCTCGTATTCGAAATGAAAAGTAGAGTGTTTAACTCGGGTGAAAGGCATCATTTCAGCCTCGGACTATTGGCGCTCTCACTGCGTTTGAGTACCAAACTACCTCGGCAGAAATAAGTGCCCTTCACCCCTTGGTTAACAATCTACTAATAACCACGACCCTTTGAGCCAAGGTTTGCTTAAGAGGCCAGTATCGATTATAGTCGCGAAAAAGTAAAATTGATAGATTTAGTCGATGAAATTGTACACCTTTTGTTACGTAATAGAAAAAACAAGTACTGGAATCTATTAGCACGTCTTCTTATCTTGCACTTGTACAGATCATTTTTTTGAAAACAGACTCACTAAATTAGTAATTATTATTTTTCTGATGGACGTTTAGGTAAACGCGCGCAAAGCACTGATTTAGTCGATCTTATTTGGAAATTTCGTTAAGTTTGGACTGCTAAAAATGGTAATTTTGTATTACACATATCCTGTACTCCAACTTTCATAGACTACATTTTTGTTATATGATATTGAATGTTAGACGAAACCAATTTTCACCAGAAATTACTTCAAAACAAGTGAATATTTTTCGTGAAAATCGACTTAATTTCAACGTAATTTTGATACTTAAACAATTTACAACATTTCCTGAAACTGTTCTTATACACCATTTTGTATAATTTACTACTATAATTTTTTGATGAATTTTTAAAAACTGCCCCTTCTCGGCATAAATTGCCGGTGACGCACGCTCGAGACCTCATTATTGAAAGGCAAGATGAGAAGACGTGCTAGTAGAAACCAATACTTGTTATTTAGATATTACGTAACAAAATGTGTACAATTTCAACAACGAAATCTATAAATTTTACATTTTGGCTCTAAAATCGTTAACGGAGCCTTAATTCATGCAAGAATTATGGTTTCCTTGGTAGATCCTATCCCAAGTCTTTTCCTGAGACCGCTCTATACTACCGAACATTTATAACGGTTCCGCGCCGCGGTTAAACCGTGAACACTTGAAGAGTTAACAAACTTTCGCGTTTATATGTAGGTTATATTAGATATAATATTAGTAGGGATACTAGGGATTGCTTTAGAGAACGGTAGGCATTTTTAGCCAACTTCAAAATTCCAAAAAGAGGAGGTTTAGTTCTCAATTCTGTTGTATGATTGTTATTTCATAATTCCGTCATTTCTCGAGCGATATAGATAGTTTTTTTTTTGTTTGAAAGCACATATTTATTTACAGATTGATCCCATTCAGTTCAAAATCCAGTTCCAATGATGGGATCGAAAGAACTCCTTAAAATACCTATTAAATTAATAAATAAAAAGAACTATAGAAAATAAATGAAAAAAAGTAACTATAGGCTGTATATATTATATATAGTGATTTTTGTATTTTCATCATTAAGCCAAGCATTTACATGAAATAAAGGAACATTTGATGAAATGGAACTGCTGATGAAAGCCAAAGAACGGAAATCCTCAACGAATCGTATTTTACGATTGGCGAATTGTCTTCTTCGCTAAGTTTGTTCAGCTATTTACGTTTTTAAAACAGCATTTTTGTCAAAGTCGAGAATTTGAGCTCCACAAAATTCATAAGCACACTTATATTAGGTAGCGAATTTGTATTTATTTTATTATTATTTATAAACCAAACAATTGCATAAACAGTTGCTGCAATTGCTATTTGGTGAAATCAAACTGTTGATGAAGACCAAAATGAAACTCTTCCACGACAAGTATTTTAATGATTTTAGGACTTGTTTTGAGATGCACTATATGTTCGAAAATAATTTTCAAATTATTTGCAAAAATCTTTTATAACTGTAGATCCATAAGAGCGTGGCACATATTTTTGCGGCATTCGAACAGTAACATAATTGCAGGTGACTGTACTGGCTACTAGTGATGTCGACTGTACCAGCCGGACTCGATGGAAAGAAAACACGCCGATATGAAAGTGCTCGATAGGAAATTTTTAATTGCGATTTCCACCGCCTTTAATTTAGAACGTGCGCCCGTTTGCCCGTACCATGGACATTTACCCTAAAGCAAAATGCAAAAAACACCACCTTTTTTCACTCGTAAAATTTAGTTATAAATGAGCAATTAGAGTGGCTAAGGGTAAATAAGAAAATTAACCTTTATAGACCTTAATTTTTGGGTATGTCTACCGGAAAGAGTGGTTGTCATACTTGCAACCTGAAAAAGACAGTTATAATTGGCCCTTATGCCGTGCAGACACGTGCTGGTCATCACGTCACCAGTAATCAGAATCACACGAACATCATGCAAAATGTACCATCCCCCTTAAAGCCTTTGCTACACGGTCGCCGACAAGCCCCCAGACCGCGTGGCCTTGGTCCGTCCCGGACCGTGTAGCTGTAGATAGTTGTTTCCAACAAAATTTGACCAAAACTGACTAAGGTCAGACCAAGGTCAGACGGTTAGTAGGCTTGTCGGCGACCGTGTAGCAAGGGCTTATCTGACTGTTCGTAAACCTTATTACAAAACGCATAAGGTCCACCGATGGACAGTTGGTGTTTGTACAACTGTTCCTATTTACAATAAACCAACTTAACTAATCAGTCATTTACATTTTACATTCCATTGTATACCTAATACGACTTTTGTCTTGCAAACTATTCCGTTTGCATATTATAACCATGACGCGATAAATTAACTCCTGTTTCCAGTTTAAGCCAAAACTTGGTATGAAAACATGTGAACAGCAACTTCTAATAGCGGTCACGTTTTGGGCGCATACATCACACGTGATCATCTATGGTAACGGCACCAATCATGAGACATTTAAAAGAAAATTTGGAGTATTTTTGATAGACATATACATATAGATTTTAGACAGAGATATATAGATATTTCACAGACACCTTTTGTCTTTTTTACTGCGGACGGCTAAGGTGTGGCTGAGCAATGGAATGCGCTCCCGCCATCTGTGTTCCCTGAGAATTACGACCTCGGTCTCTTTAAACCGAGAGTGAATACTTAGGCTATTACTGAACCGGTGACCTCCATCAGGGTTTGTCTTCACTTTCCATCAGGTATGACTAGGGCCAATCGCCGACCAGAATAATAAAAAACCTTGTAAATTTCTACCGGTTTTCGCGTTTAAAGACTTTAAAGTTGACTTTTCTATTCATATTTTATTTTATATTTCAAGTGTCTAAGAATACGGGGCTATAAAATCGAAATTCGCAAACTGCGGACATTTTTATCTTTCACTCTAATTACACCCTTCATTGGAGTAAAAAAGAAAGATCCCCGCAATTTGCGAATTTCGGTTTTCTCGGTAGCCCCTCTGTAGTCGGCTAACTTAGAGCGGTAAATGAAAACTAGGTCCTTATAGTAAAATTTAATAATAAAAATATATAGGTGCCTACCTACAATAAATAAAACTATTATCCGTCAGTAGTAGGTCTTTTTGTATGTCCGACGAGATGCGCTCACCACGGTACCCGCAGACATTGCCAAATGCGTTCGAGTGGCGTCGGTAGGGGACAGTAGGGGTACACGCCACTTCTGCATTTTCTTCCAATAACTTTGAGAAACTTTGCCCGCCTCATGAATAGACTTCACAAGGACCAATAAAAAGTCCGAGCGAATATTCACATAATTAAATCTAGGCCGGTCTACCCGTATTATGAACCGTGTTTTAAATAAGTTTTTTGTAATCATTTTGGATAGAAGTTTTTTCACTGACTGCAAAAAGCGGCCAAGTGCGAGTCGGACTCGCCCATGAAGGGTTCCGTATTTAGGCGATTTATGACGTATAAAAAAAACTACTTACTAGATCTCGTTCAAACCAATTTTCGGTGGAAGTTTACATGGTAATGTACATCATATATTTTTTTTAGTTTTATCATTCTCTTATTTTAGAAGTTACAGGGGGGGGGGACACACATTTTACCACTTTGGAAGTGTCTCTCGCGCAAACTATTCAGTTTAGAAAAAAATTATATTAGAAACCTCAATATCATTTTTGAAGACCTATCCATAGATACCCCACACGTATGGGTTTGATGAAAAAAAAATTTTTGAGTTTCAGAGTATGGGGAACCCCAAAAATTTATTGTTTTTTTTTCTATTTTTGTGTGAAAATCTTAATGCGGTTCACAGAATACATCTACTTACCAAGTTTCAACAGTATAGTTCTTATAGTTTCGGAGAAAAGTGGCTGTGACATACGGACGGACAGACAGACGGACAGACGGACAGACAGACAGACAGACATGACGAATCTATAAGGGTTCCGTTTTTCGCCATTTGGCTACGGAACCCTAAAAATGCAGAAAGAAAAATCTTTCAACAGGCAACTAATACTCATTGATGTAATTCTAACAAACCCAAACACAATTAGGTGGCGTTGTTTTATAACAGAGTGCCTGTAACAGGCTCCTATGTCCATGCAACATCCGATCAGCTCGGTGGTAAGTAATATTGCATTGGCACCCGTGCATTTATATACAAGTTTTTATTCCTGGTCCCGAAATAAAATTATCCTGTAGCCAGCAGAAAGTGTTATTTTCCCGCAAAATAACTGAAGCGCGGTGCAACCTTCACAATCCAAAACGACATAAGTGCTCAATTGAGTTTAAAGTTGCATATGCCATATTGCACCCTTTAGCGATGCAGTAAGAATCAAAGTTGCATACAGTGTACTCGATCTGCAAACAATGAAGGTTGTAATATTTAGGTTTTCAAGTGTAAAGTGGGTCACGGTTCGGGCAAACAAAGGTATTCCTATAACTTGTTGTCATTGCCTCAACGAACCATTAAAACTAGATCTGAGGGTCTACCGCGAACCACGTTTGACGTGTTGCCTCATGTCACACTTACGTCTACGAATTTACAAGTGCGACAGAGAGGCAACACATCGAGCATCGGGCATCTTTCTCTGTCACTCTTATTAGGCCTTCATTGGAGTAAAAGAGAAAGATCCCCGCAATTTACGGTTTTCGTGGTAAGCCCTCACCTCGGTCTCTAGATTTTGCAAACTATGTGCATGAGTGTGTAAGGATTTGAAATTCTTAAAAAATTCATTATCATTACCCAACTTATAATAAAAGTCAAGCGT
The DNA here is from genome assembly GCF_948474715.1 of Cydia amplana. Taxonomy (NCBI): domain Eukaryota; kingdom Metazoa; phylum Arthropoda; class Insecta; order Lepidoptera; family Tortricidae; genus Cydia; species Cydia amplana. Next base: position 200,994 of record NC_086077.1, read on the forward strand.
CAGTCAATCGTAAGGATAAAAAACCGGACAAGTGCGAGTCGGACTCGCCCACCGAGGGTTCCGTAGAAATTAAACATTTTTTTTCTTTTATATACACAAATTAGGTAATTATATAATTTTATTTTCATTTTATTTTGATTTCCGGTTGATGTACGGAACCCTAAAAACAAAATGTGACGGAACCCTTGGGGTGCGAGTCGGATTCGCTCTTGTCTTAGACTTAATTCTTAGAGCATAATTACTTAGGTCTTGAAAATTGTGATAAAACTGATAAAATAAATAAATAAAATATAATCTTTATTGCAACTTTGAGTTATTACATAACATTGGTACCTGATAAATAATATATCTTACGATATTTAAGAAAATCAGTCAATATTAATGTTTCTTCCATCAAGTTCTATTATAGAACTTGCTTTCTTATAGAGCTTGCTTGGCGCTTTTTTTCATCTTCATATAATATGAAGATGAAAAAAAGCGCCGTGACTCCAAAAAGCTACTTCAGGTCTTAATTATGTCTGAGGAATCCAAGGAATCCACCTTCCTGAAAAACCAAAGAGCCACCATAAAAGATTACGCTCATTTAACTTCCCCTGACTGACTCACCTGAGACGATGTATGGTTTGCTGTGGGAATATAAGCCCGGCTGTAAGTTGCGATATTTGCAGTGCAAATCAGGGCACCTTGTTACGGCTTACGGCACGAACCGACAGACAAACATACAGAGCTAACACACACTAAGCAGCTGTGCTTTCACAAAAGCACGATGGTTAAAAGTTATGTAATATCTAGTAGCTATATTATAATTTACTAGTTTTTTGCTTTGTGCGCGGGGCCCGAGGGCCCCGCGGTGTGCGTGTTGTTGTTGTTGTTGTTGTTGTTGTTGTCGTTGTGTAGTTGTTGCTGTTGTTGTTGCTGTAGTTTTGTTTTCCAAAGGGAAAAAGAAATGAAGTAGTACTTTTGCTCGAAAGAAAAGGTCCGCATGCGAGCATTTCATTCCCGCAGCTCGGCCTTCGGCCTCGCGTGCTTGGGGACTGGTAAGGGACGCTCCGGGCCTTCGGCCCTACGCGGAGCTCGGCCTTCGGCCTTCGCTGGGTTTCGAAGCTCAGCGTCGGGCCTTCGGCCCGCCGCTTCGCTTATTAAAACACTCGGGGAGGGTTGGTTTTGCTTGGGAGCGTAAGCGGGAAGTTGGAGCTCAAACACGACCCAATAGTAAAAGTGGCTTGACAAGCTCACGTCGGGCCTACGGCCTTCGGCCTTCGGCCCGCCGTTTCGCTTGTCTAAGCCACTTTTACTATTGGGTCGTGTTTGAGCTCCAACTTCCCCCTCTCGTGTGACGCTTCGGGCCTTCGGCCCTACGCGGAGCTCGGCCTTCGGCCTTCGCGAGCCTCGGCGCTTCGCCGCCGGGCCTTCGGCCCGCCGGCTCGCTCATCAACACAGTTGACTCGGTAGAACGCTTGGAAGCACTTCATTCACGCAGCTCGGCCTTCGGCCTCGCGTGCTTGGGGACTGGTAAGGGACGCTCCGGGCCTTCGGCCCTACGCGGAGCTCGGCCTTCGGCCTTCGCTGGGTTTCGAAGCTCAGCGTCGGGCCTTCGGCCCGCCGCTTCGCTTATTAAAACACTCGGGGAGGGTTGGTTTTGCTTGGGAGCGTAAGCGGGAAGTTGGAGCTCAAACACGACCCAATAGTAAAAGTGGCTTGACAAGCTCACGTCGGGCCTTCGGCCCGCCGTTTCGCTTGTCTAAGCCACTTTTACTATTGGGTCGTGTTTGAGCTCCAACTTCCCCCTCTCGTGTGACGCTTCGGGCCTTCGGCCCTACGCGGAGCTCGGCCTTCGGCCTTCGCGAGCCTCGACGCTTCGCCGCCGGGCCTTCGGCCCGCCGGCTCGCTCATCAACACAGTCGACTCGGTAGAACGCTTGGAAGCACTTCATTCACGCAGCTCGGCCTTCGGCCTCGCTTTAAATTACTGGGGGTCGCACGCTTGGGGGTCGGGGTGAAGGCTCCGGGCCTTCGGCCCGTCGCCGGGGTCGGCCTTCGGCCTCCCGGCCTGAAGCTCGCCCTTCGGGCTCGCTTAACACACTTTTTGTATTGGATTTTGCTTTGTCCGTCATTCCCGCGGCGAGGCCTTCGGCCTCGCCCAAAATTACTGGGGGTTGGACACGCCCGGACGCCCGGGGTGAAGCTCCGGGCCTGACGGCCCGTCGCGGGGTCGGCCTGCGGCCTCCCAGCCTGAAGCTCGCCCTTCGGGCTCGCTTAACCTACTTGGAAATTTGACTTTTGCCCCCGCCCGCGCCGTTTTGGACTTTTCCAAAAAATTTTTTTTACATGGTAATCTTGGGCCCCCAGGCTCGCCGCGTGCCAAATCTCAGCGCGCTCGGACCGACTTGAAAAAAAAAAAAAAAAAAAGTCGGCCATTTTGAAAATTTTTAAATGCAGTTGCACTTCTCTCGAGGCCCTCTATGACATTTGGTCGAGCACCCCCCGCCCATCTCGCGCCGTTTAAGAGTTGCCATACAAAATAAAAGTGGCCAGTTTTTCCGCAATTGAAACATTTTTGGAAAAATTTTTTTTTCATAGGAATCTAGGGGACCCCGAGATTCCGTGACCGAAATCTCAGCGCGCTGGGACAAACTTGAAAAAATTAAAAAAAAAAAGTCGGCCCGTTTGAAAAAAAAATGGCGGCTTCAAAAACTGCCCAGGGTCCTCTATGACATTTGGTCGAGCACCCCCCCTCTAACCCCCACCGTTTGGCCGGGCCGTCAAACATTTTTCGACCCGGGAGCCGGATCCAAAAATCCATATTTTTCTGGACCTACAAATTCCGAGCTCTGTACGAAACTTTTTTTTTTTTTAACCTAACCCTCACAGTTGTCAAATAAAACATATATATGAGAAATCAGTGGGGATGTAGCTATATATAATATTAACTAGTTTTTTGCTTTGTGCGCGGGGCCCGAGGGCCCCGCGGTGTGCGTGTTGTTGTTGTTTGTTGTATTGTTGTTGTTGTTGTTGTTGTCGTTGTGTAGTTGTTGCTGTTGTTGTTGCTGTAGTTTTGTTTTCCAAAGGGAAAAAGAAATGAAATTGTACTTTTGCTCGAAAGAAAAGGTCCGCATGCGAGCATTTCATTCCCGCAGCTCGGCCTTCGGCCTCGCGTGCTTGGGGACTGGTAAGGGACGCTCCGGGCCTTCGGCCCTACGCGGAGCTCGGCCTTCGGCCTTCGCTGGGTTTCGAAGCTCAGCGTCGGGCCTTCGGCCCGCCGCTTCGCTTATTAAAACACTCGGGGAGGGTTGGTTTCCGCTTGGGAGCGTAAGCGGGAAGTTGGAGCTCAAACACGACCCAATAGTAAAAGTGTCTTGACAAGCTCACGTCGGGCCTACGGCCTTCGGCCTTCGGCCCGCCGTTTCGCTTGTCTAAGCCACTTTTACTATTGGGTCGTGTTTGAGCTCCAACTTCCCCCTCTCGTGTGACGCTTCGGGCCTTCGGCCCTACGCGGAGCTCGGCCTTCGGCCTTCGCGAGCCTCGACGCTTCGCCGCCGGGCCTTCGGCCCGCCGGCTCGCTCATCAACACAGTTGACTCGGTAGAACGCTTGGAAGCACTTCATTCACGCAGCTCGGCCTTCGGCCTCGCGTGCTTGGGGACTGGTAAGGGACGCTCCGGGCCTTCGGCCCTACGCGGAGCTCGGCCTTCGGCCTTCGCAGGGTTTCGAAGCTCAGCGTCGGGCCTTCGGCCCGCCGCTTCGCTTATTAAAACACTCGGGGAGGGTTGGTTTCCGCTTGGGAGCGTAAGCGGGAAGTTGGAGCTCAAACACGACCCAATAGTAAAAGTGTCTTGACAAGCTCACGTCGGGCCTACGGCCTTCGGCCTTCGGCCCGCCGTTTCGCTTGTCTAAGCCACTTTTACTATTGGGTCGTGTTTGAGCTCCAACTTCCCCCTCTCGTGTGACACTTCGGGCCTTCGGCCCTACGCGGAGCTCGGCCTTCGGCCTTCGCGAGCCTCGACGCTTCGCCGCCGGGCCTTCGGCCCGCCGGCTCGCTCATCAACACAGTTGACTCGGTAGAACGCTTGGAAGCACTTCATTCACGCAGCTCGGCCTTCGGCCTCGCGTGCTTGGGGACTGGTAAGGGACGCTCCGGGCCTTCGGCCCTACGCGGAGCTCGGCCTTCGGCCTTCGCAGGGTTTCGAAGCTCAGCGTCGGGCCTTCGGCCCGCCGCTTCGCTTATTAAAACACTCGGGGAGGGTTGGTTTCCGCTTGGGAGCGTAAGCGGGAAGTTGGAGCTCAAACACGACCCAATAGTAAAAGTGTCTTGACAAGCTCACGTCGGGCCTACGGCCTTCGGCCTTCGGCCCGCCGTTTCGCTTGTCTAAGCCACTTTTACTATTGGGTCGTGTTTGAGCTCCAACTTCCCCCTCTCGTGTGACGCTTCGGGCCTTCGGCCCTACGCGGAGCTCGGCCTTCGGCCTTCGCGAGCCTCGACGCTTCGCCGCCGGGCCTTCGGCCCGCCGGCTCGCTCATCAACACAGTCGACTCGGTGGAACGCTTGGAAGCACTTCATTCACGCAGCTCGGCCTTCGGCCTCGCTTTAAATTACTGGGGGTCGCACGCTTGGGGGTCGGGGTGAAGGCTCCGGGCCTTCGGCCCGTCGCCGGGGTCGGCCTTCGGCCTCCCGGCCTGAAGCTCGCCCTTCGGGCTCGCTTAACACACTTTTTGTATAGGATTTCGCTTTGCTCGTCATTCCCGCGGCGAGGCCTTCGGCCTCGCCCAAAATTACTGGGGGTAGGACACGCCCGGACGCCCGGGGTGAAGCTCCGGGCCTGACGGCCCGTCGCGGGGTCGGCCTGCGGCCTCCCAGCCTGAAGCTCGCCCTTCGGGCTCGCTTAACCTACTTGGAAATTTGACTTTTGCCCCCGCCCGCGCCGTTTTGGACTTTTCCAAAAAATTTTTTTTACATGGTAATCTTGGGCCCCCAGGCTCGCCGCGTGCCAAATCTCAGCGCGCTCGGACCGACTTGAAAAAAAAAAAAAAAAAAAGTCGGCCATTTTGAATTTTTTTGAATGCAGTTGCACTTCTCTCGAGGCCCTCTATGACATTTGGTCGAGCACCCCCCGCCCATCTCGCGCCGTTTAAGAGTTGCCATACAAAATAAAAGTGGCCAGTTTTTCCGCAATTGAAACATTTTTCGAAAAATTTTTTTTTCATAGGAATCTAGGGGACCCCGAGATTCCGTGACCGAAATCTCAGCGCGCTAGGACAAACTTGAAAAAATTAAAAAAAAAAAGTCGGCCCGTTTGAAAAAAAAATGGCGGCTTCAGAAACTGCCCAGGGTTCTCTATGACATTTGGTCGAGCACCCCCCGCCTAAGTCTTACCGTTTCGGCGTGCTCCTATGCAGAATCGTGGTCTTCCATACAATCCAAAAATCCATATTTTTCTGGACCTACATTTTCCGAGCTCTATACGAAACTTTTTTTTTTTTTCACCCAAGTGCCACAGTTTTCAAATAAAAGTGGTCTATTAGAAATCAGTGGGGATGTAGCTATATATAATATTAACTAGTTTTTTGCTTTGTGCGCGGGGCCCGAGGGCCCCGCGGTGTGCGTGTTGTTGTTGTTTGTTGTATTGTTGTTGTTGTTGTTGTTGTCGTTGTGTAGTTGTTGCTGTTGTTGTTGCTGTAGTTTTGTTTTCCAAAGGGAAAAAGAAATGAAATTGTACTTTTGCTCGAAAGAAAAGGTCCGCATGCGAGCATTTCATTCCCGCAGCTCGGCCTTCGGCCTCGCGTGCTTGGGGACTGGTAAGGGACGCTCCGGGCCTTCGGCCCTACGCGGAGCTCGGCCTTCGGCCTTCGCTGGGTTTCGAAGCTCAGCGTCGGGCCTTCGGCCCGCCGCTTCGCTTATTAAAACACTCGGGGAGGGTTGGTTTCCGCTTGGGAGCGTAAGCGGGAAGTTGGAGCTCAAACACGACCCAATAGTAAAAGTGTCTTGACAAGCTCACGTCGGGCCTACGGCCTTCGGCCTTCGGCCCGCCGTTTCGCTTGTCTAAGCCACTTTTACTATTGGGTCGTGTTTGAGCTCCAACTTCCCCCTCTCGTGTGACGCTTCGGGCCTTCGGCCCTACGCGGAGCTCGGCCTTCGGCCTTCGCGAGCCTCGACGCTTCGCCGCCGGGCCTTCGGCCCGCCGGCTCGCTCATCAACACAGTTGACTCGGTAGAACGCTTGGAAGCACTTCATTCACGCAGCTCGGCCTTCGGCCTCGCGTGCTTGGGGACTGGTAAGGGACGCTCCGGGCCTTCGGCCCTACGCGGAGCTCGGCCTTCGGCCTTCGCAGGGTTTCGAAGCTCAGCGTCGGGCCTTCGGCCCGCCGCTTCGCTTATTAAAACACTCGGGGAGGGTTGGTTTCCGCTTGGGAGCGTAAGCGGGAAGTTGGAGCTCAAACACGACCCAATAGTAAAAGTGTCTTGACAAGCTCACGTCGGGCCTACGGCCTTCGGCCTTCGGCCCGCCGTTTCGCTTGTCTAAGCCACTTTTACTATTGGGTCGTGTTTGAGCTCCAACTTCCCCCTCTCGTGTGACACTTCGGGCCTTCGGCCCTACGCGGAGCTCGGCCTTCGGCCTTCGCGAGCCTCGACGCTTCGCCGCCGGGCCTTCGGCCCGCCGGCTCGCTCATCAACACAGTTGACTCGGTAGAACGCTTGGAAGCACTTCATTCACGCAGCTCGGCCTTCGGCCTCGCGTGCTTGGGGACTGGTAAGGGACGCTCCGGGCCTTCGGCCCTACGCGGAGCTCGGCCTTCGGCCTTCGCAGGGTTTCGAAGCTCAGCGTCGGGCCTTCGGCCCGCCGCTTCGCTTATTAAAACACTCGGGGAGGGTTGGTTTCCGCTTGGGAGCGTAAGCGGGAAGTTGGAGCTCAAACACGACCCAATAGTAAAAGTGTCTTGACAAGCTCACGTCGGGCCTACGGCCTTCGGCCTTCGGCCCGCCGTTTCGCTTGTCTAAGCCACTTTTACTATTGGGTCGTGTTTGAGCTCCAACTTCCCCCTCTCGTGTGACGCTTCGGGCCTTCGGCCCTACGCGGAGCTCGGCCTTCGGCCTTCGCGAGCCTCGACGCTTCGCCGCCGGGCCTTCGGCCCGCCGGCTCGCTCATCAACACAGTCGACTCGGTGGAACGCTTGGAAGCACTTCATTCACGCAGCTCGGCCTTCGGCCTCGCTTTAAATTACTGGGGGTCGCACGCTTGGGGGTCGGGGTGAAGGCTCCGGGCCTTCGGCCCGTCGCCGGGGTCGGCCTTCGGCCTCCCGGCCTGAAGCTCGCCCTTCGGGCTCGCTTAACACACTTTTTGTATAGGATTTCGCTTTGCTCGTCATTCCCGCGGCGAGGCCTTCGGCCTCGCCCAAAATTACTGGGGGTAGGACACGCCCGGACGCCCGGGGTGAAGCTCCGGGCCTGACGGCCCGTCGCGGGGTCGGCCTGCGGCCTCCCAGCCTGAAGCTCGCCCTTCGGGCTCGCTTAACCTACTTGGAAATTTGACTTTTGCCCCCGCCCGCGCCGTTTTGGACTTTTCCAAAAAATTTTTTTTACATGGTAATCTTGGGCCCCCAGGCTCGCCGCGTGCCAAATCTCAGCGCGCTCGGACCGACTTGAAAAAAAAAAAAAAAAAAAGTCGGCCATTTTGAATTTTTTTGAATGCAGTTGCACTTCTCTCGAGGCCCTCTATGACATTTGGTCGAGCACCCCCCGCCCATCTCGCGCCGTTTAAGAGTTGCCATACAAAATAAAAGTGGCCAGTTTTTCCGCAATTGAAACATTTTTCGAAAAATTTTTTTTTCATAGGAATCTAGGGGACCCCGAGATTCCGTGACCGAAATCTCAGCGCGCTAGGACAAACTTGAAAAAATTAAAAAAAAAAAGTCGGCCCGTTTGAAAAAAAAATGGCGGCTTCAGAAACTGCCCAGGGTTCTCTATGACATTTGGTCGAGCACCCCCCGCCTAAGTCTTACCGTTTCGGCGTGCTCCTATGCAGAATCGTGGTCTTCCATACAATCCAAAAATCCATATTTTTCTGGACCTACATTTTCCGAGCTCTATACGAAACTTTTTTTTTTTTTCACCCAAGTGCCACAGTTTTCAAATAAAAGTGGTCTATTAGAAATCAGTGGGGATGTAGCTATATATAATATTAATAATCAATTGACAGGTACACAAAGGAACCTATGGCCTAGGACATATGGACTAGATTGACATAAAGTTATAAATCCGTTTTTAGGGTTCCGTACCCAAAGGGTAAAAACGGGACCCTATTACTAAGACTCCGCTGTCCGTCCGTCCGTCCGTCCATCCGTCCGTCCGTCCGTCCGTCCGTCCGTCCGTCCGTCCGTCCGTCCGTCCGTCCGTCTGTCACCAGGCTGTATCTCACGAACCGTGATAGCTAGACAGTTGAAATTTTCACAGATGATGTATTTCTGTTGCCGCTATAACAACAAATACTAAAAACAGAATAAAATAAAGATTTAACTGGGGCTCCCATACAACAAACGTGATTTTTGACCGAAGTTAAGCAACGTCGGGCGGGGTCAGTACTTGGATGGGTGACCGTTTTTTTGCTTGTTTTGCTCTATTTTTTGTTGATGGTGCGGAACCCTCCGTGCGCGAGTCCGCCTCGCACTTGGCCGGTTTTTTAAAACTACTGGTTAATAAAAAGATAAAACACAGTTGCAAAACTGACTACAGACAATTATTTAAATTATGTAATATTTTACCAGTGGGATTAAAACTCAAATATATGTTAGCTATAAACAGTCATGGCAGTCAAGAACACAGGGATCTAGTCAAACATAGTCATAACACCAGAGCATTAACGATAGGACACTTAAGAAACGGTTACCCTATTTACTGAATACTTTGCCCGCGGACATAGTAAAAGAGCCCAAAAAAAGTAGAGAAAAGAGTCTTAAAATGTATCTCTTGAATACACTATAGGGGAATGTGTTGCCCTATAGAGCCTAGAGTATTCATGACATTACCTAGTATTATAACTCCCAATGTAAGCCTATTACTTATAACATAAATTTATTTAAGTATAGGATAGTGCGACTCGACAGTCAAACAAATGCAGTTTTGTGGAGCTTTATCCTGTAAATTATTAAAAAATGTGTAACTTTAACAAATAACTGTAATAAATAACTAAAAAATAAAAATAAAACAAAGTAGAATAAAGGGAAGTGAGTTTTTTAACCTAAGTAATTATAATTTCAGCCGGCGTCATCGTCATTTAAATATTTCCAACAGTTTGTTCGAGATTATCTGCTTGGCATAAATCAATAGAGGTCAGGTTTCAACGAAATCAATTCGGGGCAGGATTTACTTTTAAAATCATTTCAATATTTATAACGAGCTGCTCCCTGATGACCGCAAGTCACAAGAGTCCGCGGATTCAGTAGCTGTATTAAATATTTAAGCAATACTGTTAACAGTTTATACACATTATTATTTACGAAATCAAGACTTAATCATCCCGCATGTTGAATGGCGAGCCTTGCCCGACCGCGACCGACACATTCCTTTATTGCTACTAATCGCTCCCGCTGCCGCTTGTCGCTCCCGCTGCCGCTCACCACACAGACTGCATACTGAATGGCGAGCCTTGCCCGACCGCGGCCGACAAATTCCTTTATTGCTCCTAATCGCTTCCGCTGCCGCTTGTCGCTCGCGCTGCCGCTCACCACACAGACTGCATACTGAATGGCGAGCCTTGCCCGACCGCGGCCGACAAATTCCTTTATTGCTCCTAATCGCTTCCGCTGCCGCTTGTCGCTCCCGCTGCCGCTCACCACACAGACTGCATACTGAATGGCGAGCCTTGCCCGACCGCGGCCGACAAATTCCTTTATTGCTACTAATCGCTTCCGCTGCCGCTTGTCGCTCCCGCTGCCGCTCACCACATAGACTGCATACTGAATGGCGACCCTTGCCCGACCGCGGCCGACAAATTCCTTTATTGCTACTAATCGCTTCCGCTGCCGCTTGTCGCTCCCGCTGCCGCTCACCACACAGACTGCATACTGAATGGCGAGCCTTGCCCGACCGTGGCCGACAAATTTCTTTATTGCTACTAATCGCTCCCGCTGCCGCTTGTCGAACCCGCTGCCGCTCACCACACAGACTGCATACTGAATGGCGAGCCTTGCCCGACCGCGGCCGACAAATTCCTTTATTGCTACTAATCGCTTCCGCTGCCGCTTGTCGCTCCCGCTGCCGCTCACCACACAGACTGCATACTGAATGGCGAGCTTTGCCCGACCGCGGCCGACAAATTCCTTTATTGCTACTAATCGCTTCCGCTGCCGCTTGTCGCTCCCGCTGCCGCTCACCACACAGACTGCATACTGAATGGCGAGCTTTGCCCGACCGCGGCCACAAGGGCCCTCTATGGATTCGGAATTTATGCCGCCCACTTAATAATGAGTTATTTCACGTCTCTTCGTATACTTGTACGATTTATAGCATTTTCTGTATATGTTTATATAAGTTACCTTAGTCTTAACCGTATTCCTTTGTAGGTACTTAATTACTTATACATAGTCACTGCTACCTCACTAGAAACACTAAGAAAAGTGGAAAAATAGTATAGGCGTCCAAAAGTCGTGCCCAACGCTTGTATGTGTAGTTTAGCAAAGTGTACGCGCGTGGATCTGGCTAGGTTCAGCTCGTAGCCTCTTGGAGCGGGTTCAGCAGCAATAATGTAGACGACGCCTTTCGTTTAAAATACGTTTAATTACCAACTAGTACAGTTGTACAGAAATAAGAAGAAAAGTAAGTATATATAAAAAAAAGGGCACGTATGCGTGCATCTAGTAAGGTGGTGAATAGCGAATGCCTTGAGTGGGGATCGGCTCCTCCGTAGCAACATGCTCGACCAATCACAGGGGCTGTAGATGTCGTGATATCGGCGCTGATTGGCTGCCGATGATCCGATACGTGTACGGTAGGCTGCGTAAGTTGCATTGGGTACGGTCTCCCACATAAGTTGCCTTGACATACTCCCGGCCTTGGAAACTGGTGGTTTACAAAACGTGATGAATATGTGTGATGACGTAGCTAACAGTCTGGCTGAAGAAGCGGGCACAGTTTCGAGAAAGCGCGTCTCACAGTTCCTCCTGAAGGCATTCTTACGTCGGCCACTCTCGAGACGCCGTCCTTGCCTGGATACGTTTTGACGATGCGGCCTAAACTCCATTTGAGCGGGGGAGTATTGTCTTCTTTTATGACGACGAGCGTGTTTTCTTTAAGGTCGTCAGACTGGAACCTCCATTTCGATCGGGCTTGTAGCTCTGTCACGTACTCTCGCGACCAACGACTCCAGAAATGCTGACGAAGCAGTTCGACTCTCTGGTAACGCGTTAACCGATGCTCAGGAACGTCGCTCAGGCTAGCGCACACAGGTGCAGTTAGCGGACGACCAATCAAGAAATGCCCTGGGCTAAGCGGTAAAAAATCGTTGGGGTCGGATGACATAGGAGAAAGTGGTCTAGAATTAAGCAAGGCCTCAATTTCGGTCAAGGTCGTACTTAATTCTTCAAATGTCAAATGTGCGTTGCCTACAACGCGTCGCAAATGGTATTTACAACTTTTAATACCTGCCTCGTACATCCCACCGAAATGACTGGCATACGGCGGGTTCATGCGAAATTTAATTTTCTGAGATAAGGCGTACTCTTGTATATCGCCAGATATACTTGAAAGAAATTTTTCGAAATCGTTCATTAGTCCGACAAAGTTTTTTCCATTATCGCTTATTATTTCAACGGGTTTACCCCTACGCGATATAAAACGCTTTAATGCTAACAAGTAACCATCAGACGAGAGGTCACCGACCAGTTCTAAATGAATAGCGCGCGTTGCTAAACATACGAATAAACAAATATATGATTTTATTAATTTCGCACCCCTTCCTTTGCGATTCAAAATAAGCACTGGACCACCATAATCCACGCCGCAGTATATGAACGGATACCCTGGTTCCAAGCGTTCGCGAGGCAGATTGCCCATGATAGGTGTCAATGTTTGACCTTGCATCCGTTTGCACGTGACACAATCATGAACGATCTTCCGTGCTAAGTTTCTAGCACCTACTGGCCACCAGGTTTCCTTTATGGTAAACAACAACAACTGTGGCGCCGCGTGCAATAGTCGCTTATGTTCGAAACGAAATAATAACAGAGCTAAATGATGTTTACACGAAATTAAAATAGGGTGTTTTTTCTCGTAACTAAACTGGCTAGCATTATCTAAACGGCCGCCTACTCTTAATACGTTAGTATTGTCAAGAAATAAATTTAATTTAGTAAGGTTTGAACCGAGTTTGTTTGTTAACATCTGTTTATGTGATAAGCAATTATGCACATCTCGGTATGACTCATACTGCGCCAGCCTAGCTAGCAACAGAACGGATTCATTCAACTCGTCTACACTTAATGACCCAGTTTTTTTGCTAAGTTTATTGCGCGCATTATAAATAAATCGCAAAACATAGGCCGCTGCACGGCTAGCACATGATTACCCGCGGGATAGCTCGCGCCGCGAGAGACGGCAGTCGCCCGTCACAAATTTCTATCTCTATCTGTCAATTCCTCGATTTTGGCAGCATGAGTTCGCACATCGAGAAAAGAGTTCCACGAGAGAGAGCCATCCCGCGCGCGACTTAGCCAATGTGGCCATTTATACATGGAACAAACTTTTCATTCGTGGCAACACTGAATCGGTAAAATAATAATCGGATAAGTAATGAATAGTCAGCCTTAGAAACGGACGTCCCTAGTCACGATAACTTTGCCTCTTTCTCGCAGTATGAAGAATAAGAAATAGCAAATATTATTTTTAAGTCGAAAATGTCAGTGTCAATACTGTCAATCAAAATTTGATTCGCTTTGTCGTTACAAGTTGGAATATATTATTATAATTATCTAAAGATTACCTACCTAATCATTAAAATACAACTCCTTACGAATAATTGGCGTTTTGTTAAAAGTTTTGGCTAACAAAATACCATCTTTACGAAGAAGTCAAGTTGTAAGTACTTACGTACACAATTCAATCTTCATAAAGCTCTTTTCCGTTGTCTTTTGCAAAAAAATTACATTCCTTTTAAATCTTATTTACAGACTAAATATCTTATGCTAATCCCCGACATATCTCCCTTATGGCTGGCTAGCCGCTGCATTGCTGGCTTCGAAGATAGATTGAATGACAATCATGCACAAGCCTATCATCAAACACGGAGGTATTCTCTACACCTAAGCATGCTGCTGCTAACCGCAGCCCTCCTGCCATCACGGAGGACATAGAAGGGCTCAAGTTGGGAGCCTACTCCGTGCAAGGACAGTCGAGTGTTGATAACACTTCTCAAATAATGTGACTTTTAAATAAATACTACCAAAAACTTTAAATGATTTTATTTACTTTGACCTTTTTGAGATAGGTACTCAGATTTAAGTACGATTCGTCGGAGTCGGAGCGCATTTCACATTTGTATGCCCAAAGCCGGTCGGCTGCTTGCGGATCGGATGGCTCCGGACGGATTCTATCGCTTCTGCCACACATTATGTAAATAGGTACACTGAAAAAGCATTCCGGCGCGGCCCAACTCCAGCCGGTCGGTGGGAATCGTAACTTAAGGATTAGGCTAGTACCAACTCGTACACTACATAGTAAGTATTACGGCTGTGGTCTTCTGTGAGGTGGAGTTTGAGTTGAGCTGCCAGATTCATTATTTGCATTCTTTGTGGAATGTTGTTTCACAAAATTTCGTCTAAATCGGTTCGGCGGATTAAGCGTCAAGAGGTAACATATAGTCAGCAGCAATAGTTGCTAAGCGGGCGAGGTGTTCAAAATTACCTTGACGCGCTCTTATTCTCTTAACAATAAAGTCGCGTCAAGATCATTTCTGTATAGGTACAGATTTACTTTTGCATTTACTTATTATAAGTGAGGTTGATCGCAATATTCAGGTCGGGATTGTGTTGTTTATATCCCACAATGAATGGAAACACCTAAGGAGCGACATAATATAGGTTGTCAACAATAATTGCATGTAAAAATACGCGTGTAAATATAACGGGTTAGCACTGATTGATAGCACGTAATTGTTTCCCGGATTAGCAATGTAATATTTTTGTATCAATTATTTATGTTTCTATTAATTATCCCCCAGTCAATTCGCCACCAAAGGTTTGCTTTGTTGATGTGGTCGTGATCGTACAATCTTAGGCTTAGATTTTTTTGTCGGATTTTCGTTTAACTTAAGAGAACAAACAAGTCATTGTGAAAAAATATAATAATTTTGATATTAATGGCATGATCATGAAACTCAAGATTCAAATTATACTTAAACAAAAAAGTGTTGTAGTATGAAATAAATATAAAATATGGAAAATTATCTTTCTTTTAGAACAAAAGTCAACAAAACTTCGACCAAATGCGCTTGTCGCCAAACTCAGTACCGGGAGCAAACCCTAGTCGCGACCCTCTAGCCTCGAAGACAATTTCTCTCATTTTGACGTTCAAACGCGGGACATTTTGTCTCCCATAGTACACTCGTGCTACGATTTTCGAGAGTATCCCGCGTGGAACTGTCAAACGACAAAATTATGTCGCTTTGACATTTGTCCGCGAGACAGCGGGTTGTCGCGCGGCTCTTATGCTACCGATTCGCGAGAGAGCTCTATGTCGCGGCATTTTCTCGCCTGTCGACTGTCGCGCCCATCATGTGCTAGCCGTGCTGTGCGCTGTAAACGATTGAATTGAGAAAATCTATGGAAAGAAAAACATCCCTCATTGTCACGATTAGATACACAAACAAGTGTAACATTCGCCTTTAGCTCGGGTAAATCGTCATTATTTTGTAAGTCAGAGTTAGGCTCGAAATTTATATCAAGAAGGAATTCTGGGCCTTGTCCCCAAAATGTAGAAGACCACAACGAATTTAACGGCCGAGATCGCGAAATCAAGTCAGCGGGGTTGTTTTCGCTTCTTACGTGATGCCAGGGATGATTTTGCGTTAGATCGTGTATTTCGGTAACCCTATTTTGTACAAACGTTTTAAGCATGTTAGGTGGCGTGCGTAACCAACTTAACACTATTGTGGAATCTGACCAGAAAACCACTTTTTTAAACTGACTGCGAAGTGAACTACCTATTTTTGCATACAGTCGTGCCGCTACTAGAGCCGCACATAATTCTAATTTTGGCAGGGTCACTGGTTTTATTGGGGTCACCTTCCCTTTTGCGCATAATAACCTGACTGTGACACTGTTATCATTATCAATAGCGCGAACATAAGCGCACGCTCCATATGCGGTTATAGAACTATCACAAAAAATATGCAACTCTAAATGTTTAGGATTGTCACTTAATACGTAACGCGGAATGCGAATTGAATTTAAATTCGAAAGATCAGCGACAAATCGTGTCCATGCCTTTGCGATGTCATTTGGGACCGGGGTGTCCCAATCGGCTTTTAACATCCACAACCTCTGTAAAAGTACTTTCGCGATCATAATAGTTGGGCTAAGCAAGCCGAGAGGGTCGTAGACTTGAGACGACACCGATAAGATAATGCGCTTTGTTATCGGCTTAGAATTTATTTCAAATCTAGTGTGATAAAACAATTCATCAGAGCGGTTATACCATCCTAACCCTAATGTTTTATTTTGTACGTTTTCACCTAATGATAACTCTTTGGACGAGTCCATTGATTCGGTAAATTCATCAAAATCGAAATTAAAAATCCATTTACGCAATGGAAAACACCCCGACTGCAGGACCTTGACGACCTTTGAACAAATTTGTTTTAATTTATCCTGGCTAGGGTTGCCACAAATAAGGTCATCAACGTAAAAATCATCATTGATTACGCTGGCTATTTCAGGGTCATCACACTCTAGCGCTAACTGCTTAAGGCACCTACAACTTAAAAACGGGGCGGAATTCGTGCCATAAGTTACAGTTTTCAATTGGTATACTTGTAGGGGGTCAGACGGACTTTCCCGCCAAATAATTAATTGCAAGTCGCGTTGTTTCTCGTCGACCAGTACCTGGCGGTACATTTTTTCGATGTCCGCACACGCCACGTACTTGTTTTCCCTAAAGCGCAATAGTATGGATAGCAAATCACCCTGTATCGCGGGGCCTACAAATTGCAAATCATTAAGTGAATATCCTGACGTAGACGCGCAACTACAGTCAAAAACGACTCTAAGGCGTGTAGTTTTGGCGTGTTCACGAAACACGCCATGATGTGGCGTAAAGTAGTGTGGCGTACCATACGAATCTACTGGCGCCATGTGACCTAAGTCGCAATATTCCTTAATAAAGTCGCTATACATTTTTTTATAATTCGGATAACGTTCTAACCGTTTCTCTAATGCGAGGAATCTATGTTCGGCTTGTTTGCGCGTATCGCCTAGAACCTCCGGTGACTGTTTGAACGGAATGCATACACAGAACCTACCGTCGTCGAGGCGTTTAGTGGTCTGCATGAACAAATCCTCACAAATACGTTCATCCTCGCTGCGCGATTCGTTAACCCGTTGACTTATCGGCGCGTCTTCGAGCTCCCAAAACTTACGTAACTGTTCGTCTATAGAAACTTGCATGTCTATCGTTTGCATAAAATTACATACAACGTTAGTGTTCTTCGTATTTTTGCGTGTATTATACGAATTACATGTACGCCCGGATACGAACCAGCCAAAATGCGAATTTTGCATTACCGATCCGTTACTTAGGCGAATAATACCTTCTTGAACCACGTCCCAATATCTATCTGCCCCTATTATTAGGTCTATCGGTTTTTTCTTATAAAAATTGGGATCCGCGAGTACGATTCCGTCCGGTATAACGAATTGTTCTTTGCGCATATTAAGGTATGGCCGCGGGGGGGTTACGCGTTGTAATACTAAACACTTAATGCGCGTAGAATAAGTGCTAGTTACGGATCTAATGCCAATCTCACAAAAATGCACGTCCTGTGAGACCGGCACCTCCCCGACGCCATATAAACTTCGTGTGGACTGTATAGCGCGCGCGTTTAATTTATCGCATAATGATTTAGATATAATGCACCGTTCGCTCCCATTATCGAGAAGCGCGCATGCCTTCGTAATGTTACCTAAATCATCGACTATTTCAATGATAGCGGTTGTCAACAAAACCGGTTCATCGAATTCATCGGATTCATCGAGTGATGCCTGTGCGCATTGGACATCTGTGTTTAAATTAGACACCTGACCGTTGTCAATGTGTGCGTGATGTGTTATAGAATAATTACTTGATTTATCGGTGGAAGTATGGGGCTCATTAGGTTTATTTTGGCTTGCATTCGACGTGCCGGGACAACTATTTGTACTGATAACAGCAACTTCATCGCGGTGAATAATTGAGTTATGTTTTTTGTCGCATTTCCTACAAGGCCCATACCTACACGAATCAGCTGTATGACCAGTTCGCAGACAATTTTCACAAAGGTTTTTATCGCGTACTAATTGCAATCGATCCTGCATATTCAAATCAAGAAACGCCTGGCATGAATATAAAGGATGTTTCTCACTACACATCGGACATAATTTAAATTGTTTTTTGAAAGGTGTTTTCACCTGCGGTTTTTCCGTCGCGACATTGCAATGCACCTTTGGTGTATAATTACTGTTAGCATACTTTTTTGTGTCTTGCGAATTGGTCTTACTGTGCGTTACGATTAAAGTTTCAAGCATGTCTGCCCTGCCTCTTAAAAATGTTATTAAATCGTCAATAGTTAATTTTGACTCAGTTGAATCGGCCGACAAGGAACCTTTATGCTGCTCCCACTCTCGCTCAGTGGTGGAATCTAATTTAGAAACGATCATATAAATAAGTAAAGTGTCCCACGAGTCTACAGGCTCCTTTAGGGCTTTAAGAGCGCGTATATTTTTTAACACGTTATCTATTAGTTTCCTTAGCAACACCGGTGATTCCTTTTGCAGCGTTTGCATTGAAAATAAGGCCTTTACATGATTATGAACAAGTAAGCGGCTATTATTATATCTATTCAATAACAATTCCCATGCGATATTGTAATTGTTGGTTGAAAATTCAATTGAGTCTATAACTAATTGCGCGCTTCCCGTAAGTGACGATTTAAGATAGTGAAATTTTTGAATGTCTGAAATTTCTCGCGAGTTGTGTACTAATGATGAAAATGTATCTCGAAAGGCAATCCAGTGTTCATGTGAACCGTCAAAGCTAGGCAACGAAATAGTAGGTAATTTTACCGATTTTAATGCAATCGCGGATTTTTCGGGATCGATTTTAACCTCGTCCTTTACCAATTTTTCAGCTTGGGCCATTATACTATAATACTCGGCTTCAAACTCGTCTCGCGCGTCGAGTTGAGAGTCCAGTTCGGTTTCGGGAAGTGCATCTTCAATTTTCGACTGAATATTATTAAATTCGGTATAAAGACCCGTAGCGCCTTGAGTACGAAGCCTAACTTCGGCCATTTGATGAACGGATAAACCTTGGTCGAACGTTTCTATATATTTAATGAATTTAGTGAGTCTGCCTTTAACAGAACCTCTCTTTTTAATAAGATCTTTTAACACCTTATCTTCCGCCATGTCGGTAGGATGTAAGAAGCTAGGTACTTACAGTTATCCGGATTAGGTACTTATAGCTCCCTGCAACTGCCAACGATGCAGCTACCGGCCTGGCGACCTTTGCGTGTAGGCAGATCACAAAGACGTCACGTTACAACCACTGGAATTAAAATATGAACACGTGTGTCACAACTGTAATGAGACAGGGCCGCTATTCTTGATTGGTTCGCCTTACCAAAGCACTGAGTAGCTGCCGATGGCTATCTTTGCCGATTGCGTTACTCTTGCCAAGTATCCTTTGTAGCCACGTTGCTGGTTGCATCCGGCTCGAAGGACCAAATTATGTACGCGCGTGGATCTGGCTAGGTTCAGCTCGTAGCCTCTTGGAGCGGGTTCAGCAGCAATAATGTAGACGACGCCTTTCGTTTAAAATACGTTTAATTACCAACTAGTACAGTTGTACAGAAATAAGAAGAAAAGTAAGTATATATAAAAAAAAGGGCACGTATGCGTGCATCTAGTAAGGTGGTGAATAGCGAATGCCTTGAGTGGGGATCGGCTCCTCCGTAGCAACATGCTCGACCAATCACAGGGGCTGTAGATGTCGTGATATCGGCGCTGATTGGCTGCCGATGATCCGATACGTGTACGGTAGGCTGCGTAAGTTGCATTGGGTACGGTCTCCCACATAAGTTGCCTTGACACAAAGCACTTCGTCAGTAGAAAAAGGTGCAAAATTTAAAATGTATGTATTCATTATCCATACTCCAAAAATCTCCATACTTACCTATTTTTACCACCAGTGTGTACAATTCAGTCCCATACATCATCCGTTCCAATCGTTTTAAAATGCAGGACCACCGACCATTTGTCGGAAAGTTTAAACAAGCCATAAACAATCCGACCAATTGTTTCCAGCGCACATAGGCAGCCGTAACTTTGGGCAAAGTTTCACTATTCGCTGGAGCAATGTTTCACTGCGATTGAGACCAGAGGGGCAAAAAGCCGAAACAAATGGCGCGTACGCCGAATGCAGCTAGGGCTGACTCTGCTTAAAATTTCAATTTTAATATATTATTGAAAGAGGCCGTACCTTATTTTAATCCCCATTTACTGCGGAGTAAAGACATTTCATGGTTTCCGCTACCTACTCGTGTATACGCCCGTGATCTCACTATAAGTAGTGTCTACAAGCCATTGTGACATGAAAATTCGCTATACGCGATAGAATCCGTTTCCATAGTTTTGTTTCAAGAGTAACTATCGCAGTAACCAACGACACTATTATGTTGAAATTAAATTCAACTTTTAGTGCGAGGAATCAACCCTGTGCGCCTTTATAAGATTGATTCGGCTGAACAAGCCCGTAAGTAAATAAAACGCGACCGACGGCGCTCCATGTGTATACTGATGCTGCAACTTCACTTGCAACTATTGAACAGGTTGATTCTAATTTAACGATTTGTTAGGGTTTACAACTGGTTTTGATAAGTGAAATGAATGAAATAAAAACAGCAAACGACGCAATATATTAATCTCAGATTGACGTTAGCAATACCAATGCTAATGTATTTAGGCACTATACAATATTGCAAAAACTTCTATAAACCCATTTCAAGTTGCCGTCAGACGCGAGACGGGGCTTGTAAAACAATTTCAAAATAAAATCCTGGCTTACCCCGCAGTGCTGCTATGGTTGCGTAATATCCTCCATTTTTTTTTAAATAAACTCGTTGCAGGAACTTTGAAACGAAGTGTTTAGGGAATAGTAAAATAAGAATTTAACAATTTAACACACTCAATCTCAGATTAAACATAAGCTTTATAAACACTGCAAAAAACGTTTAAAAACCAAACTGCTGCTTCCAAGACTTAGTGCAAACTTTTTTAATAAAACAAAATTCAGAAAATAATCCGGTTTCAGGGGATATTTGATAACCGCTTCTCCGTGCAAACGTACTCTACCATTTTCCTCTATGTTACTGACATCATGGAAATGATTATTATGGTACTTAAGATTTAGGAGCCTAAAAAATCCATATAATTATTATAAATTATAATTTAAAAAATCTAAAAATCTAGCGACATAGAACCCACGCGTAATAGGACCAAAGGTCTAGAACATCTACCCGCTGATTTAAAATCTGAAACATCGGACGAAACATTTAGGCGCAAACTCAGAAACCTTTTATTGAATAACCCTATGTACTCCGTTAAGGAATTTATGGATCTTACAATTCTTACATTTGCGTAATATAAATTTTATTGCCTTATTCAACTGATATATTTCTGTTATTAAATATTTTTATGGTAATTACTCTTTATAATGAAAAATTTTCATATATTTCATATTTATATTTATTGTGAATTACTATCCTGACGATCCTTTTTGGGAGATAAAATAATTATTAAATTGTATAATGGTTTATGGAATTCTTGCATGTTAGTTTTTAGTTTTTGACGATTGTGATGTAAATTCTTATAATTTTGGCTTAGGCAAAATGAAATAAATAATCTTATCTAATCTAATCTAACGAAGCTATGGTTTATGTTAATATCCAGAGAGGAAAATGGAGACTAAGTTTGTAAGGAGATTACGGAGAAGGGATCGTTCGTTATCCTCTTAATCTAGATTAACTTAAGCACTATAAATACTGCAAAAACCTATAAAAACCAAGCTGCACTTCCCAGACATACTGAAACTTTAAAACAATTTCCGAATCCTGGCTTAACCCGTCTGCCATTGTCGCGTAATTTCCTGGAAGCACCCGATTACCCGCCTGTATAAAAATTATCTGGCGTTGGCGCCGCGCCAGGTGCATGCAAATTTGGCGCCACGGAGCGCCATGCAGCGCCGTGTGCACTCGTGAACGGCTTAAGCCCAGTGTGGGATTAAAGAAATTGCACAATAAAAGCGTTGCGATATTATAGATGGCGATGATGGCGTAGGTACAGCCGCCATCATCAGATATATCGGATCGGCCGAGATGCTCAAAAATATCTGAACACGACTCTAACGCCTTGACAATAGAGGCATGTTCAGATATTTGTGAGCGTCTTGGCCACTCCGATATATATGATGACGACTGTACACCCAGCAGACCAGCTGTAACATTATAATACTTATATACGAATAATTTTCATTTATAGTGGTGTCAAATTGTCCATGTTATTTTCTAGCTCGATATAGGTACTTATGTTACTAAAGCAATGGGACATTCGAACCGCCCTTTAACCAGAGCCTAGGCTCGAATCCTTGGTCAGTTTTTTTCGTCTATGAATGAGTAGTAGCGTTCCATATAGTGGTCAGATCAGAGCTAAGTATTTATATTTTGAGTCAAGGACCAACCTTCTACTTTCCCTAAGTGTAAGTAAGGCCTGAGTGGACGCTCGAAGCGGAGCGTTCGGCGTGGCGTCGGGCTCACAAATAATTTGAGCAGCGTGCACTAAGGCCGCTCCTATACGCTTGCATTTGTTTAACATGCACGCCGCACGCCCCGCCCCGCTGCACGCCCAACCCGAGCGTTTTATCTATTGTGTAACCTTGCAAGATAGAAAGTATCTACGCTCGTATCATAGACGCTACTTAATCTCCGTAAAAAATCTTTCGAATTGGTCTACATGAAACGAAGAATAAATGCAAGTTTCTGCCTTATAAAAGCTTCCTTATTTTTTCCAATAAAACAAAATGATAAAGTCTCCAGCTTTATTATCAAGTTACAAGCTCGGTAGCTTCGGCATCCGATCCTGCGGAGGTCAACTCCCATCCCTGCTGCCGCTGTTCTGTGGTCATCAGGAACGGGTCCAGACACAGCATGCGGTCGCGCTCGTCCTCCCATCCACCCGCCCCGCGCGGCACTGTCTCTGGATGAGAGACTCGGCCTACGCCTGTCGTTATATACGCTACTCGCACGCGCGTGGGAAAGAAGTTGGTGAAAACCGCTAGCGCTTTATCTGCCCCTTCACGCCCGCTAGCGTACTCTCGCGTCGACACAACTCTAGGCAACATACTCGCTACCATATCAACGTAACCACGCGGCCGGGACGCGAACGCAGCTAGCAGCGAATAGCTCCAACTAGCATCGTTGTATTGACAGAAGTATGACGCTGATGCTTGCAGCTTCTTAAAGAGGGTTAAATTGAACGCCAGTCCTGATTCAAAAGGCGGCTGCCATGGCGCGACCGTTAACAAACTATAATCAGCTTTTGTAACTGGTCTTCCAAGTGAAATAACTTCTGCTTCAGGATAATACGTGAACGCTCGTTGCGCGTATTTGAGCGTATGCAGCAAGTCTGGTGCGACGTAATCGTCTTCTTGAAGAAAAAGCACTAGACCCAACTTATGATCAATCAAAGTGTAGCGGTTAAAGAGAAAACTAGTAGTCCACCACCAGTGTTGTTTTTCTTCGGCAGCGATAGCAGCCGCACGCGAACGGTTGAAGTCTACTCCAGGGAAACGATTTGGGAATATTTGGACGGAATACGGGAAGTAAAGCTGCAGGACTCGGCAGTAGTCGACGCGTTTGACGAGCTCGTTCACAGCCTCGTCATAGAAGCTATGTGAAATTACTAGAAGAGCGTCACCAATGTTCGTCACAACCGCTAGCGACGCTAGTAACCACTGTAGACGGGCCGGGCGCCTCCCTGCCAGAACTACTATCACAGGCATCTTATCATCAACGATAGGAAATTCTGCCTCATTTAGCAGTCCATACCCTGCCTGTGCTAAATTCTGCTCCACTTGCAACATCAACTCCTGTAGCCCCATCTTTGGATTCCGTACTTTATAATCTTCATCAAAAACAATGTAATGCGAGCTTATATCTTTCATATTCTTCCAGCGATTATTCTCCTGTTTAGTGGTTAATGAAAAATATACGTAGCAAATGAATGCGACTAGTGACACTTCGATGATACATACTATTATTTTATTTGTACATAGCTCAGTTACTAAAGATTTTAATTTGTTTAACATTATTCGGAATAATAATATATTTCTCAGAAAATAAAGTGATTGTACGAAAGTAAAAATGTCAAATAAACTTTGTCAAATGTGACGCGGTCACAAAAGAGCCAAATTGCGTATGGCATGGTATGGCCTATGGTCTTAGCCTGACCAGAAGGACGAATTAAAAAAAAGAGCCAAATTGCCCGCAAACCGCAAAAAGTCCGCTAAAATGATAAAAAGAAAAAAAATAGAATTGCTCCGAGCAAACTCCATTAAAATGTAACGTTATCCATGTTCTCAATAAACTGTAACTTTACGAAAGAACAAGTTGAAAGGACAGCATTGAATGTCTCATAGCTATACTGGGTCAATCATATCTTGTCAGTAAATAGGAACAAAAAAAACTATACTCATCCTTTTCTTTTGGGTGCTAGTACTAGTGTAAGACAAAGATAGTATGATTCTCTCTGTCTATGTTTGAAATCAAACAGACCTTTGACACTCTATACTTAATAAGCGAAATACAGTCAAAAAAAAAAGTTTCAGTTGCCTTCGGCCTCGCCACTCGTTTTCTCGGAAATTCAATTTGACTAACTATCGCTTAGTTTAGAGAATTTAACAACCGGAGTCGCCTTTAAGATCTTACCCCTCTGTCCAAAACCTCGGTCAATACAATGGTTATGACTCATTGTATGGACTGACGCTTATCTGACATGGCTATTTGTACGCGTTAGCTACAACGCGTCGTGTGGCATAGCGTGCTACGTAGAGTACGTAGTAACACCCCATGAGATGAGCACACTGCAAGAACTGGCGGCGCAATGAAGGCACTTTGCCGTTGTTACGTTACGATGCTCACCTGCGGATGAAACGCTTTGTTTACTTATTTCACATTCTATCACTTTAACTAACGTACAGGTGCCATCAAATATACCTAATGGAGCGGACAAGGAGTTCACAATATCTGACCAAGCACTCTAACGCCTTGACATTAGAGGCTTGCTCAGATATTTGGCCGCTCCGATATATCTGATGGCGACTGTACCTAACGTATGCAGATTTGCTAGAGATTTGCATAGGCACTAAAATAAGTACGGTCAGCATCAATAATAGTAGATTAGACTACGCGTCAAAAATGTCTACCATTTTTTAAGGTACCGTGGCTTCAGCAATCAGAGATTTTGAAAAATAGTATCACCTTTTTCAGATCGTAATTAATACATTGCCAAGAAATAGCAACCATATTTTACTATTAGATTCTGTGCGACAATAGTCGTAGAATGTACCTATTGGATCCCATAGATTTCACGACTTTTCTCTTTTTGCACAATGGCTCCATATTACCTACATCCAATAAAACAAAATGTTACACTTCCCACAATTTACTTATATCATGCCAGGCAGCTTGTGTTCCACAAGTTTTATTGTAACAACTGTATTATGTACCACTATGGTTCGCAATAAACGAGTCTATTCTTTTCTAAATATCTGAGCCTGCGTCGGGTAAGTTCCATTCCTAGGCTGTACTGTGGTCATCAGGAACGGGTCCAGACACAGCAGGCGATCGCGCTCGTCCTCCCATCCCCCCGCCCCGCGCGGCACGGTCTCTGGATGAGAGACTCGGCCTACGCCTGTCGTTATGTACGCTACGCGCACGCGCGTGGGAAAGATTTTGGTGAAAACCCTCCGCGCTTTCTCTGCCCCTTCGCGTCCGCTAGCGTACTCCCGCGTCGATACAACTCTGGGCAACATACTCGCTACCATATCAACGTAACCACGCGGCCGGGACGCGAACGCAGCTAGCAGCGAATAGCTCCAACTAGCATCGTTGTATTGACAGAAGTATGACGCTGATGCATGTAGCTTCCTAAAGAAGGTTAAATTGAATGCCAGTCCTGATTCAAAAGGCGGCTGCCATGGCGCGACAGTTAACAAACTATAATCAGCTTCTGTAACTGGTCCTCCGAGTGAAATAACTTCTACCTCGGGATGATACGTGAACGCTCGTTGCGCGTATTTGAGCGTATGCAGCAAGTCTGGTGCGACGTAATCATCTTCTTGAAGAAAAAGAGCTAGACCCAACTTAGGATCAATATAATTGTAATGATTAAAGAGGAAGCTTGCAGTCCACCACCAGTGTTGTTTTTTTTCGGCAGTGAGAGCGACAGCACGCGAGCGGTTGACATCCGCTCCAGGAAAGCGTTTTGAAAATAATTGGACGGAATACGGGTAGAAAAGCTGCAGGACTCGGCAGTAGTCGACGCGTTTGACGAGCTCGTTCACTGCCTCGTCGTAGAAGCTATGTGAAATTACTAGAAGGGCGTCACCAATGTTCGTAACAGCCGCTAGCGACGCTAGTAACCACTGTAGACGGGCCGGGCGCCTCCCTGCCAAAACTACTATCACAGGCATCTTATCATCAACTATAGGAAATTCTGCCTCATTTAGCAGTCCATACCCTGCCTGTGATAAAGTCTGCTCCACTCGCCACAACAACTCCTCCTGCCCCATCTTCGGGCTCCGCACCTTATAATCTTCACCAAAAACAATGTAACGCGCGTCCATATTATCCTCCGGCATCGTTTTTAAAGAAAAATATGCGTAGAAAATAAAAATAATTAGTGAAACTTCGATGATCCGTGTGGTGATTTTATTTGTACAACATATCTCAGTTGCTAATGATTTTAGTTTTTTCAACATCATTCTGGATAATAGCGCAGAATAAAAAATAGTACTATAATATACTATAATAGAGTATAATAGAATATATATTTCATCTGAGAATAAAGTTATTGTACGAAAGTAAATGTCAAATATTTTTCTCAAGCGTGACTTTACTCTTTGCGTGACACGGTCACAAAAGAGGCAAAGTGCCACCAAAGACTCCGCTAAAACGACATAAAGAAAACAAAACAGAGTTGCCTCGAGCGAAATTCATTAAAATGTAAAATAACGTTATCCATTTTCTCAATAAAATGTAATGTAAAATAACGAAAGAACAAATTGAAAGGACAGCACTGAATGTCTTATACGTAGCTACTTAATAAGGAAAACACAGTCGAAAGGAAAAAAATATAAAATTTTTAGTCTCTCTCGCCACTTATTTTTTCGGGAATTCAATTTGGCTAAGTAGCCCTTAAGTAGCCATACTGAGTGCATTACGGGCTTACACCCCCATCGTATACTTTACGAGCACAGACATATTTCTAAATAGACAGACACAACTTTTCATCACACGATTCACACGTGCGCGAGGTTTTATAACACGTATGCGATGCGGTCCGTAAATCCTAAATTTCGACATAGGGCTGTAATGAATGTAGGGGAAGTCCGGGTAAAGCGAACACCCCAGGCAAAGCGAATTCGGGCTCCCAATCCTAAACTATTCGACTTTGTCGCATCACGCGCCTATATGATGTTCAGGATCCTTCGCTCTATGAGCGGCAAACGTCACAGGGAGCGGTCGCTGTGAGCGTCGTCGGTGACGAGTCAAAATGTGTTTTTAGTGCAAAATATTCGATTTTGAAAGGTAAGTCCATTGTATGTTATTTTGTCACAGTAATTATCTCGAATTTTAATTCAAGATGCTTCTATTGCTTATTAAAGTATCTTCCTTTTACAACGCATTTCTTTTAAAACAATCCAACGGTTATTTTTTTTTTAATTCTTAATTTCTTTAACTGACTGAATGGGCAAAGTGGATCGGGCAAAGCGGATAGCGTGTTCACTTTGAATTTATTAGGTAATTTTTTTTTATTATAATATTTTGTTACAGATGGTATATAAATATCAAAAAAAGATCGATAATGGCTCCTGGCTAACAGACGTCATGGAAATGGCTATCACAACGCGGATTCGCTGTGTTAAAATGTCTTCAGAAATGCCGTGAAAACTTATGCTTATGAAATCAGTGAAAATATATCAAAAGTTATTTGTGACAGCTTTTTCTAATTAATATTATCGAAATGATCTAATGTTGATTAATTTTCACTTAGTTATTAAGTTCACTAAGATTTTATGAGTAATGTTTGTTTTGCCCGGGGGCCTGTTTCACTTTGCCCGGCACCCTGGGCAAAGCGAATAAAATATCTTTTTTTACGTTTTGTTCAAAATTGCAGCAACTATTAAACATTGGAGGCTAGTGTTGTTTTAAATTAAAAGATTATTAAATAAAGACTTATTATTGATACTTTTTTCATTTCTTCCTCGTTAATTTTCTCTGTTATGTCAAGTCAAAGGTAAAGGTGTTCACTATGCCCGGACTTCCCCTACGTACGAAACTAGGCAGAAGTTTTATTCATTTCCCTTTTTTTCCTTACAAGTGTGATGAAACACATTGTGTCGTACCACGGGCGGGTACAGGAATCACGAACTCGTTCACACTCATCGTAAATTGTGGATATGGTTATATTTTGTGTGATAGAAAATTACTAGGTAAGTACTTATACTATTTTTGTTCAGCAATGTGCATGTGATAAACCGCTTACACTAAAGCAGGCTGTATGCTTATTTGCCACCGAAGTGATATATAGGTGAACCAGGATCTATTGAGGGTGCGCCATGTTGCGGAATTTCACTGGAACTAATTTTTTCATACTACACTGAATTGTCACCCTATACATGAGAATAACAGCGCCCTCTTGACAATTATCATATATTACTGGTCAGGCTATAATACATTGCAATAGAATAGAGCTGAGCTGACAAACCGAGTGTGCAATTAAATATGATGTCAAAAGTGCTAAAATACTACGCGTTTAGCCGTTTACCTTATTTCATTTAGATATTGTCTTTTACTGCGTAGGTACAATACTAATTGTGTAGTTAGTTTCCATGTCTAGAACCAAGTTCATGTTAAATGTATGCGGATTTTTTTAAATACCCATTTTAAGTTTGTTTTATTAAATTACATCACCAGAGAGACTCTACTGGACTCTACATAGCGCGCTAGAGTGGGATTAAGATAATTCTGCATGGCATTTGCAATAATAAAGTTTAGAAATGTCCGCATTAATGTCAAATTTATATGAAATATAACGCTTAATAATGAAACTCTCTCACTTTTCTGTCATATTCAAATCGGCGCAAAGTTTAGACGAACTCTAGACTTGCTCATAAGTACTCATAACTCACATGCGATGTCTATGAACTATACATGTTTACGGCCCTAACTTTCCGCTCATCCTCAAATAAATAATACTTCCATAATGGCGCCGTAGTATTGACAGTAATTTGCTTGGCGTGCGGCGCTTTTCTGTTTAATCCACAGACTTGTCATTTTCGCGCTCGCGCTGTTTAATCACACAAGCTTGGGAAACGCCCTCGGGATAAAGGAATAATAAGAAGAATGAATTAATCAAAATAAAGGCAGAATGTCAAGACTCACAGAACTCGCAGAAGTCCTATTAACTTAAATTACCTATATTTTGTTCGATTAGGCAATTTAGGTATACCCAATGATTCTGGCGGTCTAACATGAGTTTCGTTCTCGCGCGCGACTCACGCTAGATGCTAGACCGCCTGATGTGATGTTGTAGCAGTTTTATCCCAGAATTACAGAACAGTAGGATAATTTGGGGCAAGGCAATATAGGTAACTGTAATTTTAGTATGTTTATAGATTTTTCCTAGTAAAAGCGAGATTGATAATTATATGGTTTTTATTTGATAATTGTTAAGTTTGGAAATAGTTCCTCATCTAAGCGCTTTCCCGGTTGCATCCTAAAAGATCCTAGGGCCCGTTTGGAAACCTAATCCTAATATTAACGACATTAGTCCAGTTTACCCACGATGTGTTCTAGAAAAAAGCGGCCAAGTGCGAGTCGGACTCGCCCATGAAGGGTTCCGTATTTAGGCGATTTATGACGTATAAAAAAAACTACTTACTAGATCTCGTTCAAACCAATTTTCGGTGGTGGTATGATGTACATGGTAATGTACATCATATATTTTTTTTGTTTTATCATTCTCTTATTTTAGAAGTTACAGGGGGGGGGGGGACACACATTTTACCACTTTGGAAGTGTCTCTCGCGCAAACTATTCAGTTTAGAAAAAAATGATATTAGAAACCTCAATATCATTTTTGAAGACCTATCCATAGATACCCCACACGTATGGGTTTGATGAATAAAATTTTTTTGAGTTTCAGTTCGAAGTATCGGGAACCCCAAAAATTTATTGTTTTTTTTTCTATTTTTGGGTGAAACTCTTAATGCGGTTCACAGAATACATCTACTTACCAAGTTTCAACAGTATAGTTCTTATAGTTTCGGAGAAAAGTGGCTGTGACATACGGACGGACAGACAGACGGACAGACAGACAGACATGACGAATCTATAAGGGTTCCGTTTTTTGCCATTTGGCTACGGAACCCTAAAAAACAGCAAAGGTAAATAGAGTCAGACCACGCTAACTCTACACTGTCAATGAAAATGACAGGTCATTCTCACCGCGGACATCGAAATTTCGTTATCTACCTTCCTATCGCTCTTGCATATTCGAGCAATAGAGAGGCAAATATTAGGCAAACAAAAAAACGAAGTGGTTTGCAGTAGGCCCTCAGGGCTCCTCGTCAGCTGTCGCTGACCCTTGTCAGCGGGATTAGACGTGTAACCTTGACAGGAGACAGCACCTGCCAGTGACCTGCCACTCCTGAAATAAGGAGTATTACAATAAGGGTCAACCAAATATTTAGGGAAGCATTTAAATGTCTATACACGTTTAAATGTCTACATATACACGTAGGAATTATTTGGGTTATGTAGGTACCTACTGTGGAGAGGCATTGCCAAAAAAAAATTCCATGCTCTGCTCTGTTGTTATTTACTAGTTTCGGATTTTCGGTCCGATTTAGATTTAGCACCCTCTATGGTACTTATTAAGTAGGTACTACGGTTGTGTGATCTTAAGTACCTACCCACCAGTGGCGGCGCGTCAAACATATCCATTAGGCAAGCCGGGGATAATTTGGCTTACATATTTCCTTGACAACTCTGCTCAAACGTCCAAAAACAGGCAAGCCGGTGGGAATCGGCTTTTATGGACGCGCTGCCACTGGACCTACATAGGTAGGTAGGTATACAGGTACTTAATCCCTTCACGTATCGCGTATCGACTTTATATAAATAAACATGTAGGTATACATTTTATTTTATACTTGTAATACAAGTAAATAACTAACTATTTTGGCACAGTGATCCAAAAAGAATCTTGGCCTCGGAAACGAGAGTTTGCCACCTGTCCCCATCCTGCGCAACTTCCTGCCAGTTACTGACGAGAAACGAAACTGCTGATCCTCCGCCACACTGTCTTCCCAGCGATACCTGTGCCGACCTACCGGACGGCGACCAGTCGGTCGTCCCAAGCACGCCCTCTTGACATCCCGATCCTCTCACATTCTGAGTACCCACGGGCACCTGGACTGAACCGGCGAAGTCCGTGGTCTTTCCTTTCGCCGATGATTTTGGGCTCGGCCACTTACTCCTCGATCTCAACATTTTCCCGGATCCTCCAGGTGCCGTCATCTCTCTGAATGGCTCCCAGGCTAGTTTACATTCGCGGCTCGAGGCTCGGCTCGCGGCTCGTCTCGTGGCTCGCCTCGAGCGCGTAAGCACGTCGAGCCATGAACCATGATTACACACTCGCCTCGTGGCTCGTCTCGTTTTTTTTTTTTTTTTTTTTTTTTTTTAATTAGTATGCAGTTTGGTCGACCTTGTGACCAGCGACTGCTCTTGTTGGGAGAAGATTGGTAACGTGGCCGTAAGGGCCACGTCACCACCAAGGACGAAAGGGAAAGGAAATTCACAGGAGTAAGAAAAGAGAAAAGCAAGAATAGAGAAGAGAAGAGAAGTTAATTTGTAGCAAAAACAATAACGCTAGGTACAGAATGTTTTGAGTTGTACAGAAGTTTTGAGTTATGAGTTCCTGGTCTTTTCCCAATGGGGGCGGGTAGAGTAGTACCCCACAGGTCTGCGCAGGTTAGGTTTGTAACGAATAGTAGGAGAATTATTCCCACTATTCGTCACAAACCCGCCTTTGTCAATTTCTGCCTCTCTTATTTGGTCCAACGTTGTTTGATCGTCTGGATCCAACAAGACATGCCTCGGGCGACGCACACGTTTTCTGGGCGGAAGCTCGGGAGTGTACTCCGAGGCATGACTTATTAGATCGTTGACGTGATTGGACGCTTTGTCAAAGTAGCGTCTGCTCAACACTTTAAAGTGTTGAGCCACAGTTGTCAGTCTTAAGTCCTTGTGCAAATCATTGTTTCTCACATACCACGGTGCCCCGACCAACTTCCGCAAGAATTTGTTTTGGAGCACCTGTAGGCTCTTCAGCTGGCGGGGGGAGGCCTGGGCGAAAGCAACCGAGGCATATGAGAATACTGTGCGGATACACACTTTGTAGATGTGCAGCTTACTGCGGACCGATAACTTGCTCTTCTTGTTAAGAAGGCAGTGAAGTCGGCATACATAATAAGCTGCACGATCGCGTACTGTCTTAATATGTCGATGGAAGTTTAACCGTTTGTCTAGAACTACCCCGAGGTATCTGGCCTCATCTCGCCATGGAATGGGACGATCGAAGAGGGTGATGTTGGAAATGGATGATATTAAGGATTTATATAATGTAGTGCGTGAAAATATGACCCCTACACTTTTGTCCGGATTGACTTCAACTCGCCACAATCTGCACCAATGCCCAAGAGCATCAGATGCAGACTGCAGGAGTTGAGCAACCCGAGCAATACAGGGGGATGTGACATAAATTGCCGTATCATCGGCAAACAGAGCATAATGAGTGTCAGGAAGTTTTGGAATGTCGTTGATGTAGATGGCGAAGAGAGTTGGGGAAAGACATGAACCTTGTGGGACGCCGGCCTTAATTGGATGAAAGGCGGAACGCGATCCTTCTACTTTATAGCGAAAACATCTGGCTGTGAGGAAGTTCTCTATCAACCGGACAAGCCGATTGGGCAATCCAATATTGTAGAGTTTGTATAGCAAGCCCGGATGCCACACCTTATCAAAGGCCTTCGCTATATCAAGGAAGATCGCTCCAGTAGGGATCGCATGGCGCCCGCTAGTCATCCAAAAGAGGATGTGCTCCACAAGACGGTGAACTTGATGGACACATGAATGACTAGCCCTGAACCCGAATTGTTCAGGTATGATGATGTTATGAGCAGAAAGATGAGTGTGAATACGGGTAAGTATAATGCGTTCATAAAGCTTACCCAAAGTTTGAAGAAGACTGATCGGGCGGTAACTAACTGGGTCCGTACGGGGTTTACCGGGTTTGGGGATGCCAATGACGTCAGCCTCCTTCCAACATGATGGGAAATGGCAGTGGATGAGAGCAACGTTGTAAATGATGAGTAGGAGAGAGAGGATTCTGTCGGGTAGCGTTTTGATTAATTTATTGGTGATTCCGTCAGACCCAGGAGCCTTGCGTAACTTGAGTCTTCGGATCTGCATCTTCAGTTCCGTCATAGTTACCTCGGGGAGCGGTGTCAGTTCGAGTGGGGTTGTGGCCTTCTGAGTTAACTCCTCAGTTACCATTTTAACATGGTTCTCGTCAGTCGGCTGATTACTTGGAGAACACTGACCTTCAAGGCTAACAGCCAGACACTCAGCCTTCTCCGAGTCATCAAAAGCGGGTCCTTGTCCGTCAGGTCGAGTCAACGGTGGCATAGATGCAATGCCGTCCGTTTTTAGAGATCTCACCAGCCTCCAGAAAGCCTGATGGCTAGGTGTGATCTCTCTTAGTGTGCTGTCCCATCGCTCGTTCCTATAAGAAGCCAGCTGCCGCTTCAGATGAGTCTGAATGCGGTTTAAAGCGTTCTTATTAGAAGGAGACGGGAATGCGTCGTATGCCCTAGTGGCAGCATTTTTCGCCCTCACCAGTTCTCTAAGATACTCTGGCAAGCGCCAGCGTTGTTCCCCTCCATTAGGAACCTGCCTGGAGCAGTTATTAATAACTGTACGAAGACCACTGGTGAGAGATCCAATTGCTGCGTCAGTCTGCTCGACAGTATAGATGCCATTTAAGTCAATGTCGTTGAGTGGAGAGTCATGTCTCTCGAGAGATTTGCGCACTTCCTCCCAGTCAGTAATAGACTTAAAGGAAGGTGCGCTATCTGGGTCAGGTCCGAGCGCTATGATTAATGGCCTGTGGTCGGAAGTCAGCTCATGAACGACCTCGATGGCGCGAAGACGAAGGGACACACCCTTGAAAAGAGCAATGTCAAGAATTTCAGGTCTGTGTTCAACTATTGACGGAAAATGAGTCGGCTCCATTGGAGCTATTATGTCAACGCCAAGATTGTCAGTCAGTCTGTACAGTAACCGTCCATTAGTCATTGTTACATTACAGTTCCAGAGCTGATGTTTGGA
The DNA here is from genome assembly GCF_948474715.1 of Cydia amplana. Lineage (NCBI taxonomy): Eukaryota > Metazoa > Arthropoda > Insecta > Lepidoptera > Tortricidae > Cydia > Cydia amplana. The sequence continues at coordinate 234,959 of NC_086077.1, forward strand.
GTTGAGGTCTCCAGCCAAAATGACCGAGTCATCAATCCCAAACACAGCTTCCAAATCAGCCTGACGAACTGTTTTGTTCGGTGATAAATAGGCAGAGATAATGGTGATAGGTCTGTGACCCGTAAGCGCAATGCGACATGCTGAAACCTCCAGATCAATCAAATTTGGAATGTCAACCGGTGAGGCATGTAATGCGCGCCTATAATAAATGAGGGTACCACCGCCCTTGTCAGAAAGCCTATCATTTCGGATAAGAACGTAATTGGCTATACGTGGATCCCTTATGTTGGGTTTCAGGAAGGATTCCTGAACCAAAAAAATATCAACATTATGTTCTTTGAGGAATAGAGCCACTTCATCTCTTTTGTATCGAATACCATTTGCGTTAAAAACGCCAATAGTTAGCGATTTAGGTTTCAGTCGAGATCTTGTGTTCTCCATTATGGCCTATTAAGTAATTTAATCGCCTTGAGTAGAGCGGCATGTTTGGCGAGAAGAGCAAGTTGCTCCATCGGAGAAGACACTCTGCGAAACTCGGCAGCGAGTTCGCAGACCTCTTCAATATCGATGGAGTTGGCTAGGTTGAAAACAAATCGTAAATCTGCAGTGAGATCCTCACTGGAGGTTGAACAAAGAGCTCTCGTGTTAGAGCGTGAAGCAGGCTTAATGGTCGGTGCTTTAAACTGTGGAGTTTTAAAGGTACATGAAGTTTCCACTTGCGGGACTATGGGGGTAGAGGAGACTCTCAGATTGAGTGGTGTATTGGGCAGGTCTCTGTGTGACGAAGAAATGACTACTGGATTTGTCTGAAGGTCGGGAGCTGGGTCGCAACTTCTAACTCACAAGGTGGGAAAGTCAGCCGGGTTGTAGTCAAAGTCACGATAGTTATTATTTTTAGTACTATTACGGGGAATACCAGCATTACGAGCATTACGCCACGGGTTTCTGGTTTTATTCGCTTGGGGTGCCATAGGACAACCACCATAGTTAGCGGTATGTACGCCTTTACAGAGAGTGCATCGCACCGGGTCCACAGATTCTTTGGTGCGTGTACACTGTCTGGTATGGTGGTCTTCAAGACACTTCACACATCTGGAAGGCAGGAAACAATATCGGGCAGTATGCCCGTAATACTGACAGTTGTGACACTGCGGGATACGGCCATTCTTATAAGGGCGTTCTACCTTCAGCCCTTTTAAGCCACAGACGTCGGAGACGTTAAAGATGTCTTTACCTTTAGGGGTTTTATCCAATATTACTAAGACCGCGTCAAATGGCTCACGTCCGCGTGCACGACGCATGCGGTGTATTTCTCGAATGGGAAAGCCTTGCCTTCTAAGGTCTTCTAGAATTTCGTCGTCGCCGATCTCAACCGGGAGGCGTTTAACGACGACTCTGAGTTGTGCGTCATCTTTGTAACGATAAGTATAGTACCCATCTTTCATAAGTTTGACCCATGCCCTATACTGGTCAGGAGTCTGAGTGGTGATCTCTATTCCACCACAGCGCCAGCCTCCCTCGTCAGAGATAGGTCGAGCACTGAGGAAACCAATCCCTCTATTATTCGCCTCCGTTGACAACTTCATCCACCGACTCTTATCCTTGAGGACAAGAACCGGAGGACGAGGAAACTTCTTTGGTTGTTGTTCATTTTGGGTATTGGGAGGAGGATTGGTCTCCTCAGCTTGAGAAAGAGGCCGTGGTGAAGGTCTATCTCCCTGATTACGAGGGCGCTTAGAATTATCATCCTCCTGAGATAAGAGAGACACAGGGGAGTTAAAATTACTGGAAGGAGATGTCAGCGATGGTGGTGTCGCAGCTTTACGCTTATTGCGCTTCCTAACGACCTTTTTAAAACAAATTGCAGTGCCGTCCAAATTAACATCAGCATCGGCGTCGGTACTAGCGTCCTGATATTCCATTTCAGAGTCGGGTCGATCTCTGGGAAGTGACTCAAAAACATTCTGACCCAGCGGTATAGAAGCTGACGAATTAGAAATCTGAGTGATCGGTCGGGAGGGGGTAGTACCAGGCAGTGTCGCCTTTGCCTCATGGGCGTCTTTATGACATCTAACAAAAGAACCAACTCTATTTAACTGATTACGGTTACGCGAGCTAGAACGACTACGTGCGGTAATTTTAGTCTTGAGGGTAGACTGTGCGACAGCCAACGGCAAAGAAGGAGAGGACTCTTTTCCTCTTGAGGCTCCACCTCCTCCATCCGATAAGAACTCTTCCATGATGTCGGGACGGTTTTGTGAAATCCAGTCCGCCAACTGGAGATGGATAAAACCTGAGTCAAAACTCAAGGTACTTGGTAAGCTATTGCGGGCTGCTCCTCCGGATTGCGACAAGGCGTCCTGCCATTTGGGGCCCTGACCGAGGGGCAGTTCAGAATCTTGTGAGTCCGTATGGGGAAAGGGTAAACTTGACAGCGATTTCCGGGGCACGGCTTCCGGGACCGTTATCGCTATGTCTTTCACATCTTGAATGGTAACGAATGCACTAGGAGATGGTGGGGTTTGGAGGGTCAGGTTGTTCGACCCTCCAATTGCACCTGGGGAGCTGTCCCCCATAGCAATGGGGTTGGGTGTATGTTTTTACAATCCAAAAATGGGTTTGCAAATTTTTCAACTTGGAGTAACGTATACGATAACTTGATGCTTAAAATATTAATTAATATTCAGTAAGCGAAGAAAATTTTTCAGTGACTTAACTGACATTTGACAGCAGAATGTGGCTCGTCTCGTGTCTCGTTAACTCGTCGAGCTAATCGATTTTATACACTAACTGCACGTTATAAGGTTTGTATCCGAATGACAAGCCGAACGCGAGTGTAAACGCAAGCGCGCAACCGCAAATTTAAAGTGATAACACACTATCGCACCGCACCGCGACCTTGGTGCGTCGCACCCATAGATGGTCGCACCCATAGGTGAGAGAGAAAAAATATATCTCTTTCTCGCCCTCAGTTATGGGTGAGACGCACCAGGTCGCGATGCGGTGCGACAGTGTGTTAACACTTTTACGTCTGCTTGAACGCGCTCTATAAAAGTAAATGCTTGAACGCGCTCTATAAATATAAATGTCATGTGGCAACACTGCTTAAGAGTTCGTTCAGAAATAATGGATAAGGCTTCTTTTGTTTACCTAATGTATTGTCCCATTCCTTTTTAACACATGGTCTATTTATAACTCTAATATTCCATGATTAACAAAAATGTGATAAAGTTAACAATATTAAACAGTAAAACTTAATAGTCATCACGTATTTTGTTTGGACAATGTTTACGTCGCGTTCATAATCCGCGTATCGAACAAGTGCTGTCAGCTGTGCTGCGACCGACAGGGCGAACTGTCAGATGGTGAATAGCAAAGGAGCGGTAGTGAGATTATTTTTAATAAATATGTCTTTTTATTTGCATTTTCACACTCATAGATAATCTTCGCGCATAGCTTTAAGCTTTAGCGTGTTTAGTTAGGTAGTGATAGTAAGGGCGGCCGCAATATGAGTTCGAGGGACCGGGACACTAAATCGCTGCAGGACAAGCTGAAAGTGTTCTTCAAGAAGGGCGCTTCGGGTGAGTTCAAAACGCGTATTTACTAGCAAAGATTGCAGTAAGTAGTTAACGTCGTGGCAGAGAGTGTATATGTGTTGTTTGGATGTTTGCAGCGCCGCTGCCGGCGGTGAACGAGCTGGTGGTGACTGCGGAGCTCGAGCGGGAGCTGCGGTCGGACGCGGCGCCCGCGCGGCGGCTCCGCGCGCTGCGGGACCTCGGCGACCGCGTCCGCATCACCAGGATACAACAGGTGACCACCAATATACTTACAACAGGCACTGGACACTGTTAAAGTAGCTACACAAAGCACAGGACCAAAAACCTTGTTTAGGGGACGTTTATCTCATGCCAGTCAACAATAATAAGAATATATAAATTACTGAGATAAAACAGATATTAGAAGATGCTAAAAATGTGACTGGCATCACCAACCTAAACATCTGATATTAGTGCGCAAACACTTCTGTCCGTTAATTTAAGAGCCTTAAAAGTGTATCATCTTTATTCCCCTATAAAAGCCCAATGTAAAAGGTACTTCACACACACATAACAATACTTTGCTTCACTGAAAAGTGAGTAATATATGTAATAATTATAATATATCATGCATAAGTCTTAGGAGACTGATATTTCTCGGCATTCCTCGGTAAACTCACAACCTCTACTTTAGGTCACCATGACACCATTTATAGTCCAAAAAATATATTTGTATACCACCTTGTACCTTTTCACAATGACAATAACATGAGATCCCCCACCAGGTTTATTGATTGTGACAATGACACAAGGATGGGAAATCAAATTCCTTACCATAGTACGATTTAGCATTACTTTTATGATAATCTCAGTAGTAGAATGCTCTGTAAATATAGACCTACCCTGCGTATTGGCAGATAGTAAACAGTCTGATGCAACATTGGTCTCGGCTTGCAACAGTTTCTAGCTGTTGTTTTTATGTCCCGAATGAATACTAAAATGTTTATTGTAGTGCCTTGATTTGTCCAACTGATCTGTCATTTTAATACAAAATATATAATCGAGGGAAGGGCTTTAGCCCCTTACACCATACCGAACGATGAACCAAATAATTCGGCCGAATATTCAGTGCGGTAAGATCTGAGCCGAACAGAAGTGTGCCAACACTCCATATTATAATGATCTCGGAACGTGTAGATTGTATTTATCTCAACGACGGCTGTGCTATACACCTAAATCGAAATGTTAGATATGTACACTGATACCTGAGAACTTGTGAGGCGAACTACCTAAGAAAGCGCAGAAATTTAAATTGATTGAAGTGACATTTTATCAATATTTTGACTTTTATTGTAATTTAACGCTCGAATATTTATTTTCATTTATTCAAGCCATTATTATTTATTATATTTTGATTTAATTTCATTTCTTTTTAATTTCAATTAATTAATTTATAACATTAGTAGCAAAATGACATTGTATAGTTTATAGAGTATAATACTAACAATATTTTATAAGGCATAGTCGTAACTACTAACAAAAATGATCCCTGATGGTCCTGAAATAAATGAATTTAATTTAACTTATATTCGGCCCATCTTCTACAGTTATATTGCTTATTACTATGGAAAAAACGGATTTCCCGAACGTTTTTGGCTCATAAAATCCGTTTGTTCTCAGGGCGGCGCGGAGAGACTATGGGCGCTGATGCGAGACCTCCTCGACGATGGCTGCGCGGAGTCGCGACACACGGCGCTCTGGTTCCTGCGCTGTATAGCCGAGGGACAGGTACGATCCTTTCTGTTAGTGTATTATGCTACAAAGTGATTTTTTGATGACCAATAATAGGGATGATGACTGATGTTGAATTTTATAACAAAATCTAGTAATAAGATAGCAAACGAGCAATTTATCACAATAATGTGGATATTAAAATAAAATATTGAAAAATTACAAATTTACACCTGACCTGAAAGTTTCAAAGTTTAAGTTTTTTTTAACTTCCAAAAACGATAAAAGTAAGGGTACCATTCGATTCCTTACATTTCATACAAAAAAATATTGTATAGCAACTATATACATAAACGCAATATTTCACCGACAAAAACGCAATTTTCTTGTTCTGTCCATACTACAAGATGGGCGATGACGTCACGGCCTCTGGCCGTTTTGTATAGGGCGTTTCGCGAGTGAAGTGCGACTGTCGGACTTTGATTACAATTTCTGACTTTTGTGTTACTTTAATGCAATGGGTCCCATATAGACATTTGATCCTAAAAATAAACCCGATCGATTGATACCATAAAAAAAATTAGTCATGTAGCCTATTGCAGTTAATTAACTAGGTATACAAAGAATAATAATTATGTATTATAATGATTGCTTCAGGAGTGTGCTGTGATGCGGACTGTGCTGTTTCGGTATCTGCGGGAAACGCACGCGCAGCATGCCGCCGAGGTAATTAATGTATTACTTAACCGGCTTGTACACCGGCGTACCCGGCTTAATCGATGTCCAATTATATGTTTACATTATGGCACCTCACTCCTTTGTTTGATTGATCCTTAGTTAAGTCACAGAATAAATAATAGTACTAAGTACAGAAGACTCACTCTCTAACAAAACGCGTCTGTTACGCTCAGCACAGATATGGCCGCTAGGTGGCGACAGCGCCACGCGCGGCTTATGGCTTTCCCCAAAATTGGGGCCGAACGGATGTACTTTTAGCTACCTGTAGCAAAGCGACGAAATCGCGGAGTGAGACACGCCTGGTTAAGTCTTAAATAAATGCATTTATTTTGCTTCTTTAGTATAAGTATGGCCATGAGAGTTGAAGTCATGAACACAGCAAAATTATGTACCTAATGACAGCAACATTTTGAAATTACTATTCTTTCTTTATACCGATAGCAAGTTTCACTCGTTTATTCATTCAATAGATATTGTTTGTGTATTCATTCACTTCAACGCTCCTGGCGATGGCCTATAATAAGGCGAAAAACGTAAACATATTTTTAACATCGACCGTAGCAATAAGTTTCTCGTAATTTACCGTACGCGAGATATCATCTGATATTTACATCTTTTTTCTGCAATGAAAAAACATACGGAGGAAACCAAACTAAAACATAATAATCGTCAATCCTCTTTTGAGAAATCAGTTTTTTTTTTCATTAGACCTAGCTAGTGCCAAATGCCATGCATTGTGGTTGCCAAAGGGAACCCCCTCCATGTAATGAAATGTAGAGCCATTCATATTTTCATAGAAATATAGACTTTTATATTGGCACTCCACACTCTAATGCCGGTTATACTGTACACGGCACTTCCACAGTCTAGTTCCGGCTGTACACACTCGTCGAGAGCCCCTCGCCGAGAGTCTCGACAGAAAACTGTGCCAATGAACACTTTCGTAGACTACAAAACACAAGTGGACATTGATGTGCACGTATCAGCTTTAAGCTGCCTGTGCATTCACATATAATAATATAATAATAATAATCAGAGAAGGGCAAGACCTAGTAAGAGCGAGACTAGAAGGGAGCAGTATGAACATACTTGTTCTGTCTGTCTCGGGGTACATCGACGAGTGTGTACAGTCGACGTCAAAGATATGTTTACACATTTGCACCTTACTTTACACCCTCCTTTGTAAAAAGGCGAAAAATGTACCGACTATTGATTTGGCCGACTAGCCGACTAATCGGCGCTCGGATAGCCGATTAGTCGGCCGACTAGTCGGCTAGTCGGCCTGATCATTAGTTTGGTCTAAGTTCGGTTCAAATGCACTAAAAAACAATCCTTTTACCCTTTCGCCGCGCTATTTATCATATAGTAACGCTAAAAAATTAAATAAATAAATCCTAAGGTTATATTTCATACGGCGACCACACAATCGGACATAAAAAAGCGACCACAAGGTCAATAATTTCGAACAGAAATTTTCGTGAGCACCCTAAATAAAAATTTGGGTAAAATAGGTAAAAAGCTTATGAAAATATGTGCTGTTTATTTCTTTTTGCCCTGTTTTTCTGTCACTTATGAAGTGCCGACTAATCGGCCATTTTTGCCGACTAATCGCCGACTACAAATGAGGCCGAATAGTCGGCTAGTCGGTACATCCCTAGAAAAATGTAAACATCTTTGATGTTGACTATACAGCTGGCATAAAACTGCAATATCGGTGATTTAGCTTGGAGCGATGCTGACGTTATTATGCTTGCAGGACGCGCCACACCGCCTCTCGTTGCTGTCGACGCTCACCAACGCTGGCAAGAACATCGAGTGCTTCGAGGAACAGGTGAGATTGAACAGAGACGCTAGTTTAGAACATAACTTGTTTGATGAATATTCATATCATAGTTTTTGCATTGCATTCCTACCTATAGGTATAAATTATAACTTAATAGTGTGCGTACTCTTATCTGACTATGTGCGCACTCTTACGTTATTTGTTTTGTTCAAAAGTTTAATGAATAGTGTTTCTTTTTGCATTGCATATCAACCTATTTAAACCCAAGAATGTTCCGACTGCACGACATAATTCGAATTTTAATCTTGAAAAATAAAAGTTGCATCGGAATTACGAAATAAGGAAATTGAACTATTTATACCCAGATCGGCGAATACCTGCTGGAATACATGCGCAGCGTCGGCGAGACCGGCCCCGCGCTCCCTGAACTGTTGGCCCTCGTCATCAACGTCGTCAAATACAACGCAACCTACTTGGACGAACACGTCGTGCACGGCATCGTGGAGTGAGTAAAACTTAATATAACCTACCAACCAACTTTTGCACAAAATATATTTTTGTTGTTTTTATCACTACTAACTACTTTGTACTTTTCTTAAGAACTGTTATTACAATTCCCGATATGCATTTCATCTGCGCGTGACGTTTATAAATTGTTTCAGCTTGGGTAAAAATGCTTTTGTATGTCCGGTTGTCCTCTGCAGGTTGTATTTCTCAACCGAGCCGCCTCCACCATGTCGCTCCAGCGATACCCTTTATTACGGCTTTTCGGTATTTTAAAAATAAAAATGGCCATGCCATGGAGGGTCTCCACTAGTTAAAAAACTTGTATAACAACTGTTTTTTTTTTTTATTTCAGTTTTAAAACAATTGTTATGGTTGTTATAAGATATTAGATAAAATAAGGTACCTACATTTATTGATAAAATTGTACAAATTTTAATACTGTGATAGGTACTCTTATATTTTAGTTTTATTATTATTTTTCTCTTAGTTTATTGTTGTATGCACAAATAGCTCTGTTTTACTCTGTAGAAAACAATTTGAATTAACATGATGTTAAAATATTTTCATTAAGGAAACTGTAAGTCTAGTTTTAAGAAAATTTCCAGTGTTATATATAACTATAAAAGACTGTTTGTTTCTTGAATAAATAAATAAAAAAAAAAAAAAAAAAAAAACTGTTTTTTCCACAGCGCGTCCTGCCACCTCTGCGCGTACTCGGCCGAAGCCGGGGCCGTAGTGTCCGCCCTGGCGTTACTTGAAGCCGTCGTGGCGTATTCGCTACTACCCAGAGCTGCGCTGCCGGCCTTCGTGGGAGCCCTGTGTCGCACCGTGAACCTGGAGCGCCACTGTCAAACTAGTTGGAAGGTAATAATAAACTACCAATAGTTTAAACTTGCCATCGGTAAAACTGTTTAATTTCATGTCAATCATTCATCAGCTCTTAGCTGTCTTCTAAATACTAATCGGTCATTTTGACTTATGTATTTGTAAGAAAAGTATGAAACATAAATCAACTAATTTAGGCTTGTAAAGATTTATGAACTGTAAACGGGGGAATATAACATAAACCTACTCAGTATGCGCATTCGTATATGACTGTATGTATAATTTTAACGTGTGCGCATACGTCTAGTATTAAGTACGTTATATCTTATTTTACTGTATGCATACTCTAAACACTCTCACATATATTGTAACTAGCTCTAGCACAGGCCCCGGTCTTTTTGGGCTGTTACTGCACACTATGTCTTTAAACGCTGGCTTCAATTAAAATGTATAATTAGATATAGTGAAAAGTTTGCTGTACATATTTAATGAATAAACAAATAAACAAACAAATAAATACTCGTATTTTACGATGACGAGTGCGACAAGAACTAATGTCATTTATCGTCCTCAGCTGATGCGGTCAGTCCTCGGCGCCGACCTCGGCCACGCCGCTCTACAAGAACTAGCGGCCGTCCCCGCCGCCGCCGCCAACAACGCCGACGGGAGCGACGCCGCCGCCGACGCCGGCGCCGTGCGTGGCGCCGTGTTCTACATCAACATGGCGCTCTGGGGTCCGCGCCGCGTGCCCAGCCTGCGCGTGTCGTTGCTGTGCGTCCTGCCGGCTCTATTACAGGTGTGCACTAATATACAGCTATCATCTAGTGCAAGGTTCTTAAACCCGGTCAAATTGGCTGGGGTGTAGTTCGCTCTTATCGGCATATGTGCGTAGCCTTATCTTACTTTGTGCGCACCTTTGTCGTACTATGTTCCCATCACATTATTATATCGTATGATTATATTTTCCTGTTTTATATGTCCATTATATTATTAGCCCTATTTTTTCATATAATTAAACATATTAAATATATATATATTTAATTTAATATATTTAATATATCATATATTTAATCATATATTTCATATATTTAATTTTTTCAGGCGGTGAGCACGAACCAGCCCGTAGTAACCTACGAAGTCATCCAAGCCATCCAGAGTCTCGTGACCCGAGCCCCTCCCGACTCGCTTTGCGCCGCCTGGGACGTTTTATTGGCCGTTCTAGCACACGCGCACAAACACGACAGTGAGTACACTTACACAAAATACGTGCGCATTCTTACACAGGTTTAGAGTGCGCACTCTTGCAAAAATGAATTTTCACTTCACACAACATGTTCATGGTGCGCACTCTTACGCAACAAGCCGTTCTGAGTGTGCAATCTTACACAACAACCTGGCCAACACACTCTTAAAAAACAAGCTGGCTCTTATAAAAGGACCCGCTTAAAACTTGCGCACAGTGGAAATTTTATTTTACTAAAATTTTCTAGAAAATTCCGAGAACAATTTCTATTTTTTGGAAGTTTTCTGCAACTTGCACAATAGATAATTTGTGTTGAAACATATATAATAGACACATTGTTTTTACAGAGAGCCTGGAGCCGGCCAACGAGCTGATCCACACCCGCCTCCACGCGCTCCTGACCAGCATCGAGCAGCTGCACGAGAGCGGCCAGTACACCGGCGACACCTGTCAGCTGCTCGACCTCATCGACGCCAGCGCGCAGGACCGACCGGTAATAGCGGCGACAGCTGACATGTACAGAGCAGCACGTAGCACAGCTGCACGAGCCCGGCCAGCACACCGCGACACCTGCCAGCTGCTCGACCTCATCGACGCCAGCGCGCAGGACCGACCGGTAATAGCGGCGACAGCTGACATGTACAGAGCAGCACGTAGCACAGCTGCACGAGCCCGGCCAGCACACCGCGACACCTGCCAGCTGCTCGACCTCATCGACGCCAGCGCGCAGGACCGACCGGTAATAGCGGCGACAGCTGACATGTACAGAGCAGCACGTAGCACAGCTGCACGAGCCCGGCCAGCACACCGCGACACCTGCCAGCTGCTCGACCTCATCGACGCCAGCGCGCAGGACCGACCGGTAATAGCGGCGACAGCTGACATGTACAGAGCAGCACGTAGCACAGCTGCACGAGCCCGGCCAGCACACCGCGACACCTGCCAGCTGCTCGACCTCATCGACGCCAGCGCGCAGGACCGACCGGTAATAGCGGCGACAGCTGACATGTACAGAGCAGCACGTAGCACAGCTGCACGAGCCCGGCCAGCACACCGCGACACCTGCCAGCTGCTCGACCTCATCGACGCCAGCGCGCAGGACCGACCGGTAATAGCGGCGACAGCTGACATGTACAGAGCAGCACGTAGCACAGCTGCACGAGAGCGGCCAGTACACCGGCGACACCTGCCAGCTGCTCGACCTCATCGACGCCAGCGCGCAGGACCGACCGGTAATAGCGGCGACAGCTGACATGTACAGAGCAGCACGTAGCACAGCTGCACGAGAGCGGCCAGTACACCGGCGACACCTGCCAGCTGCTCGACCTCATCGACGCCAGCGCGCAGGACCGACCGGTAATAGCGGCGACAGCTGACATGTACAGAGCAGCACGTAGCACAGCTGCACGAGAGCGGCCAGTACACCGGCGACACCTGCCAGCTGCTCGACCTCATCGACGCCAGCGCGCAGGACCGACCGGTAATAGCGGCGACAGCTGACATGTACAGAGCAGCACGTAGCACAGCTGCACGAGCCCGGCCAGCACACCGCGACACCTGCCAGCTGCTCGACCTCATCGACGCCAGCGCGCAGGACCGACCGGTAATAGCGGCGACAGCTGACATGTACAGAGCAGCACGTAGCACAGCTGCACGAGCCCGGCCAGCACACCGCGACACCTGCCAGCTGCTCGACCTCATCGACGCCAGCGCGCAGGACCGACCGGTAATAGCGGCGACAGCTGACATGTACAGAGCAGCACGTAGCACAGCTGCACGAGCCCGGCCAGCACACCGCGACACCTGCCAGCTGCTCGACCTCATCGACGCCAGCGCGCAGGACCGACCGGTAATAGCGGCGACAGCTGACATGTACAGAGCAGCACGTAGCACAGCTGCACGAGCCCGGCCAGCACACCGCGACACCTGCCAGCTGCTCGACCTCATCGACGCCAGCGCGCAGGACCGACCGGTAATAGCGGCGACAGCTGACATGTACAGAGCAGCACGTAGCACAGCTGCACGAGCCCGGCCAGCACACCGCGACACCTGCCAGCTGCTCGACCTCATCGACGCCAGCGCGCAGGACCGACCGGTAATAGCGGCGACAGCTGACATGTACAGAGCAGCACGTAGCACAGCTGCACGAGCCCGGCCAGCACACCGCGACACCTGCCAGCTGCTCGACCTCATCGACGCCAGCGCGCAGGACCGACCGGTAATAGCGGCGACAGCTGACATGTACAGAGCAGCACGTAGCACAGCTGCACGAGCCCGGCCAGCACACCGCGACACCTGCCAGCTGCTCGACCTCATCGACGCCAGCGCGCAGGACCGACCGGTAATAGCGGCGACAGCTGACATGTACAGAGCAGCACGTAGCACAGCTGCACGAGCCCGGCCAGCACACCGCGACACCTGCCAGCTGCTCGACCTCATCGACGCCAGCGCGCAGGACCGACCGGTAATAGCGGCGACAGCTGACATGTACAGAGCAGCACGTAGCACAGCTGCACGAGCCCGGCCAGCACACCGCGACACCTGTCAGCTGCTCGACCTCATCGACGCCAGCGCGCAGGACCGACCGGTAATAGCGGCGACAGCTGACATGTACAGAGCAGCACGTAGCACAGCTGCACGAGCCCGGCCAGTACACCGCGACACCTGCCAGCTTCTTAAAGCTTAAAATAAGTAAAGGTCATGTTAAGAACTATAAATACCGGACAAATGTGTATTTTCTGTCGCTAATGGAAATTTGATAACAATACCTAAAGTAAACATTTACTTGTGTTTTAGGTATGCACTTTTTGTAGGTCAATTGATTGATTTATTATTGTTTTTTTTTTCTCAGGAGGCGTCAGTGGTGCGGCTGATCACGCTGCGCTGCGCGACGCTGTCGCCGGCGCGCGCGGAGTGGCCGGGCGCGGCGCTGGCGCTCGGCGACAAGTTCGTGCGCCGCGACGCGAGGCTCGGCGTCAGGATGCACGCGCTGCAGCAGCTGCTCGCCGTCGTCAAGCGACACAGGTGCGTGGAGTGGCCGGGTGGAGTGGCCGTGCGCGGAGTGGCCGGGCGCGGCGCTGGCGCTCGGCGACAAGTTCGTGCGCCGCGACGCGAGGCTCGGCGTCAGGATGCACGCGCTGCAGCAGCTGCTCGCCGTCGTCAAGCGACACAGGTGCGTGGAGTGGCCGGGTGGAGTGGCCGTGCGCGGAGTGGCCGGGCGCGGCGCTGGCGCTCGGCGACAAGTTCGTGCGCCGCGACGCGAGGCTCGGCGTCAGGATGCACGCGCTGCAGCAGCTGCTCGCCGTCGTCAAGCGACACAGGTGCGTGGAGTGGCCGGGTGGAGTGGCCGTGCGCGGAGTGGCCGGGCGCGGCGCTGGCGCTCGGCGACAAGTTCGTGCGCCGCGACGCGAGGCTCGGCGTCAGGATGCACGCGCTGCAGCAGCTGCTCGCCGTCGTCAAGCGACACAGGTGCGTGGAGTGGCCGGGTGGAGTGGCCGTGCGCGGAGTGGCCGGGCGCGGCGCTGGCGCTCGGCGACAAGTTCGTGCGCCGCGACGCGAGGCTCGGCGTCAGGATGCACGCGCTGCAGCAGCTGCTCGCCGTCGTCAAGCGACACAGGTGCGTGGAGTGGCCGGGTGGAGTGGCCGTGCGCGGAGTGGCCGGGCGCGGCGCTGGCGCTCGGCGACAAGTTCGTGCGCCGCGACGCGAGGCTCGGCGTCAGGATGCACGCGCTGCAGCAGCTGCTCGCCGTCGTCAAGCGACACAGGTGCGTGGAGTGGCCGGGTGGAGTGGCCGTGCGCGGAGTGGCCGGGCGCGGCGCTGGCGCTCGGCGACAAGTTCGTGCGCCGCGACGCGAGGCTCGGCGTCAGGATGCACGCGCTGCAGCAGCTGCTCGCCGTCGTCAAGCGACACAGGTGCGTGGAGTGGCCGGGTGGAGTGGCCGTGCGCGGAGTGGCCGGGCGCGGCGCTGGCGCTCGGCGACAAGTTCGTGCGCCGCGACGCGAGGCTCGGCGTCAGGATGCACGCGCTGCAGCAGCTGCTCGCCGTCGTCAAGCGACACAGGTGCGTGGAGTGGCCGGGTGGAGTGGCCGTGCGCGGAGTGGCCGGGCGCGGCGCTGGCGCTCGGCGACAAGTTCGTGCGCCGCGACGCGAGGCTCGGCGTCAGGATGCACGCGCTGCAGCAGCTGCTCGCCGTCGTCAAGCGACACAGGTGCGTGGAGTGGCCGGGTGGAGTGGCCGTGCGCGGAGTGGCCGGGCGCGGCGCTGGCGCTCGGCGACAAGTTCGTGCGCCGCGACGCGAGGCTCGGCGTCAGGATGCACGCGCTGCAGCAGCTGCTCGCCGTCGTCAAGCGACACAGGTGCGTGGAGTGGCCGGGTGGAGTGGCCGTGCGCGGAGTGGCCGGGCGCGGCGCTGGCGCTCGGCGACAAGTTCGTGCGCCGCGACGCGAGGCTCGGCGTCAGGATGCACGCGCTGCAGCAGCTGCTCGCCGTCGTCAAGCGACACAGGTGCGTGGAGTGGCCGGGTGGAGTGGCCGTGCGCGGAGTGGCCGGGCGCGGCGCTGGCGCTCGGCGACAAGTTCGTGCGCCGCGACGCGAGGCTCGGCGTCAGGATGCACGCGCTGCAGCAGCTGCTCGCCGTCGTCAAGCGACACAGGTGCGTGGAGTGGCCGGGTGGAGTGGCCGTGCGCGGAGTGGCCGGGCGCGGCGCTGGCGCTCGGCGACAAGTTCGTGCGCCGCGACGCGAGGCTCGGCGTCAGGATGCACGCGCTGCAGCAGCTGCTCGCCGTCGTCAAGCGACACAGGTGCGTGGAGTGGCCGGGTGGAGTGGCCGTGCGCGGAGTGGCCGGGCGCGGCGCTGGCGCTCGGCGACAAGTTCGTGCGCCGCGACGCGAGGCTCGGCGTCAGGATGCACGCGCTGCAGCAGCTGCTCGCCGTCGTCAAGCGACACAGGTGCGTGGAGTGGCCGGGTGGAGTGGCCGTGCGCGGAGTGGCCGGGCGCGGCGCTGGCGCTCGGCGACAAGTTCGTGCGCCGCGACGCGAGGCTCGGCGTCAGGATGCACGCGCTGCAGCAGCTGCTCGCCGTCGTCAAGCGACACAGGTGCGTGGAGTGGCCGGGTGGAGTGGCCGTGCGCGGAGTGGCCGGGCGCGGCGCTGGCGCTCGGCGACAAGTTCGTGCGCCGCGACGCGAGGCTCGGCGTCAGGATGCACGCGCTGCAGCAGCTGCTCGCCGTCGTCAAGCGACACAGGTGCGTGGAGTGGCCGGGTGGAGTGGCCGGGCGCGGAGTGGCCGGGCGCGGCGCTGGCGCTCGGCGTCGTCAAGCGACACAGGTGCGGCACGCGGCCGACCGGGGGGCCGTACTGAAAGTTTCTGGATTCTGATATATGAGAAAACTTTTTTTTTTTTCTAAGCGGCCAGTCCAGGAGTTTTCAGTATGACCTAAGTACGAGACTAAAGAGATCAGTTTACATTTGACGTTTTAGTCATAGGTTATTCACTGATTTCTATTAAAATCTAGTCAGTTCCGAATACATATGTCGATTAAAGATGCTCAATGTACGGCATAAGTGAATTCCTTACATTTTATCCAAAAACATATTGTATAGCAACTATATACATAAATGCAATATTTCACCGACAAAAACGCAATTTTCTTGTTTTGTCCATACGGGCGATGCGGTCCAGATGGGCGATGACGTCACGGCCTCTGTCCGTTTTGTATAGGGCGTTTCGCGAGTGAAGTGCGACTTTCGGACTTTTGTGTTACTTTAATGCAATGGGTCCCATATAGACATTTGATCCTAAAAACAAATCCGATCGATTGATACCATAAAAAAAAATGAGTCATGTAGCCTATTGTTGTGTTGTTCAGGTTCCTGTACGAGGAGGAGGTGGTGGTGGGCCTGGGCGTGCCGGTGCTGGGCTGGTGCTCGGGCGGCGGCGCGGACCCGCTGGGCGGGGGCGCGGACACGCTGCGCGCGGCCGCGGCGCGCGCCGCCGCCGACCTGGCCGTGCTGGCCGCCGGGGACGCCGCCACCGACCTCATCGACCTGCTGGAAAAGGTACAACCCCCCCCCCCCTAACCCCCTCTCTCCCCCTCCACTCCGAGGACTGTATAGTAGGACCGAGGTAACTCTGCGCCCGCTTTGCGATGCTGCCCGCACGCGTTGATTGAATAATTGCAGCGACCTAATCGTGTTGCTTTTAAATAGTAAAAATCTGGAATAGCGAAGCGATCAATTTTGTTTCACTTTCAAACAAAGTTAAATTACGCCTATTTTTAATCACCACCAAATACTTGTGCGGCCAAGTCTGAGCGAAATGAACGCGCGCGTGAATGACAACTAATTAAAAACTGATATAATTTCCAATATTATTCTAATATTGGTTGTGATAAAGATTATGATTATGATTATGATTATGATGTTAATAGTACATTATTGTCGAGGTTCGGAAGTAGCTACTTGCAGGCTGAGGATTCGTTTTAAACGGACGACCTTGGGAGTCCGTTTAATTGAATCCGAAGCCAGCAAGTAGCCTTCCAGCCGAGTCATATATAGTGCTTTTCTCAAAAATGGTGCAAGAAATAGAAATATTTTACAGAACTTACAGAAGCAACGTTCTAATTTTCCATTAATTTTCACAGAAAAAAATACAACCATTAAAAAAATTAGCTTGCCGCCTTTAAAAAAAAAGAAGTGTATTTTTCTGCTGAAACTACGCCAACCTATTTGAGACACCTAAATAGTCGCGGTACCAACATTAAGCCTGTAACAGACTATCGCACCGCACCGCGACCTTGGAGCGTTGCACCCATAAGTGAGAGCGAGAAAGAGATATCTGTTTCTCGCTCTCACTTATGGGTGCGACGCTCCAAGGTCGCGGTGCGTTGCGATAGTCTGTTATAGGCTTTATAATAATAAGTGCTGATCATCTGTTTGGCTGTTTAAGGGACCTATGCCTTCATTTGATATGGCCATTTGAAGTTTTAAAAAGTTTGGAACTCGTTAAATAATGGAATTTGTATGCGACATTGCAGTCCCGAAATCGAGACTGCAATGTTTTTAACTTTTTAATTTTTTGAATGACCATAAACTACGTACTTCGCGACCTATTTTTTAACCGGTAACGTCGACTTTGCCGTCCATTTTTGAGAAAAATTATATTCGTAATTATATGACCGACTTCCTTCGAAGCCCAAAGCTCAAGTTTAAAAACAAAACTGTCCATGTCATTAAACATGTATGTAGTACTGTCTAATTTTAAATGTCACTTGTAGATAATGAACCGGCCGTTTGAGAGTGAAGAGCCCGGCGAGTCGGACCCGGAGCCAGATTTGACAGATGTCACTCTCGCAGTCTCAGGTACGTGTATTGAAAATATAGATGGTTTGTTCTAAAACTAGACATATTACGATGCACTTATGCATGTCAGGAATAAATCTATACTCCTCCGTTGCATTATTGTATACGACGACATTATGAAATTGATGTTTTATAGTCTACGCTAGTACGTTTTCACAACATAACGACATCCAACTTTTTATACAAAATTATACTGAATTCGATTCCCTACAATATAAAGGATTATTTAGAAATCTATCAATACTGAATTTTTATTTCCAACAAATATACATCATGATTACAATTAAAAGACAAAAACACCCATATCTTATAATTTTTGATTAGAATATCTAATACCACAACTATTTATTTTCAATTTATTTATTTTCCTTTAAATACAATTTTATAACATTACAACATGTTGTTCGTAAGAGTAGGAAACGATACCTCCGTACTAGTAAAAACTGTATGATACTATATTTGAATAAAACGTAGAGTCATATGTAGAGTTCATTTTATACAAACACTTCTAATCATTAACACTTAACTTATCATTTGTAAAGCTATTGCAACAACGAGGTTTAGGTACATTTAAATATAATGGTTAATTATTGCTGTTAGTACATATACCGATGTCTACGAGTAGGATGAGGAAGAGTTATTTTACGTATGCGGATGTGTATTTAAGGTGATTACCTAGTTATAGTATATTAAAGTTACTTTTTTCTCGTAACTTTACTCGTCCTCATGAAAAACAAAATGCTTAAAATGTTAAATATTTCGTCGTGTGTTGTCAGTTAATTGTAATTGTGATTATGAGTATAGTTTTCAAATACCTACCGTCAGGTCTCCTGGAAGTGTTCCACGCGAAGCTGCTGCGGTCGCCGGCGGCGCACGCGGCGCGCGCCTGCCTCGTGCTGCTCGACCACCTCGACCACGCGCTCAACCATCCCCGGTACCCCGCGCAGCACGCCATCTGCAGGAAGAAGGTAAACTAACTCCTTGTTCCACGCGCAGCTGCTGCGGTCGCCGGCGGCGCACGCGGCGCGCGCCTGCCTCGTGCTGCTCGACCACCTCGACCACGCGCTCAACCATCCCCGGTACCCCGCGCAGCACGCCATCTGCAGGAAGAAGGTAAACTAACTCCTTGTTCCACGCGCAGCTGCTGCGGTCGCCGGCGGCGCACGCGGCGCGCGCCTGCCTCGTGCTGCTCGACCACCTCGACCACGCGCTCAACCATCCCCGGTACCCCGCGCAGCACGCCATCTGCAGGAAGAAGGTAAACTAACTCCTTGTTCCACGCGCAGCTGCTGCGGTCGCCGGCGGCGCACGCGGCGCGCGCCTGCCTCGTGCTGCTCGACCACCTCGACCACGCGCTCAACCATCCCCGGTACCCCGCGCAGCACGCCATCTGCAGGAAGAAGGTAAACTAACTCCTTGTTCCACGCGCAGCTGCTGCGGTCGCCGGCGGCGCACGCGGCGCGCGCCTGCCTCGTGCTGCTCGACCACCTCGACCACGCGCTCAACCATCCCCGGTACCCCGCGCAGCACGCCATCTGCAGGAAGAAGGTAAACTAACTCCTTGTTCCACGCGCAGCTGCTGCGGTCGCCGGCGGCGCACGCGGCGCGCGCCTGCCTCGTGCTGCTCGACCACCTCGACCACGCGCTCAACCATCCCCGGTACCCCGCGCAGCACGCCATCTGCAGGAAGAAGGTAAACTAACTCCTTGTTCCACGCGCAGCTGCTGCGGTCGCCGGCGGCGCACGCGGCGCGCGCCTGCCTCGTGCTGCTCGACCACCTCGACCACGCGCTCAACCATCCCCGGTACCCCGCGCAGCACGCCATCTGCAGGAAGAAGGTAAACTAACTCCTTGTTCCACGCGCAGCTGCTGCGGTCGCCGGCGGCGCACGCGGCGCGCGCCTGCCTCGTGCTGCTCGACCACCTCGACCACGCGCTCAACCATCCCCGGTACCCCGCGCAGCACGCCATCTGCAGGAAGAAGGTAAACTAACTCCTTGTTCCACGCGCAGCTGCTGCGGTCGCCGGCGGCGCACGCGGCGCGCGCCTGCCTCGTGCTGCTCGACCACCTCGACCACGCGCTCAACCATCCCCGGTACCCCGCGCAGCACGCCATCTGCAGGAAGAAGGTAAACTAACTCCTTGTTCCACGCGCAGCTGCTGCGGTCGCCGGCGGCGCACGCGGCGCGCGCCTGCCTCGTGCTGCTCGACCACCTCGACCACGCGCTCAACCATCCCCGGTACCCCGCGCAGCACGCCATCTGCAGGAAGAAGGTAAACTAACTCCTTGTTCCACGCGCAGCTGCTGCGGTCGCCGGCGGCGCACGCGGCGCGCGCCTGCCTCGTGCTGCTCGACCACCTCGACCACGCGCTCAACCATCCCCGGTACCCCGCGCAGCACGCCATCTGCAGGAAGAAGGTAAACTAACTCCTTGTTCCACGCGCAGCTGCTGCGGTCGCCGGCGGCGCACGCGGCGCGCGCCTGCCTCGTGCTGCTCGACCACCTCGACCACGCGCTCAACCATCCCCGGTACCCCGCGCAGCACGCCATCTGCAGGAAGAAGGTAAACTAACTCCTTGTTCCACGCGCAGCTGCTGCGGTCGCCGGCGGCGCACGCGGCGCGCGCCTGCCTCGTGCTGCTCGACCACCTCGACCACGCGCTCAACCATCCCCGGTACCCCGCGCAGCACGCCATCTGCAGGAAGAAGGTAAACTAACTCCTTGTTCCACGCGCAGCTGCTGCGGTCGCCGGCGGCGCACGCGGCGCGCGCCTGCCTCGTGCTGCTCGACCACCTCGACCACGCGCTCAACCATCCCCGGTACCCCGCGCAGCACGCCATCTGCAGGAAGAAGGTAAACTAACTCCTTGTTCCACGCGCAGCTGCTGCGGTCGCCGGCGGCGCACGCGGCGCGCGCCTGCCTCGTGCTGCTCGACCACCTCGACCACGCGCTCAACCATCCCCGGTACCCCGCGCAGCACGCCATCTGCAGGAAGAAGGTAAACTAACTCCTTGTTCCACGCGCAGCTGCTGCGGTCGCCGGCGGCGCACGCGGCGCGCGCCTGCCTCGTGCTGCTCGACCACCTCGACCACGCGCTCAACCATCCCCGGTACCCCGCGCAGCACGCCATCTGCAGGAAGAAGGTAAACTAACTCCTTGTTCCACGCGCAGCTGCTGCGGTCGCCGGCGGCGCACGCGGCGCGCGCCTGCCTCGTGCTGCTCGACCACCTCGACCACGCGCTCAACCATCCCCGGTACCCCGCGCAGCACGCCATCTGCAGGAAGAAGGTAAACTAACTCCTTGTTCCACGCGCAGCTGCTGCGGTCGCCGGCGGCGCACGCGGCGCGCGCCTGCCTCGTGCTGCTCGACCACCTCGACCACGCGCTCAACCATCCCCGGTACCCCGCGCAGCACGCCATCTGCAGGAAGAAGGTAAACTACTTGTTTTATTGTTTTGGATGACTGCCTCGGACTGCCTGGGACTCGCTTCCCAAGGATTCCGTACATTAAGTCCGACTCACGCTTGACTGCACATTTCTAATAGGTTTTCCTGTGATCTATTGTACTATATGCCCAAGTTAACATATTAACAGTAACTATACGTTACTGCCTGCGACATAATTATGCGACGCACGTAATCCTGGCAAGGTCGCCATGAGATGAGTTGATAGTCGGAGGGTCGAAATGGAGTTTAAGTAAAACCAAACATTACCGAAGTTGTGTTGTATTCTCGGTATCCAAGTATAGAGAGAGAGTAAATCTAAACATAACATATATTTATAGGCTATTATTGCTTACATGCTATTTATACAATTACGTGCGTGGCATAATTATGTCGCAGGCAGGAACGTATAGTTACTGTTAATATGTTAACTTGGGCATATAGTACACTATAGGTAAAAAACTATTTTGTGTATATTTTTCAAAAATGTAGACCCAGTAGTTTCGGAGATAAAGTGGGAGGGAATGGTCGGACAGATAGACGGACAGACGCACGAGTGATCCTATAAGGGTTCCGTATTTTCCTTTTTAAGTTCGAAACCCCAAAAATAAATTTTTAGCTTATTTTTATATCTTAAATGTTACATTAGTACATTTTTGTTGATAGATCCTTGACATGATCTTCGGTCTGCGCGCGAACATGTTCAACAGCGTGGGGTTCTGCTACGACAGCGCCGGGAGCCCCGTGTACGGGCCGGCGGCGCTGCGCATCAAGCCGCTGTGCTCGCCGAGCTTGCTCGCCGAGCCGCTCGCCGCGAGGGGGCACCATCCGCCGCCCAACACACAACAAGTGCCGGTGAGTGTACGGAATACACACCCGGTGTATACGAGGGAATCACGGCGAGACTTCGCGGCGCAAAGTACACACAAAAGTTCACACTTGTACTGCGATACACATATTTAATTATACTAACGTGTCTACCGCGATTAAATTCCATTATTTTACCTTAAATCCGACGTTTCAACAGGGTTGCACCAGCTGTGGTCACGGATGACTCACGCCCCAGCAAAAAGTCAACAGCAATAAGTTTGCGATAGTTTCGCAGTCACGTTCGCGCTTATTAAGAAAATAGATGGTTTCGCCATTCTGATTGTGTTTCTTCCCCGTTTACTGTTTGAATAAATTTTTGATTTGGACAAAATTTGCTGTAGAGATAGTTGGAGTTCCGAGAAAATGCATACGATAGTTTTTATCCCAAAGAACATCCCCTATGGAAGTAAGAAGAGGCTGAAACATACTATGGAATTGGGATATGCAATTACTTATTCTACTCAGAAGTTGCAGGCAGGAGTTACTATCTTGAAATAGTAAATTTACTTATATTTAATTTGCAGGGAACGTGCATCCTCCCAGTAGGCCGCTGCGCGCGCATTCTGACCCTAGCCCTGAGCCGGGAGAAGGAGTGGTCCGTGTTACAACACGTCCTGCGAGCCCTACCGGGCCTGCTGCAGTCCAGGGCCCTCTGCGTCGGCCGCAGGGCTCAGGACCTGGACCTGCTGGCTTCCACTCTCTGCGCTATGGTGAGTCAGCAGACCTAAGGAGTATACCCAGCAACATATCGAAAAAAAAACCGGCCAAGTGCGAGTCGGACTCGCGCACGGAGGGTTCCGCACCATCAACAAATAATAGAGCAAAATAAGCAAAAAAAAAAAACAAGCAAAAAAAACGGTCACCCATCCAAGTACTGACCCCGCCCGACGTTGCTTAACTTCGGTCAAAAATCAGGTTTGTTGTATGGGAGCTCCACTTAAATCTTTATTTTATTCTGTTTTTAGTATTTGTTGTTATAGCGGCAACAGAAATGCATCATCTGTGAAAATTTCAACTGTCTAGCTATCACGGTTCGTGAGATACAGCCTGGTGACAGACGGACGGACGGACAGACAGCGGAGTCTTAGTAATAGGGTCCCGTTTTTACCCTTTGGGTACGGAACCCTAAAAACACGTTCTATATTCGCCATACAAATGAAAATACCGAAATTTGCCACTGAAATTTGAACCCATAGTGTAGGAAATACAGTTGATTTTGCGTTGTTTGAAAACTGAACGAAACAAAGCAAAAGCAACTCTATTCCAATTGAATATGATTTAAATTTCACCAAACTGAATAAGTACTATAGGTAAGGACCTTGGGCTTTAGGAGGATATAGCCAGAAGCGCAAAAATACAACGCAGTACTATAACCAAAGAGAATTGAGTAGGTATAGATGCTTATTGTCAAGTAAATGTATTTCGACACAGGGTTTAAAGTTTTAGAACGCTATATGACTTAAGCTTTGGATTCCTCCGAAAACGCTGCCGTCATATTACGGCCGCTATATAGCGTTGACTGACGTCACTAGAACGTTGTCTATGTAAACAAGATGGCACGGTTTCCTAGACGGCGTTACGTTACGTTGATTGTCAACGTAACGTAAGATGACGGCCGTCATGACCTTGTGGATAGTTTCGTGAACGTTTTATTAGATAGCGGTGACGCCATTTTGAATAAATGACACGAGATTTGAATAAATGATTCCGTACTACGATTATTTTCCTCTTCTGATGATATTTCATCCTCCAAGTAAATTATAGATGATCAAGCAAATCTTGTCAGTAGGAAAAGGCGCGAAATTCAAATTTTCTATGGGACATTATCCCATCGCGCCTACATTTTTCAAATTTGCCGCTTTGACCTTGGTGTTATGACGCCGTGGTACTTTCCACATGTCGCCACCGTAAAGACGGCCGTCTTTTGCTGCCGCTATATGACGGCCGTCATATGACGGCACCGTTTTCGGAGGAATCCAAAGCTTTAGACCTATGTTCTTTCACTGATATGTGTTAAAATTGTTAAATATCAAACGGTGTCGCCATCTACACGAGTATAGGCTAAAGGTATTATGGCGCCATCTTTTCGAGCATAAATTTTCCTTGTTTTTGGAAGCACGTTCTTGTCTTAGACTTTATTTTTCTTATACACTTCATAAATCTATGCTGTAACGGTAAACAATTAAATTGAACGAGTCAGTTAACATTTTGGACGATAGGGTACAGTCGCCATCAGATATATCGGCGAGGTCAAGGCGCGCACAAATATCTGAACACGCTATTGTCCAGGCGCTAGAGTGCGTGTTCAGATATTGTGAACACCTTGGCCGCTCCGATATATCTGATAGCGACTGTACAGTTATTTTAAATGTTCTCAATTTGTTCTAGTTGTCGGACCGAAGCTTGGCGTTCCCCGAGTGCCTGCGCGGTCAGAAGGTGCTGGTGTCAGAACTCCATGCAGCGGTGCTGCCCTCTCTAGGGGCCCTGGCGCCGTACCACGCCTTCCTGGAGCCGCTCACGCAACAGAGGGTAGTGCGGTGTCTGCTGCGCTACGGCATGGGTCAGTCTGTCCTTGTCTAACTCTACAGGTCCCCAAAGTTTTTGACCCGAGGCTTACACTTAGATAAATTCATGTAGGCCAAAATTTAGCTTCAATTATCTACTTTCGCTATCGCTAGCCAAGTGAGGCGAAAACGTCAAAGACTACGTGATTTTTTTACGCGTCTGTCACATCCATACATTTTGACGTTTTAATTAAACGTTTAAACGTTTTGAAATAAAAAATGTCTTCCTACCTACATATATATTTTCTTGTGTGTATTTTGCAAACATTATCAATTTATCATTTAAGCTATGGCCCCAGATGGTTCCGTATTTTGGATACCTACTTATAAATTGTATTGTTCGTAAGTACATATTTCACCTTTTTTAGAGTTCCGTACCTGAAAAGGAAAAAAACGGAACCCCTATAAGATCACTCGTGCGTCTGTCTGTCTGTCAGTCCGACCATCCCCCCCCCCTTCCCCCTCTTTATCTCCGAAACTACTGGGTCTAAAATTTTGAAAAAAATACACAAAATATTTCTTTACCTATAGATGACAGGAAAACCTAGTAGAAATGTCCAGTCAAGCGTGATTCAGACTTAATGTACGGAACCCTTGAAACGCGAGTCCGACTCGCACTTGGCCGGTTTATTTTGCTTTGGTTAAACCACCCAAGATAAAAGTATATTTGTATCTGTTTAGTGCTCCGAACGCCGGCGCCGTACCTGGCGGCCCTAACGCAGTTCACCCTAGAAGCCCGTGACACCATGGTGAAGCTACTTCCCGAGGTTCTACTGGACCTGTCCAAGGTGTCTGACACCAAGCTCATCGCAGGACCAATGCTTGAGTTTCTATCCAGTAAGTTCAACCCAGATGGCGCTGCAGTCGTTTCGGTTGTAACTGAGACGTGATTGGTTTAGTTAAAATTTCAGGGCCCGTAAAATAGGCCAATATCTGGTTTATGGACGCTCACGGCAAAATTAACTTCCAATTAGCTGTATTTTTTTATAAGTTTTGCAGATTATTATGTTTTTATTAAACTGTGATTTATTTGTAATAATCCAAAAGCTCGACTTGATACGTTACGGTATAATGAAAGAAGTATCAATTTTACAATTAATAAATTGTAATACCCTGAAATTCAGTTTTAACAACTACATATCACTACATAGTATATTTAAAACGAAGTCGCTTCCCGCTGTCTGTCCCTATGTATGCTTAGATCTTTAATACTACGCAACGGATTTTGATGCGGTTCTTTTTAATAGATAGAGTGATTCAAAAGGAAGGTTTATGTATAATTTGTTAACCTGTGTGAAGCGGGGATAGTCATCTATATTGTATAACCGTATTAAAAAAAAAATATTTCCAGCACTAACCCGACTACCGCGAGTATTCGCCTCGTTCGTGGAAGACCAATACATGTCGGTATTCGCCATCCTGCTCCCGTACACGAACCCGTCCCGCTACAACCACTACGTGGTCTCGCTCGCACACCACGTGGTCGCCGCCTGGTTCCTCAAGTGCCGGTTGTCCTATAGACGGAACTTCGTCCGGTTTATTATACATGTGAGTATTTCACGTGGCAGGGTCGCCATGCGATGTGGTGGCGTGTGAGGGAAGTACCAGCTGTTGCTTCTATGATGTTTATTATACCCTGTCTTC
The DNA here is from genome assembly GCF_948474715.1 of Cydia amplana. Taxonomy (NCBI): domain Eukaryota; kingdom Metazoa; phylum Arthropoda; class Insecta; order Lepidoptera; family Tortricidae; genus Cydia; species Cydia amplana. The sequence continues at coordinate 261,203 of NC_086077.1, forward strand.
GGTTGAATATGTACTTATACAGTAGCCTAGCATATGAGAAGCGGTGTACATACTCCACTACAGTCTACCTGATTCAATCATCTAGATCCTAGATTAAAATGTTGGGAAAATTTGGCATAATTAATATAATTATCACTTAAATTTTATCAATACGGAATATTCCGCGAAACTATGCGTAGGGGGCGCCACTTTCACAATCCGTCACAATCTAAGGGTCTACCGCAAACGAGAGAGCCGAAATTTTGTTATCTACCTCTCTATCACTCTTGCATATTCGAGCGTTAACGACCTATTGGGAAGTGTTAACGAATTTTTTTTGATTATACCACGAAATTTCAACGGCTCCAACGCGCACCACCTCTATAGGATTATTTTTTCTACCACGGGTTGTGTCTGCAGGGTCTGCACAACTACATCATCATACCGTTCGAGGAGCAGCTCCACAACCTCAAGGTGCACGCGCCGGCCAACGAGGACTCCAGCAACCGCAAGCGCAGCTCCAGCTTGGTGAGAACTGTTCCTCTACCACGGGTCGTGTCTCAGGGTCTGCACAACTACATCATCATGCCGCGCGAGGAGCAGCTCAACCTCAAGGTGCACGCGCCGGCCAACGAGGACTCCAGCAACCGCAAGCGCAGCTCCAGCTTGGTGAGAACTGTTCCTCTACCACGGGTCGTGTCTCAGGGTCTGCACAACTACATCATCATGCCGCGCGAGGAGCAGCTCAACCTCAAGGTGCACGCGCCGGCCAACGAGGACTCCAGCAACCGCAAGCGCAGCTCCAGCTTGGCAGACCTATTAGCTTTACTAGCTTTCGCCCTAGGTCCCGCTGGAGAGACGAAGTGCAGAAAGACCTTAAGCTTTGGATTCCTCCAAAAACGGTGCTGTCATATGACGGCCGTCATATAGCGGCCGCAAAAGACGGCCGTCTTAACGGTGGCGACATGTGGAAAGTACCACGGCGTCATAACACACCGTCAGCCACCAAGGTCAAAGCGGCAAATTTGAAAAATGTAGGCGCGATGGGATAACGTCCCATAGAAAATTTGAATTTCGCGCCTTTTCCTACTGACAAGATTTGCTTGATCATCTATAATTTACTTGGAGGATGAAATATCATCAGAAGAGGAAAATAATCGTAGTACGGAATCATTTATTCAAATCTCGTGTCATTTATTCAAAATGGCGTCACCGCTATCTAACTAGTAGTTCGCCCCGAACTGAGAACTCGCGGTTCGTCAAAAAGATCAATTGAATGCAGTGCTACTTAGTCCGAGATGGGCATGTCGTAATTGAATCCTGATTCCACGATTACTTGAAATTACTTTTTAATCTGATTACTGATTCCCAGATTAGCTACTTTGTAATGTAACAATACCGAATTACTAAGTACAATTCCATTTGAGGAATCAGGAATCAATTTCTCGAATATTACAATTACTAGTAATTGGAATCAATGTCGATTCCTCATTACAGGAATGCATTACTTGATTCCTTTCAGATGACATTTCGTACTACTACTATCAAAAGTACATTTCGATAGTAGATATAGATGTTGTTGACTTACTAGGATGCATCTATATCTTATTTGAAACAGGTGCGCAGATTTCGAAAATGATGACCATGACCTATAAAACGACACCCATGACGACTTTTATGACATACTGCATGGCCGCCATCTTGGAATCCAAAATAGTCATCATTTTCGAAATTTGCGCCCCCTAAAACCTATAAAACGACATCCATGACGACTTTTATGACATAGTGCATGGCCGCCATCTTGGATTCCAAAATAGTCATCATTTTCGAAATCTGAGCCCCCTATAACCTATAAAACGACATCCATGACGACTGTTATGACATACTGCATGGCAGCAATCTTGGAATTCAAAATGGTCATCATTTTCGAAATCTGCGCCCCCTAAAACCTATAAAACGACATCCATGACGACTTTTATGACATACTGCATGGCCGTCATTTTGGATTCTAAAATGGTCATCATTTTCGGAATCTGCGCCTCCTAAAACCTATAAAACGACATCCATGACGACTTTTGTCATAGTGCAAGTCCGCCATTTTGGAATCCAAAATGGTCATCATTTTCGAAATCTGCGCCCCCTATAATCTATAAAACGACATCCATGACGACTTTTATGAAATACTGCATGGCCGCCATCTTGGATTCCAAAATGGTCATCATTTTCGAAACCTGCGCCCCCTAAAACCTATAAAACGACATCCATGACGACTTTTATGACATACTGCATGGCCGCCATTTTGGATTCCAAAATGGTCATCATTTTCGAAACCTGCGCCCCCTAAAACCTATAAAACGACATCCATGACGACTTTTATGACATACTGCATGGCCGCCATTTTGGATTCCAAAATGGTCATCATTTTCGAAATCTGCGCCCCCTAAAACCTTTAAAACGACATCCATGACGACTTTTATGACATACTGCATGGCCGCCATTTTGGATTCCAAAATGGTCATCATTTTCGAAACCTGCGCCCCCTAAAACCTATAAAACGACATCCATGACGACTTTTATGACATACTGCATGGCCGCCATTTTGGATTCCAAAATGGTCATCATTTTCGAAATCTGCGCCCCCTAAAACCTTTAAAGCGACATCCATGACGACTTTTATGACATAGTGCATGGCCGATATATTGGAATCCAAAATGGTCATAATTTTCGAAATCTGCGCTCCCCAAAATCTATAAAACGACATCCATGACGACTTTTATAACACAGTGCATTGCCGCCATCTTGGATTCCAAAATAGTCATCATTTTCGAAATCTGCGCCCCCTAAAACCTATAAAACGACATCCATGACGACTTTTATGACATACTGCATGGCCGTCAATTTGGATTCTAAAATGATCATCATTTTCGAAATCGGGGCCCCCTAAAACCTATAAAACGACATCCATGACGACTTTTGTCATAGTGCAAGTCCGCCATTTTGGAATCCAAAATGGTCATCATTTTCGAAATCTGCGCCCCCTATAATCTATAAAACGACATCCATGACGACTTTTATGAAATACTGCATGGCCGCCATCTTGGATTCCAAAATGGTCATCATTTTCGAAACCTGCGCCCCCTAAAACCTATAAAACGACATCCATGACGACTTTTATGACATACTGCATGGCCGCCATTTTGGATTCCAAAATGGTCATCATTTTCGAAATCTGCGCCCCCTAAAACCTATAAAACGACATCCATGACGACTTTTATGACATACTGCATGGCCGCCATTTTGGATTCCAAAATGGTCATCATTTTCGAAATCTGCGCCCCCTAAAACCTATAAAACGACATCCATGACGACTTTTATGACATAGTGCATGGCTGCCATCTTGGATTCCAAAATAGTCATCATTTTCGAAATCTGAGCCCCCTATAACGTATAAAACGACATCCATGACGACTTTTATGACATACTGCATGGCCGCCATCTTGGAATCTAAAATGGCAATCATCATTTTCGAAATCTGCGCCCCCTAAAACCTATAATACGACATCCATGACGACTTTTATGACATAGTGCATGGCCGCCATCTTGGAATCTAAAATGGTCATCATTTTCGAAATCTGTGCCCCCTAAAACATATAAAACGACATCCATGACGACTTTTATGACATAGTGCATGGCCGCCATTTTGGAATCGAAAATGGTCATCATTTTCGAAATCTGCGCCCCCCAAAACCTATAAAACGACATCCATGACGACTTTTATGACATACTGCATGGCCGCCATTTTGGAATCCAAAATGGTCATCATTTTCGGAATCTGCGCCCCCTAATACCTATAAAACGACATCCATGACGACTTTTATGACATACTGGATGGCCGCCATCTTGGAATCCAAAATGGTCATCATTTTCGAAATCTGCGCCTCCTAAAACCTATAAAACGATATCCATGACGACTTTTATGACATACTGCATGGAGTGCATGGCCGCCATTTTGGAATCCAAAATGATCATCATTTTCGAAATCTGCGCCTCCTAAAACCTATAAAATGATATCCATTACGATTTAATGACAGTGCATGGCCGCCATCTTGGATTCCAAAATTGTCATAATATTCAAAAAACAACTTTAAAAAAACAATATTATAAATGTGTAAACCGAGCACTTTCATTTGATACCAATTACCAAACTCGACCATACTTTCTTGCAATTAAAATGACCAGAATAGCAAGACCCCTCACAAATGGCTTTTTAGCATTTTAAGCTCTTCTAGCTCAATAACCTCTTGTTCAAGCCAGCTCAAAATTTAATGACTAAAATATAATGCCCTCGACTATACGTTCACCCAATTTCATTTAAATTAGAACAAATTTACTTAAGTTATTGAGTATCAAACTATCCTCTGAAAGTTCAGCTTAAAAACATTGAAATGCCGGGACGTGCCCCTAGCCAGCCGTGTGTTCAAAGTCGAATGTAAGAACTTCGCTTCGCTTCGCTCGCTCGTTCGATAAAACGTTCACGAAACTATCGACACCGTCATGACGGCCGTCATCTTACGTTACGTTGACAATCAACGTAACGTAACGCCGTCTGGGAAACCGCGCCATCTTGTTTACATAGACAACGTTCTAGTGACGTCAGTCAACGCTATATAGCGGCCGTAATATGACGGCACTGTTTTCGGAGGAATCCAAAGCTTTAGCGAACTCGGCGCCGTCGACTGGACAGAAACGGCTTTGGACAGAGTAGCGTGGCGGTGTTTGGTGTCGGAGGCCAAGATCCACTTCGGGTCGTTGCGCCACAGCAGTAAGTAAGTAAGCTTTTGCCAGCGACTTCGTCTGCGTGGAATAATGATGATGACTGATAAAAAATTCCTATGTGGGCCTCAAATTGTCTCCGTACCAAATTCCATCTAGGTTCAGCGTTTTTAGGCGTGAAAAGGTAACAGACAGATAGAGTTACTTTTCATTTAAAGTATTGGTAATGATTTTATTAGTATTCTATATAAAAAAATAGTCATAGTCAAACTATTGTATCGTCTATTAGTGTTTAGCGTTACATTGCAGATTGATTTTTATAATGTGTATTTTTTGTGTAATTTCACTAAAGTTATCCTGGTCTCTTAGATCCTACACACACACACACACACACACACACAACACATTTCAACAACCTATTATTCAAGAATAAGAATAAGAATAAGAATCTTTTATTTGCGATAAACATTACCAGGTACATCGGTGTTCATGCGATAGGTGGTAGGTTTCATGTTTAACCATAAATGGTATGCAAAATATGTACAAAACTTATAAACTATCATGCAAAACATATACAAATAATGTCTCTATTTATAATATATTAATTATTAATGTTATACAAGTCAAGTCTAATTAATTAAATTTCATGTCCAAGAATTCATTTGTGCTATAGAAGTTGTAGTTGTTCATGCTGTTTATTACGCAGATCACTGAGTGTGTTTAAGTTAATTTTCCACCGATTTTAATAGCACAAAGTGAGAGAGTGTCATTATAAACGTAATATTTTCATAGAAATTTAACATAAACGATGACATTGACACACGTTGTCATAATGCCATGCAATCTTGGTCTGACTCTAACGGAAGCTTTAACCTTTTGGCCGCCGGACCTAGTCCGCAAAGACGCTCACTCACACGCCAGAGCAAATTTTAAGTAAACAACTAATAAAAAGTTTAGGGATTGCAAATAGTGATATCGATATTTACAATTTATGGTAAAAATCTTCTCAATTTGGCTTTGTTCTTAACCAACTTTAATTTATTTCGAAAATGCCAAAAATTAACATATTTTTTACACACGACAATGTTAAAAATAAAGGTCTTTATCATTAAAAACAAACACTAAACAATATCGATTCATGACGTAATATCACCGCACTAGGCTGTACAAGAAGTCGTTTATACAAGACAACGGCGCGCATGGACTGTCCGCAGTGCAGACCGACAAGGACTGTTTCCGCGCGGATTAAGTAATAATAGTCTCTAGGTCAACGGCGTAAGCGCTTGTCGGTACGTAAACTTTATAAGCGTAACGTTAGAGCCGCGCACCGTGTGTCGATAATATAAATGTAAGTACCGGAACTGCATTGGGGAAAATTGCACGTGGGTTAATTGAATTGTCAATGAGTGAAGAACAATAATATTGGAAAAGGGTGGGGATCGGAAATGTTCGGGAATGCATGTTTCACATTCGACATGTTCCTTAGAAGAGCTTCTCAGTTCCCGTATTACATCCTCCCTACCATGTCAATTTTTCAAATATATAACATTCTCATAGTTAGGCGACACTGACTATATAGTCCTAGCGTCCGCCTGTACCATTCTTGTGCGAAGCGGTCACTGCAGGGTATCACTCTCCACTACACTATCATCTTAAAATGAATCTTTTGTTCTGCAAATAAACCACAAGGACAGATTTACTAGTCTGGCTCTACTATCAACAGCTGAAGAAGCTCCCTGAACTTCAGCTATAGTTAATGCCTGTCTCTCTCGTCTCGTTTTACGTATTCTAGTTACTAGTTACCACCAATTGGCATTTAACAAGTGTTCAAATGCTTAAATAAAACCAGATTTGCGATTTGATATTTATTTTGAATATTCTCATATCGAGTTAACATTCCCATCCCTAGCTGTCTTGTAGACAAGACAACGGCGACGAGGAACAAGAAAAACGTTGAAATCTGGAGCAGTTTTTTTGAGGCCTTATTATAAAAGACTGGATTTCTATAGCTGCAATAAATGCAATTTTTTTTTAAACAAGGACCTAAAACATTAACATGAGTGTAAAAAAAATTATAATTGATATTTTTTCCACATTTACTGAGCGGTTGAATTTTTGTCTTGTATACAAGACAGCGGCGCCAGTGTATCGTTCTATCGTTGTCTTGTATACATGCCAACGGCGGTCAAAGGGTTAAAAAATCCTGAACGCAATCGGTCCAATGAGTAAGATGTACAAAATGGCGACCGTTTTGTAATGTTATTGATGTAAACGGTCTGTAACCGTGCAGGGGTCGCGCGGCGTGTCTGCGGCGCCGCTGGGGTCCGGCGCGGGCGCCGCGCGGGCCTCCGCGGCCTCCGCGTCCGCCGCCTTCCACGTGGAGCTCACCGAGACCTGCGTCGACCTGCTGGCGCGCTACACCGCCTCCGCCTGCAGCGTCAAGCCGCAGAGGTATGTAGCCCCCGCGTGGAGCTCACCGAGACCTGCGTCGACCTGCTGACGCGCACCACCGCCTCCGCCTGCAGCGTCAAGCCGCAGAGGTATGTAGCCCCCGCGTGGTATACTCAATCTCAATTTACAAAAATATGGTGTACAGTACGTAACAATACTTACAATTGTCTTGGTATAAAGACACTGTTAAAAAGTTGGACATTTGTTAAAAAATGCGTTCGGAGTTTGTTTCGTAAAAACATGTAATTTGTATTACACGCGAAGTTTTATTTATAGAAAAGAAAAATACATTTCCATTAGGTATTACAAATTATCTTGTATTTTTTTTTGTATTTTTATTACGTCTCCTCTTGTTTTGACCGTCATTTCATCTCATCCAGACTTGGAGGATACAACTAAACGGAGTAGCCATTAACAGGCTTTCCCCTCTGTCGAAAATAGGCGGCCAACGGTCATACACAATGTATGGACTGACGTTTATCTGACATGGCTATTTTTACGTTACGCATACATTTGACGTTCCCCTCCCCCGCAAAAATCGGCAGACTGTTTTGTACAGAAAATTACGGACATGGCGTCTCCGTTTGATTATATCCTCCAAGCATCCAGATTATCAGGCAATTACGTTAGTTCACAAAATTAATGTATTATACATCTGTAGATGTATAAGATATATGATATGATGGCAGCGGAGACGTCCGGGTGTTGGTGTGCTGAGGCCAAAATTTTCTTGGGTGAATTAGGGCAGCGTTTAAGGGAGAGAGGTCATGACCCTCGTTCCGGGTCTTTCCTGATGCAGAGGCTGTCCATCGCGGTTCAGCGTGGCAATGCGGCGAGCGTGATGGGCACCTTTGCGTCTGGAAGGGCGCGGGACGAGTTTTTTGACTGAGTTATGGCTTTATTGAGTATAGTTTTAATTTAGTTTATAGTTTAATGTACTTTATAGAGAGATGTGTGTGTGTATTTATATCGTTTTAAACGGGCGCCATGTGCTACAATTTATTTAAATATGATGGTTATATAAAGTGTTGTGGCAGGAGTGACGCGGCAGAGTGGATGTTCTCGGGCGGGCAGTCCATGACGTGGCTGGTGGGGCACAAGCTGGTCACCATCACCACCGCCGGCTGCAGCATGAGCAGCATCAAGCAGGGCATGTGCGACAGGTCAGCCCTACCGGCAGCTCTCATCGCTTACCCTGGAACTGGACAAAAACCAAGTGTCCTTTTTAATTTCACAATTAACCCTTAAATACATGATTTTTTCGTTTTGCCCGAAATTAATATATATATCACATAATTGTTTGCCGTTTCTAGGAAAAATAGTAAAAAAAAATATATCATCGATTTTCACTGGGAAATCAGTGTTAAAAGTTGCATAGTCTAAATCATATTTTTGGAAATATATAGCTATTAGTAAGGGGTATAGGAAAAATCTTAACTGCCAACAGAAAGGTACACTATTTGTGATGTTCCTATGATAAAATTTGTAAATATAAAATAATTACAAACCCCGATAAATCTGCCCAAAATCACATACTAAAAATCATCAACTTCCAGGTTTTTCCAAGTTTTCCGACATTTCGTCTATAAACAAATGTAACTTTTATAAATTAAAATACTGCGTAAATTTATGTAATAATTCGGAAAATTTATTAGTTTTACTATTGAAATAATATACAAGAACAAATAGAATTTGTTTAATAATGCATAACATTTGATGTTTATGTTGTGTGTATAAATGCATCACTATGCATTTAAGAGTTAATTATTGTCATATACTCGTAACAGCCATAGAGAAATATAGTAAGACAAGAGTGCTCACTCCATACATCAGTTCAGACTATTAATTTCAGTGTCTACATCTAGCATCGAGAAGCGGAACTATCATTACTGCTACTTGACAATAGATGTAGCACCGACCGGAAAGTCTTATCTCAACAGCATAAGACTCTCCGGTCGGTGCTACATCTATTGTCAAGTAGCAGTACTGATAGTTCCGCTACTCGATGCTAGATGCTAATAGTCTTTTTGGTACTAAAACTGATGTATGGAGTGAGCACTCTATGTATTTTTTTCTCTATGTAACAGCTCACGGGATCAGTCGGGGTTTGATGAGAGGCTCCATTAGTATAGGGATGATGACGCATGTGGAATTTTATAACAAAATCTAGTAAAATAGATAGCAAATGAGCAATTTATCACAATAATGTGGGTATTAAAGTAATATTTGAAAATACTACAAAAATACATAACCCGAAAGTTTTTAAAATTTTAGTTTTTTTTTGAACTTCCAAAAAAGAAAAAAGTAAGGGTACGAGTGCCATTCGATTCCTTACATTTTATCCAAAAAAAGATTTTACAGCAGCAACTATATACATAAACGCAATGTTTCACTGAGAAAAAGGCAGTTTTCTTGTTTTGTCCATACTTATCGACATGGGCTCTCAGTGACCGTGACGTCACGTTCACTTATCGTTTTGTTGGGAGCGTATCGCGAGTGAAGTACGACTGTCGGACTTGACCTATCATTTCTGACTTTTGTATTGCTTTAATGCAATGGGTCCCATATAGACTTTTGATCCTAAAAACAAATCTGATCGATTAATACCATAAATGAAAAGTTGTCGTCTAGCCCAGGGATGTTGCGGATGCCGATTTTTTGACATCCGCGGATGCGGATGCGGATGCGGATTTTTAAAGGCTCACATCCGTGGATGCGGATGCGGATGTCAAGATAGGTACATAAAAAACGTCAAATATTACATTTTAGTAATTTTTATTTCAAAAAACCGGTCAAGTGCGAGTCGGACTCGCGTTCCAAGGGTTTCGTACCTTAAGTCCCACTCACGCTTGACTGCAAATTTCTAATAGGTTTTTTTGGCTAATGACGAAATTACCTAGCAGTTTAGCACTTACGCCGATGCTAAGACGTTCCTGTACCGACGTGTGTTCCACATCCGCATCCGCATTAAATCCGCATCGATTTTATGCGGATGCGGATGCAGCGGATGTTGAAAATAATGCGGAAGTTCCGCGGTTGCGGATGCGGATGTGGATATTCGCAACATCCCTGGTCTAGCCTATTAGAACAGTAGTGGTGTCACTAACGACACTCGCCCGCTCAGGTGCGCGACGCTGTGCCGGCAGCACGCCGAGAGCGCCGCCAGCCCGCTGCCGCCGCTCGCGCTGCACGACGAACACGCCAAGCTGGTACGCATACTACACATAAAACATTATAAAATATATATATATATTTTTTTTATAGGACATTTTTTACACTAATTGACTAAGCCCCACAGTAAGCTCGAGAAGGCTTGTGTTGTAGGTACTCAGACAACGATAGATATAATATACAAATACTTAAATACATAGAAAACAACCATGACTCAGGAACAAATATCTGTGCTCATCACACAAATAAATGCCCTTACTGGGATTCGAACCCAGGACCGCGGCTTCACAGGCAGGGTCACTACCCACTAGGCCAGATCGGTCGTATTGTTTATTACTTAAGTTGACAATTGTACCTTAACAGCTAAAGCCACAGCGGCACAAATTATTAGCAATAATAAGGCTTAATTAAAACTTAAAACTTAACAAGTTCCAAGTCTCGTCGGAAGATCAGTGCTGGGAGTCATGAGCATCATGCTGAGATGAGACCATTTCTTGACACTTTTTCTTTTCTATGTTTTTTCGGTTTATAATTTTATTTTCTGTGTTTGTGCTTACGAATAAATTATTTATATTCTAAAAAGACTTAGGAAGCAATATAATTCTAATATTTTTATAATTTTTCATTCTGTATTACTATACATTGTGTATATTTCTGAAAACAAATCACTCTAATTGGTTTTGTTTTTTTTCTCTTATAAAACGTACATGTTAATATTGTGACGAAGGTCCCACCGAGCGACGGGAGCCACGGGCAGAATCACAACAACCTACAAGTCACCAACCCGCCCGAGATCAAGCGGTAAGTCTCACGTCATGTCGGAGACTAGCTCCTAACACCCTAAAATTGACCCTAAAACCCTCGCCATACCTTTTTCCTGTACCTTTTCATATTTGGGAAATTTTGTGAAAGAGTAAGAAAAAACTATAAGAGTCAAATTAGTATACTACACATCCCACTCAGATATTATGCAAATTTTCTCTTTGTTCCCTTTTTTAATTCAAAAGTATGTTACATTAAATTAATTATTTATTGAATTAGAATCAGTTGCACCACACCGTCAGTCACCGTTAAAACGTTTGCTAAATTTTATTGAAAGAGAACTTATGTAGTTGACTGCTGAGTGGTGTTGATCGGTTCGTCAACTAGTTACAAAGGACTAGTCCTATGTCATACTATTGACTCTTACGCGTTTTCCTTAAACTCATCGCCATCGTATTATTTGTACTCAAACGCGAGATCTTTCTTAGTGAGAGAAAATAAATTCTGTAAAATTTGTATACATTTACGTACCGTTCATCACTTGACCGACATACAAAGTGTGTGTAACGATCACGAAAAGCTGAATAGCATAGTGGATGGTGTTTGGTTTGGTTTTGTGTGTCACTAATACCGGCCCGGGCGCGGGACTAACCGCTTCGTCGTGCGCTTCCTAACAAAACTGATAAACGCAAGTTAACGTACTGCACAACTGGCACAAGTTGTGACATTTACTTATACAGCGTGGCACTAGTAACCTGACATAATTAATTATTTCTGAGGGTATTACGTGAAAAAACTTTAAATATAGGTTCCATTTAGTTTTTTTTCGGGGGCACAATCGATCCATTACAGTACAGTTGTTACTTAAATTCAACATATTTTGTATAGCTACTCCATTTATAAAATTGGTATAAGTAATAGTTTTGCTGAGTTATTTGGGTCCACCCTGTATAATCCACGACAACTCGTGCTAGTTGCGATGTTTGCTTTGAGTCTATTTAGAAAGATTATTATGCAATGATCCTTTAAACTTGAGACAAAATGTTATTTTGAGAAAACTATCAAGTTGCAAATCATTGCGTCATAATATTTCAGGTCTGTTCCAATGTAAAACATGTTTGGCGATATAGTTAGAATTAAACTATCATTAGATAGTCAAATAGTGAAATACATTCATTAGAATAGACCATAGAACTGTTACTAACTTTCTGTTCGAGTCAAACTACGTACTATTTCAAATATAATACGATAGATTTATACACGCATAGGATGACTACCTAAAATTGTGCCCATTGCATACTTTCCAAAACGTCATTATAATCAGACGAATGGAAAATGAAAATATTTCCACCATATGAGCCTTAGAGACCTAGCGACATCTACCGTAAGAGTGTTCCAAGTCATGGAAATTCACCAGTAACTATGCGCCATTCCATACTAAATTAATTTGTAAAGGCAATATCTTACGAAGCGTTTTTACTTTCATAGAAATAAAGGAAAAGTGGGAAAACTCGCTGTTTATGTCTGTTTAGTGACTTTCCTTTGATGTGGGGATCCTTGAAATTCAGTATTGTCTCAGTGACAAAGAAGTTAAATATATAGTCCTTGAATAAATGAAATATTATTTATTAATTAAACATCACAGACAAGACATCCTCTAGACTGAACATAGTAACGCTACCCCCTCTGCCACTTATACGGTAGTTTTACTCCATCTTCGAGTCAATCCCGTGCCGTGATTGGTCCGTGTCTTTGAACGGACCAATCACGGCACGGGATTCGCTCACCTCATCCCCCCGCACCCCCGTATTTTTGGCAGCATCGGTTTCATGAAATAATTGCTCTAAACTCCGTCTAGAGGATTCCTAGTCTATGTTAAACATGCTCTGGGTACCTGTACAGTGATATCGAATCCTCCTTTTAAGTATGTAACTTGTATTAGGAGTAATTCGCTCTTTCATGCAAGATGACAACCGGCAAAGCGCAGCGTTCACTGCGGCCGCTCGCAAACGTTTGCATTTGTTTGTTATGAACACCGCACGTTCCGCTCCGCTGCACGCTCCAGGGTTCGAAAGGATAATTATCAATGATAGTTATCTTGATATCGCGATAAGTATTGAAATTTGTATGCCTGATAATTATCGTCACGATATTTATCGCGATAATTATCAAAAAGACTGTTCAGAACGCATCCTATGTGACGTCACGGACGGCCGATTGCCTCCGAAATTCGAAGATCGGCAACGATCGGATGCGTATATAACGTCCGCCGCCAGCAGCCAACGGCAATCTTCCAAAATCTATTGAACGACAAACTGTACTTGTAGTTGTACTGTATTAATTTAATTTTAAAAATAAATCTCTGTACATAAGTTAAAATAACAAATCTTCATTGAAGATCCACTTAGGCATCCCTGCACCACTAGAAAGGAGCCTAGGCCTCAACAAGACTATAATTATCTTGATAATTTCGAACCCCGCTCGAGTGTCCGGTTGCACACTAGGGATATTTTGACAACAACGTAGTTTGACTCGAACGTGGCGACATTGTCGCTTGCTTGCTTGTGACGTGTGGTGTGGTGTGGCAGCTACAGCAAGCACTCGCTGCAGCACTCGCGCTCGACCGACAACTCGGCCAGCTCCTCGCTGTCCGACCGGCCTGACACCATGCCGTCCAGGTCAGTGTCGTGCTGTGGACATGTCAGCTCACACCAGGCCCCTATTTCACCACGGCGACAGGTGCGACAATTGTAAAACATCACTGTTGCTCACGTCACAGGCATCCATGGGCTACGGTTACCGCTTACCATCGAGCGGGCCGTATTCCTGTTTGACACCATCATTGGATTTAAAAAAACTTTATTATATCGGCAAAAAACAGGTATTTCTCTTTCGAAGTTTATGATGATGATGATGACAATTGTCACACGATTTAATAGAACTTTCGGTAATTCTTGAGAGAAAATGAGTTCTGTGTCCGAATTTCGTGACAATTGTCGTGTTTGTTGTGACAATTGTCATTAGCTTCGCAAAATAAGTACTTATTTATTGGCGATATAATGGAGTTTATTTTAAATAATCTGTTGGCGGCAAACAAGCACACCGCCCGTCCGATGGTAAAAGCGGTTACCGTAGTCTATGGAAGTCTGTGACGTCAGTAACAGTGATGTCGACAATTGTCGCACCTGTCACCGTGGTGAAATAGGGGCCAGGTCTATGTTACTCTGGACAAGACCTGGTCTCTGGCAGGTCCAGATCTTTGTCAGTTGAATGACCGGAGAAGAGCGGCTGCGCTCAGCCTTCGGACTGCTGCTGTGAAAAGTCCCGTGACGGTTCCATTTCGCGAAACAATCCTAACGAACCCATAGCAATAAGCAGGTTTGGAACGGTGTAACAGCAGTATCGTACTATATCCACTCGGATAGAAGTGCTCTATAAGAGAACGGCATCACAAACCTGCTGGGGCCTAACCATCATGGTTAGGCATCAGGTCCTTATTGCGATTCTGCTTAGAACCTAAATTGGTTTGTTCTGGTGAATTCGGGAAATTCGCACGAGGTATGTGGCACTCGGTATCACTTGGATACGATTTAAGAAACATAACTGCATGACTAACATGTGTGACGTTTTCAATCAAAAGATACATCCAGTCAGCAGCAGAAGTTGCTAAGCGGACGAGGTGTTCAAAATTACCTTGACACGCTCTTATTCTCTTAACAATAGAGTCGCGTCAAGATTATTTTGAACACCTCGCCCGCTTAGCAACTTCTGCTGCTGACTGTACATTTTCGGTTGTCGCTAAGGTCTATTTCTGGTTAAAACCTTATGTCAGTAACGCCTTATTATCAACTGACAATAAATTGTCTTTTGCTTGATAACTATAAATTGTGATGTTCTAAACGAATTGGCCTATCGCTTTTAACTTATAAAATATAAGTGATGGCAATCACGATTCCAATTTAGAATATTCGTTTTGATTTTGAGAATGCCTTCACTTTCACCACAAATCCTTTGGTGGTTAGAACTAACACACATGGAACGTGGTTGGATGCATGTGATTAATTTGCTTTTAGAATTTTAAGGCGATTGGCGTTTGTATTAGATTGTTCAAAATTGGCTAGGGAAGTAAATTACAAATCATTGTTATAATAGGTAAATCAGCTCTTATGAATGAAGTGTTTTTATATGGAATCTTACGGTTTTCAGACAAAACTCGGCCGAATACAACCCCATAGTAGAGGCGCTCAACAATTTCACGCAGCGCTTCGAAAAGATCTCAAAAGAAGTGGTAAGTGGAAGTGGAGTGGTGGTGGAAGTGGTGGTGCTTCGTACCTGAAAATAGGAAACGAAGGATTATGGATGTAGTCTTTGCATTTGGACTGTCAGTGTCAAGTGTAAATTATGGATTTAGGCCACGTTAAGATGACCATGCGATCCCTATGGACTTTCGTATCGTGTCTACATGTTTGTTTTGTTACAGGACACAGAAGAAGCAGCCTGGTCGCGAGCAGGGGAGCTGGCAGCGGGCGCCTGCCCCTGTTGGTGCGCGGACTGGGCCGAGATACACGTCCGCTCCCCCTCGGGAGACGTGTCCTGGCTCATGCGGGTGCAGAACCAGGTACACTGCAGACACCGGCCCTCTGTCGGGGCGGGACTGCGCCGAGATACACGTCCGCTCCCCCTCGGGAGACGTGTCCTGGCTCATGCGGGTGCAGAACCAGGTACACTGCAGACACCGGCCCTCTGTCGGGGCGGGACTGGGCCGAGATACACCTTTTGTTTTCAATTTCGGGGTTGGCTGGTTGGTTAAATAGGTTCACTTTCCAGATTTGGTGTAAACTTTGAAAGAACGCTGTTTTAGTCCTGTACATCGTCAGTGTGATCTGATTAACGTGTCAGATGAAGGCAGATCGTATAAGGCCGCACGTCCGTGTTGCAGATGGGGTGGGAGAGCCAGGAGTCGTCGCTGCAGGACGTGCTGGCGCTGCTGGCGCCCGCGCCGGCCTCCTCGGCCTCCAGCGGCCTCGGCACCGACCGCACCAACTATGTGAGAATACCTACTTTTCATCAGTCATCACACACGCATGCGTACATCAAGTAATACGCCACACTCGCAAACCTCCTGTTCTTTTGTTCTTGTTTAATTTTCCAGAAATATTTTAACTTTTTTAACTGTTTGAAAAGTTTCTACAGCATGTACATCCCTAGTTTTGTGACTTTATCTAGTAATCTCTAATGTGAGCATGCGCACTCTTACAACTCAAACAAAGCTACACCTTACAATCAGCACTTGAAGGAAAGGTGTTCCCTCTGCAGACAAAATAAGTTTACAAGAGTTGCAGGGTGAAATAAGCCTTGTAAGTAAATGTCTACTTGGTATTTTACGATATTTTAATCCAGCACTGGGACAACAAATAGGTTAATAAAAAAATAATCCCGTTTTGTTGTAATGATTCTACTTTTTACGCAAACAACACCCATGATATTGTTATTTCATAACTGATTAAGTTTGTATGTTGTCTGTATATAGGCGTCGGAGAGTGAAGGCAGATCGCGCAGCGGCTCGTCCGCCTCGCAGGCGGCGCACGCGCAGGACCTACACAAGTCTAGGTACGTACCTATATTAAGGCAGTTCACAGAAATTGTTAGGTATACGTAAACCTGAAAAGTTTTCCGAAAATTACTATTGCAAAAGTCTGAAAGGTCAAATCGGTGAAGACCAGACAAATGTTAGTTCAGCAAAAATAAATTAATTAAAGGTGTGCAATAGGGATGTTTCCTGTACTTAAAATAAATTATTTCAAACCGTGCACGAAATTAAGCACCAGATAATTATTACAAAAACATAGACAGCAGCTATTTTTAAACACAATTTGTATTTAATAAATCGGATTGAAATATAAAAAGTAGGTGAGTTTACCGTGACGTCACTACATTCGTTTTCATATAAATTCCATATTAGCAAATCGTTTTGACAGTTCTAAAAAAGAAGCTGATTTGACTAGTAGGAATGTAGCCTATTGTAGAGCTCCCGGCTTTGAACCCGATGATTGTTTGTTTGTTTAGAATTCTGAATACTTCTTTCAGTTACCTTTTTGTATTTTTTATTCACGATTCTAGTCATCATCATCTGGGGTGGCGCTCCTTGCCCGTTGTCACAGAATAAATAATAGTACTAGGTACAGAAGATTCACTCTCTAACAAGACGCGTCTATTACGACAGATATGACCGCTAGGTGGCGCAAGCGCGAGCAAGCGTCCGCTCCGTAGCGGTGCGCGGCAACTACTATGGCTAAACACCAAAATTGGTGTCGGCCGCGTGTACTTGTAGGTACTTGTAGCGAGGCAACGAGATCGCGGAGTGAGCCACGCCTGCTGTCGTCTCCATTCACGACTCTAGCACAGAATAAATAATAGTACTAATAAGTACAGAAAACTCACTCTAACAAAACGCGTCTGTTACGATCAGCACAGATATGGCCGCTAGGTGGCGACAGCGCCACGCGCGGCTTATAGCTTTCCCCAAAATTGGTGTGGAACGGATGTACATTTAGCTACCTGTAGCAAAGCGACGAAATCGCGGAGTGAGACACGCCTGACTCTAGTATAGTTTGTAGCTTTCTAGTAGAGCCCGAAGGCTTATCCTATTGTCTATTGTTCAGTAAAACCGCACGTGCTACTTACCTGCAAAAAAGGGTCCTAATTATTCTATTTGGCACCTGAGCGCGGGCTAGTCCGACGCTCAAAAAACCAGTGTAGGTGCGCTCTCCGATAACGCGCCTTTGTTACGTATCTCGATGACACATTTAGACTGGTTCTGTAGCGTTCGACTCGCCGGCACTCAGTAACCGAAGTACCGATTTTTTATGCAGGTGGTTGTGGCACGTGGCACGAGCGGTTTTTCTTAACAATAGACAATAGTATTAGCCTTCGGGGTCTATTAGAAAGCTACAAACTATAACAAATGTTGTGCAGCTCGGACTCGGTGGTGGCGGGCGAGAGGAGGCCGCCGCACGCCGCCACGCACTGCATCGGGCCCCCCCAACAACCGCAGCGGTAAGTGCTCATAATAATATAACCATGCCGATATTATAGTCTGTCAAGCCGGAAATGTCAGTAGTAATGTAAAGCAAACTAAAAGTATCCCTAGGAGACGAACAAAAAGCAGCAATGTACTTCGAGCGACGATTAAAATGTAAACAAAACAGTTCCACAGATAAGATATAAATGACACACAATTTTCGAACAATTCAAACGTAGTGTTGCTAACCCGCGATTTTTCTACTGCCGAGATTTGCTTGACCAAGTATAGGTACCATATTATGTAAGCCTCATTTTGTCTATTTTAACGCTCAATTGAAGTCAATAAAATTGTACTAATATTATACACAAAATTCCAAAATAAAAAAAAAAGAATTTGAAATATCTAATTTATGGTCAACTATATCGAACCATCATTTTATAAATTCTATTGGTGTCTTCTTTATAAATTCCCTCGCCTTCTAAATATTGGTTATCAGCCCCTATTCGACCATTAACAATATGAAAAACATTTATGGAGTACCTATTTAAAAATAACACGTCTTGAATTTTACATATTGAGCCCGCGCCCGTTAATTTGAAAAATCCTTATTTGTTAATACTGTCTTCGGTTACCGCGATAGTTACTCACGCGTCACGCTTTATCGCGTATCTTTATCTTTACTTGAAAATAGTTGTAATGTAGAGCTAGCCTTATGAACCAATTTTGCATGTATAACTGGCCTTAAAATTTATAGTTTGTGATGGTTCATTATTTTGTAAGTGGGTAGATTTGCACAGTGTAGTTTTTCCTCTGTGACCCGTTGACGAACGCTGTAAAGGGTTCGAAACGTCGGGATGTTGTATAAATTCAGTATGCGCGATATAATCCGTTTGAATAGTCGTTATATTTGTTGTTGTACAGTATGAGCACGCAGCCGATCAACATCCCGGGGTCGCCGGTGCGCGGCGCCGCGCACGACGACGACATGCTGCTCTACGTGCCCGAGGTAACGCTCACGTGTTGATACATATAGCAACACTCTATCCACCGGTGGACCTTATTACAAAAGGCATAAGGTCCATCGATGGACAGTCAAGAGTGTGGGCGATGGTACAGCGTGCTGCAAAATGCGTGGACACATTGTCAATGGAATTCATAATGTGCCCATGTACTTTTATAGCTGGGTGTACTTGCAACCATTCCTTATGACAATGCTATCCACCATTCCCAAATTACACACAACCCCATTGTACCCAAAGCCATACTGCGTAAACTTAGAATACATTTAAAAGTGTAAATATTACTGCCCTAGGTGAGACTTGAACTCACGGCCTCTGGATCGATACTCCAGCGCTCTGCCAACTGAGCCACCAAGACCCCATCCATAGCTAGCGAATCAATAACCAATTTTACAGTACATATGGGGCTAGTGCGTAAAATAGCACTTTTCGTGCGTATGTCGAAACTTTAAAGTGCCATTAGTACTGTAAAACGTTGTTCGATACACGTGCGAATAGGTAATTCGCAACTCGTGTCGATTTAAAACACCTGCGCTCGTGTTTTAATTTATCGCCACTCGTTTCGAATTTCCTCTTTTTCGCACTTGTATCGAAAATAACTATAATATTTGTGTTGGTATGTGACAGGGCGAAGGCGAGGCGAGGCCTTCACCTTCACCTAGAGGAGGGGTTCGTGCAAAACAATAAACTTAAAACTAGATAATTAATAATAGGTACACCACTCAATATACCTATATAATATTAACACTTTCTTTTTTAGCTTGTTTCCAAAACAGTGTACTTAACTTATGTTACTTGCATGAAATAAAAGGCTTTTTATTTATTATTATTATGTGACAGGGCAAGAGCAGACACCCAGTCCGGCGCTCCAACTCGTCACCGGAGATGTCGTCGTGGAAGCTCCCTGGGGACTCGCCCGCGGGCCCGGAGCCCCCCGCCGCCGACCCCGCGCTGCTCATACTGCTGCCGGGCACCGAGCCGTGAGTACACTAACACATCCATTATACAACGGCTTACTCAACTATAATGTTCATTATGCAACACTTCACAGTTATCACAGACAGTGGATCCACTTTTCAAATGCAGGTTGTGGACAGGTTATTAAAGTTTTTGCGAGAGAAGAGCAAACATTTAAATCCGCTTGGCAACTAATCCGAGAAATTGGCATAGGCACTAGTTTTTACGAAAGCGATTGCCATCTGACCTTTCAACTGCTTGTCTGGTCTCCTCACGATGTTTTCTTTCACCGAAGAGCGACTGGTAAATATTAAATAATATTTCGTACATAAGTTCCGTCTAGGTCCTATAATGTTAACAATCATAGACTAGGAATCCTCTAGACGGAGTTTAGAGCAATTATTTCATGAAACCGATGCTGCCCGATGCTACCACATTTCTGGCAAATAAACGATATTTCTATTTCGATATTTCTATTTCTGCCAAAAATACGGGGGTGCGGGGAAGAGGTGAGCGAATCACGGCACGGGATTCTGACACTTTGACTCGAAGATGGAGTAAAACTACCGTATATAGCGGCAGAGGGGGTAGCGTTACTATGCTCAGTCTAGAGGATGTCTTGTCTGTGTTAACAATAAACGTTGTCCACAGCACGCAGTCTCAGTCCCTGCACGCGACCAAGAAAGCGAACAAGAAGAGCGACATGCGAGTGTCGTGCGAGGCCATCCCCGAGGAGATGTCCGGCTCCTCCCCCCTCGCCGCGCCCAACCCGCCCCCGCATCCCCACCTCATGACCTACAACTCGGACCCGGGCAAGTATCTACAATAAACGTTGTCCACAGCACACAGTCGCAGTCCCTGCACGCGACCAAGAAAGCGAACCAGAAGAGCGACATGCGAGTGTCGTGCGAGGCCATCCCCGAGGAGATGTCCGGCTCCTCCCCCCTCGCCGCGCCCAACCCGCCCCCGCATCCCCACCTCATGACCTACAACTCGGACCCGGGCAAGTATCTTCAATAAACGTTGTCCACAGCACACAGTCGCAGTCCCTGCACGCGACCAAGAAAGCGAACCAGAAGAGCGACATGCGAGTGTCGTGCGAGGCCATCCCCGAGGAGATGTCCGGCTCCTCCCCCCTCGCCGCGCCCAACCCGCCCCCGCATCCCCACCTCATGACCTACAACTCGGACCCGGGCAAGTATCTTCAATAAACGTTGTCCACAGCACACAGTCGCAGTCCCTGCACGCGACCAAGAAAGCGAACCAGAAGAGCGACATGCGAGTGTCGTGCGAGGCCATCCCCGAGGAGATGTCCGGCTCCTCCCCCCTCGCCGCGCCCAACCCGCCCCCGCATCCCCACCTCATGACCTACAACTCGGACCCGGGCAAGTATCTTCAATAAACGTTGTCCACAGCACACAGTCGCAGTCCCTGCACGCGACCAAGAAAGCGAACCAGAAGAGCGACATGCGAGTGTCGTGCGAGGCCATCCCCGAGGAGATGTCCGGCTCCTCCCCCCTCGCCGCGCCCAACCCGCCCCCGCATCCCCACCTCATGACCTACAACTCGGACCCGGGCAAGTATCTTCAATAAACGTTGTCCACAGCACACAGTCGCAGTCCCTGCACGCGACCAAGAAAGCGAACCAGAAGAGCGACATGCGAGTGTCGTGCGAGGCCATCCCCGAGGAGATGTCCGGCTCCTCCCCCCTCGCCGCGCCCAACCCGCCCCCGCATCCCCACCTCATGACCTACAACTCGGACCCGGGCAAGTATCTACAATAAACGTTGTCCACAGCACACAGTCGCAGTCCCTGCACGCGACCAAGAAAGCGAACCAGAAGAGCGACATGCGAGTGTCGTGCGAGGCCATCCCCGAGGAGATGTCCGGCTCCTCCCCCCTCGCCGCGCCCAACCCGCCCCCGCATCCCCACCTCATGACCTACAACTCGGACCCGGGCAAGTATCTTCAATAAACGTTGTCCACAGCACACAGTCGCAGTCCCTGCACGCGACCAAGAAAGCGAACCAGAAGAGCGACATGCGAGTGTCGTGCGAGGCCATCCCCGAGGAGATGTCCGGCTCCTCCCCCCTCGCCGCGCCCAACCCGCCCCCGCATCCCCACCTCATGACCTACAACTCGGACCCGGGCAAGTATCTTCAATAAACGTTGTCCACAGCACACAGTCGCAGTCCCTGCACGCGACCAAGAAAGCGAACCAGAAGAGCGACATGCGAGTGTCGTGCGAGGCCATCCCCGAGGAGATGTCCGGCTCCTCCCCCCTCGCCGCGCCCAACCCGCCCCCGCATCCCCACCTCATGACCTACAACTCGGACCCGGGCAAGTATCTTCAATAAACGTTGTCCACAGCACACAGTCGCAGTCCCTGCACGCGACCAAGAAAGCGAACCAGAAGAGCGACATGCGAGTGTCGTGCGAGGCCATCCCCGAGGAGATGTCCGGCTCCTCCCCCCTCGCCGCGCCCAACCCGCCCCCGCATCCCCACCTCATGACCTACAACTCGGACCCGGGCAAGTATCTTCAATAAACGTTGTCCACAGCACACAGTCGCAGTCCCTGCACGCGACCAAGAAAGCGAACCAGAAGAGCGACATGCGAGTGTCGTGCGAGGCCATCCCCGAGGAGATGTCCGGCTCCTCCCCCCTCGCCGCGCCCAACCCGCCCCCGCATCCCCACCTCATGACCTACAACTCGGACCCGGGCAAGTATCTTCAATAAACGTTGTCCACAGCACACAGTCGCAGTCCCTGCACGCGACCAAGAAAGCGAACCAGAAGAGCGACATGCGAGTGTCGTGCGAGGCCATCCCCGAGGAGATGTCCGGCTCCTCCCCCCTCGCCGCGCCCAACCCGCCCCCGCATCCCCACCTCATGACCTACAACTCGGACCCGGGCAAGTATCTTCAATAAACGTTGTCCACAGCACACAGTCGCAGTCCCTGCACGCGACCAAGAAAGCGAACCAGAAGAGCGACATGCGAGTGTCGTGCGAGGCCATCCCCGAGGAGATGTCCGGCTCCTCCCCCCTCGCCGCGCCCAACCCGCCCCCGCATCCCCACCTCATGACATACAACTCCGACCCCGGCAAGTATCTACAATAGGGATGATGACACATGTTGAATTTTATAACAAAGTCTAGTAAAATAGATAGCGAACGAGCAATTTATCACAATAATGGGGATATTAAAATAAAATATTGAAAAATTACAAAAATACAGGACCTGAAAGTTTCAAAATTTAAGTTTTTTTTTAACTTCCAAAAACGATAAAAGCAAGGGTACCATTCGATTATATTCGATTAGGGTACATTTCACCCAAAAAAATATTTTACAGCAACTATATACATAACCGCAATATCTCACCGACAAAAACGCATTTTTTTTGTTTTGTCCATACTACAAGATGGGCGATGACGTCACGGCCCCTGGCCGTTTTGTATAGGGCGTTTCGCGAGTGAAGTGCGGCTGTCGGACTTTGACTACTATTTCTGACTTTTGTGTTACTTTAATGCAATGGGTCCCATATAGACATTTGATCCTAAAAACAAACCCGATCGATTGATACCATAAATGAAAATTAGTCATGTAGCCTATTACAACGTGTTTGTTACTCGCAACCACAGAGATGATTGGAAACCTCCATATTACCAAAGATACATTGATTGAGTAAGATGCGTAATTTCTAAGACTTCGTGCTTCAAATTTGACAGGTAAACAAGATGGCGCTGTACAGCTCCATACATTTTGCCCTAAGTCTGATTGTCAAATATGATGTTTGACAATTCAGTGACCGCAAAACATATGGCGCAGTACAGCGCCATCTGTTTCGGATGTCAAACTAAGGGGCACGTTTTGTTCTTAGACTTTACCTCTCTATTACAATAAATTTTCTTTGATATTACTAACAAATACAAACTTAACTTCTTAAAAAGTAACATACGTGGAAAATTTTTTGTAACGTTAGATATGTTTTCAGGTTCGGGGTCGGCGCCCGAAGATGGGCCCGCGCCGCAGCCCATACAGAAGGTACCTACGTATTACATATAATATAACAATCTAATACCTTTAAATGAGCAATTCTTGTTTATTTATTTATTTATTTATATATATATATTTCGGGGATCTCGGAAACGGCTCTAACGATTTCGATGGAATTTACTATATGGGGGTTTTCGCAGGCGAAAAATCGATCTAGCTAGGTTTTATCTCTGGGAAAACGCGCATTTTTGAGTTTTTATATGTTTTCCGAGCGAAGCTCGGTTACCCCAGATATTATATTTTAAATTACGAACAATTTTGTATCTTGTCAGCTTATATGTAAGGATCATAATAGATTAAAAGCGACCTGTAAAATTGTTATTGTCTCGCAGGTGGCGAGCGACAGCATCGTGCAGGGCGTGGCGCCCGCGCACCCGCCGGCCGCCGCGCACGCGCACAAGCCCGCCCCCGCCCCCGCCCCGCCCCCGCCTCCTCCCGCCACTGTGGGCTCCATGAGGGAGCGGGACGACCTGCCGCCGCTGTCCCGCTCCAAGCGCTCCAACACCATCTCCGTCATGAGCCCCACGAGGCGACACAGGTACACACACACTCCACTACTCCAAGGGTCGGCTTATAACAGGAGAAGCCGGCGCCGACTTATTCCCATCTTAAAGGCCGGCAACGCACTTACAACCCCTCTCGTGTTGCGGGTGTATATGGTCGGCGGTAATCGCTTACCGTCGAGCGATCCGTCTGCTCGTTTGCCTCCTTAGCATTAAAAAAAACCAATAAAAACCTTTGACTGTTGCAAACCCCAATAATAAGCAGATTTAAGATTCAAGTTTGGCATCGTTAAAGAGTCCGCTAAATTTTATTGTATGGAAAGTTTCGTAGTAAACCGCCGCGGCGCGCCGGGTGACGTTGATCAGTCTGTCAAGTGTGGATGGCTCAACTGGCACTTAAACTTGTCATTTTTGCCAGAGGCGGCTGGTAGCTATGTATTATGGGTGTTCACTCACAATAAAAAACAAAAACTAAACCTACACATTCAATTAACCGTCGCAAAGTACCTAGATGTCGGTTTCCGTCCACCCGGTCATTGAACTCTCTCATAGATTTTCGGTATTACGAATATCTTGACGACCGATAGACGCCAACTGCAGTTCATTTTACAAATGGATATAATGTTTTTCATTAAATTTTATGGAAAGATGTGCTAGATTGTTAACACACCTGTTTCGGTCCAAACAAACTCACCGCACAGCCCGCGCCCGTGCCAAACACAAAACATACTTAATATACCTAGGTAACACGAAAAACAAAATAAGCTAGTTACTTTTATCACATTCACACAACACAACCACGGTGTTTTTGGTTATGGATCTGATTTAAAAAATATATGTTTTTGTTTTTGAGTAACATTGCTACGAAAGTTCAAGGTCGTCCATAATTTAACTCGAGTCGATTTTGTAAACTTTTTCACATTCTCACGTTAAATTCATTCATTTTTAAACACCTCACAACAAACAAATTATGTGCTTTAACTGTTTAAACTCTTCTTTCATTATTTAGAATGAAAAAAAAAGCCAAAATTGCATTCCCGCACATACTTTAAAATTGACTAAGGTCTGTTTAGAAACAAGTGACAACAATATCAACATGGCGCGCGGGATGCGCGCGCAGATCAACCGGGCTCGGAGCGCCGCACCGATTTTGCCTCTTCCCTCATAGAAAATATTCTGTTTCACGCGCGGAGCTCTGGTGAGATTTCTCTTTCGCTCTTATTGAATTTCCTATTGATCGAATGTACTAAATCTTTTTCCATAGGAGCGCAATCCAAAGCGCTCCGCTTCGCGCGTTACCTTTGATTTCTATGAAATTATAGGAGTACGCCGTGTAGGTAGTGGTGACTTGGTGAGCTGTCTATAAACTTATAATGAATAAAGGTTATTATTTAATTGGTATTGAGTTTTTTACGATCGATCTTAAATAGTAATATATTAAATAGGTACCATAATTTCATTTTGATTATATATGGGAGTGCACCGCACAAGCGCTCCTTAAGGCGGGCCGTGCCTGATTTTTGCAGCACTACTCAACAGTCATCCATATTGACCTATGCTCATAACTATTGGTATTGTTTGTCCAGAGAGCAGTCATCAGCAACATCGACGTCGTCGAGCGGGCGGTCGACGGCGGCGAGCAGCACGGGCTCGGGCGGCGGCGTCACCCCCTCCTTCGTGCTGCTGCAGCTCTACCACAAGATGAGCACCTACCCCATCACCCCGCCCGTGCCAGGTATACAATACAATACAATACTCTTTATTGCACACCTCACATACACGTAGTTTACACTTTCAACTTACACATTTTAAACTACATATAGGTCTCTCCCCCTCCCCTGCACTCTCTGCACCCTAACCTGTAAAGCAACGATTTTACCCAATAAATAAGTCAATCAATCGATCTTGGCGACGCCTTGTCTCCAGGCGTATAACATGCGCGTTACCCAACCGTGTATAAACATGTAAACTTTGAATAACCCCATACTGTAGTCCTTCAGGAAAGACTCGGTAGGAAGCTCATTCCACAGCCGAAGCGACCGGCATCTTACAAATCTAACTGTACTCTGGCAAACCCACTTTGTCAGTAGAAAAAGGCGCGAAGTTCTTTTTTTTTGCCGCGTTTTTTACTGACGTAAATGGCTTGCCGAACTACATCTTTAAAAACTCGGTTATAAAGTGTAAAAAATATTTGCCTTTGTTGAACATGTATCTGCTTCGGCAGGCGAAGTGCCCAGCGCGCAGAATCCTCTCGCAGAGCGACCGCTGCTGGTGTCCGGAGTACAACACGAGCGCACCATCAAGAACCTGGACCGAGTGCCGCCCATCGAGACCTACAAGGTGACAGATACTCTGCCTTCACAGTCTAAAGTGCGACAGACAGACAAACAAGACAGCTATGACATATAACGGCCGCTGCTGGTGTCCGGAGTACAACACGAGCGCACCATCAAGAACCTGGACCGAGTGCCGCCCATCGAGACCTACAAGGTGACAGATACTCTGCCTTCACAGTCTAAAGTGCGACAGACAGACAAACAAGACAGCTATGACATATAACGGCCGCTGCTGGTGTCCGGAGTACAACACGAGCGCACCATCAAGAACCTGGACCGAGTGCCGCCCATCGAGACCTACAAGGTGACAGATACTCTGCCTTCACAGTCTAAAGTGCGACAGACAGACAAACAAGACAGCTATGACATATAACGGCCGCTGCTGGTGTCCGGAGTACAACACGAGCGCACCATCAAGAACCTGGACCGAGTGCCGCCCATCGAGACCTACAAGGTGACAGATACTCTGCCTTCACAGTCTAAAGTGCGACAGACAGACAAACAAGACAGCTATGACATATAACGGCCGCTGCTGGTGTCCGGAGTACAACACGAGCGCACCATCAAGAACCTGGACCGAGTGCCGCCCATCGAGACCTACAAGGTGACAGATACTCTGCCTTCACAGTCTAAAGTGCGACAGACAGACAAACAAGACAGCTATGACATATAACGGCCGCTGCTGGTGTCCGGAGTACAACACGAGCGCACCATCAAGAACCTGGACCGAGTGCCGCCCATCGAGACCTACAAGGTGACAGATACTCTGCCTTCACAGTCTAAAGTGCGACAGACAGACAAACAAGACAGCTATGACATATAACGGCCGCTGCTGGTGTCCGGAGTACAACACGAGCGCACCATCAAGAACCTGGACCGAGTGCCGCCCATCGAGACCTACAAGGTGACAGATACTCTGCCTTCACAGTCTAAAGTGCGACAGACAGACAAACAAGACAGCTATGACATATAACGGCCGCTGCTGGTGTCCGGAGTACAACACGAGCGCACCATCAAGAACCTGGACCGAGTGCCGCCCATCGAGACCTACAAGGTGACAGATACTCTGCCTTCACAGTCTAAAGTGCGACAGACAGACAAACAAGACAGCTATGACATATAACGGCCGCTGCTGGTGTCCGGAGTACAACACGAGCGCACCATCAAGAACCTGGACCGAGTGCCGCCCATCGAGACCTACAAGGTGACAGATACTCTGCCTTCACAGTCTAAAGTGCGACAGACAGACAAACAAGACAGCTATGACATATAACGGCCGCTGCTGGTGTCCGGAGTACAACACGAGCGCACCATCAAGAACCTGGACCGAGTGCCGCCCATCGAGACCTACAAGGTGACAGATACTCTGCCTTCACAGTCTAAAGTGCGACAGACAGACAAACAAGACAGCTATGACATATAACGGCCGCTGCTGGTGTCCGGAGTACAACACGAGCGCACCATCAAGAACCTGGACCGAGTGCCGCCCATCGAGACCTACAAGGTGACAGATACTCTGCCTGCCTGACCACTAGGCAGATAGACCTTTTATACCATCACATATTTCATTTATATGATCGTTTGAGTGTTGTCTCGTCAATTTGCTGTGGCTCAATTGGGGAGTCTATGGTTAGGTTCTAGAGAGGAGGCTCGTGTCTTGTTGTTTAAGATTTTTATTTTATACAAAGTGTAACAAAATTAGCAGGGATACGTATAAGGGCATATTCGGTATCGTGTTCTGATTAGGAAAAAGTAGAAGAGTTTTTTTTGACACAAACAATTTTTGGCCTTTGTATGGAGAGATTGGAGAGTTGGCCGACTTGGATGACCTGCCCCATAGAAAAAAAAATCTTCTACTTTTTCCTAATCAGAACACGACACCGAATATGTCCTTAAGCGGATCCTCAATATTTTTGCTACAACTTGTATAAATTGTCAAAGATTACATAATAGATAACAATCTATTCCTGGTGGCATCAACTGATTGTGTGACAGGTGGGCGTGCTGTACGTCGGACCGGGACAGCAGGACAATGAAGTTGAAGTGTTGAAGAATGAATACGGCAGCGTCAGGTACATTCATTTGAGATGCCATTCACTAAGTAGTATCACTTCGATCAAAAACTGGTTGTAATTTCGGAGTTAGGGGGAAATGGACCTTTATTACATGGGGTACTGGGGTACTGGGGTTAAACTTCACTTTTTATCTGCTCCGTAATACTTTTACCTGTTTCCTTTTCCCTATAGCTGGCATATTTACACATATATTTATATATATATATGTATGTATTTGTGTATGTATATGTGTATGTATATGTGTATGTATATGTATCTTATTTTATTTTATTTTTATTTGTGTTATACTGTTTTTGTATTGTGTTTTTCTGTGCTAAAATTCTTATATTGAATATGAAGCACCTACTGACATGACATAAATTTATTAATTTCCGCTACCTAAAGGTTGTCTGGAAGAGATCGCTTTTTAGCGATAAGACCGCCTGTTGTTTAACCTCTTCTTCCTGTATTATCCGTATTGTTTTCTGTAATGAGGTGTACAATAAAGAGTATTTGTATTGTATTGTATTGTACTCTATTCTACTTTACCTTACCGTACCGTCCACATTTACAAAAAATAAGGGCTGTTTTGATGTATGCTTTTATTCCGTTGTGGTAATCGAGACACTAAACAAGAAGAAGCTTTTTTTTCGAAATTTCAAGAAATTCAGACATAGAATTCGGTATGATGGTGATTTTGTTTTAGCTTACTTTGATGTTCTTGGCATTTGAAGATCATTTCGTACGAGTAGTTTCAGTCACGGTACACCTTTACAGATATGCTGAGTTCCTCGGTCAACTAGGCACCCTGGTATCTCTAGCCGGCAGCGGCGCCGGTCTATTAGAGGGGGCGCAGCAACAGCCTCTATTCCTCAATCTGGAGCAGGGAGGCAAAGACGGCAAATACACGTATGTGTGGCACGACGATGTCATGCAGGTACGTATATACCATCGCCCACACTCTTAACTGTCCATCGGTGGACCTTATTACAAAAGGCATAAGGCCCACCGATGAACAGTTAAGAGTGTTGCTGTTTTTACTTACTCGTTACTCGCCTTTTCATAATTCGAGAAGCGTTTCCAAACAATCGTCGACAACAATGCAATCAACCCGTGCGCATGGCTCGCTTACTTTGTTTGATTTTCGATTTGTTTTATCCATTTCACTCAAAATAAATGTTATATTATAGTAAAACAATATTACTATATCTATTATTGTCTTATGCAGACTACAAACTACTCGGGTGGTCCAAAATTACTCGCAGTCCGCAGATTTTCATTCTAGAATCTTTTGCTTTGCTTTCGTTTCAACACGCCTTCCTCGGCGAAATATTAAAGCAAATATTTAGTTACTATACTTAGCGCCACTTGCACCATTCCACTTACCCGGGGTTAAGCGGTTAAACCGTTAACCCAGTGTCAAATTGTACCGGTAACCGGAAACTCCAGGTTTAACCGGTTAACCCCGGATTAGTAAATGGTGCAAGTGGCCCTTACTAATAAATGTTTTGTCGTCAGGTGTTGTTCCACGTGGCAACAGCCATGCCGGTGTCCGCCGCCGACCCCACGTGCAACGAGAAGCGCAAGTACATCGGCAACGACTACGTCTCCATAGTGTACAACGACTCGGGCGGAGACTTCCCCATACAAACCATCAAGGTACGCCAAAAGACGAATAAAACTTCCCCAAAAAAAATCATTAAGGTCCATCAAAGACGAAAGTTGCCTAAAAGTTTATCATATTATATGTCCAACGAACGCTCATGGCAATAAGGAGAACAATACATTGGTAACAACTACGTATTGGAACAAGAAATCACTTGTTACAATCAATATCCTGGTCACGGCACCAATTGTAACAAGTCAATATAATGTACCAATTTCAAAAAAGATTGTTTTTATGCGTTTCAATATCATACAATTCTAAATGGATATCAGTATAACTGATTCGGTTGGACTAACGTTTCTGTTTGTCCACAGGGCCAGTTCAACCTGTGCATCGTGGTAGTGGAGCCGTTCGAGCACGGGCTGCACCGCGTCCACATCAAGACCAAGGACGAGCGCATCCGCAGCAAGTTCCTGCCGCACCTCGACAACTGCGCGCACGTCGTGTCCGACCACTGCGCCGCCACGCTCGCCCGCCAGCTGGCGCTGCACTGCGCCGTGAGTCTACTTCACTCGCTAACTTGCCATATAAGTTACCGGGTTATTTAA
This sequence comes from Cydia amplana, assembly GCF_948474715.1. Taxonomy (NCBI): domain Eukaryota; kingdom Metazoa; phylum Arthropoda; class Insecta; order Lepidoptera; family Tortricidae; genus Cydia; species Cydia amplana. The sequence continues at coordinate 292,503 of NC_086077.1, forward strand.
ACGTTTCAAAATTAAAATATGTGTTATTTTGATTTCACATTCGAATAAAAAATTAATCGTGTAAAAAGTATATAAATGTGTAGACGCGTAATATTTATATACTCGCGCGTCGCACGCAATACGCCGGACTTTCGACTCGCTCGTCTTACGCCCCCATTCTGCGCGAGTCTATACACCGAGTGCTGAGCCCCTTTGTCGCACATCAAGCGTAGGAACGCGCATAAAACGCGGGCAACACGCTTCGTCCGGGCGGGCTCTAAGGCCGCCGCTCTTCGATCAACACGGAAGGGATGCGGCATTCGCACTATTTCCCCTCTGCCTAGGTACAAGATCAACTGATCTAGCGCGGGTAATAAAACTAGTCGCGCTCGGATTTTTAACTAGACCGAGTCCAGACGCGCGAGTGAACACAGCAGCAGAAAAAATGCCTAATTGCTCGGTTTTTTGTTGTAAAAAGAGGTCGGGGACATCAAATTTACAAAAAGAAGGTGTTACATTTCACATGTAATATTTTTTTTACATGTCATACGTTTAATTACATTTAAACACAATTATTATATTTTAGTCTCACGTAATTGCTGGATTTATCGATTTTGCTCGCCCAGTACAAATTGCGGATCGGTCGAGCGACAAACCCGACTTCTCATCTCTCAGAAAACAATAAAATTCTTTGACGAAAATGTGTCAGTGTGCGTGTTGTGACACTTGTGATTCGTCCGTACACAAAAACAGATCGAGGTGTGCAAGATTTGTCTGTGTAGGGTGTCATTTTCTATGTATTTGTGTCGTCATTACAGATCGGATTTTGTATGTAAGTGTGTGAGAAGTGCGACTGTGTGCACGTTCCCCCCCGCGAAAAACGGCAGAATGATTTGAATGTCAAGATATCGCTTGGGCCTATCCTTTCCGACCTGTCGGAAGCCCGTGTCGATCGAAGCCGCCGCTACATACCAGTTCGTCTCGGCCTGAACTAGCGATGGGCGAGTCGAGTTATCTGATTCGAATAATTCGAATCAGCCTACAGATGAGTTAATTCGAATCAAGACTATGGGCAATTCGAATCAACTCGACCACTAGCTAACTCGGCGAACAACTCGCCGAGCCGAGTCAACGCTATCACACTGCTACTAAGGCCATTCAAAAATAAACCTTAATACTGTAGCCCGAAGGCTCTTTTTACAACAACTGCCGCTCGATTCGCCGTCTCAACTCGAATTGGTACTATGACCATTCAAAAATAAACCTTAATTCCATGACCCGAAGGTTCATTTTACAACAACTGCCGCTTGATTCGCCATTCCAAGTATCCCAACTCGAATTCACTGCTAGTATGGCCATTCAAAAATAAACCTTAATTCCGTGCCCTGAAGGTTCTTTTTACAACAACTGCCGCGTAACTCGCCGTCTCAACTCGCTCCGCGCCTGTGCCTGTGACCTTGTCGCGAACCACGCGAATCGTCGAGTCGAGTCAACTCGATTTTGAATTCGAATCAGCGGCCGAATCAATTCGAATGATTCGAATTGAAAAAAAGTGGACTCGTCACATCGCTAGCCTGAACGTGTATGTGGTCCACAGCTGGCGTCGCACATATCGCAGTCGCTGTCGATGGGCGGCGGCTCGGCGCCGTACGCGAGCAACTCGCTGGAGCGGCTGCGGCACATCAAGCGGCTGCGGCGCCGCGTCGAGGACGAGCGCCTCGCGCACGCGCGCCGCGCGCCCAAACCCTACGCCCCGCAAGGTACGCACCGCCGTGCTCACTCTAACTGTACAACATTTCATTTCATTTATTTACTGCAATCCATGGTACATATAGGTGTTATAATCATTTAAATTGTAACAGCATGGACCCTGAATAGGGTATTAGTCTGGCGTTAAATTAAACACAAGTCGTCTCCTTCACGATTTTCGTAGACATCTCTTCTAAATACCTAAAACTGGTATGGATGTGTTCCTCGTGGTCTCTAGAATACGAATTGACCGGTTTTAGTTTATGGAGAGGGGGACGTGTCGATAAAAAGGGGGGGAATGTGGGCGGCCGACCAGCATTGATATTTGTTCACATCTTGAGTCCTATGGGACCGATCGGTTCGTTTGAGGTGTCGTTTGAAAGAGTATTAAACGTGCTATTATTGCTTCATAATAACTGTAGTCATAACTGTAGTCGTTTAGAAAATATTTTAAAATATATGATTTTTTACCGTGCATGGATGGCATAAGTACTGACAAAACATGCGTCAGCTTTCTAAAAACATAAGGTTTATTGGTGTATGGTATTATATAACCATGTAATGATGAATTTTGTTCAGCATGGGTCACTACGCACCGTCACGTAAATGGCGGGCGACCGACCACAACTGTTCATTGTTTCTCGGGTTCTATTTTACTGATCAATTGGTGATGGATACCATTAGAAAGAATGTTAAATGTACAATAATTGGTTTCTAATAACCGTAGTCATAACTGTAGTCATTTACAAAATAATTGAAAATATATGATTTTTATCGTGCATGGACATAAGTACTGGTAAAACATGCTTCTAACTCAATAGATTATAACATTACCGCAATAAATATTTTCAAAATATACGGGAAATTTTATGAGCTATCCAAAAATATAAGTTTTATTGCTTTATAATGTTGTATAACTACGTAATCATGAATTTTGTTCAGCATGGGTACTGTGCACCGTCACGTAAATGGAGCCCGGCCATCGTTGAGTTTTCATTATATTTCAGGTTCTATTTTTCTGATACATGGTGGATACCATTTGCAAGCATATTAAATTTTCTGTGAATACTCGATTGTTTGAAATCTGAGGCCCAAAATAACCATTTTAAAAATATTAAAGAAAATGTTTAATTTTTACCTTAGAGGTTTGCTTAGTGACTGAAATAATTTGAGAAAGAGATAATGTAGTAAATATAGCGTGAAATTTTTAGAGTAAAATCAGCAAACTATTTATTAACTTTCCAAAAATATTGTTTAGTTACCGTACAACTATAAACATATATATATGCCAGGACCAATTTCGCCAAGCAAGCAAACACACGGCGCGGCGAGCGCCTGGTAGACCAGCAGCATTCTATTATTGTTTGACAGTACATTTTATAATGTAGGTATCCAAAATGATAAAATATCGATATAAATGATGGTTTGTTTGTTTTGTTTTTTTATCACAGGAAACTTAAGTATAGTTTGACTCTTTTGACAAAAGCCCAGTTCTAGGTTCATAACATCGTTAAGTTCGTAGCTTTCATGATTGCAAAACCACTGCATATGAAGTACTTAATATCTGTGTTGTTATTTGACTCACGCGTCTACACGTAAAACGTTTTCAAACCCACTCCGTAGTTAATAATTTAAAATCACCTTTTTAGTGAGATCTGAGGCTTGTGGCGTTAAAGAGATATTTGTCGCCGCACGCTCCAGGATGCAAAATAAGTGACTACTATTTGAGTACCAGCGTATGTCCACATAATAACTATCCGTGAAGTCCGGTTTTAAGTATAGTAATAGTAAGATAAGGTCAATATTGAGTAAACTATCTATATTATATTTATTTACTATTTTATTTTACGGTCTAATTTATAGTTTTTGCTTACCTATTGATTCATTGGCGTTTGGCATTGTAGTTTTAGCTTGTAAGTACGACTCTATTGACAGTTATAAGATGTACTACGGTATTTAAATAACGCTCGTCTGTAACTACATGATCTTAGATCTATAATAGCGACTCATAACTTCTCTGTTCGACTGTAAGTCATACAAGACAGTTAAGTAGCGATTGCGATATAAAAAGCTATAAGTAGAAGGCTTTATCACACGTTTAGAACCTTAAGTGCAAATTGCAGATTATTACTCATATAGATGTTAAGGTTGTTCAATTCACTTTGAGCTATAAGCTATAATACTAGCAGCTTAACATGCAATATAGCGCCCAAAACAGCTACTGTAGATCTTAAATCTTTAGATGAACCTTTTAAACACTTTTATCTCACCAGAGCCTGTAAACTGTAAACTAAGACTATAGATGTAGCTATTCTAGAGCCAGGCTGTTAGGTAAGAAAATAGGTGCTAAGTGTCGCCTAATTGTTTGTTGGGATTTATATGACGGTGCGCAGTGACCCATGCTGAACAAAATTCATTATTACTTGGTTATATAATATCTTACACCAATAAATCTTATGTTTTTGGAAAGATAATGAAATGTCTCGTATATTTTGTAAATACATTAATTGCGATAAAGTTATAATTTATTAAGTTAGAACCATGTTTTAGCAGTACTTATGTGCATGCACGGTAAAAAATCATGTTTTCAATTACTTTGAAAATGACTAAAGTTATGACTACAGTTATTGAAAACCAATTATAGTACGTTTAATATTCTTTCAAATGGTATCTATCACGAACTGATCAATAAAATAAAACCCGAGAAATAATGAAAAGTTGACACCGATCTCCTGCCATTTACGTGACGGCGCTTAGTGACCCATGTTGAACAAAATTCGTAATTACTTGGTTATATAATATCATACACCAATAAAACTTATATTTTTGGAAAGCTAATGAAATTTCACGTACATTTTGTAAGAATATTATTGGAGTAAAGTTATAATTTATTGAGTTAGACGCATATTTTATCAGTACTTATGCCATCCATGCACGGTAAAAAAATCAAATGTTTTAAAATATTTTGTAAATTACTAAAGTTATGACTACGGCTATTAGAAACCATTTATTGTACGTTTAATAACCTTTCAAATGGTACCTATCAGAAATTGATCAATAAAATAGAACCCGAGAAATAATGAAAAGTTTACGTCGGTCGCCCGCCATTTACGTGACGGTGCGTAGTGACCCATGCTGAACAAAATTCGTTATTAATTGGTTATATAATATCATACGCCAATAAAACTTATGTTTTTGGTAAGCTAATGAAATGTCTCGTATATTTTGTAATAAAATAATTGCGGTATTGTTGTAATTTATTGAGTTAGGCGCATATTTTATCAGTACTTATGCCATCCATGCACGGTATAAAATCAAATATTTTAAAATATTTCGTAAACGACTACAGTTATGACTACGGTTATTATGAAACAATAATAGCACGTTTAATACTCTTTCAAACGACACCTCACACGAACCGATCGGTCCCATAGGACTCAAGATGTGAACAAATATCAATAATGGTCGGCCGCCATCTTTGCCCCCCTTTTTTTCGACCCGTCCCCCACTCCATAAACTAAAACCGGTCATTTCCTATTTTAGAGATCACGAGGAACACATCCATACCAGTTTTAGGTATTTAGAAGAGATGTCGACGACTTTTCTCGAAACAGGCCGATTTCCACCTGTCTATATAGCATGATAATCTTAAAAACTAAATACTTAAAATTACCTTAAAACAACATAACATAATTTTGTTTTCTACACTGAATAATCCAAATATATTTCCGATGACATTACAATACATTATCAATTAAAATAATAATAATAGTGTCAATTCATTTATAATAATAATTCATTTAATTCTCAGTCGTATCACTATTGTCAGAAGCTATAAATTCTTGATAAGAATAAACATATCTTACTACTAATCAAGTGAACCTGAACCTAAGCCGAGATAGGTACTTTTTCGTACTTTAATTATAAACATATGTGTAACAAAAATGGAAACTATAGGTCTAGATTAAGAGAAGAAACTGTAACAATATTTTCTGTACGACCGTTTGTTTCATACTTAAATAAATAAATAAATAAACATATTACCACAACTTGATAAAGGAAACGCTAAAACTAATTAGCTGTCCGACACATCAAATTAAAAATAGCTACGCTTCTTATCCTAGTTATATTTAGTAAAATCTACAAAAAAAAACATCAAAAAAATGTTTGTTACTTGTAGTACGACTTACTATTGATGTAAATGTAAAAAGTAGATGAATTTATAACAAGCAGAAACGTCTGTGAACGATGCTATTAAATGTGATTATTATTAAGTCAAAAAATTACTGCCTCGGGTAATTCCAGAGGCCGTAAGTCTCACCCGAGCCAGTAATTTTTCCACTTTTAAATTTATTAAAAAGTAGGTTTCTAAATTTGTTCGCAATAATAATTATGAATGTTCCCTACAGGAGACACCGCGCGCCGGGTCGCCATGGATGACTTCAACGACTACACTTAAATACCTTACCGAGCTGCTCGGCCGAACTGCGTCGGTCTAACGAACCGACTCGGCCTAGTCGACCCGACCACCGAACTGACGTTTGACCTAATCGAACTCGTGCGGCCGAACCAAGCGGCCTAGTCGACCCGACCGCCGAACTGACGTTTGACCTAATCGAACTCGTGCGGCCGAACCAAGCGGCCTAGTCGACCCGACCGCCGAACTGACGTTTGACCTAATCGAACTCGTGCGGCCGAACCAAGCGGCCTAGTCGACCCGACCGCCGAACTGACGTTTGACCTAATCGAACTCATGCGGCCGAACCAAGCGGCCTAGTCGACAGGACCGCCGAACTGACGTTTGACCTAATCGAACTCGTGCGGCCGAACCAAGCGGCCTAGTCGACCCGACCGCCGAACTGACGTTTGACCTAATCGAACTCGTTCCGCCGAATCAAGCGGCCTAGTCGACCCGACCGCCGAACTGGCGTTTGACCTAATCGAACTCGTTCGGCCGAACCAAGCGGCCTAGTCGACCCGACCGCCGAACTGACGTTTGACCTAATCGAACGCGTTCGGCCGAATCAAGCGGCCTAGTCGACCCGACCGCCGAACTGACGTTTGACCTAATCGAACTCGTTCGGCCGAACCAAGCGGCCTAGTCGACCCGACCGCCGAACTGACGTTTGACCTAATCGAACGCGTTCGGCCGAATCAAGCGGCCTAGTCGAATCGAGTCGGGCTTTTTGAGCTCTGGGACTGAGTTGGCCTAATCGAACCGACTAGACCGAACTGACTAGGCCAGACCAGTCGAGCGAACTTAACGCGTCGTAGTACCGACTGTAAAAAAATAGAAAATTATACCTATTTGGACGCGTGCACTTTATGTATGTAAATATTGTTGTTTATTTCGTTTTCTATGGGAAAAAACAACATTCAGGTGTGACCGAATATATGTGAGTGAATTGCTTAAAGTATGTTTGGGACAGTGAAGTACCTATAGCCAGTCCTGTACACATAAAGGCATAGCCTTATTGTTTACGAAATATGCTGCATCTCTTTCTATTTTATATGCGACGAAAAGGATGCGACATTCGTTGTTTTACTAGTTTTGCATCTTGTGTACAAAATGCACTAAGCGTAGTATTTGCCTCTGTAACGTTGTTTGAGACGCGAGTTTTGACTTTATGTGTATTGGGACATGATTCAAAATCGAAAAACACTGTTATCGGGCATAGGAAAATTAATTAAACATCTATATATTTCTGATGAAACTGCCAACATATTGGCGAAATACAAATTGGTGGTGATGGTGTATAAGTAACCATCATACAATCTCGACGTTAAAAGGTATGACCACTGCTCTGTCGTTGTTTTTAGCGTAATATAACATATTTGTAAAAATAAAGCACAAAGTTTAACAACAATGTAAATACTATTTCATTTCAGAACATCACTAATTAATAACTTTAGTTGTATAAGAACAGTTAAACCTAATTTTATTGTAGGTACGCTAAAAACGACGATATGCGTCAAATATGAAAATAAAATGTATTAAAACGGGTCTCACGTATTTTTAATCGAAGATTTCTCGACATGCTTCGCTTCATAACGAGTAGCATTAACGGGAACACTGATCAGTGATGCTGATGCTGAATGTTTGACTTAAATATACGTGAGTGACTAGACTACTATGACAGTGTCTCACGGAATTGTTGTTATTAATATATGAAAATATTGTAAAGACAAGCATCTATTACTTTAATAAGTGAAATAGACGCATTGCGTCTAAGTAAAAACCTAATGCTTGACACGAGTAATACACTCAAAAACATTTAAAAGCGGGTCATTTGCAAGGAAATTCTATGTGCAAATTGGCTGGTTTTTATTTATTTTGAGCGTAGTTACTTGCGATTTGTTCACGAAGTTTACAGGAGTGTTCATGAAGTATGGTGTAAGGACTCGCGGGTGTGCTACTGGTCCTGTTTTCAGACATTGTTTATTCAAAATTGAAAGTTAAGACATTTTTTCGTAAGTTTATTGTTATCAATCGAACGTCTTAAAGCGATTCAGTAATATGACCAGTAGCATTTTACTGCTGTCTACTGATGGAATGAGAATAGTAAGATAAGTTAAGGCGCGGTTGCACTGTTTCGGTCGCTATACGATAGTGTATTACGGTCCTAGAGTACCTACGTGTGAGCTAATTCTGCCTGACTGCGGATGTCCAGTCAGCAGTAATAGTTGCTAAGCGGGCGAGGTGTCCAAAATGATCTTGACGCGACTTTATTGTTAAGATAATAAGAGCGCGTCAAGGTAATTTTGAACACCTCGCCCGCTTAGCTTCTGCTGCTGACTGTACATAAATAAACATTTTATTAGCCAGTGTTAAAGTGCCCGGAACATTGTAGTTGCGTGATCAGGCGACGGTTTTCTCTAAATACGATCTCAACACAATATCAGTGGTTTCATACGAGATAGTGTCGCCTGACAGATGGTTAGCATAAGTACGTTAGGGAGGCGAGTGCGATTCATTCGAGTATTCAACCTTATGTCTTGGTAATAAGCTTTACGCTGTCAGCTAACACAGCTATAGGAACAGTTTAGCTAGGTCAGCTCATATTCAAGTGCGCGTGCACCGCGATATGAGCTGACTAGCCAAAAGCTTAGGTATAGCTTTAAGGAACTCGGGACGCCAGTCCCGCTCGAACCTTTGTACGATCAACTTGATTGTTTTAATATACGGAGTTAATAATTCTTAAAGTGATTATCATTCCATACCAAATAGGTCACCCAGCTATTATATATAGAAGTAGAACAACTACTTCTAAACTGGTGACCTTCCGACGTGTGATAGATTGAACTAAAAAGTGAAAGTTATACAAAGACAATTTGATTTAGACTTGTAGACTTTATCGTGCAAAGTGTAGTGACCAACAATGGGTGGAGCCGACGAGACGAAAACCGACGCGGCCGAGTTAACAGCGCCAGCAACTGAGGTCATGGCGATCTCGGTGTCGAGCCATATTCCAGACTTCTGGGTCGATCAGCCCAGAGTATGGTTTATACGCACGGAGGCCGTTTTGACGCCACAGAAGATAGGCGACGACGCAAAATTCGACATGGTAGTCTCAAAACTACCAAAGGAAGTTATTTTGCGTCTGACGGACTTCCTCACCAAACCACCCGAGACGAATAAGTACCAGGCCTTGAAGAGCAAGCTGCTAACGACATTAGAGGACTCCAAGAACAGGCAGATTGAGAAGGTACTTAGTGAAATGGATTTAGGGGACCAGAAACCATCACACCTGTTAGTTAAGATGCGAAACCTAGCGAAGGGTAGTTTCCCAGACGACACTCTACGCATAATGTGGCAGAACCATCTACCCACAACAGTGCGGGCGGTATTAGTTGCTTCCAGAGAGACAGACCTAGACACATTAGCTAACATAGCTGACGAGGTAGCAGAAGCAACCAAGACCCACGTTGCGGTGGTAGAGACACCTACACATAGCGCAGCACGCAGAACTTCGCCAAGGGGTTCCGGAGCAGGCGACACAGCTGTGATACTGGCAGAGATTGCCAAGTTAAGCGTTAGAATGATGGACCTTGAACGGTCAAGGCCAAGGATCCGCAACTTCGGAAGGAGAGGCCGTGGAGGCCGGTCAGCATCCAGGCCAAGGAGCATTTCGCGCCATCACAGCAAGGCCAGAAAACCAGATTGGCTTTGTTACTACCACTTCCGCTTCGGGACCGCCGCCACCAAGTGTCGTCAACCTTGCGCATGGACCGAGAGGCAGTCGGAAAACCAGTAGGGATAGTACAGAGCGCAACAAAGACGGAGATCTGTACTATCACACCAAGCCGTCGTTTATGTGTAACAGACTTGAACAATGGACTACGATTTTTGGTGGACACAGGTGCTGACATTTCACTACTACCAGCTCATAACAAACATCGCGCGGGTGAGTGCTCTGATCTTAAACTGTTTGCAGCAAACGGCTCGGAGATTAGAACATATGGTGTGAAAGTTTTAACTTTAGATCTAAAATTACGTAGGCCATATCGATGGGAATTTGTCGTAGCCGATGTTAGACAGCCAATACTAGGAGCCGATTTTCTGAGTTATCATAAATTAGTAGTAAATTTATCAGAACATAAATTGCATGACCTTGTGACATTTCTTAATATAACTGCACCCACCGTGCGTAGCAATCAACCGACTATTAACACTGTCAACGGTAATCATCCGTATTGTGATTTGTTATTGCGGTTTCCTAGCATAACTAAGCCACCGACATACAAGGAAACGCCCACGCATAGTGTTGTGCACCATATCGAAACGACCGGTTCACCAACATTTGCCCGGTCTAGACCACTGCCACCTGACAGGTATAAAAAAGTCAAGGAGGAATTTCGTCGTATGCAGGAATTAGGCATTTGCAGGCCTAGCAAAAGTCAATGGGCCAGTCCTTTAACAGTAGTGACTAAGAAAAACGGCGAAATTCGCCCTTGCGGGGATTACCGTGCGTTAAATGCACAAACAAAACCTGACAGATACCCGATACCTAGATTGCATGATTTTACATTTATATTGGCAGGCAAAAAAATATTTTCCAAATTAGACATAAATAGGGCGTACCACTGCATCCCAGTAGCTAAGCAGGATGTTGAGAAAACCGCCATAATTACCCCTTTCGGGTTATTCGAATTTCCGGTTATGTCATTTGGTCTTCGTTGTGCTGCACAAACATTCCAGCGGTTCATGAACAGTTCAGTCCTGGAAGGTCTCGACTTCTTGTTTAACTACTTAGATGACATTCTTATCGCGAGCGATAATGAGGCGCAGCATAGGGATCATCTTAGACTAGTTTTCGAGCGTTTCGACAAATACGGCATAACGATTAATTTAGCCAAGTGTAGTTTTGGGCAATCGAAACTAGAGTTCCTTGGACATGAAGTAACTACCACGGGCATTAGGCCCTTAGAAGAAAAAGTACAAGCTATAGCCGACTACCCAAAACCACAAAACGTAGAACAATTACGTAGGTTTTTGGGAATGCTTAACTTTTATCGCTCTCACGTCCCTGGAGCAGCGACAATGCAGGCTAAACTCGACCAATACTTAGTCAACACAAAAAAGCGAGATAGGACACCTATAATTTGGACAAGCGAGACCGAAGAGGCGTTCGAACAGTGTAAAGTGGGCCTTAAAAAAGCCGTTACGCTGTCCCACCCTAGGTCTGACGCAGTTTTAGCTTTAATGTCCGACGCGTCATCTAACTGTGCGGGTTCTGCGTTACATCAGTTAGTACATGGAAAATGGGAACCGTTAGGATTCTTTTCAAAAAAACTAACGAAGGCCCAGAAAAGTTATTCCGCATATGACTTAGAACTGTTAGGCATTTATTTATCAATGAAACATTTTCGCAAGTCATTCGAGGGCAGGCCACTGATAGTTTATACAGACCACAAACCTTTGTGTCATGCGTTCGAAAATATAGGGAAAAGTAGTAGTGAAACGCCGCGACGTACGAGACATTTAATGTTCATCAGCGAGTTCACTACGGATATTCGTCACATAAGCGGGAAGGATAACGTTGTGGCGGATACGCTATCCCGCATAGAGACCATTGTTTGCCCAACCGCTATCAATTACACGGAACTCGCCGACGAGCAAGCACTAGACGACTACCTAGCGAGCATGACGCAATCAGACCGGCGCGACGGAAACGATACTATAAACATAAAATTACTCGCAATACCGAATTGTCAAAAGGCTGTATATTGCGAAATATCGTCGAAGGAAGTAAGGCCGTATTTGCCCGAAAAGTTTAGACGCACCGCGTTCGAAAGCGTCCATTGTCTAAGTCACCCTGGAGTACGCACTACTCGCAAAATGGTGTGTCGAAAGTTCTTTTGGCCTGGCATGAATAAAGACGTAAGTCGTTGGGCCAGAGCGTGTATACCTTGTCAAAAGGCGAAAGTCACCCGACACACTGTTTCTGAGTTGGGTACCTTTGAAAACGCTGATAGGCTGTCGCATATCCATGTAGACCTGGTCGGGCCGCTCCCGACATCTCCACATGGAAATCGTTACCTAGTGACAATAATAGATAGGCGTACTAGCTGGCCGGAAGCTTTTCCAATAGCGGACATGACAGCCGAAGTAGTAGCTAAGACGGTGTTTAGCGGGTGGATCGCGCGTTACGGTTGTCCGTCACAGCTCACAACAGATCAAGGACGTCAATTTGAAAGTAACCTATTTAGAGAGCTATCGAATTTGTTAGGTATAAATAGAGTTAGAACCACCCCTTTCCACCCTCAGAGCAATTCGAAGGTAGAGCGTTTCCACAGGAGTTTGAAAGCAGCACTAATGGCCAGAATGAACAATACCTCGTGGGAGGACGAATTGCCGACCGTCATGCTAGGCCTGCGCGCGGCAGGACGAAGCGATAATGACGTAAGTGCTGCAGAGATGTTGTTCGGACGTACGCTACGTTTACCTGGGGATTTCTTTGACACAAGCCCCACGGAACCCAGCGATCCGGGTAATTTAGTAGATAAAATCCGAGAAACAATATCTCAGTACAAACCGGTATCTGCGGGATCACGTAACAACCGCATTTTATTTGTACATAAGGAATTAGCATCATGTCGATACGTTTTCGTCAGGGATGACACCGTGAGGAGATCTTTACAACCACCCTATACGGGACCCTACAAAGTTTTAGAAAGAAACGATAAAGTATTTCTCATCCAATTTCCAAACAGGCAAGCTCGCATTTCAATTGATAGGTTGAAGCCAGCTTACGTATGGAACAATAACGCCGACGATACCGCGAATACTAATACTAAAGTAGGCGACTCCACTACAGCGCAAAGCGAAAGCGAAGCTAACACGAGACCGCGCACCACTAGAAGTGGCAGAGTTATTAATAGGCCGGTCAGATTTTTAATAGACGAATAGATTCGCAGATTAGCTGGATATACTTAGTTCGCGTAGGACACATCTTTGTTGTGTGTCATAGTTATGAGATTTCTAGGAAAACATGAAATACGGGTTCGCTACCTTGCTTAATTTAGTATCTCCTGGAAGGAGCCTGGACCCCGGGGGTAGAAACTTTCTGCTTCCGAAAAGTAGCATCAGTAGTCATTTCACAAAGGGTGGAAGACTACATTCAAAGTTATTAACTAATATAATCAGTTTAAAGCCGGACTCTGAAACATGATGTTCCGCACCCTAGTTAGGTATCATATACTTTTAAGTCGTAAAATGCGTTATAATGGCGAAATTTTACATTATTAACGAGGTTTACACATTTATTTATTCTTCGGTCGAAACAAGCATTATTTTTCTTATCTATCATGGTAGGTCAATGATGCAATGTTTATAGTACAACATCGCTAAGCGATAATCGCAACGGTACTGGCTGACTAACATTAGCGATAGAAATTGCTGATATACAAATTGTAAAAATGTACTTTAGACTATAAGAAATCTGTTGATGCAATTTTTTTTACTAATTATCGTGTCATGAATTTAATGTTTTATAAGACCATCATTTGTCATTTATTATGCAATATTGAGAATCTTGACTTTGTGTGCAGTCAACACGCAGCGCGTGTCATATACATTTTTTTACTTATTTAATTGTCTAACTGGTCATCACACTAACTACAATGGGCTACGGACAGAGCAAGGAGGACAAGTCCCACAATAACATCGCAATTGCAGAGGTCCATAGTGTCACTGGACAGGTTGACGCAAAGCTCAACTACTTCGGAATTATCCTCCTCGTTATCTCCGTTGTATTAGTGCTGTTTTTGATACATTTCATATACACTAAGTGTCGACAATGCATTCGAAGTTGGCTACAGAAAGCGGTTGCTAAAGTGCAACCAACAACCGTCGTTGTACACCGGGAGCCGGCCCAGCCCCAACCTAAACAACAACCTGTAATTTATTGAGTGAAGTGAAGTGTTCTTAAATAAAACAAATAATGTGTTATCAAATCCATATAGTGTATTTCGGTATGTCAAACTAACATGTTCGTTTAAATATTCCAGAGTTTTTGTAATAAATTCAATTCTTATATCTAATTATAAATGTAAAGCATTAACATTGTATTCCGATACCGTAGGTACTCGTGTCACACAGTTACGCGTAGCGCTATGTCAGCGAAACGCGCGCCTGTGCGATATCAGAGAAGCCATAACATTGTAAGGTTAGGAACACACAGGATGTAAGTATTATCAGATCCCAAAAGAGAGATCATTGTATTAATTAATTTAATTTTTTTTTTCCCTTAAGGGGGGAAGTAATATAGGAACAGTTTAGCTAGGTCAGCTCATATTCAAGTGCGCGTGCACCGCGATATGAGCTGACTAGCCAAAAGCTTAGGTATAGCTTTAAGGAACTCGGGACGCCAGTCCCGCTCGAACCTTTGTACGATCAACTTGATTGTTTTAATATACGGAGTTAATAATTCTTAAAGTGATTATCATTCCATACCAAATAGGTCACCCAGCTATTATATATAGAAGTAGAACAACTACTTCTAAACAGCTAAAGATGGTACAGATGTAGTTCATAATTATTTTTCATCGTATTTTCACGGAAACATATGAACGTGTCTTGCTATTACAGTTACTCTCGGTACAAAAAGTGCTGAGGTTGACTGAATCGCTGACTCGCTCGTACTCGCATATTAGTGCGAACGAGATGTATAGAAAATAAATTACGTTTTCGATAGCGTATATGTCAGTTTTGACACTGTCAGTGACTCATGGTACGGGCTCTGTTTTAAAACCTTTGGGTACGGAAACCTAAAAATCGGTTTATCCAAAAATTGTGCCTATGCTTTTTAATAAGTGTTTAAACGCTCTGTACATTTTTCACTTTACTAGTTGTCATGTTCCGAAATGCAAATAAATCGAATAATATTTAAATGTATTGCTCGCATGAATCGCAGTTGCCTTGGTAGGTTAAGAAAAGCAAGCATGTGTATTGTAAGTTAAGTATTGACACTCGCCGACACACGGCCTCGACGCACACTTTAATATTGCAACTGTCAATACAAAAGAGTACAAAATTAAAGTTGTTATCATTATAACGTTAAAAAAAGTGCCACCGGGTATATGAGACACGAGGTTATCAACATGATAACGACATGGTATACCATAAAGTGTCATTCTATGGAACTTGCTAACTATGTAAACAAACCGCCATATCAAAAAAAAATACTAGTGATTTTTGTTTACATAGTTAGCAATTAGCAAGTTCCATAGAATGACACTTTGCGTAATTTTATCATGTTATTACGTTAGTAACAGCCAACCGCGACCATTATACACCCGCAGGACAATGACACAGGTTCAGACTGTTAACATCCTACTAGCTAGATTCAGTTTAAACTTCCCTCAAATATAAAGTTTTGAGAAGAGTGGCTCGATATAGAGGAAATAACTTGAATTGACTGTACAATACATTACTGTACTGTACCTGTTAATGGACCAATAAATACGCCTCTCACACAAATATTTGAATACCTTTTAGATCTCCTTTGCCTCTTAAACCTAAACTTTACATATTTAAGCCAAATAAATAAACACATGTAATAAAAGTAGTGCAAATTATTGTGACAGCGAATTTGCCAGATTACGTAGATGGCGCTATTTGGAGCCATATGCCTATCGCGACTATCAAGCGTTTGACAACCTAGTTGCCACATAATGTACGCCGTAGAGCGCTATCTACTTCAGCAGTAAACTTTTCTGCTACAATATTTTACACTACTAACACTAATAACTTTGCAAAATTTTAGGACAGTTGCAAAATTAAAGTCGTTCTTTGTACCGCAGTAGCGGCTGAGAAAGTAAATGTAAAGTTATTTTCGTAACGAATAAGCTTTAAGTCCGAGGCATGATTCACGTATCGTTGTCCCACTCGCGCGCGGCGTCTGCCGTCCTTGTCGCACCTATATCGCGTCACAAGGAACGGGCGAATATTGCATGTCGAAGTAAGGTTTCCGAAAACATTAAAAGCTGAACAGGTTTCTAAATAAATATTTTTAAAGCTTATATTTGGCACAACAGATCTCAATAGTTGTATTTTAAAAACCATAGACAATTTGGTTTATAAATGCCAACACACCATAACGCCCTTGAATATAATTTTCTTCCATCCCACTCGCATCTTCAATAAATAATGTCTATGATTAATTATTGTCTATGGAATTATGAGATTGAAAGAATCATAGACTAATATATAGATGGCCAAGCAGATCTTGTCAGTAGAAAAAGGCGGCAAATTTAAAAAATGTGCGCGAAGGGATATCGTCCCATAGAAAATTTGAATTTCGCGCCTTTTTTTACTGACAAGATTTGGTTGACCAGCTTTAGATAGGATTCTGATTTTCGCTTTAATTCTTTCAGTTGCCATATAGAATAATCAGAGCCTGGTTTCTTAATTCAGAACCTGAATTCGGATGTTTTCGGAACTTCTGTGTATTTAAAAATTCCAGTCGCAAATAAAACTGTTATCGGGAGGCCGCGCGCGCCTGCTGCCCCCGGCAGCGATTTAAGTTTCCAGAGATGTGATAATAGACTAACTTATGATACCGTTGTATATCCGGAGAGTTTTGTACTGTGCTTCGCTTGTAGCGGCGTTGCCAGCTCGCAAGGCCAGCGCTGGACTTCTGGTGGATTTTTTTTAAATTATGGACTGGTAGATTAAGGCGTTTTTACACTTAAACAGTGTAAACGTAGCGTAACTAAAGTGCGGTCATGGAGTAGAAAGAAATTGATCACAGAATTATTATATGTCCTACAACAAAACGTTTCTTGAATACTTTGTGATTGACAGATGGTTTTTAGGGTTCCGTACCCAAAGGGTAAAAAACGGGACCCTATTTCTAAGACTTCGCTGTCCGTCCGTCCGTCTGTCACCAGGCTGTATCTCATGAACCGCGATAGCTATATAGACAGTTGAAATTTTCACAAATGATGTATCTCTGTTGCCGCTATAACAAAAAATACTAAAAATAGAATAAAATAAATATTTAAGGGGGGCTCCCATACAACAAACACGATTTTTTTGCTCTATTTTTTGTTGATGGTGCGGAACCCTCCGTGCGCGAGTCCGACTCGCACTTGGCCGGTTTTTTTCATTCATTTGATTTTCCACTTTACTGTAATAATTATAAAGTTAATATTAGAATCTTTATATGTTTATGTACTATGTGGCGAAAAGTTGTAAATATCGATTATATATTTTTTGTGCTAATGTAGAAAATTTAATGAATTTAAAATATATGTCAATCGCCGCTTTAAACGACCAAAAAAAATGCATTATATGAAATTATTCCTATTCATTGGCCTCACTTTACGTGAATATATATTTCTTTAAATGCACAATAACATCACCAGATCCACGCTACGTGTTGGTAAAAGTAAAAGTACCTTTTAGCAATATCGGTACATTCACCACACGGGATTGTTACGCCATTAAAGCCCCCTCCAGACTATGTGCGTGAATCGCGCTGCGATTCGCACACGAGTGAGGAGGGGGCTTAAGTATTTAGCTAAATTGGTTGTTCCATACTTAAGCTATGAATTGTCCAATTTAGCTAGAGTCTGGCTAATGAAAGTTGAGCCTGAGATGTATTTAAAACTTTTTATATGGCAACTTTTTTTCCTATCAAATAAGCTGTCAGTTTCAAGCTGTCATTTAATTTCATAGTAATTTTATTGCCAGGTGCGGTTTTTATTGAAATTCCCGCGTTATCTCAGGCTCAACTTTCATTACCCAGACTCTAGAACCCTAAATGGCGTAACAATCCCGTGTCTGTCCTGTGCCTGTACATTTTCCCTTGTCGCTCGTTATTTTGCGCGAAAGCGACAAGAGAAATACTTAATATTCAAAGTATTAAAGTAAAATTGTAAATACATTTAATAGCTACTAGGAGTCCAGCGGCGGTTTCCTCACGCATCCACATCGCTAGCAGCGGCGCGCCGCCGTCCAGCGCAACTATTCTTAGATACATTTCTTTGGCCGTTCACCAAAACTGAACTAGGACTTCTAAAAGCGACATATAATAGGCTTTAAAGGCGCAGCCAGATCTCACGAATCAGTCATTCGCGAAAGGATCGTTTACTGCTCGTGTATATTCGCGAGCGGTGTATTCGCCAGATCTGATGAGGCTCTACCGCGAAAAACGAAATCCGATGTTTTTTATCTGCCTCTCTATCACTCTTGCCTATTCGAGCGATAAAGAGGCAGATAAAGAAACTTCTATTTTTGTTTTTCGCGGTAGGAACTCTGTACTTATTGTTTTTTAATTGACGTGTAGATATGTGTGCAGTATAGGTTGTATTTTCTCGCTTGCATCTCAGTACAATCAGCTGCAGAGAAAAGGTACCACCCCTGCATACAAACTTCTATGCAGGGGTGTTTTTTCTGTAGTTGACTGTACCTTCCATTATTAGTCTTTACACTAGGAGGGTTTACTGTGCGCAAGATAGAAAATTACAACACAGGGATACATACTACTGTCTCACTCTAACAGTAAGTCGCTCTTTCACGTTGCGAAGGCGGCGGCGCGCCGGCGCTCCTGTTGAAGTATTTTATGCAGCAATTTATTTCCTGACGAAA
This sequence comes from Cydia amplana, assembly GCF_948474715.1. NCBI lineage: Eukaryota > Metazoa > Arthropoda > Insecta > Lepidoptera > Tortricidae > Cydia > Cydia amplana. The sequence continues at coordinate 311,326 of NC_086077.1, forward strand.
CATTTTGTAATCTAATAAATGATGGCTATTTTTTCTGATGTTTTATTTCTGTAACTGTGATTTTGTACGGTTCGCACACTAATGTGAAAACTGCGTCACGTAGGTAACCTACCAAAACGTGACGCACACGCTAACTTGATAGTCCCGAACTGGCAAATCATATTCAAATTTTAGTTGAAACTTGACCTATAATTTCTATAAGCTTTTCTATCTTGATAACTATCGCAGGTTTATGAAATTTAAAAGTTCTCATTTTTAGTTACCTACCTAGTTAAATTAATAATCAAATGCATGAGTGCTCTTCTCTTGGCGAGAACCACAATCAAAGAGTATAATAACTATATATAGTAAACCACAATTTAGCAATGTTTTCCAACATGTACCTAATTCGTGATATTTTTTTGAGAAAAACCAGAGTGTAGAAGGTGCTAACAAATGAGGTACCAATATTTTGCAGTATGATGTTTTGATGATGTTCAAATACCTTCTTTACATAAACCTCCTTTGTATAATTTAATTTATTTCTATAAAAGCCCTACCTACACTACGTGTGACACTGACATCAGCTTGTCAAAAGTACACATACATTCGCCATACTTTCAATGTAATGTTGAGGTTATTATTATTGATGGTATGCGTGAGCCACGCTTGTGGGTCGGGCGACGCCATGCTGGAGCGCCTGCTGGTGGGCGGCGCGCTGCCGGCGGCGGTGTGCTCGGGACCGGGAGCGGGCTGCCGGGGCGCGGTGTGGGCGCGGCGCTGGCTGCTCGCGCGCGCCTCGTGCCTGGCGCGCCACCACCGCCCCCGCGCGCGCGTGCTGCTGGGGAGGGGGCCCGAGGAGTGCCGAGCACTCGATGGTTAGATGCCTAAGGCAGCAGAAATATAGGCATTTCCCGTAATGGTTTGAACTTTATTTCAAAGTGATAGGGTTCAATTTAGCGTAATTTTTACATGACTTCCTTATGCCCGCTTGTAGGGTAGTGCTATTTTACTCTATTAGGCGCTCGAGTACGGCTAATTTAGAAGGTTTTAGTTTTCTTTCTTTCTTTCATTTACGAGGAAGGAGCTTCGAGTGACAGCGAATTAAGTTGACTGTTCGAACAATCTTGTTAATGTTCTGTTGCAGTGGGTAAGATTATAGAAAAGCACGATAAAACAAACCCGTTCAAACACCTTTCCAATTATATTTTACACAAAACTAACTCCTATTGTTTTCGACACAACATCGGTTAGGTACTTATTGACAAAACAAATTTGTAAAATTTTAAAATAAGGTAAGTAATATTCAACGTACGATTAAACGCGTACCTGCCTGCCTTGCATGTATGTACCTAATGTATGTATGGTGCAGGTTCCGAAGCCCCCGGCCTGCAAGCGCTAGTGAGCTTCGTGCACCCAGGCTACTCCCAGCCCGCGTTCGACGATTACGAAGAGCCGACGACGCCCGAGCCGCTGGACGCTGCCTTGGTGCTCCTGTCTGCGAACGCGCCACCCACGAGAGCGGACAACCATTCGGCCACCATTGCTCTGCTACCACAGTTAGTACCAGTAGTAACCACACCTTCCTAAGGCCTATAATAATTTACTCTGCCCGCGTTCGACGACTTTCTTCGGATCTTAACATATTTAAAGTAAAGCCTGACCAGTAATATTGTCAAGGGGGCGCTGTTATTCTCATGTATACGGTGCCCAATAAAATTAAATTTAAAAAAGCACTAATGCTACACTTACTGAAAACACTTGGGTGTATGCCTGTACCTGCAAATGTCACTCAAGTGAAGTTAGTTATAGCTACGATGTTAGTTTTAATTTTTAATATGTTACGTTGATTATATAAGTACTTACAACAGAGACTCGCGCCTGCAGTCAAACTGTGCAAACAGTTTTGCAGGGAACTGTATTAGATTATAAGTTTATTTCATGTATTAATAATAACAAATAAATAAATAAAATTAATAAATAAAATAAATAAATAAACAGTTCAGTATAGTATGAAAAAATTAGTTCCAGTGAAACTCCGGAACATGGCGCGTGATCATATATTCCTGGTCAGGCTTTATAAACAAAGCAAACCCATTGCAGCCTGAGCTCGTGGCTGCGCTACGTGCCGCTGCGCGTGTCCCCCGCGCGCGCGCGCACCCCGCTGCGCCTGGCGCTCGGCACCGTGGTGGCGCCCTGCACGGGGCTGCTGCTCGCCTTCCTCCTGCTGCTGCGGTGGCCGGAGCAGACCAGCAAGGAGGCGCTCGTGGAATATGAAGTGCTGGATGATGAGGCCGAGGCTGATTTTAAATGTTAATTGATGGGATAATATACGCAAAACTTGTTTAGAATGTTTAGAGTAATTTTTTCCCTTCAGAGTATGAAGATTTAGGTCCCTTAGAACCTCTTCCCTAGATCCCTTTCAGGTCCTACATAGACAGTTTGTTAAATGCTTTTCATGTCCATAATGCGAAGAAAAACTGTTTTTACAGTAGTGGTATAGCAAACATGGCAGCAAATCATTTTTTAAGTAGATCAATTTTTATAGATTCAGACTAGTACTGTACTTGCATTAAAAGTAAAGTAAATAAAACTTTTCGCATTAGAAGATTTTATTTACAATATAAATATGTATTTCACATCAACCAAAACAATGTCTCTGCATAGCAAATGCAGCACTGGGACAACTAAATCTGGTGGAAAGCCTGGAAAACAACAGCTCCTCTGATATAATATTCAAATTAACTATTAAACTAGTCAATCACTAATACACAAATGTCACAATTACTTCTGCCTAATTCTCACAACTGCACCAACATTGAACAGCCAATGATTGTAGTTCTTGACGGAGAGGGAGGCAGCTAAGTAACCAACGCGACACTATTCCGTCTTCTCCTTGTCAGCGTACCGGCGCCACACCTTCACCTTCCCCCGCAGTTCCCTTAACCGCTTCATCTCCTCCTTGAAGTCCTGGTGCTCGTCGCGGAACAGCCCGTACTCGCGCAGGCGCAGCACCAGCGCGTGCGTCTCCACGTGCCGCGGGTAGTAGTGGATGATCTCCTCATTCGTGTGGACCGGCTTCGCTGAGAACATCTTTACCACCTTCATGGATTTGGGATTTGTGGGTATAGCCACCTCGCCGAAGATGCGGTTGGATAGGCGCTTCATTCGCTGCGCGTAGTTGCTCGAGTGTTTGATGAGTTGAGCGTATTTTGCGTAATTTGTTGCCATTTTTTGGGAGTCCTGTAACCATAAAAGTTACGTTAAATACTTACTAAGGACATTTGTTTATAGACTATTGTTTGTGGACAATATTTATAGGTATATCAATTGTTTTCTAAATAGTAATATAGTTAAGATTATTTAAAAAATAAAGCAAATACCTTTTATCACAAAAATAACATAACCTCAATTCTTATATCACGAAACTGTCACTGTCAAAAAATTTTTTTTTAACTTAAGGCGTTTTGATTGTCTGCACTTCTAAAGTGTTAACACACTATCGCACCGCGCCGCGACCTTAGTGCGTCGCACCCATAAGTGAGAGCGAGAAAGAGATATCCTTTTCTCACGGTCCGATAGTGTGTTATTACTTTTAGTGATGTTTTAAAGCCAAAACAGACTACGGCACCGCAACCTTGGTGCGAATGGTGCGGCTTAAAGACCGCGAGCGACAAAAACTTGTATCGTGATAAAATTATGCATAAATGAAAGAAAAATGAAATGAAATGAAATTTATTAACTTGGAGGATACAACTAAACGGAGTAGCCATTAACAGGCTTTCCCCTCTGTCGAAAATAGACGGCCAACGGTCATACACAATGTATGGACTGACGTTTATCTGACATGGCTATTTTTACGTTACGCATACATTTGACGTTCCCCTCCCCCGCAAAAATCGGCAGACTGTTTTGTACAGAAAATTACAGACATGGCGTCTCCGTTTGATTATATCCTCCAAGTTTATTAATGTATGTTGAGAATGACAGCGTTTTACACAAAAATAAAACGCTAATTAAATAACTTACCATATTCGGAACCTAAAGTAATATATTGAGAGTGGCAACACTGTAGTTAGTCGTATTGTCCTTTTCTAGCATATACGTCCATCTCTCTCCCACACCCCCACCACTTCAGGCAGTTGCGTTTGACAATTTTGACACTTAGAAATAAACGCAAATTACCTCATTGTCTCAAAATTATACATATTTACACCAGGCAGGATTAAAACTTTAGGTTCCGAATATGGTAAGTTATTTAATTAGCGTTTTATTTTTGTGTAAAACGCTGTCATTAAACAACTGTACCGATATTCGGAACCTAAAGTAATATATTGAGACGTGTTTGTTATCGCCTGGTGGTGGGAAGACGCCAAGCCAATGTGATTATACATGTACTTACATATTATGTATATGTAATATTATTATATTAGGAGTGTTTAATTAATTAATTAATTATGTAGTACACCCTTTATTTTAATACATGTGAGGAGAGAGGTATTTAGTAAAGCATACAATTTTATATGCCATTATATTATGATACTAACTTTCCATTTTATATACGTATTTAATGTAGGTACTTATAAATTTTCAACGAAAATAAGTGAGTCACCACAAGGGTGCTATAGTACTTAATTATATGTATGTGAGACTATGTAAAAGAAGATAAGTCAGTCTACTCTTCAGGGAGCATACAACATCTGTGATATGGAGTGATGTAATTAAAATATGAAAAGATAAAAATCATAAAGTACTCGAGTAGTTTTTATTTATAACTCCCAATTATTGACAAATTTGATAATAATTATCTAGTAAGGTAAGCAGTTGCAGGATATAACAAGGACAAGACCTTTCTTATTTCCAGAATCCCTCAGGATTAAGTAGACGAATATTTTAAATATTCGTTATATCACTATCACTACCCACAAAGTTAATATTGGGTAGGTACTTAATAAAATGTCATAGGGAATACTTTTAATGATTTTACTGAATTCTTTTAATGACTGTGAGCCAGTGTGAGCTATTTATTTGGTTATAGCTATAAAATTCATTTAATCGTTTGTACGCTTTACTAACGCGAACGCGAGCTAATGGACCTAAACAAACCTTACTTAAAATTGTGAAGGTTACTTTGAGAGCTTAAGCCATATCATAATACTCATGTGGGCACTAGTTACGACGCTTTTTGGTGCTCTTGGCGTTCAAATGGTAAATGTAGAATTGCCACAGAGCTTTATCAATGATATTTGTATAGGTGCAGCTCATTCTGCTTATATTCATGTTTAGCTATTATCAAGTGACCTTAATTGTACTCATTATTGTCTATATATGCAGTATGAGTAGTTTACCTTATCTGGTGCCTACTAGTAGACATAAACTTGATTGTTTCTGAACGCTAAAGTGGCTTAATTTATGTAAACCATTCATAGACATAGCTTAATTCTGAATATTCAGTCTTCTCTTTCCAGATTAAGAATAAGGTACTTAATTCGAAACCTTAGCTCATCGCATATTTGTTTTTAACCAAAATGAAAATTTGTGTTTATTTTGTGATTTTACATTATTTGCAATAACTGTGCGGAACCATGGGGTCCCCGACCTTTTGCCGGGCACCCGTGGGCCCAAAGCCAACAGCGCAGATGCCGTTTAAGAGGAACCTATTTTATCCAATGCTAGGGTCAACACTTTGTCGAATATATTTGATATTTATGTATATTTATCCTCCTTATGACCTAAGGGTAGGTAATTGTAACTTTTTGATATCAAATATACGCAGAATAGTCAATTATTTTGTATTCTGAAGTGCATATAATATTACTGGATTTGGGCCAGTGTGCTTTTGTATACTATATCTCTGGCCTACTATATAGGCTAGTCTATTAACATCCCGCCTCCTGGAAGGCAGTATACAGACTTCTTAGATATATTCACGGTAGTGCTAAGAGTGTGGACCTGGTTTTCCGACACTTGACTGCATGAGATTATTTTTTCAGGTCTCGAGCAAGAAGGGTGCCTAGATAGGTTGAGGTCCTCAACTTGTGGATTTGGTAGGAGCAAGACACAGACGGGGTGTAAATTAGTTAATCCACCATGTTTCAAGAGATTCATGTGCATTCATGCCTTCAGGTTACACTGTAGAGACAGACTAACACTTTGGCAGAGTTTTGCTAACATATAATAAATGATTGCATTTGTTTGGGTGTACAATTACATGTTCCACACCAAAAACATAATTATTTATATATTTCAATCTATTTTTGAAAGGTTTGCGTTTCAAAATAGCTTCGCCTTTTCGCAAGGCGTGCTCCTGTTCCCCTATTTTATTGTGCAAAGCGAACAGTATCACAATGCTATAATTTTGTATAAATTGAGAACTAGAGGGTCATGCCCTAGACGTGACCGCCCAGAAACTGTGCTAGAACCGTTCGTGCAAACCATTCAGTCACTATTTTTAAAAACCTTTTGTAGTGGGTACATTCCACGGTCTTAAATTTATTAAACGTGTAGTATCAAACTATGACAAGTCATGATAAGTGAAATAAGTGATAACAGTATCTGGTCCGTGCATAGAAGCACTTGCCCTTGAGGTTAGGGCATGGGTAGTTTATTATAAACTTAATCCGTGCATAGGAGCACTTATGATACAGGTGGTTTAAAACTTCCAGGGTCACAATACAGACACAAGGGTGTAAAATACATAATTCATAAACGCCCGTTAGGCCAGTTTTGTATATTTTATTTCAAACATGCTTGTGCAGCACCGCCAGCACATGATAATTTTCCTAATATACCATGGCAGTCAGGGATATAATAATTATGTAAAAAGGTAGGTAACCTTGGTCATGTCGTGTACATAGGTAGGTACTCGTAAACATGTTAACTGAAAGACAAGTGCTCTCCAGCCAAATGTAATTTATGCAACTGTGAGCTGCTCTTACATTGGGATCATATGTATTTATTTCTAGTCTGTCATATTGTAGCAGGCCTAGACTTCAAAGGTTTGTAGATGTTTATAGGGCCGTTAAACGGACCCTTTGTACACCTTGAGCAGGCTGTTTGTTTCACACCATGGGTAATATATATTGTAAACATAGCTTATTTCAGAATGGAATCGTAAGCTCTGTCGTGTCGTGAGCTTACCGAGTCTGATTTAATTAGAGTCCACAGATTGTATGGACCTTGGAGGATTGACCACTCCTTATTCTAATTATCAATATTCTGCCTGGGCTTATAGTCGAAATTAGGTGACTAAATCTCTTAGTATTATCTATGCCACCCAAGTTACGAGGCTTAGCGTCTCCAGACCACAATTTTATATTAGGGTGCAAAGATTTTTTCATCTTTAAAATAAAAATGAGTCGAGATAGGCCTGGAATCTTAGGTTTTTATTTTACCTATTATAATTTTAGAAATGTTATGTAAATGGAAAGCAGTTTTCACTTTTACCACAGTTAATTAGCCCAATTTCGGGTTTAGCCAATAGGGTGTTCGGGACCCTTGAAATAGATTGGTAAACAAAAATGAAAACTCTAATAACGAAGCCTTGCCTATTTCGACTGATTTTTAGCCAAAACATTATTTTAAACCATTTTTACTTTCTCTAAAAAGAGATATTTACAACTTAATCTTTGTAATATTTTTGTGATTGTGGTCTACTCGCACGCCTGTGTTATGACCATATCATTTATATTTCTGTGAATATGTCTGACGTGCCTTGCGCAGGCTTACATAGGTTATAATATCATCATCAATAACTTGACGTCAGTTTGTGAACGAATCAAAGATTCTTTTGGCACACCTTACGCAGGTGTAAACATGGCAGCCTTGCGCAGGTTTAGATAGGTACATAATATATTGGTTTCATCACAAATAACTTGACGTTAGTTTGTGAACGAATCAAAGATTCTTTTGGCACACCTTACGCAGGTGTAAACATGGCAGCCTTGCGCAGGTTTAGATAGGTACATAATATATTGGTTTCATCACAAATAACTTGACGTTAGTTTGTGAACGAATAAAAGATTCTCTTAGGCGCACCTTAGCAGGTGGAACCATAACAAACGTAAGTTTAAGAATAAGTATCATTCAAATCAAATACCCTGAGTTTATGGGTAATATTCCCTAAGTTGCGGGTTCCTTGCTCGACAAGGTGAAAGGCTTTACGCAGGCTTTAACAGGCACTTTTAGAAAGTGTCATTCACGGTGACGTACAGATTTGCCAAAACTAAACTTTAACTCTACAGTTAACTAATATAATTTGACAATATGAACCAAACCATGCGTCTTCGTCAATGAATCAATCTAAAGATTCCCGTATCGTTAATGCCCTTCCATGTCACAGGCTTCCGATTTTATTTGAAACGTTTAATTTAAGTGTACTATTTATGTAGGTAGGTAAGTAGGCTTAAGAATTGACCCTCTTGTATGTAGTTACGTATAGAATTAATAATCAAGTTATTCAAATTCAAAATAACACAAGCACATATAGCACCTACATGCAAGAGTTCTTTTCCTTAACCTTTAAAGCTGTAAGTACCTGCTAAGTTATATATTTAAGTAGGTACCTACCTACATAAATCAAAGATCTAGTTGGAGAGATATAAGTTGATAGATACAGAGTGAAATACTTCACGAATTCGCATGTCATTCTTGCGCAGAGCCATGCTAATCTCTCTCTATGTCTAGTCAGATTTAAGTTTATGTACTGCCGAAGTACTCACTTTCCACAAAAATAAATGCAATGTTTGCGATGTAGGTTTGTTCGTTACCTTGTGTCCCTTAGAGCGGAAATATCGTCGACTCCTATTCGGGTACACGTTATTTATCAGCAAGTTTATTACCAAAAAATTAATTTTGCAATATTCCTCCACACATCACCATTTAAGTATTATATAATTTCAACCGTTATTATACACACACAAAGATTTAAACTAAGAAGACTCGGAAGAGACTTAATAAAATTAAATTATAATGGTGACACGTGCACGCTTTACCAGCTCGATGTGTTTTCTACCATGTGATTTTAGTATTTTCATTGGCATAGCGACGGTGCGCGCAGGCAGCCTTTGAAAACACTTGCACATCACTATTCCGGATCATTTTTATTTGCTAGATAGTTTAACGGACAACTAAATTTAAATATTTATTTCGAACGGCAAAAGCCGTTAGAAACTGTTTTTCAATATAGTCAGCTAAACTGGGGTACAAATTCAAAAACTCACCAGCAGTTTAGCTTCACGACCTTCCAGATGGAAAAACAGCAAGCCAATGAGGTAATTTGCGTTTATTTCTAAGTGTCAAAATTGTCAAACGCAACTGCCTGAAGTGGTGGGGGTGTGGGAGAGAGATGGACGTATATGCTAGAAAAGGACAATACGACTAACTACAGTGTTGCCACTCTCAATATATTACTTTAGGTTCCGAATATCGGTACAGTTGTTTAATGGGTAATAAAATACTTTTTTAAACTGTCAAGTGTCAAAACATGGTAAACTGACAGATTCTCACGATGCTCAAAGTTTTCAATGTTTTCATTAATCTTTATCTATATCTACAAATAATAATGAGCTTTATTGCATTGGACTACATTCTAGATTGTGTTCTTTCGATGTAATTCGCTGATTGTAAATTAAAGCAAATAAATATTAACTCGATAATTGAATAAACAAGGTGTGTAGTGGGTGTGTATGAAATACACTGTATTGTATAGTTTCAGTACGCGGTTTTCAGGAATTATCATACGGTAAAATAAAAGAAACTCCCAATATTAACCAAATACTAAACTCGCTTTACGCTAACGCTAACATTGTTCTAGCCAGTTCTAGCTTGCATCCGCGCTGGTGTGGCCAAGGATACATTTTCAACTAACTGTTCAATAGCTTGTCTGAATGTCTGTGCTGGCGGCGGAGGTCCCGGCGGTCCTCGTGAAACCTGTAAGCTTTTCTAACAAGTCTAACAAAGTCGCAACACACCTAAAGACCAAACATTTCATATTGACTGGTGTTTCAGGGAAAAATGTTCGGCGTCTGGTCGGGCAAGCTAAAAATCGCGGTGATTCTTCTGGCGCTCGCGTTGTATGTCTACGTCCTGGTGTATTTGAAGACCATGTATATGAGGAGTAAGCGGCTTGACAGCATTGAGGAGTTGGTAAGATTTTAGGGATATACTTTTTGTGCAAAATGTGGGAGGTTTTGGGGGCGTATCAATATAGGTTTAACGAAAGTGGATAAAGTAGAGTAAAATGAGAAGTCCCTAATGACAATTCAAACTGCCAGGGACAGGAACGCATTCACTCAATAATTTATTTCTGTTTTAGGCTTTGAAGAATGAAAAGCTCATAAAGCACATCCACGGTCTAGACGAGCAGCTAGCAATGAGGGCCAACCGTCTCAACGAGTTCTACGAGGATTACTAGCGCCTGCGTAATTAGCCTGCGTAGCCAATTGAAAAATGGTATATTTAGGACTACTTAATTACAATCCCACCTACATTATCCAGTAAGTGTAAAGGATTTGTATAGCAAAATCTAGGTATTATCTGAGACTTACAATGCAATTAGTAATCTCAGTTTATCAGTTTATCAGTTTATTTATTGCATCCATGGTAGTTACATTTGGTGTTACATAGTAAAAGTAAGTTTCACATGGGCCCTGGTAGGGCAGAGCAATAGTCTTAAATCTAAAATAATTATGCTAGGTACTAGACAGTGTTAATGAAATAGTTGTCTCATAGGCATTAGTTATTGAGACTTGTGGGTCAAAAAGCTTCTATATGGGGATGCAGGAGTATTCCCATTTCTCCCCACCCCACTCAACTGCCGCGAATTCGCGATACATGAGGCAGGGACATATGGGAATGATTTATATAAATTAACCAGATACACCTATTCCCATCTGTGCCCGGCAGGGACAAATGGGAATACACCTTACACGAGGTCCCGAGGACTTAACAAAAAGTAGATTTTCTTACAAGTATAGTTAGTAGCATTGGGAAGAATTGAAAAACACATGTTGAAGTTAATTATTTGTGCCATCTGAATTCTGAACAAGAGGAAACATTAGTTAAGTATTATATATTCCAAAGCCTGTTCCAAGGTCTGGTTATTGCAAAGCATATTACTGCAAATATTTTTTGTGTAAATAGACAAGCGCAGCCTCATAATGTAAAAAAATGCAGGTAGGTTAGGGAGAATAAAATCATAATTTGGTGTCTTATTGGATACCACTTTCATATTTATATTAAGTGGAAGCAGAATGTATTTAAACTCTGAGAGAGTAATAACTTTTATTATTTGTTATTTTCTTTTGTTGTTTGTTAAAGTTACCATAGTTTAAGTTTTAACTATCAGCTATGTGTTTTGTACTTATATTTTTTCGGAATTATATTAATTATGAGTTACAAAATAAAAATCTGTTAATTGTTAAAATTTTATTCTTATTTCATTGTAAACAGTAAATATTATAAAATAAATAAAAGTTAAAACATACATTAAAATGGTCTTTATATTTTTAGTTTTAAATATCAGACTATTGTTAGAATTAGAAGGTTACAGTGTAACCTCCTAATTCTAGTAGGTATCTGACATGACATCTGTGTCAACTGTGTCCGTTACACAGTTGACACAGATGTCAGATACCTACTGGCAAGATTTGAGTACAGATCAATTAGTATAGTAGATAGTAGTAACATTCACATTCATACAACATTTATTACATTTTTATTTATGGGATTTTAAGTCTTATTGTAAACATCTAATTAATATAAAGATCATAAAGAGTATTTTAGTAATTTGAGTATTATTGTTTGGGAACACTGTGTTTTAAACACAAATATTTCATTAATACTAATTGGTATTTTATTATCTAATTTTTTTTAATCACAAAGAAGACATTGTCTTGATATCTCAGATATTAAAATGACTGTTCGATTTTCCAACATTGGATGTTCAGTCAAATACTTACGTAATAAGCCAATAGTGTTCCTACCAGAATCAGACTAGCATGACCACTTCGTCATACATCTTGTCACGCGACAAATTCTCTTCATATAGCACGTTCGTGATGTGTTGATAGATGATATGTTGCGATAGGGCCATCCCACATCTAGCGTCTTTCGAGCGTCGGCGTCTACAACTCTATGGCCGCTGCTCGACGCAACTGCGCAGCGACGTCATTTTCCATAGCGCTGACCAGACGCCGGTAGACGCCGACGCTCGAAAGACGCTTGATGTGGGGTGGCCCTTAGTTGTAAACGACATGTTAATTTTGGAGTATTTACGTAATCTCGTTGACGAATAAGCGAACCAACGCCTTGCTTTCCGGTAACTTTAAGCCCCCTCCACAATCGTGCGTGAATCACGGCGCGAAGCCGTGAATGCGAGTGTGGAGTCGATTTTCGCAGTCAGCAAAATCGACCCCACGCACGTAGTCTGGAGGGGGTTTTAGGATGTTGCCTCTACTGGCTAGCGCGGATAATACTGCATTAACGTGTTGTCGAGACTGCGGCACTGCGCGCTGCCCTCGAGCACGGCGTCGGGCGAGCACAGCCAGGGGTCGCGCGTGGCGCGCTGCCAGCTCGACAGGCGCTCGCGCAGGGAAGCCTCCACGTGCTCCAAGGCAGGTTTACCTGCAACGTCACGATTGTTAAAACGTTTCTGCAAAAGTGAACGCAGTCGGTTAAAGACAGACGGAAATAAGTAGGTTTTGCTCTTGAAAAGAAGGACAGGAATTTAATTCCGAATACGTAGGTATATAAGATATCAATATTATGTATGTAGTAGGTAACACTCATTAGTCGTCGTTATTTCCCGCACGTTTTGTACTGTATTTTGAGATGATGCCTACATAAGATGATTATCTTACGAGACGTGATATTAGCTAGTCAACTTTTAATAACTTAATGGCGGCGCGTCAAAAATATTCGCTGGGTAAGCTGGAGTTTATTTGATTTAATTTGGCTTGTTGTTTCTTAGAGATTTCCACAATAAAGTTCTCAGCGGTCTCTAAATAAGCAAGCCGGTGGGAATCGAGTTCTTTGGACGCTCCGCCAATAACACAAAGTTCTGTATTTAATTTGTATGTAGTAATGAAGAGCCGTATTACCGTGTAGATTGTTGGACTCGGTGGGGTCCGCTCGGACGTCGTAGAGCTCCCACTGCGGGCGGTAGTAGTACTGCTTCAGCGTCTTGTACCACGGCAGCTGCTGCTTGCTGCGCGTGCGGTTCAGGATGTCCTGGAGAGTAAACGGTTTTAATTAACTTATTATAAAACAAACTATCAAACCGTTACCCTGACCAATTGTTACTATAAATCTAGAATTTATTATCAAACCTTCTTCGAAGATTAGGTACGACTTTGATGGACTTTGCACTTACTAAGTATGTTTCTCTCTTCAACATGTTTATTTTGTACCTATGCGGGTTGCCCATAGTCCAGGGAACTGACTTTTTTTTATAAGTTCTTTATTACAAGGTAATTAATTAATCTAGTGTACATTTGCATCCTAAACCGTAATAACAATAAATGAATACAGTTTAGTGAGCTATTAGGCGCTCATTATAAACTTTTTAACAACTCAGTGTTAAAAAGTTTGGAACTGATTATTTTACCGACGTCCAAGGGAACTGACAACAAATAAAAATGCTTGCCAACAGGTATGTTTGACCACCACTGGCATATTTAAAATTTTGGGGGCATCAAACAATTTCTATGGGACTTCAAAATGTAATGTAGAGCACCTGGAAAGTAGGAGACGCGTAGAGATCCTGGTCAATAGGGAAGGGCATCCCGTAGTTAAGGTTGTGTATGAGCTTGTAGCGGCGCGTGCGCACGGCGCGCATCGGGTAGTACATCGTGATCTCGTGGTGCGTCTGCGACGCGAACACCGCGTCCAAGTCCGACGGCGGCGGCTCTGGGCAAATGGGAAACTAAATTAGTATAGCGGTGGTTTATCCATTTGAGGCAATTTTTAGGCTAAAATAAAATAACATACTAAGTACACCTTCAGCAAAGGATAGCGTGTGTTTTATAAATTGCGCTACATTTGATATTCGGCGTGGCGCTGCTAAGTCCTGTCCTCTATAGGTAATAGTCTCTCTTGATATCCTTGTAACTTTTAATTAATCTTCACGTGTTAACCCTTCGTATGTCTAAGCACTGATCGGTGCGAATAAATTTAAACCTATTGTAATTAAACAATGGATTTAAATTCATGCGCACCGAACAGTGCTTAGATATACGAAGGGTTAAGAGTGTAGAAAATAATACTAGAACGTGGCAGGTAACTGAAATTCAAAATAAACCTACAATCTATAATCGACTCACCCTTTTTCAAAATCGGCAGCAAACTTTTCGGCGTATCATCCTGCCAAATATCATTGCTTTCCTCATGCTCCCAGCGTACTCCGAACCAGTCCAGCACGGTCGGCATGACGTCCAGCAGGCTGACCAGCGCGTAGGAGGCCTCGTTCTTGCGCGCGGCGCGCGGGGCCGCCACGAGGAGCGGCTCGCGGAGCCCGGGGTCGTAGAAGTTGGTGCGCCCCGAGGGGAACGGGATGCCGTTGTCGGAGGTGTACATTATCAGTGTGTCGTCGCCGTGACCGGCTGCTATTAGCTCTTTGAGGATTAAACCCACGCCTGAAATAGATCGAATAAAATTAGACCTTTAAATACATGAAAAATGTTGATACTATGTGGCCTTTATGCAAACCGTCATCCCGGAGCCGATGTTCAAATACATTGCGTAGACCGAGTCATATCCAGTAATAGTAATGTAGGTACTCGTAATAAGAGACAAGATTAATACCTTGATCGAGCCTCGACATGGAAGTGTACTGAGCGGCTACATCTCTTCTGGCTGCTTCTGTGTCCTGAAAATGGTTAAACCGTTTAATTTTAACAATATCTATCACAGTACCAGTTTTTATCACACTAAAATTTTGAACTCGGCGCTGTGTAGTTCTTCAAACATTACTTTTTTGTATCCAAATTCTCAGGTTTTCAGAATAGCATTCTAGACATCCTATTAAGCGGCTAATAGTAAACGATGGGCTATAGCTCATTGTGATAAAAGTACTGAATATGGGTACCTGTATATGGAAGGGCAGCTCAATCTCGTCCCACTGGTAGTACCAGGGCGTCCAGTCCGCGATGCGACCCATGCCGGGCTCGCCGGTCCCGTAGTGCTCGCAGAAGACGCCATACTCCGGCGTGCTGTGCCCGCAGCGGTGCGGGTCGTGGAACCCGATGTAAAGGAAGAATGGTCTGCAAAACAAACAACAGGATGCGATCACCAAATGTGGGCAGAAAAACGCTGCCTACCTTTAGTCAGGAGTTCGGATCGGCGCCGAAAAACAAAACACCCGTAAGGATCAGCAATATTATTAGTATCGATATATTTTGCTGTATAATCGGCTGATCGCATGCTGCGAGCTGCAGGCGCTGCAGCTCACCACGACGGCGATTGGAGAGGAAGGGAGAAACTATCTAAATACATGTCGTTTGGACAGAAACTGGACGAGAGTAACCCGTTTTAATACAATACAATACGTTTATTTGTCGCTCAGCAGGTACATACAATTAGGAGCTCCACGTTTGGCCATATGAGGCATACAAATATTTAACGTAAGTGGCGGTGTAGCCCATGAATATAATTTGATACTTGTCTTACTTGTTTTCCTGGTTGGCCAGCTGCAGGAACGCCCTGGTGAGCAGCTTCATGTGCGTGATGTTGCGCCCCACCATGTTCACGTGGTTGTTCTCCTCCGTCTGCTCGAAGTCGAACTTGTACACGCTTTCTGGCCCGACGTGCTTCTTGCCGATTATACCTGAAGAAGATAACAACAACATGACGCATACGTTTCTCGTTTATCAATGTGGATAAAATGTGCACTGCATATTTTTATATTCGTAGGTACATGCAGTTGGCAGTTGTGTTATAATAGTTAGAGATGTATAGGTGAACCAGGATCTATTGAGGGTGCGCCATGTTGCGGAATTTCACTGGAACTAATTTTTTCATACTACACTGAATTGTCACCCTATACATGAGAATAACAGCGCCCTCTTGACAATTATCATATATTACTGGTCAGGCTATAATAACTAATAACAATAACTAAAGAAAAAAACGTGCTCCCTAGTTTGACAGTTGGAATAGATGGCGTTTTATCTCATCATAAGGTTTGTGGTTATTAAATTGTCAAATGTTTACAGCTTGGCAAAAAAGAGTAGAAATTAAAAAGTGGCAACATTGTAGTGTCGTCCCTTTCAAACCAATTTATATAAGAAAATGGGACGACACTACAGTGTTGTCACTTTTTAATTTCTACTCTTTTTTGCCAAGCTGTAATTTTGTCAACCAGAGTTTCTGCCTCCAGTTTTTTAATGTACAGAGCGGGACAGCGCCATCTACATCATCTGTCAAATTAGAAGCATGAATTTGTCTTATCTTTTACACGTTTTACATAAACAAACAGACAGACAAGCTCACCGGTATATACTCCTTGGCGCTTAAGTATATTAGGTAAGCTAGTGACGTTGTCAAAGGAGTTGAAGTGATGCACGCCGTGGTGCAGCCCGTACATGCCATTTTGATGGCTCGGCTTGCCAGTTAGCAATGCTGCGCGGCTGTAAGCAATATCAAGAAAAATAAAGGTAAAATTTATTTGGTAGCAGACACGTTTAATTTGGGACTGTCTGGAGAGGTAAACTTCCAACAACAATTTTCATAGCACAGACTGTGCAAGTGTTATTTAAATACGTCATAATTTCATAGAAGTTTGAACTCTACTCACTTTCATTGAAACTACATTGGTTCCCTGTTCGACATAGGTTTTGTCTTGTTGATATAAAAATAAAACATGAGTATTAAGTCAGTGACCTGGGCGAGCAGCTGCTGACGGAAGTGAAGGCATTGTTGAATATGACGCTGCGGCGCGCCAAAGCGTCGATGTTGGGAGTCTGGCAGATCTTGTTGTTGTACGCCCCCAGCTCGAATCCGCCATCGTCCGCTAAGTCATGTAAAACATCATTTTATTAAATACATTTAGAAATTTTGGCTTAAAAGACAATATTTCTGTCGTCCTCAACATTTTGTTTATCATCCATGTATATACCTATTATAAAATTTATAAACGTAGAAAATTGATTCTTGAGAAGAGTAGGAGAGTAATATATGATCAGGGACTGTACATTTTCCTAAAATCTGTAAAAATGCATCGCATGTTATGCACCGACCAAGTGCGAGTCGGACTCGCGCACGGAGGGTTCCGCACCATCAACAAAAAATTGAGCAAAAAAATCGTGTTTGTTGTATGGGAGCCCCCCTTAAATATTTATTTTATTTTATTTTTAGTATTTGTTGTTATAGCGGCAACAGAGATATACTTGGTCAACCAGATCTTGACAGTAGAAAAAGGCGGCAAATTTGAAAAATGTAGGCGCGAAGGGATATCGCCCCATAGAAAATTTGAATTTCGCGCCTTTTTTTACTAACAAGATTTGGTTGACCAGCTATACATCATTTGTGAAAATTTCAATTGTCTAGCTGTCGCGGTTCATGATATACAGCCTGGTGACAGACGGACGGACAGACAGCGAAGTCTTAGTAATAGGGTCCCGTTTTTTACCCTTTAGGTACGGAACCCTAAAAAATCAAAAAAATGTAAGATATGGTTTTTAGATAAAACTGTTGATGCTGTTCTCTCCGACTTATTTAAAAATCCACTTTGTATTACGTCAAATAGTGGCGAATGTCTTGTTTATCGTGTTATACTACTATATTGGCATCATGCTAGCCCTACTTTTCAGTTCGAGGTTGTTTGTTTCAGTACATTTAAGTTTTTTGAGTTAAATATAAGAATGGTTATATTAAACTTTCATCTTAATAGTTAAGAATGTTCAGTCATTTATTTACTTTAATACAAATTTGTTTTTCGATGTATTTTCATTAGCGCAAAAGAAAAAATATTTTATAATTGTTATTGTGCAGCGACACGTAAAATGAAACGTGACCGAACTGTCAAAATAAATCTACTGTACCATGGATTGATGTAAATATTGCAAAATCCACAAAAA
The DNA here is from genome assembly GCF_948474715.1 of Cydia amplana. Taxonomy (NCBI): domain Eukaryota; kingdom Metazoa; phylum Arthropoda; class Insecta; order Lepidoptera; family Tortricidae; genus Cydia; species Cydia amplana. Next base: position 329,379 of record NC_086077.1, read on the forward strand.
AATACTGATAACACTTACCAAGCAGTATAAGAACGTTGCGTTGTTTACTTGATAACACGGTTTCTGTGACTGATAGGCACATTAACAACGCGTACGCGACCGCCGACGCGCTGCCCATGTCGTCGCCTGACGTGTCGAACTGAAGTGCAGTGTTGGCAACTTGGTACCGGGACCGCGCCTCGCCGCTCGCCCGCCGTCGGCGACCTGACCTACTTATTGACCGGTTTGTTTTGCCTCCAAAATTTAAAAGAAAAATACCACCACTACTATTTTCATGCTTAAATCTGAGCTAAATACGCAATGTCGGGACGAAAAAACGTACTATACTTGTTCGACGTGGACGGAACGCTCACAAAACCGCGGCAAAGTATCTCGGAAGACCTGTTATCATTCCTCCTGGACAAAGTGAAGCCACACGCGCGCGTGGGGCTGGTGAGTGGCTCGGATTACTCGAAAATCCTAGAGCAGATGAATGGCGAGCGTCACATGTCTCAGTTTGACTACGTGTTTTGCGAAAATGGTCTAATGTACTTTAAAAATGGTGAGCTGCAAAGTAAACAAAGCATTTTGAACCATGTTGGTGAGCAAAAGTTGCAGAAACTGATCAATTTCGCATTAGGATACATGTCTAAGATAGAATTGCCAGTCAAAAGAGGTAACTTTGTTGAGTTCCGGACAGGTTTGATTAATTTCTGTCCTGTGGGGCGGTCCTGTAGCCAGCAGGAGCGGGACCAGTTTGCTGCATATGATGCGGAGCACAAGGTCAGGGAGCAATTTGTGTATGCACTGCAGAAAGAATTTGATGATTACAATCTAACATTTGCCATGGGAGGGCAGATCAGCATAGACGTGTATCCTAATGGCTGGGATAAAACCTACTGCCTCAACCATGTGGCGGATGCAGGCTTTGATGAGATACACTTCTTCGGAGACAAGACTGACCCGGGCGGCAATGACCATGAGATCTACTGTGATGGCAGGACCATTGGACACAAAGTCACCTCTCCCAAGGATACCAGAGAGCAACTTGCTGCGTGCCTTAGCATTTGATTGTGATTTAAATATAAAAATGGGGGGGGGGGTAAAAATGGGGTGGGGGTTAAATGTGATGTAGAAATACAAGCATATTTTTTTATACAGTAAAAGTGCAATTTAATTAAGGTTTTCTCTTTTGTGAAACATAATCTGCAATATATTTTTTAATTTACAGTATACTTTTTCATGGTTTATTTTATTTTATTGAAATCAAATAAGGTAAATCTGCAACCAAAGAGTAGCAAGCTACAAAGCACATAAGGCAAATTGCATAAGGTGCATTTTGATATGAAATTGGTTGGTCTTAATACTTTTTGACAGCTGCTAAAACACAAAAACCCAAGTCTCCACTTGTTTCTTGCAGCTACTACTCGTATAATTTGGCCCTGGACTGTCTCATTTCTAATATAGACAGAGAGAATCATACTTTGTCTTACGCTAGTACTAACACCCAAAAGAAAGGGATGAGTATAGTCTTTTTTGTTCTTATTTACTGACAAGTTGTTTACCAGACCATACTCTGCTACTAGAGATCCTAGAGATAGGGTTAGACCTAGATAAGTCTGCAGCGATTTTGATAGCCCACACTAGACTGAGAAAGTGTTATTTATACGCCATACTTTCATAGAAGTTTGACGTTTAAAATAACACACGAAGTCTAGGCTACCTGTTAAACTTATTTTGGTCTAGGATATCTAAGTCGCTGCAGACTTATCTTGGTCTAATTCTAAAGCTTTTTACACAATTTTACGGACATTTTTTGCCATCAAACATTAGTTTACTAATTTCTGAATGTGTCGAAGCTGTCACTTCCTTAGTTTTGACTTCTGTCACTTTGACAGTTATTATTGTGTCAATTCCTCGTGTTGCTGTTGATTCGAATCGAAGTATTTATTTCTTTCTGTTTTGATCCAAGATATAATAAGTATTCAAACTACTAAAGATATATCAAGAAAATGCCTTCCGATTCTTATACTTGTGACCTTGATCCAGAGACGAATAGTACTCTTAAAATGTATCTTTTCAAGAACGTTGAAAATGTGGAGGAAATTCGGAACAATATTATCAAAGGAGCGTGGAACTGCGCTGTGATCAAGCCCAGCTTGATAGTGGACCCTTTCCAGGTGGTCGCCGCCGCGAACCGCGCCGCCGTGTCCGCGAAACTTGGCTCCATGGTAACAAGAACAGTTTATGCTGAGATTCTATACAATTTGTCGTTAACCAAGAACATTTCGCAGAGTTTAAGCAAGTTTGGAGTTGAGAAAGACCCGAATATGCTCGTCTGTTTCATCACGTCTGTAGGTAAAGACGAGAGCAATGATATTGTACCTTTGATAAAGGGAGAAATATGTCCAATGTCGGACCTAACACAGTTTACCAATATGAAAGACTTGAAAAGTGTGTATAAGCTAAATAAGGTTGATTGTAAGAGTAATAACGATTTGTTGGACATTGTTGTGAGTAGGATGGTTACAAAAAACTTTGTGTCACATTAAAATTATCCCAAATATATGTTTTTAGTGCAAAACATTCTTTATGAAGTATATTTTAACTTTAGAATTTTTATGAAAATATTGTCACATATTGTAAGTAAATACAGATATATAATATAAATACAGGTATAGGATGGAGGTAATTTGAAAACAACGCAATTTATGTACGATGTTTTATTTCAACAACAACAATTTTAAATTGTATAATGTACAATTAAATTACACAATTTGTAAAAGCCACTAATTAAATCAACTTTACAAATGCATACATGTTCATTTGACCGTCAGCGCTTTGTTCCCGCGGGGGCCGGCTCCTACGTCTAGTAAATCAACATAATGTGCTGTATGGCCACAAATTTCATTTATTCGGCGTGTTAAAATGTTCTACATTTTGTTCAATCAACTGCATCACAAACAATTGAAGTATAATAGATGTGCAAATTAAACAAGAATTTAAGTTTTAAAAAAATTGTTGTCAATACAACTCAGTCCCCGAACACCTAAAAGATAATTATAAGGATAATCTAATGACAACACTAATAAAATTCTTGTTTAAATCTGTAAGGCATATTTCAATATACTATGGCAAGCTAACTTTGTCAATAAACAGGTGCAAAATTTAAAATTTATCAATTTGCTACCATTTTCTACTGACAAAGCTGGCTAGCCAGAGTATATTCAGCAATTAGGGAATTGCTCGTAATTCTATTATAGTCCAATTATTTGAGACTGAATGTAGATAATTATTAATTTTATTTATCATTAAATGCTCATTTTATCACTTTAACCTAGCGGCCACCTGTACAAACTTATAAAATATAAAAAAATAATTCTTTGAAAATACACTTGCACATAATCTTTTCAACTATTGTATATTATGCTTCCCCACATCCATCACATACAACTAAATTATAAATAAGAACACATATTAGCTGCTTACATAGTGAACATAAACTTAGAATAAAAATGGCATCTAGTAATTATTAAGTGTTAGGAACTTTTTGTAAATCACTAATCACAAAATTCATTTGAAACAGAACTTGCTTGGTTTTATACAAAACTTACATTAGTTTGTCAGTTGGGGCAAGTATGCCTACTCCAGGTACAGTCATGCTCCGTGATTGTTACGCCATTTTTGGGTTCTAGCTAAATTTGACATTCCATAGCGTAAGTATGGAACAACCAATTTAGCTAGAACCCTAAATGGCGTAACAATCCCGTGTGGTGACTGTACAAACGCAAGTAAGGGCCCTTCCATCATGACTAAAGTGAGGACGCTAAGCACGTGGAATTTCCTATGATGACCCGCCTGCTCCTATCTCTATCCGAGCGAGCAGGAAACCAATATAACATAACATATTATATAACTACTAGCGACCCGCCCGGCTTCGCACTAACAAATTATACATAAACCTTCTTGAATCACTATTTAAAAAAACCGCTACAAAATCCGTTGCGTATTTTTAAAGATCTAAGCATAGGTGCATAGGTACATAGGGACAGACAGACAGCGGGGAGCGACTTTGTTTAATACTATGTAGTGATGCGCGTGCGATATACGTAGATAGGAAATGGCGGATAAATGTATGGTATGGAATTCTTCGTGCGTAGCGTCCATACTTTACACTTTTTCTAGTAAGGTAAGAGAATGGTTGGCTCTACGGCCTCTTACATCACACACTTATTTACAGTTGCACCTAATACAATATAGGCACAGTTCTTTGTACAGTCTGGCAAAAAATAGTCGAAATTAAAAAGTGGCAATACTGTAGTGTGTCGTTTTCAAATAATTCTAAGAAAAACGGGACGACCCTACAGTGTTGCCACTTTTAAATTTCTACTCTTTTTGCCAGGCTGTATGATGCGCATGCGCATAAGTAGGTACTTGCCCCAGTTGACCTCATTATAGCAGACAACTAAACTAATAGGTGTAGGTACTTTAGTTTAGATGAATCAAACATTTGCGTTGCCAGTTTTACTTATAGCACTGGGCTATAACCGCGAAAATCGAAGTTCGCAAATTGCGGGCATTTGTCTTTGTTACTCTAATTACGCCTTCATTGGAGTAAAAGAGAAAGATCCCCGCAATTTTCGAAATACGGTTTTCGCGGTAGCCCCTCTGACACTGAAGCCTGTTCTAAGATTGTCAAATTCATTGTGATGGTTTATTCCCATTTGTGTCCGCCCCACATAACCGTCGCCATATATGAGATGGGGACCGATGGGAATGATTCATATTGCCATCTGTTCCCGGCGGGGACAAATGGGAATATAATATATGAACCATTTTATTCGATTTCACACGTCTATTAGTTTAGCTTTCTGTATTTTATTGTTAATATTGTATACTTCCACTCTAAAAGAGGCCTTAGGGCGATCTTTAACAATGTCATCGGCCATCGCCTTAAAGACCCTTTTCCTGCGGGTCGACACATGCTGTGGTATGTCAGTGAGTCGATCAAAATGCGTGTAGAGGAAGTAGCACCCTTGAGCAGTGAACACTATCTGCGCCCCGTGGGGGCCTAGCCTAACTCGTCGATTGAGTGTATTGTGTTTACAGAACAGCGGGCGCAGCATGGTTCCATTTTTATCGACTTACATACTTGTTAGAACGTGACAGGCATGGTGACAAGCGATAAAAATGCGACCGTGCTACCGCCGCAGGACTAAAATGCGTAAATATTTTTAGATGTAAACGTAAACGTAGTTGTAGACTTGATGTCATCAGAAGTAGCCTTACTAACCTATAACTATAATATAGTATATATTATAGTAGGACAGTGAAAACAAATGAGTCTATCCATTTAACCAAAAGGCGTTTGCGTGCTCAAACTGTCAAATTGATATTTAGACAACCAATTAAGTGCTGTTATATATTAAAAAAAAATGGTTTAGCTAACTGGAAACATTAACCACTATAAATTTAAAGTAACATTTCGACTTTTTAGCACAAGCGCAGAAAAAAGTAGTCGTTTCTCCGTGTGCGAGGGACAATGCATCACGGCGGTGTATTCCCATGTGTCCCCTTCACGTGACCGCCGCCACATATGAAGCGTGGACCAATGGGAATACATCATGCTAAATGCTAGCTTGACTATCTAAAGCGGTCAGTAACTTGCAATAAAAATCACCACAAAGCGCAAAAATACATCTTATGGCTCTACAAATAAGATTGTTATTTACATATATGTATATATTTTTGCGCGCTTCGTGGTGCAAGATAATTGCATGCGACTGCACAAGTGCACATAAAGCATAACTACATTGTCAGTGATCAGAATATGTAGCATTATTTTGATTTAAAGTTTATGAATATTTTTTAGCACTTCTCTATTGATGCCTTAAAATTTCTGACAGTATTAAATTCATATATTCAATCAAGTATTTTGAACTTTTCTGCACATAATACATATACAGGTACAAAACCAGAAATAAGGGCTCATTTAAACGGTGCGAGAACTCGCATGCGATGAATTGATGTAACCTCAATGGTCCGCAATGCAACTTGAGCCTTAAATGTCAAGCTTTCATTCTAATGCTTCCAAAATCTACCAGTTCAATCATAATAGGTATATTCCGTGTTACATGGAATCTATACGGGAAAAAGGCAAAATAAATGCGTTAACTTCGTTACGAAACTGATAAATTGTATCAATATCGTAACAATTTTATCAGTTGCATAACTAAATCATATCGCTCCTAGACCAATTTATCAGTTTTGTAACAAAGCTAATACTAGTTGTCGGCTCGGCAGTAGTGGTGACTTACCTACAGTCAGCAGAAGTTGTTAAGCGGGCGAGGTGTTCAAAATTACCTTGACACGCTCTTATTCTCTTAACAATAAAGTCGCGTCAAGATCATTTTGAACGCCTCGCCCGCTTAACAACTTCTGCTGCTGACTGTACAATGGTAGGGACCAGTGATTGGCTGATTGGCATTTCATAGTGCCAATCTTTATATAGCTAGTTTACCCTACTTCTTTACCCTACTTCATTATTTGTCCCGTGTCCATAAGCTACGTATTCTGACTCCTGTTAGCGCAGTGCGGTTATCATGTATGACGTAGCACCAGATATTCCTAATAACTAGGGCTATTTCCACAACTTTAACATTTTGTCGTTTATCGAGTGGATAAAATATTCGTCAACGACATACTTGCCAGATCGTCGTAGATGTTTTATCACGTGGTTATTATACGTTTGATTTTTCATTCAAAACACATACAGAATAAAGTCAATATTTAAAACAATAATATAAGTTCATAATTGTCATGATTTCATTTTTGGTACCTACACGCTTTTATCGCTGACTGTACTTTTCTTTCAACACTTAACTAGTACTCATCGAGACAATTCTAACAAACCCAAACACAATTAAGTTGCATTGTTTCATCACAGAGTTCCTATGGCCACCTCCTGTCTCCATCATCAGATCAGCTCGATGGTACCATAATATTGCATATTGTCACCGGCTTACATATTATGTAAGCAAATTTTCAGCTTCATCGGGAGCTCAACCGGGAAGTGGGGTAAATATAACTTGCAAGATTTAACAAGTACAAACAAAGTTACATACATTGCAAGTTATATAAAAGATAGTCAAAACATCACAATCACGACGCTTCATATCGAGATTAGCGGCGGTGTCATGGTCGTATTTTATCATATGTCATGTTACGCGTCACTTTCGCACTTAACATACTTGTTAGAACGATAGAACGTGACAGCTATGATGACAGATGATAAAACCCGACCATCTTAGCCCTACAGAACTAGCAAAAACTAACTAGAGAATAATCCTTGCTGTATGAAGGAATTTTAACTGATTTCTTGACACAACAGCCTTTTTACTAAGTATCTAATTAAAGTTGTGTAACGTCGCCCCAGTTAAGCCAGCTGTCCGACCGGCGGCGACAAAGCTTCACGCGGTCGACTGTATTCTCGAGCAACAAATGTATATAAAGTAAGATCGCTAAGAACGAATAATTTCGTGCGTTCACCCGCCATTTCCTATCTCTATCGCACGCGCATTATTATATCACTTTTCCGCTCGCACAGTTGACCGCCGGCATCATAGGCGGAACAGCAATATAATTACGCGAGTGCGATAGAGATAGGAACAGGCATAATAATGTACAATATTCTTCGTGCTTAGCGCCCTAATTTAGAGTGCGGAAAAAGAGTCGTGGAACATAAGAGATTCTATGGCTCTTATCTTTCTGTACAGATTCTATATACTGTATGAATAATGGATGCAAATATTAATCGATGATCGCTGACTGACAACGTCTTTTTCTAAGAGCCCTATCACACTGGTGATTTGCGAGCGAGTTGGAAACGAGGCGAGCGTGCCTATAGCTGGTCAACCAAATCTTGACAGTAAAAAAAGGCGCGAAATTCAAATTTTCTATGGGACGATATCCCTTCGCGCCTACATTTTTCAAATTTGCCGCCTTTTTCTACTGTCAAGATCTGGTTGACCAAGTATATCTTAGTACGCTGTAAAATCTTTGGGCGCTCGCGGCGAACTCGTTGGGTGCTCGCGGCGACTCGCTCGCAAATCGCCAGTGTGATAGGGCCCTAAAATAAAACACTCACCCGCTAAAACTTGTAGTTTATCGCCGCGGGTCGGATGTCTGTTTATGACATATTTCAACGCATCCTACATTACATGTAGGTGTATATATTAGGTACATGTAAACATACGCAGTCAACACGTCAGTTCGGTCGCGAGGGCCATGTCACGAGGCGACTAGTGGTTATATCCTAGCGTTGAATAGCGTCCCATGTGGCGCGCCTCCCTGTAATATTAGTTTTGTATAGCAATAATTCCTAAAATCAAGCGAATACTTTAACAGTGACAGAAGGTTTGGTGCAACGACCCTATTTTACCTATGGATAGGTATATTCTATGATTTCGACGCGAAATATTCGTTTGATTTCCACTCCATCTTCATGGGACTAAAAGGGAAGCTCAGTTGACAGAACGATGGGAGTTCAAATCTCGTTGAAGGCGGTGCGGTGAAGTTTTCTATTTCAAAAATTCTGTTATGTTAAAATATTTTTGCAATAATTAAGTAAGTTGAGGAATGTATAGTTATTTGATGAAATGACGAATAATTTGTTGATATTTTAAATGAGTACCTGTGTGTCACCGGCGCTCCTGTGTCGCCCCCACGTACACGGACACCATGGAGTCCTTCGAGCCCACGCCCAGCGCGCATCTGACATACATAAGTTACATAACATAACCAATCTATTACAATTTCAAGAAAATCACTTGCTTAAGTTTAATTTTACCCTAAGGCAGTGGGGAGACACCCCTCCTGACTTCGGGCAAACTCGGCTCAGCATTGCTCCGAGCAATTATTAGGGTTGACACAACTTGACGTCCCTTTGCGTGCACGACCACAGATAGTCCAAGATAACGACTTGAATTTTGACAACCCTAAATAGCCGAAAGGGATAGTGCCATAAGTTAGAAAGGGATATCATGATTCGACCCTGCATCGCTGTCAAACTTTCTGTACAGTATTACCTACTATTACTTATTCTGCCTAAGGCAGAGCTGCACAAGGTAACGGGGCGGCGTGACCGATCGGAAAACATCCTCCACATTGCTAAAATTTCAAAAACCTTTAAGCACATAACAACACCAAGCAGCAATAATATTTAACTTAAGTGCTAGTCAAATCATATCATACAGTCAAGACTTCACGAGTCATCTATCATTTAATAAGTCTACATCACGAACTGGGGCCCATTTCTCGAACGGTATTAGACTAATAATTATTATTAGTGCACGAACTGTCAAATCGTATGGGTGTCCAATTGTCCATGACAACACACTGATAATAGACTAATATCGTTCGAGAAATGGGCCCCGTGTCGACACTGATATCAAACCGTACTGACCTCAGCGGGTGGAAGGCGAGACAGCAGACAGGCCCGATGCGCGTGCCCATGCCCATGAACCCCTCGTGGGATTTGATGGTGTTGAGCGCGTTGCCGCTCAAGTCGTATAAGCTGATCGACTGATTCACAGAACCGCTGTAACATTAACAATATCACTATGAGAGAATTATTGTCACTATAGTTAGTGTTTTTAGCATTAGAAAGAAGGTAAACGATCTTGACATGTCTTTTTATTCTGCTGCTTCTGCTCGCGACTTCGTCTGCATGGAATGATGATGATGATGATTGATAAAGACTACCCTATGTCCTTTCTCGGGGCCCAAACTATCTCTATACCAAATTTTGCCCAAATCGGTTCAGCGGTTTAAGCGTGAAGAAGTAACAGCAGACAGACACACTTTCGCATTTATAATATTTGTATGGATGACTTGACTCGGGACCTATAGTGAAAAGTATGCGATTACAGTTTGGTATACCATTACAGTAGAGTAGAAAAAAAACCAGCCAAGTGCGAGTCGGACTCGCGTTCGAAGGGTTCCGTACATTATGTCCGACTCACGCTTGACAGCAAATTTCTAATAGATTTTCCTGTCATATAGGTAAAGAACTATTTTGTGTATTTTTTTTTCACAATTTTAGACCCAATAGTTTCGGAGATAAAGGGGGGGAATGGTCGGACAGACAGACGCACGAGTGATCCTATAAGGGTTACGTTTTTTCCATTTGACTTCTGAGGTACGGAACTCTAAAAAGTAGTCCACATATACCACTCAATGAGGTCCAGTAACCTATCACCTGTGGAGTGTATATAAGGCTCACTTGCACCATTCCACTAACCCGCGGTTAAGCGGTTAAACCGTTAACCTAGTGTCAAATTGTATTGGTAACCATGGTAACTCCAGGTTTAACCGGTTAACCCCGGGTTAGTGGAATGGTGCAAGTGGGCCTAAGGGTCTCACCACGCGATGAGGTCGAGTAGGGGGTGCACGTCGACGGCGGCGAGCGGGCCGGGCGCGCGCACCGTCTCTATGGCTTCCATCTTCCGCGTGTCGTAGATGCGGATCTCGCCGTTCATACTGACAAACACAAATTACGATGCAATCAAAATCACAAGTACAGACACGCATTACAAACCACACATCATTTTCTGATTCAGTTTACTTTATTTTACAGTTGATTCAGGTGATGAAACACTTCAAAATGATCACCATTTCCTTGTACAATTGTCATTAGATATATCGGAGCAGCTCAGATATATCTGACCTCCGATATATCTGAAGACGCACTTTAACGCTTTGATAATATAGGCGTGTTTAGGTATTTGTCAGCGCCTTAGCCGCTCCGATATATCTGACGGCGACTGTATATGTTTTTTTGTTACTAATCAGCTGGTGTAATTGTGCTTATTTAATGTTGCGTTATTCCAAACAGCGCATGCCGTACACACGCTCGTTTAGAACATCCAACTGTGAAGTGTGCCGATAAGCCGAAATAATTATCTCTTGTGTTACCATAGACCGCTAGGCTTAAGTGAGACTATTGTCGTGTCGCGTTATTCCAAACGGCGCATATCACAGACGCGGTGATGCCACAGAGTGTTCCATATTTCCCAGTCGCAAATGCTTACGAACGCAATCGGTCCAGTAATGAGCGAGTTAAAAATGGCGGCCGTTTTTTCGTGTTTCACCTACAAATGTCACTATCTACCGACCGGCCGGCGATCAGCTCGCGGGTCTCGGTCCCGCGGCGGCAGCACAGTCGCATTTTTATCGCTCGTGGTGACGTACTTGCGCATGGTGATGCCTGTCACGTTTTAACAAGTACGTAAGTGACAGGCGATAAAAAAGGAACCATGCTGCGCTCGCTGCGCAGAAGGCAAGATTACAGGGGCACTAGAGGTGCGACCAGCTTGTGCGTGCTGGTCCTGGGCACGGCGCACAGCACGGGCGCGCGGTGGTGGTGCGGGTGTCTAGTGTGAGACCTACAGGTGTTAGTATATACTGACCAGCCGGCGACCAGCTTGTGCGTGCTGGTCCTGGGCACGGCGCACAGCACGGGCGCGCGGTGGTGGTGCGGGTGTCTAGTGTGAGACCTACAGGTGTTAGTATATACTGACCAGCCGGCGACCAGCTTGTGCGTGCTGGTCCTGGGCACGGCGCACAGCACGGGCGCGCGGTGGTGGTGCGGGTGTCTAGTGTGAGACCTACAGGTGTTAGTATATACTGACCAGCCGGCGACCAGCTTGTGCGTGCTGGTCCTGGGCACGGCGCACAGCACGGGCGCGCGGTGGTGGTGCGGGTGTCTAGTGTGAGACCTACAGGTGTTAGTATATACTGACCAGCCGGCGACCAGCTTGTGCGTGCTGGTCCTGGGCACGGCGCACAGCACGGGCGCGCGGTGGTGGTGCGGGTGTCTAGTGTGAGACCTACAGGTGTTAGTATATACTGACCAGCCGGCGACCAGCTTGTGCGTGCTGGTCCTGGGCACGGCGCACAGCACGGGCGCGCGGTGGTGGTGCGGGTGTCTAGTGTGAGACCTACAGGTGTTAGTATATACTGACCAGCCGGCGACCAGCTTGTGCGTGCTGGTCCTGGGCACGGCGCACAGCACGGGCGCGCGGTGGTGGTGCGGGTGTCTAGTGTGAGACCTACAGGTGTTAGTATATACTGACCAGCCGGCGACCAGCTTGTGCGTGCTGGTCCTGGGCACGGCGCACAGCACGGGCGCGCGGTGGTGGTGCGGGTGTCTAGTGTGAGACCTACAGGTGTTAGTATATACTGACCAGCCGGCGACCAGCTTGTGCGTGCTGGTCCTGGGCACGGCGCACAGCACGGGCGCGCGGTGGTGGTGCGGGTGTCTAGTGTGAGACCTACAGGTGTTAGTATATACTGACCAGCCGGCGACCAGCTTGTGCGTGCTGGTCCTGGGCACGGCGCACAGCACGGGCGCGCGGTGGTGGTGCGGGTGTCTAGTGTGAGACCTACAGGTGTTAGTATATACTGACCAGCCGGCGACCAGCTTGTGCGTGCTGGTCCTGGGCACGGCGCACAGCACGGGCGCGCGGTGGTGGTGCGGGTGTCTAGTGTGAGACCTACAGGTGTTAGTATATACTGACCAGCCGGCGACCAGCTTGTGCGTGCTGGTCCTGGGCACGGCGCACAGCACGGGCGCGCGGTGGTGGTGCGGGTGTCTAGTGTGAGACCTACAGGTGTTAGTATATACTGACCAGCCGGCGACCAGCTTGTGCGTGCTGGTCCTGGGCACGGCGCACAGCACGGGCGCGCGGTGGTGGTGCGGGTGTCTAGTGTGAGACCTACAGGTGTTAGTATATACTGACCAGCCGGCGACCAGCTTGTGCGTGCTGGTCCTGGGCACGGCGCACAGCACGGGCGCGCGGTGGTGGTGCGGGTGTCTAGTGTGAGACCTACAGGTGTTAGTATATACTGACCAGCCGGCGACCAGCTTGTGCGTGCTGGTCCTGGGCACGGCGCACAGCACGGGCGCGCGGTGGTGGTGCGGGTGTCTAGTGTGAGACCTACAGGTGTTAGTATATACTGACCAGCCGGCGACCAGCTTGTGCGTGCTGGTCCTGGGCACGGCGCACAGCACGGGCGCGCGGTGGTGGTGCGGGTGTCTAGTGTGAGACCTACAGGTGTTAGTATATACTGACCAGCCGGCGACCAGCTTGTGCGTGCTGGTCCTGGGCACGGCGCACAGCACGGGCGCGCGGTGGTGGTGCGGGTGTCTAGTGTGAGACCTACAGGTGTTAGTATATACTGACCAGCCGGCGACCAGCTTGTGCGTGCTGGTCCTGGGCACGGCGCACAGCACGGGCGCGCGGTGGTGGTGCGGGTGTCTAGTGTGAGACCTACAGGTGTTAGTATATACTGACCAGCCGGCGACCAGCTTGTGCGTGCTGGTCCTGGGCACGGCGCACAGCACGGGCGCGCGGTGGTGGTGCGGGTGTCTAGTGTGAGACCTACAGGTGTTAGTATATACTGACCAGCCGGCGACCAGCTTGTGCGTGCTGGTCCTGGGCACGGCGCACAGCACGGGCGCGCGGTGGTGGTGCGGGTGTCTAGTGTGAGACCTACAGGTGTTAGTATATACTGACCAGCCGGCGACCAGCTTGTGCGTGCTGGTCCTGGGCACGGCGCACAGCACGGGCGCGCGGTGGTGGTGCGGGTGTCTAGTGTGAGACCTACAGGTGTTAGTATATACTGACCAGCCGGCGACCAGCTTGTGCGTGCTGGTCCTGGGCACGGCGCACAGCACGGGCGCGCGGTGGTGGTGCGGGTGTCTAGTGTGAGACCTACAGGTGTTAGTATATACTGACCAGCCGGCGACCAGCTTGTGCGTGCTGGTCCTGGGCACGGCGCACAGCACGGGCGCGCGGTGGTGGTGCGGGTGTCTAGTGTGAGACCTACAGGTGTTAGTATATACTGACCAGCCGGCGACCAGCTTGTGCGTGCTGGTCCTGGGCACGGCGCACAGCACGGGCGCGCGGTGGTGGTGCGGGTGTCTAGTGTGAGACCTACAGGTGTTAGTATATACTGACCAGCCGGCGACCAGCTTGTGCGTGCTGGTCCTGGGCACGGCGCACAGCACGGGCGCGCGGTGGTGGTGCGGGTGTCTAGTGTGAGACCTACAGGTGTTAGTATATACTGACCAGCCGGCGACCAGCTTGTGCGTGCTGGTCCTGGGCACGGCGCACAGCACGGGCGCGCGGTGGTGGTGCGGGTGTCTAGTGTGAGACCTACAGGTGTTAGTATATACTGACCAGCCGGCGACCAGCTTGTGCGTGCTGGTCCTGGGCACGGCGCACAGCACGGGCGCGCGGTGGTGGTGCGGGTGTCTAGTGTGAGACCTACAGGTGTTAGTATATACTGACCAGCCGGCGACCAGCTTGTGCGTGCTGGTCCTGGGCACGGCGCACAGCACGGGCGCGCGGTGGTGGTGCGGGTGTCTAGTGTGAGACCTACAGGTGTTAGTATATACTGACCAGCCGGCGACCAGCTTGTGCGTGCTGGTCCTGGGCACGGCGCACAGCACGGGCGCGCGGTGGTGGTGCGGGTGTCTAGTGTGAGACCTACAGGTGTTAGTATATACTGACCAGCCGGCGACCAGCTTGTGCGTGCTGGTCCTGGGCACGGCGCACAGCACGGGCGCGCGGTGGTGGTGCGGGTGTCTAGTGTGAGACCTACAGGTGTTAGTATATACTGACCAGCCGGCGACCAGCTTGTGCGTGCTGGTCCTGGGCACGGCGCACAGCACGGGCGCGCGGTGGTGGTGCGGGTGTCTAGTGTGAGACCTACAGGTGTTAGTATATACTGACCAGCCGGCGACCAGCTTGTGCGTGCTGGTCCTGGGCACGGCGCACAGCACGGGCGCGCGGTGGTGGTGCGGGTGTCTAGTGTGAGACCTACAGGTGTTAGTATATACTGACCAGCCGGCGACCAGCTTGTGCGTGCTGGTCCTGGGCACGGCGCACAGCACGGGCGCGCGGTGGTGGTGCGGGTGTCTAGTGTGAGACCTACAGGTGTTAGTATATACTGACCAGCCGGCGACCAGCTTGTGCGTGCTGGTCCTGGGCACGGCGCACAGCACGGGCGCGCGGTGGTGGTGCGGGTGTCTAGTGTGAGACCTACAGGTGTTAGTATATACTGACCAGCCGGCGACCAGCTTGTGCGTGCTGGTCCTGGGCACGGCGCACAGCACGGGCGCGCGGTGGTGGTGCGGGTGTCTAGTGTGAGACCTACAGGTGTTAGTATATACTGACCAGCCGGCGACCAGCTTGTGCGTGCTGGTCCTGGGCACGGCGCACAGCACGGGCGCGCGGTGGTGGTGCGGGTGTCTAGTGTGAGACCTACAGGTGTTAGTATATACTGACCAGCCGGCGACCAGCTTGTGCGTGCTGGTCCTGGGCACGGCGCACAGCACGGGCGCGCGGTGGTGGTGCGGGTGTCTAGTGTGAGACCTACAGGTGTTAGTATATACTGACCAGCCGGCGACCAGCTTGTGCGTGCTGGTCCTGGGCACGGCGCACAGCACGGGCGCGCGGTGGTGGTGCGGGTGTCTAGTGTGAGACCTACAGGTGTTAGTATATACTGACCAGCCGGCGACCAGCTTGTGCGTGCTGGTCCTGGGCACGGCGCACAGCACGGGCGCGCGGTGGTGGTGCGGGTGTCTAGTGTGAGACCTACAGGTGTTAGTATATACTGACCAGCCGGCGACCAGCTTGTGCGTGCTGGTCCTGGGCACGGCGCACAGCACGGGCGCGCGGTGGTGGTGCGGGTGTCTAGTGTGAGACCTACAGGTGTTAGTATATACTGACCAGCCGGCGACCAGCTTGTGCGTGCTGGTCCTGGGCACGGCGCACAGCACGGGCGCGCGGTGGTGGTGCGGGTGTCTAGTGTGAGACCTACAGGTGTTAGTATATACTGACCAGCCGGCGACCAGCTTGTGCGTGCTGGTCCTGGGCACGGCGCACAGCACGGGCGCGCGGTGGTGGTGCGGGTGTCTAGTGTGAGACCTACAGGTGTTAGTATATACTGACCAGCCGGCGACCAGCTTGTGCGTGCTGGTCCTGGGCACGGCGCACAGCACGGGCGCGCGGTGGTGGTGCGCGGCGAGCGCGGCGGCGGCGGCGCGCGCGTCCCAGGCGCGCACGGAGCCGTCCGCGAAGCCCGCCACCAGCGACCACGCGTCCGTCGAGCCGCGCCACAGGGACGTCGCTGCGCTCTCGCATTCTGCGACATACACGAGCTCTTAGAAAAGGTCGACACGGGACACCTGATGTACTCATTTGATGATGATCGAGCGCGACTTCGAGTATGGACTCGCGCGCGAGGACGCGACTCATGCTAGACCGCCTGGTGTGCATTAAATTGCGAGATGTGATAGATGGATTTAATTAGTTGCGTCTGCTTAGCCGGCAAATATCTAAAATCTTGAGTGGATCCCGTAAAATAATCTAACGAATCGGAAACTCTTTGTGAAACGTTAAAACAATTTTTACTTTAAATCGAGAATATGGAAAAAAAAAATAATTAACGGACCGCACACCAATAAAAAATGCTGATTTTCACCGTCAGGACCAATATTCGAAGTACAGCAAACATTTCGAGTGATTGTGGTGCTACTTACCACATTTTAGACTGTTACGGCGTTATTCACAAACGGCTGCTAATATAATCAGTTTATGATCGTTGTTCGCCCTATTTGTCGTTATGTCATAAGGAGGAATAAACGACACTCATCAGCTGATGAACTTAGCAGCCGTTTATGAATAACGCCGCTAGTGATTACTAGAGATGCCCCGAATAGTGGTTTTGGCCGAATACCGAATATTCGGCCCCTCTCTCGGCCGAATACCGAATATTCGGCATGACATGCGAACATTTTGAGTCACAATTATTATGAAAACTGATCGCTAACAAAGCTCAACGTTACACGACGTTAGCTAAGATATATTTTTGTTGAACAGCATTCATGAATCAAACAAAACAGACTCATGATAAAAACAAAATGTTTTTTAATCAACAAATGCTCAAAAAAGGGTCTTCGTATTTAACAACTTTCCAAGAACACATTCTAAATATACCTACATAGTTTTTGGTTATTTTTATTGTGCAATTTTTCTTTTTATGTAGGTGCGACAGATATTCGGTATTCGGCCGAATACCGAATATTCGGCAAAGTGGCCGAATACCGAATATTCGTGGCATCTCTAGTGATTACCTGTGTTTATATCGGCTTCCAGTAGCTCCGTGCTGGCGTCCCACAGCCGTATGGTGCTGGACAACCCGGCCAGCGCGAGCGAGCGGCGCCGAGCGCACCAGCGCAGCAGCACGGGGGGTGGAGGGGGGCTGTAGGCCGGCACGCCCGCCACCCCGGCCGCACCGAGGGTGTCTAGTGATTACCTGTGTTTATATCCGCTTCTAGTAGCTCCGTGCTGGCGTCCCACAGCCGTATGGTGCTGGACAACCCGGCCAGCGCGAGCGAGCGGCGCCGAGCGCACCAGCGCAGCAGCACGGGGGGTGGAGGGGGGCTGTAGGCCGGCACGCCCGCCACCCCGGCCGCACCGAGGGTGTCTAGTGATTACCTGTGTTTATATCCGCTTCTAGTAGCTCCGTGCTGGCGTCCCACAGCCGTATGGTGCTGGACAACCCGGCCAGCGCGAGCGAGCGGCGCCGAGCGCACCAGCGCAGCAGCACGGGGGGTGGAGGGGGGCTGTAGGCCGGCACGCCCGCCACCCCGGCCGCACCGAGGGTGTCTAGTGATTACCTGTGTTTATATCCGCTTCTAGTAGCTCCGTGCTGGCGTCCCACAGCCGTATGGTGCTGGACAACCCGGCCAGCGCGAGCGAGCGGCGCCGAGCGCACCAGCGCAGCAGCACGGGGGGTGGAGGGGGGCTGTAGGCCGGCACGCCCGCCACCCCGGCCGCACCGAGGGTGTCTAGTGATTACCTGTGTTTATATCCGCTTCTAGTAGCTCCGTGCTGGCGTCCCACAGCCGTATGGTGCTGGACAACCCGGCCAGCGCGAGCGAGCGGCGCCGAGCGCACCAGCGCAGCAGCACGGGGGGTGGAGGGGGGCTGTAGGCCGGCACGCCCGCCACCCCGGCCGCACCGAGGGTGTCTAGTGATTACCTGTGTTTATATCCGCTTCTAGTAGCTCCGTGCTGGCGTCCCACAGCCGTATGGTGCTGGACAACCCGGCCAGCGCGAGCGAGCGGCGCCGAGCGCACCAGCGCAGCAGCACGGGGGGTGGAGGGGGGCTGTAGGCCGGCACGCCCGCCACCCCGGCCGCACCGAGGGTGTCTAGTGATTACCTGTGTTTATATCCGCTTCTAGTAGCTCCGTGCTGGCGTCCCACAGCCGTATGGTGCTGGACAACCCGGCCAGCGCGAGCGAGCGGCGCCGAGCGCACCAGCGCAGCAGCACGGGGGGTGGAGGGGGGCTGTAGGCCGGCACGCCCGCCACCCCGGCCGCACCGAGGGTGTCTAGTGATTACCTGTGTTTATATCCGCTTCTAGTAGCTCCGTGCTGGCGTCCCACAGCCGTATGGTGCTGGACAACCCGGCCAGCGCGAGCGAGCGGCGCCGAGCGCACCAGCGCAGCAGCACGGGGGGTGGAGGGGGGCTGTAGGCCGGCACGCCCGCCACCCCGGCCGCACCGAGGGTGTCTAGTGATTACCTGTGTTTATATCCGCTTCTAGTAGCTCCGTGCTGGCGTCCCACAGCCGTATGGTGCTGGACAACCCGGCCAGCGCGAGCGAGCGGCGCCGAGCGCACCAGCGCAGCAGCACGGGGGGTGGAGGGGGGCTGTAGGCCGGCACGCCCGCCACCCCGGCCGCACCGAGGGTGTCTAGTGATTACCTGTGTTTATATCCGCTTCTAGTAGCTCCGTGCTGGCGTCCCACAGCCGTATGGTGCTGGACAACCCGGCCAGCGCGAGCGAGCGGCGCCGAGCGCACCAGCGCAGCAGCACGGGGGGTGGAGGGGGGCTGTAGGCCGGCACGCCCGCCACCCCGGCCGCACCGAGGGTGTCTAGTGATTACCTGTGTTTATATCCGCTTCTAGTAGCTCCGTGCTGGCGTCCCACAGCCGTATGGTGCTGGACAACCCGGCCAGCGCGAGCGAGCGGCGCCGAGCGCACCAGCGCAGCAGCACGGGGGGTGGAGGGGGGCTGTAGGCCGGCACGCCCGCCACCCCGGCCGCACCGAGGGTGTCTAGTGATTACCTGTGTTTATATCCGCTTCTAGTAGCTCCGTGCTGGCGTCCCACAGCCGTATGGTGCTGGACAACCCGGCCAGCGCGAGCGAGCGGCGCCGAGCGCACCAGCGCAGCAGCACGGGGGGTGGAGGGGGGCTGTAGGCCGGCACGCCCGCCACCCCGGCCGCACCGAGGGTGTCTAGTGATTACCTGTGTTTATATCCGCTTCTAGTAGCTCCGTGCTGGCGTCCCACAGCCGTATGGTGCTGGACAACCCGGCCAGCGCGAGCGAGCGGCGCCGAGCGCACCAGCGCAGCAGCACGGGGGGTGGAGGGGGGCTGTAGGCCGGCACGCCCGCCACCCCGGCCGCACCGAGGGTGTCTAGTGATTACCTGTGTTTATATCCGCTTCTAGTAGCTCCGTGCTGGCGTCCCACAGCCGTATGGTGCTGGACAACCCGGCCAGCGCGAGCGAGCGGCGCCGAGCGCACCAGCGCAGCAGCACGGGGGGTGGAGGGGGGCTGTAGGCCGGCACGCCCGCCACCCCGGCCGCACCGAGGGTGTCTAGTGATTACCTGTGTTTATATCCGCTTCTAGTAGCTCCGTGCTGGCGTCCCACAGCCGTATGGTGCTGGACAACCCGGCCAGCGCGAGCGAGCGGCGCCGAGCGCACCAGCGCAGCAGCACGGGGGGTGGAGGGGGGCTGTAGGCCGGCACGCCCGCCACCCCGGCCGCACCGAGGGTGTCTAGTGATTACCTGTGTTTATATCCGCTTCTAGTAGCTCCGTGCTGGCGTCCCACAGCCGTATGGTGCTGGACAACCCGGCCAGCGCGAGCGAGCGGCGCCGAGCGCACCAGCGCAGCAGCACGGGGGGTGGAGGGGGGCTGTAGGCCGGCACGCCCGCCACCCCGGCCGCACCGAGGGTGTCTAGTGATTACCTGTGTTTATATCCGCTTCTAGTAGCTCCGTGCTGGCGTCCCACAGCCGTATGGTGCTGGACAACCCGGCCAGCGCGAGCGAGCGGCGCCGAGCGCACCAGCGCAGCAGCACGGGGGGTGGAGGGGGGCTGTAGGCCGGCACGCCCGCCACCCCGGCCGCACCGAGGGTGTCTAGTGATTACCTGTGTTTATATCCGCTTCTAGTAGCTCCGTGCTGGCGTCCCACAGCCGTATGGTGCTGGACAACCCGGCCAGCGCGAGCGAGCGGCGCCGAGCGCACCAGCGCAGCAGCACGGGGGGTGGAGGGGGGCTGTAGGCCGGCACGCCCGCCACCCCGGCCGCACCGAGGGTGTCTAGTGATTACCTGTGTTTATATCCGCTTCTAGTAGCTCCGTGCTGGCGTCCCACAGCCGTATGGTGCTGGACAACCCGGCCAGCGCGAGCGAGCGGCGCCGAGCGCACCAGCGCAGCAGCACGGGGGGTGGAGGGGGGCTGTAGGCCGGCACGCCCGCCACCCCGGCCGCACCGAGGGTGTCTAGTGATTACCTGTGTTTATATCCGCTTCTAGTAGCTCCGTGCTGGCGTCCCACAGCCGTATGGTGCTGGACAACCCGGCCAGCGCGAGCGAGCGGCGCCGAGCGCACCAGCGCAGCAGCACGGGGGGTGGAGGGGGGCTGTAGGCCGGCACGCCCGCCACCCCGGCCGCACCGAGGGTGTCTAGTGATTACCTGTGTTTATATCCGCTTCTAGTAGCTCCGTGCTGGCGTCCCACAGCCGTATGGTGCTGGACAACCCGGCCAGCGCGAGCGAGCGGCGCCGAGCGCACCAGCGCAGCAGCACGGGGGGTGGAGGGGGGCTGTAGGCCGGCACGCCCGCCACCCCGGCCGCACCGAGGGTGTCTAGTGATTACCTGTGTTTATATCCGCTTCTAGTAGCTCCGTGCTGGCGTCCCACAGCCGTATGGTGCTGGACAACCCGGCCAGCGCGAGCGAGCGGCGCCGAGCGCACCAGCGCAGCAGCACGGGGGGTGGAGGGGGGCTGTAGGCCGGCACGCCCGCCACCCCGGCCGCACCGAGGGTGTCTAGTGATTACCTGTGTTTATATCCGCTTCTAGTAGCTCCGTGCTGGCGTCCCACAGCCGTATGGTGCTGGACAACCCGGCCAGCGCGAGCGAGCGGCGCCGAGCGCACCAGCGCAGCAGCACGGGGGGTGGAGGGGGGCTGTAGGCCGGCACGCCCGCCACCCCGGCCGCACCGAGGGTGTCTAGTGATTACCTGTGTTTATATCCGCTTCTAGTAGCTCCGTGCTGGCGTCCCACAGCCGTATGGTGCTGGACAACCCGGCCAGCGCGAGCGAGCGGCGCCGAGCGCACCAGCGCAGCAGCACGGGGGGTGGAGGGGGGCTGTAGGCCGGCACGCCCGCCACCCCGGCCGCACCGAGGGTGTCTAGTGATTACCTGTGTTTATATCCGCTTCTAGTAGCTCCGTGCTGGCGTCCCACAGCCGTATGGTGCTGGACAACCCGGCCAGCGCGAGCGAGCGGCGCCGAGCGCACCAGCGCAGCAGCACGGGGGGTGGAGGGGGGCTGTAGGCCGGCACGCCCGCCACCCCGGCCGCACCGAGGGTGTCTAGTGATTACCTGTGTTTATATCCGCTTCTAGTAGCTCCGTGCTGGCGTCCCACAGCCGTATGGTGCTGGACAACCCGGCCAGCGCGAGCGAGCGGCGCCGAGCGCACCAGCGCAGCAGCACGGGGGGTGGAGGGGGGCTGTAGGCCGGCACGCCCGCCACCCCGGCCGCACCGAGGGTGTCTAGTGATTACCTGTGTTTATATCCGCTTCTAGTAGCTCCGTGCTGGCGTCCCACAGCCGTATGGTGCTGGACAACCCGGCCAGCGCGAGCGAGCGGCGCCGAGCGCACCAGCGCAGCAGCACGGGGGGTGGAGGGGGGCTGTAGGCCGGCACGCCCGCCACCCCGGCCGCACCGAGGGTGTCTAGTGATTACCTGTGTTTATATCCGCTTCTAGTAGCTCCGTGCTGGCGTCCCACAGCCGTATGGTGCTGGACAACCCGGCCAGCGCGAGCGAGCGGCGCCGAGCGCACCAGCGCAGCAGCACGGGGGGTGGAGGGGGGCTGTAGGCCGGCACGCCCGCCACCCCGGCCGCACCGAGGGTGTCTAGTGATTACCTGTGTTTATATCCGCTTCTAGTAGCTCCGTGCTGGCGTCCCACAGCCGTATGGTGCTGGACAACCCGGCCAGCGCGAGCGAGCGGCGCCGAGCGCACCAGCGCAGCAGCACGGGGGGTGGAGGGGGGCTGTAGGCCGGCACGCCCGCCACCCCGGCCGCACCGAGGGTGTCTAGTGATTACCTGTGTTTATATCCGCTTCTAGTAGCTCCGTGCTGGCGTCCCACAGCCGTATGGTGCTGGACAACCCGGCCAGCGCGAGCGAGCGGCGCCGAGCGCACCAGCGCAGCAGCACGGGGGGTGGAGGGGGGCTGTAGGCCGGCACGCCCGCCACCCCGGCCGCACCGAGGGTGTCTAGTGATTACCTGTGTTTATATCCGCTTCTAGTAGCTCCGTGCTGGCGTCCCACAGCCGTATGGTGCTGGACAACCCGGCCAGCGCGAGCGAGCGGCGCCGAGCGCACCAGCGCAGCAGCACGGGGGGTGGAGGGGGGCTGTAGGCCGGCACGCCCGCCACCCCGGCCGCACCGAGGGTGTCTAGTGATTACCTGTGTTTATATCCGCTTCTAGTAGCTCCGTGCTGGCGTCCCACAGCCGTATGGTGCTGGACAACCCGGCCAGCGCGAGCGAGCGGCGCCGAGCGCACCAGCGCAGCAGCACGGGGGGTGGAGGGGGGCTGTAGGCCGGCACGCCCGCCACCCCGGCCGCACCGAGGGCGTCTGTCAAATGTACACATTCACGCTATAGGCAAGAGTCCTAGATCGAATAATGTTCAAATCAACTTTGGGAACAAATCAAATTATATTATTAAATACTTTTGATTTGTGTTTTTATATAAATTATAAACTGAAATAGACGTCATATATCAAAGAAAAAGTGACGAAGCCTTTCAGTGGTGAAGGCCGGAGTGGTGGTGGTGGTGTTTTTTTTTTCTTTGATATATGACATCTAATTCAGTTTATAATTCGAATAATGTTATTCATAAACACTAGAAGCCTCAATTAATGTGCGAGGATGCGTAGCAACGGATGTGTCTGTTAAGAACTAATAGAATCAACCCATTAACCGATCTTCACTCAGCGCAGCTCTAGTGGGCAACATTTTATTGGTTTTTAAAAAACACATTCGTGGCCACGCATCCTCGAACATTAATAAAAAAAAAAATACATAAATTAACGCTCCAATTTATACTCCGTATTGAAGCATAATATGTATCACTAGTCACTACATAATATAAGACAAAGTCGCTTCCCGCTGTCTGTCCCTATGTATGCTTAGATTTTTAAAACTACGCAACGGATTTTGATGCGTTTTTTTTTATAGATAGAGTGATAAAGCAAGGTTTATGTATAATTTGTTAACCCGTGCGAAGCCGGGGCGGGTCGCTAGTAAATGATATGATGCCATGAATGAATGATTTCAAAACGCGGCCGTTTTTCAGAGCCTTGCTTATCATTATCACACACCGCGGATCCGCGCGTCTCTCCGGTATGCGAGCCGGACATCGCTATATACGCGCATAGCGCTGGCTCGCTTATACACTGGTCCTGATCAGTGTGATAAGGTTATGTTTAGGTGAAGCAGGCGTATGTATAGTATGAAGTTAGTAATGGCTATGTGGATGAACTCACGGTCCTGCGGCGGCGGCGCGGCGCGCTCGTCCGCGGACAGGAACTGCTCGGACACCAGCTGCGCCAGACCTGCGCACACGCACCCGTCAGCCCCCACGCCACGCACACAATGCCATGATATAACACATTCAGTGCCGAAAACCCGACTATCGGGTATTTTATGATTTCGTTCCCAGGCCGGACGACCCGATAGTCGGGATCGTGGTACTACAGCGTTATATGATGAAATTGTTGTGGCCTGGCGCGGATGTCTTGTTTGGCTGGGTGGCAATGAATGTGTTAATGGAATGAAGCATGCTTGGTCTTGTAGAGAAGTGTGAAGAGTTGTAAGACACAATGAAAAACATGATCGGCTTTAGGTTTATTCCGTGGACGAGTTTTCACGCTATCCTCCTAAGGTCCAGCCATACAAATGAAAAACCCAAAAGCCACTGAAATTTGAACCTATAGTGCAGGGAATAGAGTAGATTTTTATTTGTTTGAAAATTAAACGAGACAAATGAAATGCAACTCCGTTCCAATTGAATATGGTTTAAATTTCATCGAACTGAAGATCCTATAGGTAGGATCTTGGGCCTTAGGAGGCTATAGAAACCTCAAAATACACACACACAGACTAATCTTAGTGGTTCCGGAATACATTTGCCGCAACACACTACAGACAACGCTACACTAACTACGCTAGTCATTTCGGGTAATAGTTTTTTTGTCATTTGACCGTCGACCTCATGAATATAAACCTTATTTGTTCTGTAATAAGACCCTGTAAGTATAGGTACTGTAGAGGGGTTGTGAATGAACATGGACCACAGGAATATAAACCTTATTTGTACTGTAATATAGCCCTGTAAGTATACGTACAGTAGAGGGGCTGTGAATGAACGTGGACCACAGGAATATAAACCTTATTTGTTCTGTAATAAAGGCCCTGTAAGTATACGTACTGTAGAGGTGTCAATGAACGTGGACCACAGGAATATAAACCTTATTTGTACTGTAATAAAGCCCTGTGAGTATACGTACTGTAGAGGGGTTGTGAATGAACGTGGACCACAGGAATATAAACCTTATTTGTTCTATAATAAAGGCCCTGTAAGTATACGTACTGTAGAGGTGTCAATGAATGTGGACCACAGGAATATAAACCTTATTTGTACTGTAATAAAGCCCTGTGAGTATAGGTACTGTAGAGGGGTTGTGAATGAACGTGGACCACAGGAATATGAACCTTATTTGTTCTGTAATAAAGCCCTGTGAGTATACGTACTGTAGAGGTGTCAATGAACGTGGACCACAGGAATATAAACCTTATTTGTACTGTAATAAAGCCCTGTGAGTATACGTACTGTAGAGGGGTTGTGAATGAAAATGGACCACAGGAATATAAACCTTATTTGTACTGTAATAAAGCCCTGTGAGTATACGTACTGCAGAGGGGTTGTGAATGAACATGGACCACAGGAATATAAACCTTATTTGTACTGTAATAAAGCCCTGTGAGTATACGTACTGTAGAGGGGTTGTGAATGAACGTGGACCACAGGAATATAAACCTTATTTGTTCTATAATAAAGGCCCTGTAAGTATACGTACTGTAGAGGTGTCAATGAACGTGGACCACAGGAATATAAACCTTATTTGTACTGTAATAAAGCCCTGTGAGTATACGTACTGTAGAGGTGTCAATGAACGTGGACCACAGGAATATAAACCTTATTTGTTCTGCAATAAGACCCTGTAAGTATACGTACTATGGAGGGGTTGTGAATGAACGTGGACCACAGGAATATGAACCTTATTTGTTATGTAATAAAGGCTCTGTGAGTATACGTACTGTAGAGGGGTTGTGCGGGGGGCGGGCGGTAGTCGGCCGCGGGCCGCACGTCGAGCGCGCGCCACGCGGACACTAGAGCCGGCTCCATACTGCTGCCGGTTGGCCTGCACACAATAGGGATGATGACACATGTTGAATTTTATAACAAAATCTAGTAAAATAGATAGCAAACGAGCAATCTATCGCAATAATGTGGATATTAAAATAAAATATTGAAAATTTACAAAAATACAAGACCTGAATGTTTCAAAATTTAAGTTTTTTTTAACTTCCAAAAACGATAAAAGTAAGTGTACCATTCGATTCCTTACATTTCATCCAAAAAAATATTGTATAGCAACTATATACATAAACGCAATATTTCACCGACAAAAACGCAATTTTCTTGTTTTGTCCATACTACAAGATGGGCGATGACGTCACGGCCTCTGGCCGTTTTGTATAGGGCGTTTCGCTAGTGAAGTGCGACTGTCGGACTTTGACTACAATTTCTGACTTTTGTGTTACTTTAATGCAATGGGTCCCATATAGACATTTGATCCTAAAAACAAACCCGATCGATTGATACCATAAAAAAAATTAGTCATGTAGCCTATTATAATTGGTCAAACCAATTTGTCAGTCAGTAAGAACCAGGTAAACTATACTCATCCTTTTCTTTTGGGTGCTAGTACTAGTGTAAGACAAAGATAGGATGATTCTCTCTGTCTATGTTTGAAATGAGACAGTCCTTTGACAAACTATTATATCCATATGTTAACTATAGATCATAGCATGAACAGTAAAATGCAAAACTAAAAGCACGTCTCCGACCGAGACTCAAAAGAGAAAATGCTCAACTGACTAGTCAATATTAAAGTTTGCGATACCTAGTTCCATTGAAACTTCGAGAAACTTAGTATGCAACGTCACCACTGTGATTTTTCAAAAAAAAACCGGCCAAGTGCGAGTCGGACTCGCGCACGGAGGGTTCCGCACCATCAACAAAAAATAGAGCAAAACAAGCAAAAAAACGGTCACCCATCCAAGTACTGACCCCGCCCGACGTTGCTTAACTTCGGTCAAAAATCACGTTCGTTGTATGGGAGCCCCTCTTAAATCTTTATTTTATTCTGTTTTTAGTATTTGTTGTTATAGCGGCAACAGAAATACATCATCTGTGAAAATTTCAACTGTCTAGCTATCACGGTGCGTGAGATACAGCCTGGTAACAGACGGACGGACAGCGGAGTCTTAGTAATAGGGTCCCGTTTTTACCCTTTGGGTACGGAACCCTAAAAATGTAAAAGTAGTAATGGGATTTTCACCTATAAATGGCGACGTGTCCCTGATGACTAGCGACTGCGAGCAGCGCCCTCTCGTGGGCGTTGAGGTAGGCGAGGGCTGTGACTCGGCCCCACGTCTTGCGCCACGCGCCCACGCATAACTTGGCCGCTGTGCCCCAATCCCAAATCCTGCACATACAAAAACAAAACATAAATACGGAGACAACTCTGTCATGCTTATATGACACAATAAGCCTCTACAACCACTTCATATCAGTGTAGTGAGGCCACACAGCTGATCACAGCTGATTAGCTGACAAATAGATAAATTATAATTCTTTTCACGCTTCAATAATAATCGGTATTCCAATGTAACTCGAGACGACACAATTATGATTCATTGCGATTTTCCACATGATTGAACTCAGACAAAGGATGTAAATTAGTATATAAGGCCAACAATTTCTATTAAAGTATTCATTATTTACCCGACTATAGTGGTGTTACTTTCTACCCTTCCGTATCATAGATCATGGCGACCCTGCCAGTCGGGCTGCTTGAGGCAGCCCCAGTTTAGACGCCGCCCAGTAGCCCAGCCAGCCACCCAGCCAGCCAGCCACCCAGTCAGCCAGCTAGCCCAGCAGCATAAAATAGATACACGAACGAAGATCGCGCCGACCAGCCCAGCCAAGCCGAACCAAGCACCAACCCGAGGTCATGGACAGCCAGCCCGCTAAAACCTACCAAAAAGGAAAGGTCATCATCGCTCCGAAGGAGGCGTCCAACAGCGCAAGCACTAGCCAAGCTGACAGCGGCACAGTGACAATGATAACAATAATGATAACGGTAGATACCAAGGGACAGAAAGCCTCAAAAAGATCAGTCCAGTGGGCCACAAAACAACCTGGTTTTCAACGTCGACCCCAACTACCAACCCGGCCAGACCACCAACCGCCTCATGGACATAACAGAGTCAACACTTCCAGGAAGCAGAACCGAAGCCGATAAGTATGCCGCAGCCAAGCGAACATGACGACCAAAACAGCATCGAAACCTATAGAAGACGAAGGAAAAGCATATGAAAACTAACAAGTAAGCAAGCACACCAACTACTAAAGATTATTATTTATTTTTCTCGCCTTATTAAAATTATCAGTTTAAATTATCATTAAGTATAATATTAATCAAATCCATAATTTATCTATCTATGGGAAGATAGATCTATAATCTTAATAATGTATAATCTATTCTTCAAATATGCAGATTCGTCTGCGAGCGATATTCCAAATTCTACCATCTATTTATCTATTAATACAATTTCAATTAATTTACGATTACTACTTTATGACGAAAAACAAAACATGAATACATGTCAAAAAAAATATATATATATATACATATAAAATACATATTCACCAGTTAACCACAAGTAATTAATTTTAAGGTAAACAAAAAAACAAAAATATATTTTTCACAGTAAAAAAAAAAATGGTTATATATGTACATATAGATAAAATTGAATATCAACAACTTATTAAAATAAAACAAGTAATAAAACATACATATAGATAAAATTAAATATCAACAACTAATTAAAATAAAACAAAAAATAACATAAAAACATTTTCTAATATCCATCAATAATTTCAACCAGTGCATCATTCGTTAATTAAAACAAATAAACAAAAATTTAAACAAACAATACACATATAACGCGTCGCATGGTTAACTCAAAAAACTTTACACAATCAGCAACATTAAATAATTAACACGGGGGTGCATTCCATTATTCCCATTTTTGCAATTAACTTAAGTATATTATATATTTTAAAGGCTACAACATAAAAAAAAACCACCTCGACAATAACACTAACATTGACGTCATACTAACATCATTTAGCTTCAGTAAAAACAAAACAAACCACTAACCCACCACCACCCATAACTAACAATAACACTAACATTAACATCATAATATCATAATTTAGCTTCGTTTAAAACAACAACAACCCACTAACCCACCACCACCCACCACTAACACTAACACTAACAAACTAACCTAACATTTCAAAACAAAACCCATTTCCCAAGATAAAGACAAAACCACTAACAAACTAACCTAACATTAACTTTGACAAGCTGACAAACACTAGAATCTACTATTCCACACATTAAACAACATCACTTATGGTCTTTTCAAATTATTATCCAATTTAACATAAAAAAAAAAAAAAAAAGTAGCTTTCACACCATTTGGTTTTCAATAGGTAACATATATTTAATATATTTTTGCAAAGGCCCTCTTAACCAGTTACAAATTAATTTCGTGTTTAAAAAAAAAAAAAAAAAAAAAACCCAATCAAATCATATCACTATTACAATTAATCAATCAAACTTTTATTGGTAAAATAGAAGTATTTTATATGTCAGCACTTCATTACTATTCCAAAACACATTATTATTTTATACATGAAAACATTACTTACACAGAATATTATTATTATTTTAGGTCAAATAATTTCAGCTTACATATACTTTAATACCTTTAATGCGAATTATAATCTATTTTTTTTAAATATTATCTGTTCAATTTAATAATTTGATTTCATTTTTTTTTATTGATTAACGATTTTCTATGACATGTAGTCAATCTGAGTAGATATTTTGTTTTTAAATCTAAAAAGTGGATAAATAATAATCTTACATTAACATACATTAACTTACATTTATATATCAATAATATTCAATCCGCGAATCTACTACATAACTAATGAATTATTGCATAAAAATAAGAAAATGCCATCAGCCACTCACCACTCTCATATAAGTACTTATAACAACCAAATATAAGGAATAATACAAAAATTTAATTAGAAAAACAATATTCACATCCAACAAATTACCAATAACAACAAAACATACAAAGTAACACAAACATATCAACACTAACTACTAATCAACATAAACATATGATTAATGGAATGCACCAGACTTGTGAAGGCCGCGCCACGCGTGCTCGTCACACGTCAACCAATACGGAAGCACATGCAACATATGCTATGTCATCTAAAATTTCGAGTACATAGAAACAAGAAAAATAAATAACCACACAAAAAAAAAATTATACATTTGACGCATTAAAAAAATATATATAAAACTAGAAATTATTCACAACACGTAATGTGATGATAAAAGCAAAATTTAGGTATTATACGAGTAGCTATAAAAAATATATATATATAATTAAAGAAATAAAATAAAAAGAAAGGAAAAATATAAATAACACATTGAGAGAGCTAAATCAGATAAGTGTTGCAAACAAACAATTAGCCTGATCACCTAAAAGTTATTGCGACTCTTATATGCTTTAAGTTTTCAAAATGATGGTTTCCTTTCAAAACTGGGAAGCTCGTGGAAATAAATAATGTAAGCAAGGTACACCAGGATACAACCAGGCAATAACCCTTGAAACCTAGACAATTCGAGCGAGCTCTCAATTGCAGCGGTCCTTGGGCACACGGAAAGTTTTTTACAGCTGTTCCGATGTGTGAAAACAACTGTCTGGCAATACATATTAACGCGTAATATGTATTAGCGCGCTATAATAAATAATAAATAATGAATTTTTGTATCCTTAATAAATATATTGTATGTAAACAAAGGGTCGGCCGACCGAGAGCGCTATTAAAAGGCGCTGTGTACTTTTTAAAAGACAGGTGACAAGAATCACGAAGTCAGCTTACATTATTAGGTCACAATGCAGACATTACAAAATGGCTCATTGGCGATCGATTCTTGGAATAATAAACAGTTTCCCACAAATCACGAGCAAGAATTATGATTGAGAAAAAAAAAAAAAGTAGAAAAAAACCCAGGAAAATAATAGACACTATAACACTATTAGGATAGATTTTTTTTACCAAGCACTGAATCCTTGAGACATCATGGTACGGTCGAGTTACCTAGCATGAATATCCTTGGACACATAGTATGTTTATTAATATAAACATGTGTTAAAAAAAAAAAACAGCCTGTAAAAAAAACACATATGAAAATCTAAATATAACATTACACTAAATAAATAAATAAAAAACAACTCAATCAATACAGAAAAGAAAATAAATAAATAATTAAATAAATTATGAACCAAATATATTTAAGAATAAAACTAAATTAAAACAAAGAATATTAACCATATCTAAATTAAACGTAATACTTACATTAAATAAATACCTAAAATTACAGTGATAATGATAAATAAATCAAGTAAATAACAATAAAAATATATACTTAATTAAATAATTAATAATAATAATTTTATAAATTACAATTATATTCATATTATAAAAAAAACCCTAACTTAAGATGAAAGATAAATAAAGATTAAAATAATAATCACATAAAATACCTTACATGTAAAATATGAATACAATACACGTTGTATTGTGTCAAGAATATAATAATAAATAAGTGAATTCATGAATAGTTTACATGTCAAAGAGAATTAGCAAAGATAAGTAACTAACAATCTACTTGCCATACCTACAATAGGTCCATATGATAAAATATAAAAATGAATAAAATAAAATAAAATAAAACCCACTTAATTTAAAAAGATAGAGTTTGTTCGTCATCAATGTAGAAAAGTTCTTTGTAACCACATAGTTATAACTACCCAATGTATAAAGGAGCCAATTACTGTTATTCAAAATCAAGGTACAAATATTAGCATTCAGTAAAGCATACACACACACATTTTTATGAAACCTTTATATTGTCAATGACATATTATCAAAAGTATTATTTAATACTTTTCGGCATCTAAAAAAAACAGTTTAAATTAAACCGTAATCATATATAACAAATATTGTAAAACAAATAGACCCATTATAATTTTAACTCTTATCCCATAGACCTTAAGTATAGATTACAAAAATCCAGCCAAAAATTAAGTCAAAATTATCAAGAAAAACAAATTATGATGTAAAAACCAATCCCATAAATTATAAAACAGGAGATTTAGTATTAGTGAAAAAGGAAAATAGAGATAAAATGGACCCAGTGTATACGGGACTATTAACGGTAATTCAAGATCAAGGTGAGAATGTTAAAATATTAGTTTCAGAAAAAAGAATATTTGATGCATAAAAACCGAACAAAACCCTACCATGTATAAAAAAAAAAAAAAAAGAAAACAAACACAAAAAACAGATAAAACCTAAGATCTAAGCACATGCCGCCATCCAAATAAGGAACCATAAGTAAAAGAGTGTCCTATAACGCATAACATGTAGGTAAAGATAAACACATATAGTAAAATTACCTACTTATAGTAAAATTATTACATACATGTTATTTATTTCCTCAATATATACTATATTACCCAAGTATTTATTTAGCCTAAACATTAAACCTATCTTCACATATGTCATAGTATCATACAGTATAATATTATAAATACATACACAAACATAAACATATATATATATATACACATACCTATATTATTTTCTACACAAACTAAAATAGTCTTAGCCGTAGAGTGTTAAATAAAAAAAAAAAAAAAAAAAATGTAAATTTCTATGTCTACATGTTAGTGCAACAATGCATTCAATAGCTATCTTAAAAATATAATGTTAGAAATAGGCATGTAAGCAAATTATGTATCCAGGTAGCAGTAAGATATGTTAATTTAATCTTTAAGAACCAATATGTATACCATAGAATTAAGTACATATATTTGTAAACCAAAAATAGTTCTATAAATGTACTATTTTTGTCTCAAAAAAAAAGGAGAGAGTTGTAGTGAGGCCACACAGCTGATCACAGCTGATTAGCTGACAAATAGATAAATTATAATTCTTTTCACGCTTCAATAATAATCGGTATTCCAATGTAACTCGAGACGACACAATTATGATTCATTGCGATTTTCCACATGATTGAACTCAGACAAAGGATGTAAATTAGTATATAAGGCCAACAATTTCTATTAAAGTATTCATTATTTACCCGACTATAGTGGTGTTACTTTCTACCCTTCCGTATCATATTTCATCAGAAACACGATTTTCACGATTTGGAAATGATAAAGTAGAATAAAACAAATAAAGCTTTGGATTCCTCCGAAAGCGGTGCCGTCATATAGCGGCCGTCGTATAGCGGCCGCAAAAGACGGCCGTCTTTACGGTGACGACATGTGGAAAGTACCACGGCGTCATAACACACCGTCATCCACCAAGGTCAAAGCGGCAAATTTGAAAAATGTAGGCGCGAAGGGATAACGTCCCATAGAAAACTTGAATTTCGCGCCTTTTTCTACTGACAAGATTTGCTTGACCATCTATTATTTACTTGGAGGATGAAATATCATCAGAAGAGGAAAATAATCGTAGTACGGAATCATTTATTCAAATCTCGTGTCATTTATTCAAAATGGCGTCACCGCTATCTAATAAAACGTTCACGGAACTATCCGTCATCACGGCCGTCATCCAAATGACGGCACCGCTTTTTTACGTTACGTTGACAATCAACGCCGTCTAGGAAACCGCGCCATCTGGTTTACATAGACAACGTTCTAGTGACGTCATTCACTGCTATTATAGCGGCCGTCATATGACGGCACCGTTTTCGGAGGAATCCAAAGCTTAAACCATATAGACTGTTTAGATTACAACCTCAATCTAACTAGCAGGTTTGGTAAGCAATCTTTCTTTTGACAACACAGTATGGTTTTTTTTTCTTATCAGCGGACAATAGGGTCTGTATTCTTACCCGAAGTTGTCCTTGAAAGCCAAAGCAATGTGTTGTTCGTAGGGGTGGAAAAGTATTACTCCCGGCGGCAACTGACATCGCGAGTGGAAAGCTTGCGTCTCTAACCGCGGCACTTTTGATCCCACCAACGCTGAAAAATAACATTTCGATAAATCCCATGTCACCTTGGACGTGTTTTATCACCTTGGACGTTAAGTCATCTTGAGTCCATAGCGATGTTAAATTGTACGGTCTACCGTCATACCTTCTCGTAATATTTATGTAAGTTCATTTGCGCCCCTGATTTTGGCGTGTGAGTCACATTTTTCTTTAGGACGGTTACATTTACGTACTTATTAGGTATACCATCTTAATGACCTTATCTACTACTAGACTAGTAGTAGTTTCTTACCTCTGGCCTCGTTCCTGAGACTCCTGTTGCGCTGGTAGCGCCACACCCTGGCGTGGTGCGCTCGCGACTCCACGTCCCGCTCCGCGCCCGCCTCCGCGTCCGCTCGAGCGAACAGCGTGTGCCGTTGGCTACTGTATGCAGGTTACAGGTTGTCACTAGTACACTATTACCTCTGGCCTCGTTCCGCAGACTCCTGTTCCGCTGGTAGCGCCACACCCTGGCGTGGTGCGCTCGCGACTCCACGTCCCGCTCCGCGCCCGCCTCCGCGTCCGCTCGAGCGAACAGCGTGTGCCGTTGGCTACTGTATGCAGGTTACAGGTTGTCACTAGTACACTATTACCTCTGGCCTCGTTCCGCAGACTCCTGTTCCGCTGGTAGCGCCACACCCTGGCGTGGTGCGCTCGCGACTCCACGTCCCGCTCCGCGCCCGCCTCCGCGTCCGCTCGAGCGAACAGCGTGTGCCGTTGGCTACTGTATGCAGGTTACAGGTTGTCACTAGTACACTATTACCTCTGGCCTCGTTCCGCAGACTCCTGTTCCGCTGGTAGCGCCACACCCTGGCGTGGTGCGCTCGCGACTCCACGTCCCGCTCCGCGCCCGCCTCCGCGTCCGCTCGAGCGAACAGCGTGTGCCGTTGGCTACTGTATGCAGGTTACAGGTTGTCACTAGTACACTATTACCTCTGGCCTCGTTCCGCAGACTCCTGTTCCGCTGGTAGCGCCACACCCTGGCGTGGTGCGCTCGCGACTCCACGTCCCGCTCCGCGCCCGCCTCCGCGTCCGCTCGAGCGAACAGCGTGTGCCGTTGGCTACTGTATGCAGGTTACAGGTTGTCACTAGTACACTATTACCTCTGGCCTCGTTCCGCAGACTCCTGTTCCGCTGGTAGCGCCACACCCTGGCGTGGTGCGCTCGCGACTCCACGTCCCGCTCCGCGCCCGCCTCCGCGTCCGCTCGAGCGAACAGCGTGTGCCGTTGGCTACTGTATGCAGGTTACAGGTTGTCACTAGTACACTATTACCTCTGGCCTCGTTCCGCAGACTCCTGTTCCGCTGGTAGCGCCACACCCTGGCGTGGTGCGCTCGCGACTCCACGTCCCGCTCCGCGCCCGCCTCCGCGTCCGCTCGAGCGAACAGCGTGTGCCGTTGGCTACTGTATGCAGGTTACAGGTTGTCACTAGTACACTATTACCTCTGGCCTCGTTCCGCAGACTCCTGTTCCGCTGGTAGCGCCACACCCTGGCGTGGTGCGCTCGCGACTCCACGTCCCGCTCCGCGCCCGCCTCCGCGTCCGCTCGAGCGAACAGCGTGTGCCGTTGGCTACTGTATGCAGGTTACAGGTTGTCACTAGTACACTATTACCTCTGGCCTCGTTCCGCAGACTCCTGTTCCGCTGGTAGCGCCACACCCTGGCGTGGTGCGCTCGCGACTCCACGTCCCGCTCCGCGCCCGCCTCCGCGTCCGCTCGAGCGAACAGCGTGTGCCGTTGGCTACTGTATGCAGGTTACAGGTTGTCACTAGTACACTATTACCTCTGGCCTCGTTCCGCAGACTCCTGTTCCGCTGGTAGCGCCACACCCTGGCGTGGTGCGCTCGCGACTCCACGTCCCGCTCCGCGCCCGCCTCCGCGTCCGCTCGAGCGAACAGCGTGTGCCGTTGGCTACTGTATGCAGGTTACAGGTTGTCACTAGTACACTATTACCTCTGGCCTCGTTCCGCAGACTCCTGTTCCGCTGGTAGCGCCACACCCTGGCGTGGTGCGCTCGCGACTCCACGTCCCGCTCCGCGCCCGCCTCCGCGTCCGCTCGAGCGAACAGCGTGTGCCGTTGGCTACTGTATGCAGGTTACAGGTTGTCACTAGTACACTATTACCTCTGGCCTCGTTCCGCAGACTCCTGTTCCGCTGGTAGCGCCACACCCTGGCGTGGTGCGCTCGCGACTCCACGTCCCGCTCCGCGCCCGCCTCCGCGTCCGCTCGAGCGAACAGCGTGTGCCGTTGGCTACTGTATGCAGGTTACAGGTTGTCACTAGTACACTATTACCTCTGGCCTCGTTCCGCAGACTCCTGTTCCGCTGGTAGCGCCACACCCTGGCGTGGTGCGCTCGCGACTCCACGTCCCGCTCCGCGCCCGCCTCCGCGTCCGCTCGAGCGAACAGCGTGTGCCGTTGGCTACTGTATGCAGGTTACAGGTTGTCACTAGTACACTATTACCTCTGGCCTCGTTCCGCAGACTCCTGTTCCGCTGGTAGCGCCACACCCTGGCGTGGTGCGCTCGCGACTCCACGTCCCGCTCCGCGCCCGCCTCCGCGTCCGCTCGAGCGAACAGCGTGTGCCGTTGGCTACTGTATGCAGGTTACAGGTTGTCACTAGTACACTATTACCTCTGGCCTCGTTCCGCAGACTCCTGTTCCGCTGGTAGCGCCACACCCTGGCGTGGTGCGCTCGCGACTCCACGTCCCGCTCCGCGCCCGCCTCCGCGTCCGCTCGAGCGAACAGCGTGTGCCGTTGGCTACTGTATGCAGGTTACAGGTTGTCACTAGTACACTATTACCTCTGGCCTCGTTCCGCAGACTCCTGTTCCGCTGGTAGCGCCACACCCTGGCGTGGTGCGCTCGCGACTCCACGTCCCGCTCCGCGCCCGCCTCCGCGTCCGCTCGAGCGAACAGCGTGTGCCGTTGGCTACTGTATGCAGGTTACAGGTTGTCACTAGTACACTATTACCTCTGGCCTCGTTCCGCAGACTCCTGTTCCGCTGGTAGCGCCACACCCTGGCGTGGTGCGCTCGCGACTCCACGTCCCGCTCCGCGCCCGCCTCCGCGTCCGCTCGAGCGAACAGCGTGTGCCGTTGGCTACTGTATGCAGGTTACAGGTTGTCACTAGTACACTATTACCTCTGGCCTCGTTCCGCAGACTCCTGTTCCGCTGGTAGCGCCACACCCTGGCGTGGTGCGCTCGCGACTCCACGTCCCGCTCCGCGCCCGCCTCCGCGTCCGCTCGAGCGAACAGCGTGTGCCGTTGGCTACTGTATGCAGGTTACAGGTTGTCACTAGTACACTATTACCTCTGGCCTCGTTCCGCAGACTCCTGTTCCGCTGGTAGCGCCACACCCTGGCGTGGTGCGCTCGCGACTCCACGTCCCGCTCCGCGCCCGCCTCCGCGTCCGCTCGAGCGAACAGCGTGTGCCGTTGGCTACTGTATGCAGGTTACAGGTTGTCACTAGTACACTATTACCTCTGGCCTCGTTCCGCAGACTCCTGTTCCGCTGGTAGCGCCACACCCTGGCGTGGTGCGCTCGCGACTCCACGTCCCGCTCCGCGCCCGCCTCCGCGTCCGCTCGAGCGAACAGCGTGTGCCGTTGGCTACTGTATGCAGGTTACAGGTTGTCACTAGTACACTATTACCTCTGGCCTCGTTCCGCAGACTCCTGTTCCGCTGGTAGCGCCACACCCTGGCGTGGTGCGCTCGCGACTCCACGTCCCGCTCCGCGCCCGCCTCCGCGTCCGCTCGAGCGAACAGCGTGTGCCGTTGGCTACTGTATGCAGGTTACAGGTTGTCACTAGTACACTATTACCTCTGGCCTCGTTCCGCAGACTCCTGTTCCGCTGGTAGCGCCACACCCTGGCGTGGTGCGCTCGCGACTCCACGTCCCGCTCCGCGCCCGCCTCCGCGTCCGCTCGAGCGAACAGCGTGTGCCGTTGGCTACTGTATGCAGGTTACAGGTTGTCACTAGTACACTATTACCTCTGGCCTCGTTCCGCAGACTCCTGTTCCGCTGGTAGCGCCACACCCTGGCGTGGTGCGCTCGCGACTCCACGTCCCGCTCCGCGCCCGCCTCCGCGTCCGCTCGAGCGAACAGCGTGTGCCGTTGGCTACTGTATGCAGGTTACAGGTTGTCACTAGTACACTATTACCTCTGGCCTCGTTCCGCAGACTCCTGTTCCGCTGGTAGCGCCACACCCTGGCGTGGTGCGCTCGCGACTCCACGTCCCGCTCCGCGCCCGCCTCCGCGTCCGCTCGAGCGAACAGCGTGTGCCGTTGGCTACTGTATGCAGGTTACAGGTTGTCACTAGTACACTATTACCTCTGGCCTCGTTCCGCAGACTCCTGTTCCGCTGGTAGCGCCACACCCTGGCGTGGTGCGCTCGCGACTCCACGTCCCGCTCCGCGCCCGCCTCCGCGTCCGCTCGAGCGAACAGCGTGTGCCGTTGGCTACTGTATGCAGGTTACAGGTTGTCACTAGTACACTATTACCTCTGGCCTCGTTCCGCAGACTCCTGTTCCGCTGGTAGCGCCACACCCTGGCGTGGTGCGCTCGCGACTCCACGTCCCGCTCCGCGCCCGCCTCCGCGTCCGCTCGAGCGAACAGCGTGTGCCGTTGGCTACTGTATGCAGGTTACAGGTTGTCACTAGTACACTATTACCTCTGGCCTCGTTCCGCAGACTCCTGTTCCGCTGGTAGCGCCACACCCTGGCGTGGTGCGCTCGCGACTCCACGTCCCGCTCCGCGCCCGCCTCCGCGTCCGCTCGAGCGAACAGCGTGTGCCGTTGGCTACTGTATGCAGGTTACAGGTTGTCACTAGTACACTATTACCTCTGGCCTCGTTCCGCAGACTCCTGTTCCGCTGGTAGCGCCACACCCTGGCGTGGTGCGCTCGCGACTCCACGTCCCGCTCCGCGCCCGCCTCCGCGTCCGCTCGAGCGAACAGCGTGTGCCGTTGGCTACTGTATGCAGGTTACAGGTTGTCACTAGTACACTATTACCTCTGGCCTCGTTCCGCAGACTCCTGTTCCGCTGGTAGCGCCACACCCTGGCGTGGTGCGCTCGCGACTCCACGTCCCGCTCCGCGCCCGCCTCCGCGTCCGCTCGAGCGAACAGCGTGTGCCGTTGGCTACTGTATGCAGGTTACAGGTTGTCACTAGTACACTATTACCTCTGGCCTCGTTCCGCAGACTCCTGTTCCGCTGGTAGCGCCACACCCTGGCGTGGTGCGCTCGCGACTCCACGTCCCGCTCCGCGCCCGCCTCCGCGTCCGCTCGAGCGAACAGCGTGTGCCGTTGGCTACTGTATGCAGGTTACAGGTTGTCACTAGTACACTATTACCTCTGGCCTCGTTCCGCAGACTCCTGTTCCGCTGGTAGCGCCACACCCTGGCGTGGTGCGCTCGCGACTCCACGTCCCGCTCCGCGCCCGCCTCCGCGTCCGCTCGAGCGAACAGCGTGTGCCGTTGGCTACTGTATGCAGGTTACAGGTTGTCACTAGTACACTATTACCTCTGGCCTCGTTCCGCAGACTCCTGTTCCGCTGGTAGCGCCACACCCTGGCGTGGTGCGCTCGCGACTCCACGTCCCGCTCCGCGCCCGCCTCCGCGTCCGCTCGAGCGAACAGCGTGTGCCGTTGGCTACTGTATGCAGGTTACAGGTTGTCACTAGTACACTATTACCTCTGGCCTCGTTCCGCAGACTCCTGTTCCGCTGGTAGCGCCACACCCTGGCGTGGTGCGCTCGCGACTCCACGTCCCGCTCCGCGCCCGCCTCCGCGTCCGCTCGAGCGAACAGCGTGTGCCGTTGGCTACTGTATGCAGGTTACAGGTTGTCACTAGTACACTATTACCTCTGGCCTCGTTCCGCAGACTCCTGTTCCGCTGGTAGCGCCACACCCTGGCGTGGTGCGCTCGCGACTCCACGTCCCGCTCCGCGCCCGCCTCCGCGTCCGCTCGAGCGAACAGCGTGTGCCGTTGGCTACTGTATGCAGGTTACAGGTTGTCACTAGTACACTATTACCTCTGGCCTCGTTCCGCAGACTCCTGTTCCGCTGGTAGCGCCACACCCTGGCGTGGTGCGCTCGCGACTCCACGTCCCGCTCCGCGCCCGCCTCCGCGTCCGCTCGAGCGAACAGCGTGTGCCGTTGGCTACTGTATGCAGGTTACAGGTTGTCACTAGTACACTATTACCTCTGGCCTCGTTCCGCAGACTCCTGTTCCGCTGGTAGCGCCACACCCTGGCGTGGTGCGCTCGCGACTCCACGTCCCGCTCCGCGCCCGCCTCCGCGTCCGCTCGAGCGAACAGCGTGTGCCGTTGGCTACTGTATGCAGGTTACAGGTTGTCACTAGTACACTATTACCTCTGGCCTCGTTCCGCAGACTCCTGTTCCGCTGGTAGCGCCACACCCTGGCGTGGTGCGCTCGCGACTCCACGTCCCGCTCCGCGCCCGCCTCCGCGTCCGCTCGAGCGAACAGCGTGTGCCGTTGGCTACTGTATGCAGGTTACAGGTTGTCACTAGTACACTATTACCTCTGGCCTCGTTCCGCAGACTCCTGTTCCGCTGGTAGCGCCACACCCTGGCGTGGTGCGCTCGCGACTCCACGTCCCGCTCCGCGCCCGCCTCCGCGTCCGCTCGAGCGAACAGCGTGTGCCGTTGGCTACTGTATGCAGGTTACAGGTTGTCACTAGTACACTATTACCTCTGGCCTCGTTCCGCAGACTCCTGTTCCGCTGGTAGCGCCACACCCTGGCGTGGTGCGCTCGCGACTCCACGTCCCGCTCCGCGCCCGCCTCCGCGTCCGCTCGAGCGAACAGCGTGTGCCGTTGGCTACTGTATGCAGGTTACAGGTTGTCACTAGTACACTATTACCTCTGGCCTCGTTCCGCAGACTCCTGTTCCGCTGGTAGCGCCACACCCTGGCGTGGTGCGCTCGCGACTCCACGTCCCGCTCCGCGCCCGCCTCCGCGTCCGCTCGAGCGAACAGCGTGTGCGCCCACTCCACGAACTGCGTGGACACTATCGGTTTCTTTGACTGTTGACCTGTGGGGGAAAACATGCGTTTAGTTTTTACGAAAAATTGTTAAGTACTTAAAAAAGACTCTAAAAATTCCAACAAGTACATGAGTACTTATTGAGACTATTTGCACCCGTAAGAATTTCAAGGTTAAATGCTTATTTATGCCACGTGTGCATTTAGCGCGTGGGCTAAAATGAGCAGAATACTCACTAGAAGTGGATGAGACGGAGTCCCGCTCGCGGCTCGCCATGGAGTCCTCGGAGATGGTGCTCGGCAGCCCGCCGCGCGCGCGCCGGCTGTCTACACACACGCACGTTACCACACAAGCACAACTAGTCTAGCGGCTACTTCCGTTATGTCACACTCAGGTGACTAATTAGATTGGAGATGTCTAGATTGGAAATATTTACTGCTGATTACTTGATTAGCATACACAATAAACTAGAATCTAGATCATTCGAGTGTTTGAACAGTGTCTTTTTCGCTGTCACAATGGGGATGTAGAATTGTAGATTGATGAAATGATAAATCAAACCGGTTTTTTTTACTGTAGTTCGTTTTTTTAGCATTAGAAAAAAAGTAAACAGTCTTGGCGTGTCATTTTGTTGAAAAACACTTTTGAAAAATAAGTCACGGTAAATAGAAAATTGAAATTTGAAATGTGTAACAATTATTAATCATATACAATTATTTACATTCATTTGTTTTCATAAGTACTAATATTTAGTTACTGATTTTTAAAAAGCGTTGTTCAATTAAAAGACACTTTAAGATTGCTTACCTTCTTTCTAATGCTAAAAAAACGAACTCTAAAAAAAACAGACGCTTACTCGTTACTCTCGTTAGTACAATACAATACAGACAGACACATACCTCTGTTTATACTCACACCAGACACCAACCCCTCATACCAGAAGTCCCTCTCCGGGACTCCGGAAGACCCTGGTAATCTTGGCATCGCGTTTTTCATCAGACGCCCCGACTAATGGGGTTGGCATTGGCAACTGTCAATTGCATAGTTGGCGCCATCATAGCTTGCCGCTTTTTCTCTGAGATTTGGCTTAAATGGCATCCGGGGCATTAAAAAACAAAAATTTGACACAATTCTAGGGATTGACAGGGCAAGCTAAGATGGCGCCATCTGCTAAATACTTCGACCCCATTGCCCTCTGATGAAAAACGCCGCTGAACGACGCGCCTCTATAAGCCGCTGAAGTAGGGTTACCAGATCCAAATTTGGAATTTCCTGACAAAATTCCTGATTTGCGAATTTTTTTCCTGCCGCTCATATCGGCGGGCGACGGGGTCTAGCCGGTAATCGATATCTATGTATCCTTGATAAGTAAATTTGAATAATGTACCTTTTTAGGTACATATTGTTAATTCACTAAAAATTCCTGACATTTTCGTATTCCGGGCGCGTTCCTGACAAACAGCCAAAATTCCTGACATGTCAGGAAAATTCCTTGCGTCTGGTAACCCTACGCTGAACGGACGAAGAGACCTGAATTGAAGTGATTGAGCCGCACCAGTCCGGTGGTGGGGGGTGGTACTCACAGTGCTGGGGCTGCCGGGCGTCGCGGGGGCTGACGGCGGGGCGCAGGTTGGGGGAGGGGGGCAGGCTGGAGGAGCCGCCCGAGCCGTGCGCGTGCGCGCCCAGCCCGCGGGGGTCCATGTCGCGGGACACGTTGTCCAGCTGTGGTGTGGTGGGGGTGGTACTCACAGTGCTGGGGCTGGCGGGCGTCGCGGGGGCTGACGGCGGGGCGCAGGTTGGGGGAGGGGGGCAGGCTGGAGGAGCCGCCCGAGCCGTGCGCGTGCGCGCCCAGCCCGCGGGGGTCCATGTCGCGGGACACGTTGTCCAGCTGTGGTGTGGTGGGGGTGGTACTCACAGTGCTGGGGCTGGCGGGCGTCGCGGGGGCTGACGGCGGGGCGCAGGTTGGGGGAGGGGGGCAGGCTGGAGGAGCCGCCCGAGCCGTGCGCGTGCGCGCCCAGCCCGCGGGGGTCCATGTCGCGGGACACGTTGTCCAGCTGTGGTGTGGTGGGGGTGGTACTCACAGTGCTGGGGCTGGCGGGCGTCGCGGGGGCTGACGGCGGGGCGCAGGTTGGGGGAGGGGGGCAGGCTGGAGGAGCCGCCCGAGCCGTGCGCGTGCGCGCCCAGCCCGCGGGGGTCCATGTCGCGGGACACGTTGTCCAGCTGTGGTGTGGTGGGGGTGGTACTCACAGTGCTGGGGCTGGCGGGCGTCGCGGGGGCTGACGGCGGGGCGCAGGTTGGGGGAGGGGGGCAGGCTGGAGGAGCCGCCCGAGCCGTGCGCGTGCGCGCCCAGCCCGCGGGGGTCCATGTCGCGGGACACGTTGTCCAGCTGTGGTGTGGTGGGGGTGGTACTCACAGTGCTGGGGCTGGCGGGCGTCGCGGGGGCTGACGGCGGGGCGCAGGTTGGGGGAGGGGGGCAGGCTGGAGGAGCCGCCCGAGCCGTGCGCGTGCGCGCCCAGCCCGCGGGGGTCCATGTCGCGGGACACGTTGTCCAGCTGTGGTGTGGTGGGGGTGGTACTCACAGTGCTGGGGCTGGCGGGCGTCGCGGGGGCTGACGGCGGGGCGCAGGTTGGGGGAGGGGGGCAGGCTGGAGGAGCCGCCCGAGCCGTGCGCGTGCGCGCCCAGCCCGCGGGGGTCCATGTCGCGGGACACGTTGTCCAGCTGTGGTGTGGTGGGGGTGGTACTCACAGTGCTGGGGCTGGCGGGCGTCGCGGGGGCTGACGGCGGGGC
Organism: Cydia amplana; assembly: GCF_948474715.1. Classification (NCBI taxonomy): domain Eukaryota; kingdom Metazoa; phylum Arthropoda; class Insecta; order Lepidoptera; family Tortricidae; genus Cydia; species Cydia amplana. Next base: position 373,092 of record NC_086077.1, read on the forward strand.
GCAGGTTGGGGGAGGGGGGCAGGCTGGAGGAGCCGCCCGAGCCGTGCGCGTGCGCGCCCAGCCCGCGGGGGTCCATGTCGCGGGACACGTTGTCCAGCTGTGGTGTGGTGGGGGTGGTACTCACAGTGCTGGGGCTGGCGGGCGTCGCGGGGGCTGACGGCGGGGCGCAGGTTGGGGGAGGGGGGCAGGCTGGAGGAGCCGCCCGAGCCGTGCGCGTGCGCGCCCAGCCCGCGGGGGTCCATGTCGCGGGACACGTTGTCCAGCTGTGGTGTGGTGGGGGTGGTACTCACAGTGCTGGGGCTGGCGGGCGTCGCGGGGGCTGACGGCGGGGCGCAGGTTGGGGGAGGGGGGCAGGCTGGAGGAGCCGCCCGAGCCGTGCGCGTGCGCGCCCAGCCCGCGGGGGTCCATGTCGCGGGACACGTTGTCCAGCTGTGGTGTGGTGGGGGTGGTACTCACAGTGCTGGGGCTGGCGGGCGTCGCGGGGGCTGACGGCGGGGCGCAGGTTGGGGGAGGGGGGCAGGCTGGAGGAGCCGCCCGAGCCGTGCGCGTGCGCGCCCAGCCCGCGGGGGTCCATGTCGCGGGACACGTTGTCCAGCTGTGGTGTGGTGGGGTTGGTACTCACAGTGCTGGGGCTGGCGGGCGTCGCGGGGGCTGACGGCGGGGCGCAGGTTGGGGGAGGGGGGCAGGCTGGAGGAGCCGCCCGAGCCGTGCGCGTGCGCGCCCAGCCCGCGGGGGTCCATGTCGCGGGACACGTTGTCCAGCTGTGGTGTGGTGGGGGTGGTACTCACAGTGCTGGGGCTGGCGGGCGTCGCGGGGGCTGACGGCGGGGCGCAGGTTGGGGGAGGGGGGCAGGCTGGAGGAGCCGCCCGAGCCGTGCGCGTGCGCGCCCAGCCCGCGGGGGTCCATGTCGCGGGACACGTTGTCCAGCTGTGGTGTGGTGGGGGTGGTACTCACAGTGCTGGGGCTGGCGGGCGTCGCGGGGGCTGACGGCGGGGCGCAGGTTGGGGGAGGGGGGCAGGCTGGAGGAGCCGCCCGAGCCGTGCGCGTGCGCGCCCAGCCCGCGGGGGTCCATGTCGCGGGACACGTTGTCCAGCTGTGGTGTGGTGGGGGTGGTACTCACAGTGCTGGGGCTGGCGGGCGTCGCGGGGGCTGACGGCGGGGCGCAGGTTGGGGGAGGGGGGCAGGCTGGAGGAGCCGCCCGAGCCGTGCGCGTGCGCGCCCAGCCCGCGGGGGTCCATGTCGCGGGACACGTTGTCCAACTGGAAAATAATAACACCTATAACTTCTACTCTTCTACTTGACGACCGGTCTGGCCTAGTTGGTAGCGACTCTGCCTGTGAAGCCGTTGGTCCTGGGTTCGATTCCCGGGAAGGGCATTTATTTGTGTGATGAACACAAATATTTGTGTTTTCTATGTTTATAAGTATGTGTCGTCGCCTAGCATCCATAGTACAAGCTTTGCTTAGTCAATCAATTGGGGCTAGGTTGATCTGTATAATATTTATTTACTTATTCGTTTTCAGCCTTCGTCGACCAAAAACTTGTCGTAGTGTAGGCCTTTTTCAAACCTTTCCCCTCCATTTTTCCCTGTTCTATTCTAGGCAGTTTGGTTCCGGTTGCTGCCCGCCACTTTCTTGTCATCCTGCCATCGCATCTGGGGCTTTCCTCTTGGTCTATTTACAAGCTTTTGTTTAACTTGCCCCGTTAGTATACAGCGTGGATTTTCTTTTTGGGTCAGTGAGGGCAGCTACCAGATCCCGTGCTGCTACGAGAAAACGGTCCTAGAAGACCTTCCCTCGATTTCAAATTAATGAAGATTGGCTTTTACAGATTTTGGAAAAAACATACAGGATGCGATGTGATAGGCAGATGCGCGTATCTACACGTAGGTCTCGTAGTATACATATGTACACGTAAACCACGTAGTGGATACTTAGCGAATTAATAAACAGATAAAACACCTCTCCATCCGATAAGGGATTTCCTCTTCAAGACACGTAGTTTAATAATATATATAGTTGATCATTAGAATTACTGGGGAGATTGGTGGTGACTTGTAAAGTGACATGATATAAACTATAATACAGGAACCCGAGTTTAGTGTCTACTCCCCTCCCGGTACTCTGCCTATTTCAGCGAGAAAAAGGTCATTTTTGACAAACTTTTTTTTTGATGCCAATCGATCCCATTCCTATTGAGGATCAAAAGCTTGTATGGACCCGAAAAAAAAATTCCGGCTAGAAAAGCCACAAATCGAGGAAAACTTTTCCCATACAATTTGTATGAAAATAAAAACTTTTATTTTTCACATGCGATTTTTGTATGCCAATCGATTCCATTCCTATTCAGTATCAATAGTTTCCTAGGGGTCAACTTACGGTAATGTACTAAAAAGCCACAAATTATTAAAAACTTTTTCCAAACATTGACTATGGAGAAAACCTGAAATTTAATTCACAATTTTCTATCTGTCCCATCAGTCCTACAGCAATGTCTTCATACAGTATTATGGTCCTTAAATGTAACAGGACTGATTGGGCAGATAGAAAATTGTGAATAAAATTTCACGTTTTCTTCATAGTAAATGTATGGAAAAAGTTTTTATTAATTTGTGGCTTTTTGGTACATTACCGTAAGTTGACCCCTAGGAAACTATTGATACTGAATAGGAATGGAATCGATTGGCATACAAAAATCGCATGTGAAAAATGAATTTTTTTATTTTCATACAAATTGTATGGGAAAAGTTTTCCTCAATTTGTGGCTTTTCTAGCCGGAAATTTTTTTTCGGTTCCATACAAGCTTTTGATCCTCAATAGGAATGGGATCGATTGGCATCAAAAAAAAGTGTGTCAAAAATGCCCTTTTTCTCGCACCCTGTATGTTTTTTCCAAAATCTGTAAAAGCCAATATTCATTAATTTGAAATCGAGGGAAGGTCTTCTAAGACCGTTTTCTCGTAGCAGCACGGGATCTGGTAGCTGCCCTCACTGACCCAAAAAGAAAATCCATCCTGTATATGTATCTTATCTTATACCGTTTAACGAGCAATTCTTGTATATTTTTACATTTCGGGGATCTCGAAAACGGCTCTAACGATTTCGATGAAATTTGCTACATGAGGGTTTTCGGGGACGAAAAATCGATCTAGCTAGGCTGTATCTCTGAGAAAACGCGCATTTTTGAGTTTTTATATGTTTTGTCTCCCACATATTATGTACCTATGTATGTTAGTTAGTTAATGTGTGTCATGTTTACCTGGTTGGAGATGTAGTTGATGATGTCGGTGGCCATCTGCGAGACCTGGGGGTGGGGTTCCTTCGACATCGACATCAGGGTGTTCCACAGCTTCATGTACACCGATCCAAACCCTGGGTACAAACAATACAATACAGGGTGACATTTTAAGAGTCTCCGGCAAACTCGATTCTCCATACAAACGTGGTTAGCCTTTCATTTAAAAACGACTAGTTAGATTGCTCTGAAACTTTGTACTTACAACAGGATAATGTATATCTAGTTCTGTAATTAGTTAATATAGCTTCAGATATCATTGTTAAAAAATTCAGCGAATTTAATTTTTTCATATAAGAATTGTTTTTGCTCTATTACGTTTGTTTTATAAACTGGAGCTATATAAACTTATTACAGAACTAGATATACCTCATATGATTGTATGTGCAAAGTTTCATTACAATCCAACACGTAGTTTTAAAATGATAACAAAACTCCGTTTGTATGGGAAGGTGAAATTCGGCCGAACTTGCCGGCGGCAACTCTTAACCATACCAGCCATACTCTGCGGAGGGACTTTATAGGTCATACTGAAAAACTTTTACTGAAGCGCTGGTGGCTTAGCGGTAAGAGCGTGCGACTTGCAATCCGGAGGTCGCGGGTTCAAACCCCGGCTCATACCAATGAGTTTTTCGGAACTTAGGTATGTACGAAATATCATTTGATATTTACCACTAGCTTTTCGGTGAAGGAAAACATCGTGAGGAAACCGGACTAATCCAAATACGGGCCTAGTTTACCCTCTGGGTTGGAAGGTCAGATGGCAGTCTCTTTCGTAACAACTAGTGCCCACGCCAATCACTGGGATTAGTTGCCAAGCGGACCCCAGGCTCCCATGAGCCGTGGCAAAAATGCCGGGACAACGCGAGGAAGATGATGAAGATGATGATACTGTTTCATACATTCCGGCTGATGTGATGCGGTTGTGAAATTTGTTTCTCTCAAAACTTCCAGCGAGGGTGTGGAGGAACTCGAGCATCGGGGCCTCCGGCACGGCCTCCTCGGAGCCGGCCTCACGCTCACGCTCGGTGCCGGGGCCTCTGGCACGGCCTCCCCGGAGCCGGCCTCACGCTCACGCTCGGTGCCGGGGCCTCTGGCACGGCCTCCCCGGAGCCGGCCTCACGCTCACGCTCGGTGCCGGGGCCTCCGGCACGGCCTCCTCGGAGCCGGCCTCACACTCACGCTCGGTGCCGGGGCCTCCGGCACGGCCTCCTCGGAGCCGGCCTCACGCTCACGCTCGGTGCCGGGACCTCTGGCACGGCCTCCCCGGAGCCGGCCTCACGCTCACGCTCGGTGCCGGGGCCTCCGGCACGGCCTCCTCGGAGCCGGCCTCACACTCACGCTCGGTGCCGGGGCCTCTGGCACGGCCTCCCCGGAGCCGGCCTCACGCTCACGCTCGGTTTCGGGGCCTCTGGCACGGCCTCCCCGGAGCCGGCCTCACGCTCACGCTCGGTGCCGGGGCCTGCTGGCACGGCCTCCCCGGAGCCGGCCTCACGCTCACGCTCGGTGCCGGGGCCTGCTGGCACGGCCTCCCCGGAGCCGGCCTCACGCTCTCGCTGGGTGCGGGGCCTGCTGGCAACACTCACCGATGGTGGGCAGCGCCTGCTGCGGGCGGCGCGCGGCGGGCGCCAGGCCGCGGCCGCCCGCCACCAGCGCGTCCTGCCCGGCGTCCACGGGGCCGCCCGAGCCCGAGTGCGGAGCCCTGGGAAACAGTTTAACATTCAAGCTTGGTTGGACACTGTTGCCGGGAGATGGAATGAACGTGGCACATACGTTGATTGAAGAAGTTTTAAATAAATAGTTTTGAATAGTTTTTAGGGTTCCGTAGCCAAATGGCAAAAAACGGAACCCTTATAGATTCGTCATGTCTGTCTGTCTGTCTGTCCGTCTGTCTGTCCGTCCGTATGTCACAGCCACTTTTCTCCGAAACTATAAGAACTATACTGTTGAAACTTGGTAAGTAGATGTATTCTGTGAACCGCATTAAGATTTTCACACAAAAATAGAAAAAAAAAAACAATAAATTTTTGGGGTTCCCCATACTTCGAACTGAAACTCAAATTTTTTTTTTCATCAAACCCATACGTGTGGGGTATCTATGGATAGGTCTTCAAAAATGATATTGAGGTTTCTAATATCATTTTTTTCTAAACTGAATAGTTTGCGCGAGAGACCCTTCCAAAGTGGTAAAATGTGTGTGTCCCCCCCCCCCCCCCCCCTAACTTCTAAAATAAGAGAATGATAAAACTAAAAAAAAAATATGATGTACATTACCATGTAAACTTCCACCGAAAATTGGTTTGAACGAGATCTAGCAAGTAGTTTTTTTTTAATACGTCATAAATCGCCTAAATACGGAACCCTTCATGGGCGAGTCCGACTCGCACTTGGCCGCTTTTTTTTGTATCTTTGTGTTTTTTTTTTCAATACTATTGTTATTGCGTTTTTTGTAATTCGACATTTAGAGGCTTTATACATCTCTATGTTAGTTTGATTTGATATTTACGGCTTAGTTGTATTTTATAATTATTGATGTGTTTTTTTTTTGCTGTATGTAAATTCCATATTGACGTGTAAAAGTGCCCTTGTGGCCTATTTGCTGAATAAATGTTGATATTTGATATTGATATTTGATAATGATGAAACATTAAATTGTGAAGAATTGTTAGTTGAAGTACGCTTGATACTGAGATTGAACTTACCTGTCACTTTTCCTCATCCGTTCCTGGATATAAACTGCGATGAAGTGCTGCTCGAATATTAGCACCAGCCATTGAAGTGCTGTCAACAAAAGTAATAAAAATATTCATTACTGATTTTGAAAATAGTTCCTTGTTTAATAGTTTAATTACATTAAGGGGACGGTATATGACGTTTTCGATTTAGACCTCACTTTGTGCAATCAATTTGTTCAATGAATGATTAATAACTGCATTAAATTATACGTAAATCTGTTCACGAAGAAGCCGTGTACCGGCTCTTCACGCCATATTTTTTTTTATTTCCTGTAATTCTCTACAAATCGACACTAAAAGTGTCAAAAAATCAAAATATGGAGTTCCGTTTGAGCAAGACGCATTACAGTTTTGTCTTTGACAGTAATTGAGTTGTTGTGGGATTTTGAAGGCTAGATAACTAAACTACCAGATTATTATCTACTTATATTTTTACTCACAAATACAACACAGAAATTCAATCCCAAATGTAAACTTTCGTATAATTTCCATACATTGACGACATCACTCAAAACTCTTCTTCGAGTCAGATGGCCGTTGGCCTTGCATCGAAGCAGACGTGTACGTCGTCATAGCTCGTTTTTGACATTAATAAAGACATTTCATCATATACGCATACGAAAATGTATACCAGTAGATAAATTGTATTTCATAAAATAGGGTAAATAAATATAATCACGTCGAGCTCCAGTCAAATTTTAAATGTGAGTTGTTGTTATTTACGGGTCGTAACGGTCGAAAACAGCAGTAAATTATCCTAAAACAATACGATTACAATCGAATTTAAGTAACTTGTTCCTTCAAAACCCGCTTAAAATTAAAAAAGTTTAAAGACTCGTTTTACTGATTGGGATTGATTTTCATTATGCTGGTATCAATTTTGCGTCATTATAAAAATGTATATGACTTCTGTACGTCAATGACTTTTGATGTCAATTAATTGTAATCTTGTATTTATGTTAGAGAATATTATATGTTCATTTAAATATTACTCATCTATTAATACGAAGCGTAATTCGTTTAATACCTAAAGACTTGCAGTGTCTACACCTACTTTGTTGACGTTCGTTCCGTCTATGTATGCGATTACGTAACGTGCTGTTCTGATAATCTTCAAGAATCAAGATAATTAATAACGGCAAGACCAGCATTTAGTACCAGCGAGTTTTGCGGATTTGGAGACCGAGATGAAGCTTACAGGCCAATATCGCTGCGGCCTGGCCTGCTTATTGTTATGTGTATAAATCGAATGTTATATTAATTTACTATAAAAAACAATGTTTTATTTCAATGACATTCTGTGCGTAGAGGTATGTATGTTCCGGTGATTATAAGAATTATGTCCACACAATAATCGTGCAAAGCAGAGACTGCATTATTTCTTTACGGTATAAGCGGTAAGGAAAAACTCATTGGTATCCTGGCTCGTACCAATGAGTTTTTCGGAACTTATGTACGAAATATCATTTGATATTTACCACTAGCTTTTCGGTGAAGGAGGAAACATCGTGAGGAAACCTGCATACTCGTAGTGCATACATTTGCGAAGAAATTCAAAGCTGTGTGTGAAGTCCCCAATCCGCATTGGGCTAGCGTTGAGATTATTGTCTATACAGGGTGGTCCAAACCGTGACGTCCAAAAATCGTGGGCTATCATAATGTACCCCATATGTATGTTAGCCGATTTTTCGTACTTTTCAAGTTATGATTTTTTAAGCTTTTAACTTTTCCTATGTAGGTAATATTCTCCGACCGTCCTTAGTCTGGGACCGGTCTGAAAACCAGCGCCGGGCACCTAGGCCCGGCACACGCTGAGACTGGAACCCTTTGCCTAATACAAAGATCTTCTCACTTTTGTTTTGTATATGATAACAACTGTTTTATTTTATTATGTAAGTAATTCTAACTCTATTTTATGTTCATGTATGTGGCAATAAACAATTCTTATTCTTATTCTATTCTTATTCCTATGAAATTCCGGGGTTCCCATACAGAGTGGCTGAAAAATAACTGCATTCCGTTGCCAGGGAGGTGTTGGGATTATACTGAGCAACTTTTATTATGGGACCAACCCCGAAATCGCGAAAAAAAAATTGGCTTTTTATACATTTTGGCTAGTCCATTTTCTATGGAAGGGTAATTTTTTTTCGCGGTTTCGGGGTTGGCCCCATTGTAAAAGTTGCTCAGTATAATCCCAAAATCTCCCTGGCAACGGAAATGCAGTTATTTTTTAGCCACTCTGTATGGGAACCCCGGAATTTCATATGAAAAGTTAAAAGTAAAAAAAAATCATAACTCGATAACTACGAAAAATCGGCTAACATACATGGGGTATATTCTGATAGCCCACGACGTGAGGAATCTAAAAAAAAATTTTTGTACGTCAAGGTTTGGACCACCCTGTATATAGGCTGAATTATTATTATTATTTATAGGCGGTACGGTACCGTTATTATTTATCAATACCGCTTCGTTTTGAAGGTACTATACCTGTTGAAATATAAAGTACGGTACCGGTATAAAATTGCAGCAGGTACAACAATTTTTTATAGGTGTACAGTCAGCTGCAGAGAAAAGGTACCACCCCTGCATACAATCTTCTATGCAGGGGTGACCTGCAGCTGACTGTACCTAAACCATCACTGACCGAGCGTAGGCGAAGGTCTCCGTTTCAGCTTGGGCAAAAATACTTTCGTTTGTTCGAATGTTCTCCTTTGCATATCACATTTCTCAAATATCTCGAGAAAATTTGTAAGCAGGTTCGGTAGTTGGATATAATTACTCGGTTTCTTTTTTTTTTATAAGTTCTAATAGGAAGAGATTGTCATAAAGGACTTAAGCGACAGTAGGGTCTGTGGTACTTAAGACCATTGTGATTATTCGTAGTGTCCGACCGAAGATTCGGTTTCGGTTTCGGTTTCGGCCAGTTTCGGCCATAAAATCATGTTTCGGCCGTAGTTTCGGTTTCGGCCAAAAAACGGCCGAATCTTTCGGCCTGGCCGAAACATACGAAATAGTACTTCGTATTATGAAACTAAACTATGTGACAAAGACCAAAAGTTGGGGAGCAAGTAGGACAACAATATTTATATATACAGAAATTTGTGTTTCGGTCGGACACTAATTATTAGGTACTTACTGATTACGCTGCGCCGCGTGGAACGTGAGGTGCGTTGGGGTAAGTACATACAAATCATTCAAGAAAAAAATCCCTTTTAAGATCACTCGTGTGTCTGCCCCTAATAGACTAATTCAATTGAAATTTGGTACACATTTTTCACATATGACAAAGAGTCGGTGATCCAAAGATGAACTAGTAACGTAAATAAATAAACTTTTAACTTTGCGGCCATTTTTTTGTATCGTGTGATATATCAGATACTAAATTGTAAGATATTTACTAATAATAAGCATTGGTCACGTAAATTATTTTTAGTCTTTTTTTGCAAGTATGAATGATATAGAACATTATTTCAATTATTTTTAAAATTAAGCCTATCCAAAGGCGACTTGGAAGATGTGTCATGGGGATCTATATTCGTTGGGTGAAAAACAAGTTTTTTTGTCTAATTATCGTTTAAAACACAATCGATCGGCAATAACGCGGGCACATAAAACAAAAAACTTCTTTTTTCACTCATAAAACTCCTTAAACCTAATAAGAGCTAAACAAAAACAAGTGCGAGTCGGACTCGCATTCTAAGGGTTCCGTATATTAAGTCCGTCTCACGCTTGACTGCACATTTCTTATAGATTTTCCTGACATATATAGGTAAAGAACTACTTTGTGTATTTTTTTCAAAATTTTAGATCCAGTTGTTTCGGAGAAAGTGGGCGAAGAATGATCATTTTTTGCCTATTTTCATGAATAACTGCTGAACTATTAATCCTAAAATTATAAAAAAAATATATCTTTGAGATTCTTACAATGAGCTCTTTTATTTGATATGTAACACTATATAGTTTAAAAAACATATTTTTTAATTTTTTCATTTACCCCCCCCCCCCAAAAATGGCTACCGTATTTCAAATTCTCTAAAATACATTTTATTTACGTTACACGTCCATCTTTGGGTCACAAATTTACATTTGTGTGCCAAATTTACATATGTGTGCCAAATTTCAACTGAATTGGTCCAGTAGTTTCGGAGAAAATAGACTGTGACAGACGGACGGACAGACAGACAGACGCACGAAGAATTATATGTATATGCACTTATCCCAACGCACCTCTCGTTCTACGCTGCGCGGGGTTCATTGCCGCTCCTACCGCCGTAAGTTTAAGTACAACTACATCATCAAGGCTACGATCGAAGATAATCAGTTTAGCACTGAAATAATAGCGGTGGAATGCCAGTATAATATTTAATTATTTATTTTAATTTTATAAATTTAATAGCAAAACAAATAGCGAATATACGATACTCGTACAAGTAAATCTGTAAAGATCTTAGGGGTACATCAGCCGACATATATTATTAAATTTTATTTTGTCGGCCTTAATTACATTTCCACCCTGCCGAAACTTTATTTATTTAAATTTTTAATTGAATTGATTTTTCGCCTTATGAATAACCGTATAGAGTAGTAAATAACATTTTACATCTGACTTAATGACATCTGGGTTTATTCGGTTTAACTTTACAAAACGCGTATCTCGACAAAGCCATAATATGCAGAAAATAGTTAACAATCAAATGAATTAAGTTAGAATTTAAATACGTCACGTGTGACATGAACAGACAAGGAGAGCAAGATTTAATGTATTGTTTCTCTTTCTTCTTTCAATGGAACGTTTTTACAGTTTCTGTTCCTCAAAAGAGGTCAGTGGTTAACACTAAACTCAAAACGCTATCTTAAAAAAACTTGATGGGTCAATGACCTGTCCCAGTAAAGTGAGGTAGTGTGCGTGAAGTGCGCTTGTGTGTGAAATGGGGTAAATTGACAGAATCTGAAAATTTACCCACCTCTACCGTCACCTTAAATAGACATACATAATTTTTTATATTAAAATAAGTTTCGTCTTTTTTTTCGTCGCTAAAATAACAATAATAACAAATCGGCAGCGCCAACGCCGAGTCCAAGATACACGGGCCTTTTGGACGGACGGTGTGCCGCGCCTTGGCCACGCTAACCATAGTAACCCGTTCAGTAGCCTGACCCGTGGTTTTCACGGCCGTTTATCTCTTATGTACTGTACATACCGTGCAGGGTCTCCGCTCGCACTAGCGGGCTGGCGTCGTGGGGGAGGGCCCTCGCCAGCTCGGCGCCGACCTGCTGGTCCAGCGCGTTGGCGTGCTCGGTGCCGGCCGCCACGCACGTGCATGTACTGTACATACCGTGCAGGGTCTCCGCTCGCACTAGCGGGCTGGCGTCGTGGGGGAGGGCCCTCGCCAGCTCGGCGCCGACCTGCTGGTCCAGCGCGTTGGCGTGCTCGGTGCCGGCCGCCACGCACGTGCATGTACTGTACATACCGTGCAGGGTCTCCGCTCGCACTAGCGGGCTGGCGTCGTGGGGGAGGGCCCTCGCCAGCTCGGCGCCGACCTGCTGGTCCAGCGCGTTGGCGTGCTCGGTGCCGGCCGCCACGCACGTGCATGTACTGTACATACCGTGCAGGGTCTCCGCTCGCACTAGCGGGCTGGCGTCGTGGGGGAGGGCCCTCGCCAGCTCGGCGCCGACCTGCTGGTCCAGCGCGTTGGCGTGCTCGGTGCCGGCCGCCACGCACGTGCATGTACTGTACATACCGTGCAGGGTCTCCGCTCGCACTAGCGGGCTGGCGTCGTGGGGGAGGGCCCTCGCCAGCTCGGCGCCGACCTGCTGGTCCAGCGCGTTGGCGTGCTCGGTGCCGGCCGCCACGCACGTGCATGTACTGTACATACCGTGCAGGGTCTCCGCTCGCACTAGCGGGCTGGCGTCGTGGGGGAGGGCCCTCGCCAGCTCGGCGCCGACCTGCTGGTCCAGCGCGTTGGCGTGCTCGGTGCCGGCCGCCACGCACGTGCATGTACTGTACATACCGTGCAGGGTCTCCGCTCGCACTAGCGGGCTGGCGTCGTGGGGGAGGGCCCTCGCCAGCTCGGCGCCGACCTGCTGGTCCAGCGCGTTGGCGTGCTCGGTGCCGGCCGCCACGCACGTGCATGTACTGTACATACCGTGCAGGGTCTCCGCTCGCACTAGCGGGCTGGCGTCGTGGGGGAGGGCCCTCGCCAGCTCGGCGCCGACCTGCTGGTCCAGCGCGTTGGCGTGCTCGGTGCGCGGCCAGCAGCCCCCGGCCGCCACGAACGTGCCCAGCGCGAATGCGCACGCTGCGCGAACCTGAGAACAAACACCAAGTTTTAAGTCCAAATCTGTGTAATGACTTTTAACTATTTGAACGCTATACCTGTCAGTTGTGAGCGGCGCATCATCGTGAACCTTATCGGAATGCATGAAGGTTGATATTGGGCTGTAGCCGCGCACGTCAGTTGAAATTATGCACGCCCACTGTCGCAGATAAAACTACCTGTCCCTCATTAATTAATACAGTTTGAAAAGGCGAGATATTGTGGCGCCCCTCCCGTGCCGGGCCTCAGCTACCTCAGGGTGCGGCTCGCGCAGCAGCGGGTACAGCTTCTCGTGCGCCAGGTCGCGCACGCCGGCCCAGCGCGCCGCGTCGCAGCCGCGCCACAGCCGCCCCAGGCACACACGCCCACTGTGCCGGGCCCCAGCTACCTCAGGGTGCGGCTCGCGCAGCAGCGGGTACAGCTTCTCGTGCGCCAGGTCGCGCACGCCGGCCCAGCGCGCCGCGTCGCAGCCGCGCCACAGCCGCCCCAGGCACACACGCCCACTGTGCCGGGCCCCAGCTACCTCAGGGTGCGGCTCGCGCAGCAGCGGGTACAGCTTCTCGTGCGCCAGGTCGCGCACGCCGGCCCAGCGCGCCGCGTCGCAGCCGCGCCACAGCCGCCCCAGGCACACACGCCCACTGTGCCGGGCCCCAGCTACCTCAGGGTGCGGCTCGCGCAGCAGCGGGTACAGCTTCTCGTGCGCCAGGTCGCGCACGCCGGCCCAGCGCGCCGCGTCGCAGCCGCGCCACAGCCGCCCCAGGCACACACGCCCACTGTGCCGGGCCCCAGCTACCTCAGGGTGCGGCTCGCGCAGCAGCGGGTACAGCTTCTCGTGCGCCAGGTCGCGCACGCCGGCCCAGCGCGCCGCGTCGCAGCCGCGCCACAGCCGCCCCAGGCACACACGCCCACTGTGCCGGGCCCCAGCTACCTCAGGGTGCGGCTCGCGCAGCAGCGGGTACAGCTTCTCGTGCGCCAGGTCGCGCACGCCGGCCCAGCGCGCCGCGTCGCAGCCGCGCCACAGCCGCCCCAGGCACACACGCCCACTGTGCCGGGCCCCAGCTACCTCAGGGTGCGGCTCGCGCAGCAGCGGGTACAGCTTCTCGTGCGCCAGGTCGCGCACGCCGGCCCAGCGCGCCGCGTCGCAGCCGCGCCACAGCCGCCCCAGGCACACACGCCCACTGTGCCGGGCCCCAGCTACCTCAGGGTGCGGCTCGCGCAGCAGCGGGTACAGCTTCTCGTGCGCCAGGTCGCGCACGCCGGCCCAGCGCGCCGCGTCGCAGCCGCGCCACAGCCGCCCCAGGCACACACGCCCACTGTGCCGGGCCCCAGCTACCTCAGGGTGCGGCTCGCGCAGCAGCGGGTACAGCTTCTCGTGCGCCAGGTCGCGCACGCCGGCCCAGCGCGCCGCGTCGCAGCCGCGCCACAGCCGCCCCAGGCACACACGCCCACTGTGCCGGGCCCCAGCTACCTCAGGGTGCGGCTCGCGCAGCAGCGGGTACAGCTTCTCGTGCGCCAGGTCGCGCACGCCGGCCCAGCGCGCCGCGTCGCAGCCGCGCCACAGCCGCCCCAGGCACACACGCCCACTGTGCCGGGCCCCAGCTACCTCAGGGTGCGGCTCGCGCAGCAGCGGGTACAGCTTCTCGTGCGCCAGGTCGCGCACGCCGGCCCAGCGCGCCGCGTCGCAGCCGCGCCACAGCCGCCCCAGGCACACACGCCCACTGTGCCGGGCCCCAGCTACCTCAGGGTGCGGCTCGCGCAGCAGCGGGTACAGCTTCTCGTGCGCCAGGTCGCGCACGCCGGCCCAGCGCGCCGCGTCGCAGCCGCGCCACAGCCGCCCCAGGCACACACGCCCACTGTGCCGGGCCCCAGCTACCTCAGGGTGCGGCTCGCGCAGCAGCGGGTACAGCTTCTCGTGCGCCAGGTCGCGCACGCCGGCCCAGCGCGCCGCGTCGCAGCCGCGCCACAGCCGCCCCAGGCACACACGCCCACTGTGCCGGGCCCCAGCTACCTCAGGGTGCGGCTCGCGCAGCAGCGGGTACAGCTTCTCGTGCGCCAGGTCGCGCACGCCGGCCCAGCGCGCCGCGTCGCAGCCGCGCCACAGCCGCCCCAGGCACACACGCCCACTGTGCCGGGCCCCAGCTACCTCAGGGTGCGGCTCGCGCAGCAGCGGGTACAGCTTCTCGTGCGCCAGGTCGCGCACGCCGGCCCAGCGCGCCGCGTCGCAGCCGCGCCACAGCCGCCCCAGGCACACACGCCCACTGTGCCGGGCCCCAGCTACCTCAGGGTGCGGCTCGCGCAGCAGCGGGTACAGCTTCTCGTGCGCCAGGTCGCGCACGCCGGCCCAGCGCGCCGCGTCGCAGCCGCGCCACAGCCGCCCCAGGCACACACGCCCACTGTGCCGGGCCCCAGCTACCTCAGGGTGCGGCTCGCGCAGCAGCGGGTACAGCTTCTCGTGCGCCAGGTCGCGCACGCCGGCCCAGCGCGCCGCGTCGCAGCCGCGCCACAGCCGCCCCAGGCACACACGCCCACTGTGCCGGGCCCCAGCTACCTCAGGGTGCGGCTCGCGCAGCAGCGGGTACAGCTTCTCGTGCGCCAGGTCGCGCACGCCGGCCCAGCGCGCCGCGTCGCAGCCGCGCCACAGCCGCCCCAGGCACACACGCCCACTGTGCCGGGCCCCAGCTACCTCAGGGTGCGGCTCGCGCAGCAGCGGGTACAGCTTCTCGTGCGCCAGGTCGCGCACGCCGGCCCAGCGCGCCGCGTCGCAGCCGCGCCACAGCCGCCCCAGGCACACACGCCCACTGTGCCGGGCCCCAGCTACCTCAGGGTGCGGCTCGCGCAGCAGCGGGTACAGCTTCTCGTGCGCCAGGTCGCGCACGCCGGCCCAGCGCGCCGCGTCGCAGCCGCGCCACAGCCGCCCCAGGCACACACGCCCACTGTGCCGGGCCCCAGCTACCTCAGGGTGCGGCTCGCGCAGCAGCGGGTACAGCTTCTCGTGCGCCAGGTCGCGCACGCCGGCCCAGCGCGCCGCGTCGCAGCCGCGCCACAGCCGCCCCAGGCACACACGCCCACTGTGCCGGGCCCCAGCTACCTCAGGGTGCGGCTCGCGCAGCAGCGGGTACAGCTTCTCGTGCGCCAGGTCGCGCACGCCGGCCCAGCGCGCCGCGTCGCAGCCGCGCCACAGCCGCCCCAGGCACACACGCCCACTGTGCCGGGCCCCAGCTACCTCAGGGTGCGGCTCGCGCAGCAGCGGGTACAGCTTCTCGTGCGCCAGGTCGCGCACGCCGGCCCAGCGCGCCGCGTCGCAGCCGCGCCACAGCCGCCCCAGGCACACACGCCCACTGTGCCGGGCCCCAGCTACCTCAGGGTGCGGCTCGCGCAGCAGCGGGTACAGCTTCTCGTGCGCCAGGTCGCGCACGCCGGCCCAGCGCGCCGCGTCGCAGCCGCGCCACAGCCGCCCCAGGCACACACGCCCACTGTGCCGGGCCCCAGCTACCTCAGGGTGCGGCTCGCGCAGCAGCGGGTACAGCTTCTCGTGCGCCAGGTCGCGCACGCCGGCCCAGCGCGCCGCGTCGCAGCCGCGCCACAGCCGCCCCAGGCACACACGCCCACTGTGCCGGGCCCCAGCTACCTCAGGGTGCGGCTCGCGCAGCAGCGGGTACAGCTTCTCGTGCGCCAGGTCGCGCACGCCGGCCCAGCGCGCCGCGTCGCAGCCGCGCCACAGCCGCCCCAGGCACACACGCCCACTGTGCCGGGCCCCAGCTACCTCAGGGTGCGGCTCGCGCAGCAGCGGGTACAGCTTCTCGTGCGCCAGGTCGCGCACGCCGGCCCAGCGCGCCGCGTCGCAGCCGCGCCACAGCCGCCCCAGGCACACACGCCCACTGTGCCGGGCCTCAGCTACCTCAGGGTGCGGCTCGCGCAGCAGCGGGTACAGCTTCTCGTGCGCCAGGTCGCGCACGCCGGCCCAGCGCGCCGCGTCGCAGCCGCGCCACAGCCGCCCCAGGCACACACGCCCACTGTGCCGGGCCCCAGCTACCTCAGGGTGCGGCTCGCGCAGCAGCGGGTACAGCTTCTCGTGCGCCAGGTCGCGCACGCCGGCCCAGCGCGCCGCGTCGCAGCCGCGCCACAGCCGCCCCAGGCACACACGCCCACTGTGCCGGGCCCCAGCTACCTCAGGGTGCGGCTCGCGCAGCAGCGGGTACAGCTTCTCGTGCGCCAGGTCGCGCACGCCGGCCCAGCGCGCCGCGTCGCAGCCGCGCCACAGCCGCCCCAGGCACACACGCCCACTGTGCCGGGCCCCAGCTACCTCAGGGTGCGGCTCGCGCAGCAGCGGGTACAGCTTCTCGTGCGCCAGGTCGCGCACGCCGGCCCAGCGCGCCGCGTCGCAGCCGCGCCACAGCCGCCCCAGGCACACACGCCCACTGTGCCGGGCCCCAGCTACCTCAGGGTGCGGCTCGCGCAGCAGCGGGTACAGCTTCTCGTGCGCCAGGTCGCGCACGCCGGCCCAGCGCGCCGCGTCGCAGCCGCGCCACAGCCGCCCCAGGCACACACGCCCACTGTGCCGGGCCCCAGCTACCTCAGGGTGCGGCTCGCGCAGCAGCGGGTACAGCTTCTCGTGCGCCAGGTCGCGCACGCCGGCCCAGCGCGCCGCGTCGCAGCCGCGCCACAGCCGCCCCAGGCACACACGCCCACTGTGCCGGGCCCCAGCTACCTCAGGGTGCGGCTCGCGCAGCAGCGGGTACAGCTTCTCGTGCGCCAGGTCGCGCACGCCGGCCCAGCGCGCCGCGTCGCAGCCGCGCCACAGCCGCCCCAGGCACACACGCCCACTGTGCCGGGCCCCAGCTACCTCAGGGTGCGGCTCGCGCAGCAGCGGGTACAGCTTCTCGTGCGCCAGGTCGCGCACGCCGGCCCAGCGCGCCGCGTCGCAGCCGCGCCACAGCCGCCCCAGGCACACACGCCCACTGTGCCGGGCCCCAGCTACCTCAGGGTGCGGCTCGCGCAGCAGCGGGTACAGCTTCTCGTGCGCCAGGTCGCGCACGCCGGCCCAGCGCGCCGCGTCGCAGCCGCGCCACAGCCGCCCCAGGCACACACGCCCACTGTGCCGGGCCCCAGCTACCTCAGGGTGCGGCTCGCGCAGCAGCGGGTACAGCTTCTCGTGCGCCAGGTCGCGCACGCCGGCCCAGCGCGCCGCGTCGCAGCCGCGCCACAGCCGCCCCAGGCACACACGCCCACTGTGCCGGGCCCCAGCTACCTCAGGGTGCGGCTCGCGCAGCAGCGGGTACAGCTTCTCGTGCGCCAGGTCGCGCACGCCGGCCCAGCGCGCCGCGTCGCAGCCGCGCCACAGCCGCCCCAGGCACACACGCCCACTGTGCCGGGCCTCAGCTACCTCAGGGTGCGGCTCGCGCAGCAGCGGGTACAGCTTCTCGTGCGCCAGGTCGCGCACGCCGGCCCAGCGCGCCGCGTCGCAGCCGCGCCACAGCCGCCCCAGGCACACACGCCCACTGTGCCGGGCCCCAGCTACCTCAGGGTGCGGCTCGCGCAGCAGCGGGTACAGCTTCTCGTGCGCCAGGTCGCGCACGCCGGCCCAGCGCGCCGCGTCGCAGCCGCGCCACAGCCGCCCCAGGCACACACGCCCACTGTGCCGGGCCCCAGCTACCTCAGGGTGCGGCTCGCGCAGCAGCGGGTACAGCTTCTCGTGCGCCAGGTCGCGCACGCCGGCCCAGCGCGCCGCGTCGCAGCCGCGCCACAGCCGCCCCAGGCACACACGCCCACTGTGCCGGGCCCCAGCTACCTCAGGGTGCGGCTCGCGCAGCAGCGGGTACAGCTTCTCGTGCGCCAGGTCGCGCACGCCGGCCCAGCGCGCCGCGTCGCAGCCGCGCCACAGCCGCCCCAGGCACACGCACGCCCACTGCCGCAGCAGCCACGACGGGTCCGACAGCTGCTCCAGGCATATGGAGATCATGGAGCCCTGGTCAACAAATTACACTTTATACATTGAAATAGATGCCATATACTAGTGACTTCAAATTCGAACCGGCGTCATGACCCGGGCAGCCTATAGGTCTAGGGCGTAATTTATATATAGTAATGTGATTATGTGACCTACTTGAAAGAAACACAGTTCAAAATGTTTGATAAACTATTGGATTTGTTCCCAAAGTTGTAAATAACAGTTTAAATTTCAAATGTTCATCTTTTAACTCAAGGAGAACAGATGACGTTGTATGGTTTTCAAACTTTAGATGTCTTAATCATTATGACTAAAATGCATTACATGGCGACCCTGTCAACTGTAGTCTTATTTCCTTACCTGTTGCGCCGCTTCTTGTCCCGCGGAGTAGTTGTCCACGATTCCGGCCAGAACGTACGCCGCCAACGTTCGGTGCTCGCTCTGTAATGGACGGACATGTTACAGACTGAAACATTTTTGGTGGCCTATGAGGGGTTATGTATAAATATGAGTATACACCAAATTTTTTGTAGGATGTATAGGTAAACCAGAACTTTGGGAGTATTGTCAAGAGGGCGCTCGTTTTCAACTTTATATAGCAACAATTTGTATAGTGGGGACAATGGAAATTGGCAGATGATTTTTGTTTTATTCCGACAACTTTAATAAGTGCGAAGTTTGATGTTTGGATATTTTTTCGGTTTTTACGCTTAAATGGCTGACTCGATTTAGATAAACGCCGCCCTTCGCTAGCAATCCGTGATACCGATGCATGCGATACACCTAATACACAAATCAAATTATTACAAGACATCAACCAAATCGTGACGACCTGACTATAGTGACATTTGTCCATAAGTTTGAAACTTACCCGTCAATTCAGATGCTAATTTCGTTATGTTTTCTAATGGAAGAAATTTCTCTCCCGCACGTTTTTTTTCAATAAATAACTATATACACTATTTACAACTTTTTTCTCTGTAAAATCTAAAACTTTCGGCATGATTATTGCAGTCTAATAATGATTCACACGAAACTAGACAAAGCAATGTTTACATTGTCAATATTGACAACTATCATAGAGGGTAGATGTTGCCTATTATTAAAATTGTTGCCATTGCTAGAAATTAGTACCAACAAATTTCCGTAACATGGCGCACCCTCAATAGATCCTGGTTCACCTATAGTTAATTTCAACATATGGATAAGGGTTGAAAACTACCCTTTATGTTGTCAATTTTATCAACAAAAATGTTCAATAATCAATAACTAAGGGTTGTGGGCACACTCACGTCAACGGTAGAATCTGCCAGGATCGACAGGAAGTATTTGTGCCCTTTTGCGTTCACCAGGTCCACTTGGCAACTCTGAAACAAAAAAAAAACATAAATACCCTTCAATAATAAAAAAACGTGGGGGTAAAACCGGCAGCCTAGTAGCGTGCAGCTTCTAAACCGGAACTTAAGGGTTCGAAGCCTGGCTTGTACTGAGTTTATCTGAATATCGTTTAATATTTATTTAGCAGTCGCTTTTCGGTGAACGTAAATATCGTAGGATCCGGACTAATTCCTAAAATATTTAGTCCTAGAGTTATAAAGTGTTTTGTCGATTTCAGTCCCCGTACTATACCTACCTAGCTGTATAGCCCCTCATTAGTTGCAATAAATAATGTTTAGAAGCCAGACGCGTTTGCTTTGAGATTCACCTGCAATCGAAATTGAACCTTATCCCGTAAATAACAGTGACATAAAATAATAATAGTGCGTGTTAGTGTTAATACGTAAACACTAATAGTGTTTACGTTAATTCTTAGGATCAATTTTCTGAGTGCACTGCATGCTTCTAATTCCCAGGGACAGCAGTGGCAAAAAGCTGGGACAACGTCAGGAAAAAGTAAAAACTCTTTATTTCTCATCTTCAATAAAGGTAACAAACTGCTCGTACGAAACAAGAAGCAGTTGTTAGGCTGCGTTTCCACCAGAGACGTGCCAGGATGAGTGGGAAGGGATGTGTTCGTTAAGAGCCAATAGAAAATTACCGACTAGAGCTGCGTCGAGCGATGATAGGTAAAGTGTCATTCTATGAAACTTTCTATGTAAACAAACTGCCATATTGAAATCGTCTCTGAATGTCAATTTACTAGTGACTTTTGTTTACATAGTTACCAAGTTCCATAGAATGACACTTTATATCATCATCTTCCTCGCGTTGTCCCGGCATTTTGCCACGGCTCATGGGAGCCTGGGGTCCGCTTGGCAACTAATCCCAGTAATTGGCGTCGGCACTAGTTTTACGAAAGCGACTGCCATCTGACCTTCCAACCCAGAGGGTAAACTAGGCCCGTATCGAGATTAGTCCGGTTTCCTCACGATGTTTTCCTTCACCGAAAAGCGACTGGTAAATATCAAATGATATTTCGTACATAAGTTGCGAAAAACTCATCGGTACGAGCCGGGGTTCGAACCCGCGACCTCCGGATTGCAAGTCGCACGCTCTCACCGCTAGGCCACCAGCGCTTCTATAGAATGACACTTTATATGAATTAATCTAATGGTTCTTAACAAACCCATTCATTCTCGTATCTAATGTATGTTCGCACATCTCTGGCGGAAACGCTGTCTCAATTGTTTTATTAACAGATGGGCAGTAAATAGGGTCAAGTCCGTCGGTGTGTTAGGAGTCAAACTATTCAACTCGTTACCTGCCGACATCAGATGTGCCCCTAGTGACGTCACATTTGCTAATAAAATCAAAAAGATATTAGTAGAAATGGCCTGCTACACCATCGACGAATTTTTCGATAAGGTCATCGATCCACGCACACAATGTAAATAAGTAAATAGATCATAAGTTATTATTTATTGCATTTTTCTAATGTCTCCATTGTACCTGTGTACTTGGATTTTCAATTTGTAATAATGAAATTGACATTTGTATTGAAACGATTGTATAATTTACATTTAGTTAAATGTAATCCAATCGTATGTAACAGGGATGTTGCGAATATCC
This sequence comes from Cydia amplana, assembly GCF_948474715.1. Classification (NCBI taxonomy): domain Eukaryota; kingdom Metazoa; phylum Arthropoda; class Insecta; order Lepidoptera; family Tortricidae; genus Cydia; species Cydia amplana. The sequence goes on from NC_086077.1 coordinate 394,396, forward strand.
GCATCCGCATCCGCAACCGCGGAACTTCCGCACTATTTTCAACATCCACATCCGCATAAAATCGATGCGGATTTAATGCGGATGCGGATGTGGAACAGGTCGGTACAGGAACGTCTTAGCATCGGCGTAAGTGCTAGACTGCTAGGTAATTTAGTCATTAACCAAAAAACCTATTAGAAATGAGCAGTCAAGCGTGAGTGGCACTTAATGTACGGAACCCTTGGAACGAGAGACCGACTCGCACTTGGCCGGTTTTTTAAAATAGAAATTACTAAAATGTAATATTTGACGTTTTTTATGGTACTATCTTGACATCCGCATCCGCGGATGACAAAAAATCGGCATCCGCAACATCCCCGGTATGTAACAAATCTTGACGTGTAATTACTTTTATCAATAAAAATATGAATGTGAAATTAGTCACCGGGTCTTGGGCTATGATCTTGGCCCAGATGTACACCATGGAGGCCCTCAGCTCGTGCGCGGAGGCCTGTAGCAGCTTCAGCATGTAGGGGAAGATGCCGACGTGCAGCACGGCGCGGACGGCGGCGGGGCCTAGCGCCAGGAACCGGCACAGGGTCTGCAGCGCGCGCACGCGGTGCAGCGTGCTCAGCAGCACCTGCAGCACCATGGGCAGCTGGTCGGGCGGCGGCCGCGACCACAGCCCGCCGGTCAGGGAGTTGGCTGCAACCAAATATGTAGCTTACAAATAAATAAAACCGGCCAAGTGCGAGTAAATACAAATACAACAAATACAAATACAAATAATTTATTGAGAAAAGTATAGTACAGTGGTTGCTCTTAAAGACTAAGAATTTATAAAGACAAGTGATTTACAAATGCCTGAACTAGGATTCCCTGTGTTTCAGGCAGCGAAGGACAATATTAACTATTTATTAATTATTCACTTAATTATAAACTATAAGTAGTACACAATATAAGTCTTATTACCTAAACAAAAAAGTAGATTCTTAAGTATTAAATATCAGAATACAGTAGGCAGTAGGTAATCATTTTACGACTATACAAATATTACAAGATAAGCGTTTGAAAACCTAATCCGACTTAACTCCTTTATCAAAGTCTTTTGAAATGGTACTAATGGTAGTCTGATGTCTCAACGGGGTATCATAAACTCCAAAATCGGCTCATTAGTTTTGTCGTCAAATACATACATATTTACATACATAGACCGTTAAGAACATAACTTTTCCCGTAGCCGGATAAAAAAAACCGGCCAAGTGCGAATCGGACTCACGCACGGAGGGTTCCGCACCATCAACAAAAAAAATAAAAAAGCGGCCAAGTGCGAGTCGGACTAGCCCATGAAGGGTTCCGTATTTAGGCGATTTATGACGTATTAAAAACTACTACTACTTCAAACCAATTTTCGGTGGAAGTTTACACGGTAATGTACATCATATATTTTTTTTAGTTTTATCATTCTGTTATTTTAGAAGTTACAGAGGGGGGGACACACATTTTACCACTTTGGAAGTGTCTCTCGCGCAAACTATTCAGTTTAGAAAAAAATGATATTAGAAACCTCAATATCATTTTTGAAGACCTATCCATAGATACCCCACACGTATAGGTTTGATGAAAAAAAAATTTTTTGAGTTTCAGTTCTAAGTATAGGGAACTCCAAAAATTTATTGTTTTTTTTTCTATTTTTGTGTGAAAATCTTAATGCGGTTCACAGAATACATCTACTTACCAAGTTTCAACAGTATAGTTCTTATAGTTTCGGAGAAAAGTGACTGTGACATACACGGACAGACAGACAGACAGACATGACGAATCTATAAGGGTTCCGTTTTTTGCCATTTGGCTACGGAACCCTAAAAACGGTCACCCATCCAAGTACTGACCCCGCCCGACGTTGCTTAACTTCGGTCAAAAATCACGTTTGTTGTATGGGAGCCCCACTTAAATCTTTATTTTATTCTGTTTTTAGTATTTGTTGTTATAGCGGCAACGGAAATACATCATCTGTAAAAATTTCAACTGTCTAGCTATCACGGTGCGTGAGATACAGCCTGGTAACAGACGGACGGACAGCGGAGTCTTAGTAATAGGGTCCCGTTTTTACCCTTTGGGTACGGAACCCTAAAAAACCGGCCAAGTGCGAGTCGGACTCGCGTTCCAAGGGTTCCGTACGTTAAGTCCGACTCAAGCTTGACTGCACATTTCTAAAATTTAGCTTAATAGCATCGTTTGATTCATTTGCATAAGTTTCTGCTTCAAAAAAAAAAGAAAATTAATAAATTATTTCCACTGAATTTATCAATTTCTTGCACGTATGTTCTGTGTAGGTGTACATCATTTCAATTTTTAGGGTTCCGTACCCAAAGGGTAAAAACGGGACCCTATTACTAAGACTCCGCTGTCCGTCCGTCTGTCCGTCCGTCCGTCCGTCACCAGGCTGTATCTCACGAACCGTGATAGCTAGACAGTTCAAATTTTCACAGATGATGTATTTCTGTTGCCGCTATAACAACAAATACTAAAAACAGAATAAAATAAAGATTTAAGTGGGGTTCCCATACAACAAACGTGATTTTTGACCGAAGTTAAGCAACGTCGGGCGGGGTCAGTACTTGGATGGGTGACCGTTTTTTTGCTTCTTTTTTTTTGCTTGTTTTGCTCTATTTTTTGTTGATGGTGCGGAACCCTCCGTGCGCGAGAGACTCGCACTTGGCCGGTTTTTTTTGTATTGACAGGTTCGTTTTCGGCCTCGTCTCCTGGAGGGCTTGGTTACTTTTCCGTAGTATAAAACTTACATTTCCCGAGATCCAGCCACACTTGGAACGCCGTCAGCTGGTCCCTGAAGAACGGCGAGTGATGGTAGACCCTGGGAGAAGGCCCCAGCATGGCGGGCAGCTGTGCCAGCGCGAGGTCCAGGGTTTGGTCCCAGGCCGCCCACAGCGCGTGCTGCGCGAGCGAGGGTAGCGGGGGGGACGATACTGGGGTGCAGTTGTATGATCTAGAAGAAATTATATGGTCAACCGCTAACAGCTAAGCGCCACTAGCACCATCCCACTACCCTGAGGTTAAGCGGTTAAACCGTTTACCTAGTGTCAAATTGTACTGGTAACCATGGTAACTCCAGGTTTAACCGGTTAATCCTGGATTATAGTTCGGTTTTTTAGCATTAGAAAGAACTTGAAAGAAGGTAAGCGATCTTGAAATGTCTTTTAATTGAAAAACGCTTTTTAAAAATCAGTAACTATTACTTATGAAAGCAGAAGAATATAAATGATCGTATTAGATTCATAATTGTTACATATTTGCCGTAACTTATTTTTTTAAATGTGTTTTTCAATTAAAAGACACATCAAGATTGTTTACCTTATTTCTAATGCTAAAAAAAACGACCTATAGTAGGTTATTGCAAGTGGTGCTAAGAACAATAATTGAGAAGGCCTTATGGGAAGTAGTCAGCGCCGGCACACAGCAGATATTTGTAATAAGAGCAACTGATATGTTTTGTAGGCATTTAAATGTGCCTGTGATTTACTGATGTGCAACTTGCAGAAATTTCCCGAGAGTTTGGAAAGTTCTGGATAATTACAAAGGACTTTTGTGTTGATGTCTTTTTTTGGGTACTTTACGTCGGCACATCAGTGCGTTGCCTTCTTGCTGCTTTTTTCAGATCACTCTAAAAATTCTTCAAAAGCGACAGAAAATCATCCAAAGCGTTTTTTTTTTTTTTTTTTTTTTTTTTTTTTTTTTTTTTTTTTTTTTTTTTTTTTTTTTTTGCGCGCGAAAAGCGAAATTTGTATGTCTACATCACATATACAGATGACGGAAGGCATACCTCATAATCCGATCAGCAAGTAAGAAGTTCCGGCACAGGCTGGCCGTGAGGAGATCAGCTCGGAACAGCTGCTGGAACAGCTCCGGAGGTAAAGAGTTCCAGGCGATGGTGTCCGTGATGGCGGTGAAGATCCAGTTCAGCTCGCCGAGCATCGTGCGCCGGTCGGTCACCTGGCCCGGGATTCTGAAACCAACATAATAGGCTACATGACTAATTTTTTTTTATGGTATCAATCGATCGGGTTAGTTTTTAGGATCAAATGTCTATATGGGACCCATTGCATTAAAGTAACACAAAAGTCAGAAATTGTAGTCAAAGTCCGACAGTCGCACTTCACTCGCGAAACGCCCTATACAAAACGGACAGAGGCCGTGACGTCATCGCCCATCTGGACCGCATCGCCCGTATGGACAAAACAAGAAAATTGCGTTTTTGTCGGTGAAATATTGCGTTTATGTATATAGTTGCTATACAATATTTTTTTGGATGAAATGTAAGGAATCGAATGGTACCCTTACTTTTATCGTTTTTGGAAGTTAAAAAAAACTTAAATTTTGAAACTTTCAGGTCCTGTAATTTTGTAATTTTTCAATATTTTATTTTAATATCCACATTATTGTGATAAATTGCTCGTTTGCTATCTATTTTACTAGATTTTGTTATAAAATTCAACATGTGTCATCATCCCTATTATTGATTAGTTATTTATCGTATGGCATTAAAGTTACTGGATTTAATTTAAATATTATCCTAGAGATTGATGTTTGCACTCTTCAGATACTCGATGGCCCTTTCACTGAGGTTCGTGAGGTCTTCGATCCGTCCGTTGAATTTGGTGAAAGGGCATTCTAGAACAATGTATTCGACTGTCTGCTCAGGGTCACCACAGGCGCACTGGGGGGAGTCACACCAGCCCCATTTATGCCAATGGTAGGCACAGTTTCCCACGCCTGTTCTGATGCGGTTCAATTGGCTCCATACCCGGCGCTGTTTGTCGAAGCCAGGTGGACGTGCTTTTGGGTTGAGTGTGAAAGTTGTTGTTGTTGTGTGTAATTATTGATGAATCTATATTAAAAATTGCCTTTCACGTTTCGAAGATAACATTATCCTAGTGGTCTTGGAGAAAAAGAGGTTCCTCGTGTAATTAAACAGCAAAAATCCGCCTGAAGCTCTGGAAGGCTTTTGATATAGTTGAAATTCCCAATAAACTGCACAAGCGTAAATCACTGGCTGTTAGAGACGCGTAGACATAGACACATCGATTATTAGATAATTTAAACTAACATGCACTGTTTGCAATAAAAAAAGATTTCCTCTTTTAAACAAATTTTCTTTGGGAGTCTCCCAAGGGAGTATTTTATGTCCTATACTGTTTTTGGGGTAAAACTGTAGGTTACTCACTTGTCGATGAGGTCGTGCACGTCGTGTATATGCTGGTGCACGCTGGCAGCCCTGGTGTGCCGCAGCACGAACCACTTCATGGCCATCTTGACGGGAGTAGTTAGGCAGGCCGTGAACAGGTCCGCTGGTAGCTCGGGGCTCATGGGCAGGGACTGTCCGGCGGCGCAGGCCCCGAGCTGGATGCAGTTCTTGTAGGAGACTAGCGGGGGTGGCGTGCCGGAGCCTTTGCTGTTTAGTTGCATCTGGTAAAAAGGGTTAAATTATATTTATTTCCAATTTAATTATTCCCAAAATATCTTTTTACAGGAAAATAACTACTACTTATATGTGATTGTGGAGTGAGAAATGAGACCAAAAGAGTCTTAGGTATAACTCTAGTTCTCATGTTTACTAGTGAAACCACATAAACTATTGTAAGTTATAGACAGGAAACTTCCTGAACCCTGCGAAGGGTTTTGAAACACTACATATGGCAAAGTACTCAATAAACTGGACAATTTTAAAGCAATAGTTGTTGGGGACGACATTTATACAGGGTGTTTCCTGTAACATGAGCAATAAATTAAACCGTAGGCTGTACTCCTCAAACTGACCAACATTTGTTCAGCAACTTTTGAAAATAACTCGTGATTTGATTTTTATTACACTTTAAAGTTTATTCTAAGACGCAATGTATTACAAATTTTGTTATGTTTAAAGCGTGACAAGCAACGTCAAACACACTGATGTCAGCGTACATTGAAGGCAATATTTATTTTGTATGAAAAAGAGGAAGTCTAAAGGATTCATAATTTTTAAAAGTTGCTTAACAAATGTTGGTCAGTTTGAGGAGTACAGCCTTTAGTTTAATTTATTGCTCCTGTTACAGGAAGCACCCTGTATATGTATAGAAAGTAAACAACGTATACGCATTGTCATAAAATATAACTCTTGGAGTTCCTCAAGGTGTTTTAGGTCCTGTAGTATTTTTGATATAAAGCCGATAGCGATATGTATTGTGTGTGGTCTGTGAATGTGTGTGTGTCAGTCAGTGCAAATTGTATGGTACCTCGTAATCTCGCTCGTGCTGGTCCGCGAACGCGCGGAAGTTGTCGACGATGACGCCCGCGTTCGAGCAGTCGTACACGTAGAGTGACGGCGCGCCCATCCACGTCTGCAGGTCGTACATCGACAGCGGGATGTATTGTGTGTATGCCTGCAACAATACAGCGGCTCTTATGGCTGCAATACGTGGTTCGGAATGCAAATTTTATTTTCATATGCACACGACGAGCGTATAAAGCTAGTACACTTGACATTGTGTATAAATAATACTTACGTACTTACTTACTTGGCTGGCGCGATGACCCAAAATGAGTCTTGGCCTCCAATACAAGAGCACGCCACTTTGCTCGGTCCAGAGCGGTATCACGCCAGCTTTCGCCGACGCCGAGCTCACGGAGATCTGCCTCCACTCTGTCCGCCCGACGATATTTAGGATGACCAACAGGACGGCGTCCCGTTGCTCGACCCTAGTAGGCCCTTTTGGCTGCCCGATCTTCACCCATCCTTTCGAGGTAGCCAAGCCAGCGGAGACGATGTATTGTGTATAATATAATACTATAATATTTATTGACCCTTCGAACGCCACGCCTATCGTGCACGTCGCGTCATTGTGAACCTTGTTGGAATGCACGAAGGTTGACATTGGGCTGTAGTCTCGCACCTCGCGCATCAGTGGACGTCTTTGGCGGTCAAAGGGTTAAATATAAAGGTATTAGCCAGATATTTAGGTCTACCAACCCTGTTGAAGACCCAGATCTCTCCCTGGCTGGTAGGTTTGGGTACGCCGTGTCCGTTGTAGTGGAACAGCACCCGCTCATCTTTGGCGTTCCGTCGGAGCGAGCAGCACAGCTTTTTCACCTGAGGAAGCGGAATATATGGCATTCATAAACATACATCGGGGTTTTGGTGCAGAAATGTTTTACACTAGCCAAATAACAGGTAAAAAACTGTTAAAAACGATGCTAATTTAACATTTCTAAGCAGATTTGGACCTTACTACCTACGTTTAATTCAGTTTGGTAATTATTTTACAATAAACAAAGTTATAAATACACGAAATCATTCCCGCACCGAAAACCCCGATGTATGTTCATAAAACACAATTCTAAAAAAAGAATATTGTAACAAGATTTTCTATAATTCCCTCAAGAAAGGGCCTAAGTCGAAAACGAAAATCGGAATTTCGTTATCTGTCTATAACTATCGCTTTTGCACATTCGAAAGATAGAGAGACAGGTATAGATATTTCGATTTTCGCGGTAGAGCCTAAGGGCACTCTAGCGACTTTATACTACATACATATATTTAGTACTACTTATTTATTTTTATTATATTTGTGCCAATAAATAATCGCCACGAGTTGCGAAGTACCTATTCGCACATGCAGCGAACAACGTTTTACAGTACATATGGCCCTTTAAATTTTCGACATATGTGTAAAGTTAATTACTTGTATTAGAAATTAGTTTCTCCCAACTTTGTGTGGTGTGCAAATATAAAGCTAATAAAGCTTAAAAACTCCGATTGTATGGCGGCGGCACAATAAAAAATTACGAGAGATCCTATTTAAGAAATGTTATAAAACAGACAGCACGTAATATAACATTTAAGTTCCTAGACATTTTAATAACCCAATGGCCAGCTAACCATAACTTTGACGTGAGCCACGCCATATCTCTTATCAAATAAATATAAATGTAAGTATTTATCGCGTGACAGGAACCACTCAGACAGTAGCCCTCCAGCGACGCGAATTATCTAAATTTGCATGCGTCGCCTAAAAAACCGGCCAAGTGCGAGTCGGACTCGCGCACGAAGGGTTCCGTATCATTACGCAAAAAACGGCAAAAATCACGTTTGTTGTATGGGAGGCACTTAAAGATTTATTTTATTTTGTGTTTTTAGTATTTCTTCTTATAGCGGCAACAGAAATACATTATATGTGAAAATTTCAACTGTCTAGCTATAACGATCCTTGAGTTACAGCCTGGTGACAGAAAGACAGACGGACGGACGGACGGACAGCGGAGTCTTAGTAATTAGGTCCGTTTTTACACTTTGGGTACGGTACCCTAAAAACAAATGGCCCATTAATTGTGTATTTATCGGTGTAGCTCAGGAATGCAAATTGAATTTAAATATAGATGTATTAAACAGTCGATGTCGCCATTTTTAAATATTACAAGATAAGCGTTTGAAAACCTAATCCGACTTAACTCCTTCTTTTTCAAAGTCTTTTGAAATGGTAGTCTGTCTCAACGGGGTATCATAAACTCCACAATCGGCTCAGTAGTTTTGTCGCCAAATACATACATAGACCGTTAAAAACATAACTTTTCCCGTAGCCGGATAAAAAAAAAACATAGGCTATTCATTTTAATGTTTTGTTATATAAGTCCTAAAGTGTAAATGCTACTGATAAGTGAATAAATTATCTTCATGTAAATGCCCTCCTCACCTCATTAAAAATGTAGCTATACGACTCATTCGTAACCCGTTTTTCCAAGGTTTTATAAGGTTTTCGACTGAAATATTTATACATTTGTAATCTCTATTTCAAAGAAATCAGGTGAAAAAATGCCGTGTTTGGTACTCCTGGATAGTAAATAGGTAGGGTAGGTATATACCTACGGCAATAATTTGCAATCTAATACTCGTATTAATGAATGACGACGGGTATATTTGTATGAAATTCTCATTACATCATCTTATTGGTCACAGCGTAAAAAAGTTTCGCCTTACGCCAACGTAATACGGCAAACATGTCTTCTATCTATACGTCGTACCTCTGACGTCACACGATCCTAAAACATTTTGTACCTACAGTACAATATCAAATATACACCTAAATACAACCAAATTCTACCCACTACCCGTTTTAGAACCCTGTATCACCGCAACAGGGTTCACTTTTGCCCGTACCACCCTAAAGACCGGCCTTGAACCGAGTACGCCAACGCAACCCCCGTGGCCTTCACTCCCACCCCCCGGGGTGAATGAACTCCAGGGGCGCACCTATTGCTAATTCGGGTGCTTCCGTCAATGCTCTAAATGCCTACACTGAACTGTGACATACTAACAAAGTTTAATTTGACTAATAAAGAGGCAATTTCTTATATTACATCGGTGGCAAATAAACACGGTTTGAAATAAAACTATGTAAACGGATTGTATCGTTTATAACCCATTAACACCCGCCGTTACCCGTTTGTATACACGATAGGTATCCTTTCCTTACCTCATCGCTCGTAGGTAGGGCTTGCAAATATTCGAAACTTTCAGATATTCGAATATTCGACTTTTTCTGACGACGTATTCGAATATTCGAATAATTATTCGAATATTATAAAAAATAAGAAAAGGAACGAGAAATCGATTTATTATCGTTTTATTCAAAAGCTTTTTTCACATATTGCTAAAACTAAGGATATTTGGCAGAAATCCACTTAATTGACTAGATTTTATCATCCTACTATTTATAAGATGCCCACATTTATAAAAACAAGTAAAACGCCAAAATTAGACGTATTTAATATTTCTAGATAAAACTATTATAAATGCGTCGTTGCGTGAAATAATATAACTTTAACCATCCAAACACCTAGGTATGTAAGATATTTTTTTTAGTAGGTAATTATTTTCCGATTTAAATTAACTTGTAATCACTCAGAGTCCTGTAAAAAGGCCTTTAATTTCATTGTATTTTGAATCTTTATTGACTTTATTTGTTTTGGCAAGTTATTATTCCTAATGGTCGGCTAATTATATAATATTGGAATATTTAAGGGAAAAAGTTAGTTGAGTACTGGGTGGATTATTCGTCAGCTAAAGGTGCATGGTTAGATTACCAAGTTGGGCAGGTTTGGTATGATTAAATTTGAGAATTGCGATAAGTGGCAAGGTTTAGACTTCAAAAATTCGCTTAACGTACGCTTGTACTGAATAAACAGAATGACCCTTTAACTTAAAACTTACGCACCGTAAAAATAACATACTTTTTGATTTCGTTTTCTTTTAAATTGAGTTAGGTTTCACTGTATTCACGAAGTCTATCGAGAGGAATACAGTAAAAAAATTATATCCTTCGTATTTGGGTACCTACCGTTCCTCATTCACTGTAAATACCCGTAAAACACACAGAAACTGTATCTACAGCGGATGACATAGATTTTTTATAGTAATAAAAAATATTCGAATATTCGAAACTTGAGCGGCCGAATATTCGAATATCAAAACAGGTCGAATATTCAACAAATTCGAATATTCGAATTGCAAGCCCTACTCGTAGGGTCTAAGGACTGCTTGTAGCGCGCGCGAGGCTGCCACCGCTCGTATTTGGACTGTAACGCGTGCCCGATGTTCTCCAGGGCCTTGTTTGGGGACTGTAGGGTCTGACGGGCCTTACCTCATCGCTCGTAGGGTCTAAGGACTGCTTGTAGCGCGCGCGAGGCTGCCAGCGCTCGTATTGGGACTGTAACGCGTGTCCGATGGTCTCCAGAGCCTTGTTTGGGGACTGCGACAAGGGGTCTGAAACAAAACAATATTTATTACTTCTGAATGTAAAAGTAAGTGTCGCAAAGTTATCTCTAAGGCCACGCCGCATGCGTCTGCTGAACGTCTCGATATGGAACTCTTACAAAATCTAGACGTGCAAGTCGATATGTAGGAGCTGCAGACGTTGACGAGCTGCAAATGCTGCAATCTGTTGTATACAATTAAACCTATTACTGATAATTATTTCTCTAGAGACACTTAACTTTAAGATAGATTATGGCAAGACTAGGTATTTGATCGATCGATTGAATTGGCAGTACCTTAGTAGGCGGGCATAAAAACTCGCATGCAAGTTCTCGCAATCTGAATATTTACATAATAAGTACCAGTTAGATGTTTGAGCTCGTACAAAACTATGTTGACTGAGCTGTTATGGGATCACTTCGGTCTTGGAAATCGGTTAAGTAAAGGCGCGTTTTCCGGGCGGGGCGTGAGCGGGGCGCGCCGCTTTTACATATAAAACGCTCACGCCCCGCCCGGAAAACGCACCTGTGTGACGACGCCTTAACTGCGTTTTTTTAATACGCATAGTTATCCTCAAAAGACGCAAATTTTGGCGTATCGCGGTCATGGCCGAGCACCGTGAACCCAAATCGTCCACCCATGAGTCACCGGTCGGTCGGCGTACTATAGACATGCTAATACGCAGTTTGCAGGGGACATTACAGTCGCTATCAGATATATCGGAGCGGCCGAGGTGTTCACAATATCTGAGCACGCACTCTGCACGACTGTACATTCCACGTTTTTTTTTTACAAATGTAAATGTTATGATATTTTTATCCATTTACGAAAAACCAGAAGGGTTATGAAGGAGTCTATCAATGAGTTTTATGGAACTTGTGTTTGAAATATTTTTGGATATTAAAGGATCGCTTTTCGGAAAAGAAAAACATCGTTAGGAAACTGGACTTGTCCCAACAAGGCTTAGGTTCTGCTCCGGGACTAAGAAGGTCAGATGGCAGTCCCTTTCGTAAAAACTAGTGCCTGTGCCAATTTTTAAATAATTTATTTAATAAAGTTGCGTTAAAAACATTTATAATGATAACCTTTGAGCGCACATTTCGCTACTTATCTTCAGCAACAATTTTATAATTACATACATTTATTATTTAAACGATGTAGAAGATTTTATGCCAGTTGGATCCTCATTATTGCTTTCCCGGTCGCATTATAACGGAGGCTGCTGCCGTAGATGCTCATACTATTTTTCGTTAACCCGCTCCGTGGGTGCTCAAGTCTGCAAAGGGCCTCAGTTTCCTGTTCAGCATCCTTTATAAAGGTCTACCATTTAACTGAGGCAGTCCGTATGAATGGCTGCATGAACCTCATCTGTATTGTGTAAAAATGTAATGTAATAGGATAGTTCTAGTCCCAAAATGCATCATTCTACAATAGAAATTCTACTACAACAAAACCCTGATAACAAATAGTAGACCTATAGTTAAGTGGACCTATATATTACCGATCCAGCACTCGAGGCGGGCGCAGGGCTGGGTCTTGACGACGTCTGGAGGGTCCACGCCCACGTTGAGGCACAGCACCAGCGCTACGCAGTGTGTCTTGTACTGGAACATGCACACCAATTACTATATTCCCAGCTTGAAACGCCACGCGGGCCGGATTGGAACCCATTCGAAACCCCTGGTCTAAAGTCTAGACACTCTAGACAGTCATCCATGCGACAAACGTGGCCACTCCATCCTTAGTTGGCTTTTCATGGCCTCCATACTGGAGATATCGGCTCGGCGTAATCCGTGTTAGTCACACGGTCTTGCTACTTAATTCTAAGTATACAATGCATGTGGAAAGTGTCAAGATTTCTGATGTCTCCCTTGTACAGACACCAAGACTACACATACACATACTGGCTACATTGATACTGTCAGAGAAATTGTTAAATGTTAAATAATATTTATCTCTTTCCCTAATGACATGGGTTAGGCTATTTAAATATGATTTGGTTCACTGAGTGATTTAAACTTTACTACAACAAACTTTGCATCTGTAAAATAATTCAATTTATTCTATAATCCATCTTTTTTTTCCTTTCTATAATGTGAACAAAACTTTACCAAAGTAGCTTTTTAGGGTTCCGTACCCAAAGGGTAAAATACGGGACCCTATTACTAAGACTTCGCTGTCTGTCCGTCCGTCCGTCCGTCCGTCCGTCTGTCACCAGGCTGTATCTCACGAACCGTGATAGCTAGACAGTTGAAATTTTCACAGATGATGAATTTCTGTTGCCGCTATAACAACAAATACTAAAAACCGAATAAAATAAAGATTTAAGTGTGGCTCCCATGCAACAAATGTGATTTTTGACCGAAGTTAAGCAACGTCGGGCGGGGTCAGTACTTGGATGGGTGACCGTTTTTTTGCTTATTTTGCTCTATTTTTTGTTGATGGTGCGGAACCCTCTGTGCGCGAGTCCGACTCGCACTTGGCCGGTTTTTTATGATTTAATTTATTCTATATTTATTACTAAAAACAAAACAGTTATGACATAATTATTTATTTACAAATTTATTTGTAGAAGCAATGTTATCACTTTGACCCTGACTGACATATGTGTTATATTAATGCCCAATCCTAAATTTTGGGCTATTCCCGAACTACCAATGACTCATCTTAACGCCAAACTCAATTAAATGAGTGACTCAAAACATGGAATGTGTCCATATCTCCCGAAATTTCCCAATAGAAAATAACCACCAAATTGTCTTATTAGCATCTATGCAAACCGTGTTTCTAATAGAGAAGTACTAGTTTTATAAGAACAGATAAGCTGCGTCAAGTTTATTTATATTATTTCGCAAATTTGCCATCCTCTGCATGCCCATGTGTGTTTGTTGTCATTGTCATGTGCAACCCCAGATACGCAGTACTCTATTACTCTGGTTTTATCAATAATACCCGGCTTCTTACCTTTTCTTTGACTCTCCATGAGTGCTCCACACGTTCAGCTCCCTTTATAGGCTCCAAATGCCTAGGTTTTTCATAGCTGAGAGGCAAATCCCAGTCGTCAATCTCTGAACCACTCTCGCTATCACCTTGGGCACTGTCCTCCTCATCTTTTACAGCGAGATAAGGAGGCATGTCTGTCATTTTAACACAACACACAGTCACCACGCGCACTTGTCTTATTTTAAAACCATTTAGGTAAAACTTCGTGATAAAAAAACTTGGTTTAGTGTAGTATCAAGCTCTTCTTGGATGAAAACTAAACTAACGTGAGTGAGGATAGTTTTTTTTTAATGTCATCCCCTTTTCACATAGGACAATGATACAATGCCATTCAGCCAAGTTAATAATGCCTTCAGTTAAATAAAAACGGTTGCTATTAATTTTAAGATAAGCGGTTTTAAATAATAAAAATATAAAATGACACCAAAAGTTTTGTGTAGGAAAATATTTCAAGTTAGTTACGAATAAGCATTCACTACAATTAATTATATTTTGAGATTGTAATTTTATCTAAAGAAACGCAAATGTCAGCACCGACATGACAGTTGACCATTTGAGTTTGAGTTGCCAGTAGAAAATATATTTCTAGTGTGGCCAGGGGCCTATTACGAAATTTCATTAACTGCCTCTCTATATGTGTTAGAAAGAGAGGCAAACAGCATGAACTGTCGAGGAGCAGACGCGAAGTGATTCTAATAAATCCAAACACAAGTGTTGCGTTGGTTTATCACCGAGTTCCTATGGTCAAATCGGAAACTACACATTTATACTTTGTGCCAATTAGCAAAGGGCTTCTGTGCAGAGATGGGCATCATTCGAATAAACTTTTATCGGAATAATCATTCGAATAAACAATAATTCAGGATTTTTTTATTCGCGGATGATTCATTCGCGAATAATTCATCCGCGGATGAATCATTCGACCACTTTTCAAATGACGAATGATTTATTCGTTATTTCATTCGAATAAATCCACGAAAAATATTTAAGTTTTTTGGCTTATTCCATTCAAATAAACAACACGAATAATAGCACTTTTCATATGACCTTATTTTTACTGTATATTTGTTCAGAAGTTAAAGATTGTTAAGGGTTAAAAGATAAGCCCAGGTAGTATAATAAAAAAAGGATTAGCGTGAACACTTAATTACTCACAAAAAAGTTAGTAACTTTCTGGCCTGACCTAGAAAGAGATAGTTGTATAATAAAAGAGTGAGAACACCAAATTTTCTTAGCAGTTGTTTGCTTCAGAGCGAATCTCACAACGCATAATTATATTTACAGTAACTATTTAGGTAGTTGCATTGCGCATCACAGTTGCCAATCTTTTTAAACCGTGAAAAGTTAATAAGGTATTCGAATAAACAAATTATTCGTGGCAATTCATTCGACGAATAAATTATTCGCGAATAAATTATTCGACGAATAATTTATTCAAATAAGATTAATCATCCGACATTTTTATTCGTCATTCGCGATAAATTTTGTTATTCTTATTCGTTATTCGTCATTCGAATAAATTTTGCCCATCTCTGCTTTTGTGCTGCCCCCTACAGTTCATGCACATTTCCTTATTCCAAGTTGTGAAAGTAAATATAATAAAACCTTATACACAACAAAATAATAACGAAATATTAGTATGATACAAGTTTAATTGGCATAATGAAAATAATACAAGTCACTTCATTACAAAAGCACCGACACATCATTTGTATTCTATATTATATGAATATTATTTATTATGTTATGTATTGTATATGTACAGTCGCCTTCAATAAATACTTGTACAGTAAGCTGCAGAGATAACTGACTTCCTGCATAGAAACTTGTTTGCAGGAGGATCAGTTATCTCTGCAGCTTTTTGTACACAATTAAACAGGATTGCATTGCTAGCAGATAAAGATAAATTAAGTATAATAACGCCTAAGTATAATGCCATTTGTCCTAAAATGTCATGCACACGCCAACGTAATTGGTAGGTACATACAAATGTATCTTAGGTACTTGAAAATATGATGCTTTCTATGACAGCCGTCTTACTTCTTAGAAATCAAAAGCCAATCTACATTCTATGATTAACCCTTTAGCCCCCCTCCATACTCGTGCGCGAATCGCGGCGCGAAGCCGCGAACGCGAGTGTGGAGTTGATTTTCGCAGACTCCACACTCGCACTTAGGCTTCGCCCGCGATTCACTTTCACGCACATTACATAGTCTGGAGGGGGCTAATGAATTAGCGTAGATAAAAAATCAGCGTTGGTCAATCAGATCTTGACAGTAGAAAAAGGCGGCAAATTTGAAAAATGTAGGCGCGAAGGGATATCGTCCCATAGAAAATTTGAATTTCGCGCCTTTTTTTACTGACAAGATTTGGTTGATTTGGTGGTCTATACTTTCACATAAATGAGGGGCACTGCCCAAGTTTTTTTAATCGCCGCATTTATTTAAGGCGACGTTACAAATTTGTTAAAATTGATCGAGTTCTAGTACAATATAAACCTAATTTTACATGGAAAAATATGAATACATTTCGAATATGCAGAGTTCTATCTAGGGTTGAGCTTGTATGACTTACTAGAGTCAATAGTGTTTAGTTAGTAGGTAGTTCCTTTAACCATTATTATGCGTCTGTCACACCGCCGATGATTATCAAAATGTTAATTGAAAGCTCTAAACGGCCGTGAGAACAATAAGCGATCATGGAATAATATAATATATGCATCCCTTTTATTCACACGGAATCTACATCTTCAAGTTGATTTCTTGAGTAAAAAATGGTCGATAGCTTGTCGTTTTCTTGTCGGCGGTGGGACAGGTGCTTTATACCAAGGGGCTAGCACAACACAAGCGATATTGCAACACATGTCGCGCGCGGTGTCACCGTTTTGTGTACTGTGTCAAATAGAAACAGAAGTGAAGTGTTTTGTGAGTATTTAAGAGCCCATCAACGTGTACACTAGCGCCACTGCTAAATGCGTCCACAGTTAAACCGGCCGTTTTTGTTTTGAGTTCATAGATCGACAAATCCAGCATGAACATAAAAACTAGTTTGATGTATTCAAAAGGTACTTAAATTCAAAATACAGTACATAGCGCCCCCCTTTTCCAAATACCTGTCGTTAAATTTAAAAAGCGGCCAAGTGCGAGTCGGACTCGCCCATGAAGGGTTCCGTATTTAGGCGATTTAAGACGTATAAAAAAAAAACTACTTACTAGATCTCGTTCAAACCAATTTTCGGTGGAAGTTTACATGGTAATGTACATCATATATTTTTTTTAGTTTTATCATTCTCTTATTTTAGAAGTTACAGGAAGTGTCTCTCGCGCAAACTATTCAGTTTAGAAAAAAATGATATTAGAAACCTCAATATCATTTTTGAAGACCTATCCATAGATACCCCACACGTATGGGTTTGATGAAAAAAAATTTTTTGAGTTTCAGTTCGAAGTATGGGGAACCCCAAAAATTTATTGTTTTTTTTCTATTTTTGTGTGAAAATCTTAATGCGGTTCACAGAATACATCTACTTACCAAGTTTCAACAGTATAGTTCTTATAGTTTCGGAGAAAAGTGGCTGTGACATACGGACGGACAGACAGACGGACAGACAGACAGACATGACGAATCTATAAGGGTTCCGTTTTTTGCCATTTGGCTACGGAACCCTAATAATCACGATTATTAAATTTGGCAGTGGCGCTAGTGTGCACGTTGATGGGCTCTTAAGGTGCACTTCTGTTTAGTTAGCCCCGCTCGGATCCCCAAACGCTCTGCTGGCGTCAGCGCTCGCGCTGCACACCGCGCAATGGTCCAGAGATGGCGCCACTTGCCTCAAACACTCTATATGGAACGAATGCCTGCAGTTAAACACTATCAAATCAGACGCCTTCGACAAATCCCTAGTTATTATCCTCCCTACACAGCTACTGCATACAAAGTCATCCGTCACTGATATTCCTTTCTGCTGCCCGAGGATTAATTTCTCATGTAACTCAAAGTAGTTTTTCAAAGTTATCGGCTTGCAAGCCTCTTGAACGGATAGCTGTAAGTGGTAATCGCACATCATTTTTGCAAGGGAATCCTTTAAGTCTTTTATTTCACACCCGGGCTGAATATTTTCTATTAGCATCCGGGGATCTAAGTAATTCCCTATCCGTTTGAGGAGAAGAGAAACATACTCCGGCTTGTCAACGGTTTGTTTTATCAAATCCGTCCAAAGTTCTGTGTCGTTATGCTCCTGACAGAAAGTGATCGCTTGGTTTATATCGTTCAGTTTTTCTATTATGATCTGGAGAGCTTCCTGCGTTCGGCCTATTCGACCAAGTAGAAATACCATCTCGGGGTAGAAATGATTGCTTTGACAGATATCTAGTGCTTGCTCTATAGGATAGTTATCGCTGCTTTTAAGAAATGGAAGTAACTTAGGGCTTGCATATTTAGCATATAACTTTACTAACTCTCCGTGGTATTTCCCGTTATGTTCTACTTTACTGTACGCGTCCAGATATTTAAAGAGATACATGTCGTGGTTTTCTAATTGTTTCTTAACAACTTCTACTGGTATTTTATCGCGAGAGTTGACAAGAATAGAAAGAGTTTTATCACAGTCGAGTGTCATTAGTTCTAAAATCTTATTGTGTATGACGTTGTACATTTTATATGTTGTAATTAGTGTGAAGACATCCTTATGGCGGAGTGTTAAGTATGTGGTTAAAGCTTTATCGTACTTCTTTTGATGGCAATAGAGTAAAGCGAGTGCTTCTAAATATATATTCTTATCTACTTCCGTAGTAAGAATGTGTTCTAGCACAGCTTTGACGATTATTCCCGTCTTGTACAACCCAGGGTTCCACTCCTGGACAACTTTGAGGAATCCTGGAGGATCCACTTTGAGGTACTCATAAATAATTAACTCATATAGATGAGAACTGAGGGCTTTCTCAGGGGTTTTAGGGACGTACGCGCTCACCGCTCTCAGCTGATTCACTTCAGCAAATTTTAAGATCTGCTTTTCCCACATATCTTTATCACTCTTGCATATCCTCGCGCATAAAATGGCCGCTTCGCTGTATAAGTGTTTAGACATCAAGTGATCTAAGTACTGAACCCCAACCGTCATTACTGAATTCTTGTTCGTTTTTCCACCAACTTCTTCTAAGACACTAATCGCTTTCTCATACCGGCCATGCTCGGTTAGCCAGTGGACTCTATCATCAATATCATATGGACTGGCAATCACTATGTCCTTGGGCGATACTATGAAGAATCT
Source organism: Cydia amplana (assembly GCF_948474715.1). Lineage (NCBI taxonomy): Eukaryota > Metazoa > Arthropoda > Insecta > Lepidoptera > Tortricidae > Cydia > Cydia amplana. The sequence goes on from NC_086077.1 coordinate 413,451, forward strand.
ATTCTCTTCTATAAGCATGTCTAGATAGTAATCGTTGCAGGAGTACTCCTCATAGCCTCTTATGTTCAGACTATCTGTTGAAACCTCGCTGAAGTCACAATCTTTGTAGTCAGCGACCGCTAAAACCGGTCTTTGCGCTTTCATAGTTTCTGCATCACACTCTTTAGGTACTCCTAGCAGTACTAATTGGTTCTCCAAAGGTCCTAGACCACTGATAAAGTAGTCCGTTTGGAAAGTGTAGACAGGGTCGACGAGGTATTCCGTATCGTCTCTTGTCTGAAGTTCGATTTGACTTCGTTTTCGAATGACGCATATCCTGATGGTGTCGACCCAGCCGATCATGAGGGTCTTGGGCGCGGACCAGAGGAGGTTGCAGCGGTAGTCCTCGATGGAGTCCACGCTGGTCTTCTCCCAGGGTATGAGGCCGAGGGAGCAGCGCGCCACCAGGTCGTACACTCGAACTCCGACCTGTGAAATATGAACCAAGTTTATTTGTTGAACGAACTAATATGGTTTGGCTGCCTAAACGGAAAATGAATCAAAGGTGATGAATTATTTTTTAAGGAAAAATGTGCAATAATTGACGTACCTACCTACATATGTAAGTATTGTAAGTGTGTGGGTACGTAGGTAGGTAATCATTTAGGGTTTACATGGGAAATATTGAATATAAAACTCCGAAACGAACCAATGGCCGAGAGTGCTAAAAAGCGAACCAGAGGACCGCGGGGCCGACGATGAGTTCTCGGGTGCTACAAATTCTGAAGGCAAAGGCCCGTCAATAGCCGTGAGTGCGGTGAAATGTAGTTACATGCGTGACCGACGGGCGAGCAGGATGTGGTGTTGAGATCAGCCACTGATAAATCTATGTAAACTATCGCTACATCCTTGATAGAGCCTAACCGTTATATGTAGTTACCTCACTGGCCCAGGCCACGAAGCGCTCGTGCCAGGCCACGGCCTGCACGTGCCCCTCGCACTCGCAGAGCACGGTGCTGCGCAGGCGGTTCAGGAATGTCTTCTCGTAAAGTGTCAGCTTGGTGTCGCCTGAAATACCAGACAAACTATCTTATCGAAACTACGGACTAGTTGACAGGTAGACAATGCCTCACGGCATTAAGCTAGCCTTTTATAGATTAAGAATGTTTCAATAAAGAAATAAAATTGAAATGTATAATACTATCTGTCAATCACAATATAATTAATTTACTTTTACAATTAGTTAGTAGTCTACATATTTATTTTAAGTTTTGCATATAGGGAATCAATATTTTAAATATATGTATATCCTCCATAAGGCATCAGACTAATCTCAACCCAGATAAAATTAGTTTTAGTTTACATAACCAAACTTTGTTTCAAAAAATAATTAGTTGTTTATCAGTTCCATTTAATTAGTTTTGGCTAATCAAAATTACCAGTACATACAAATGTGAGATAAAAATCCAGTACAGGCTGACCAGTGATTGAACCAAAAGTTAAAGTTTAGGCAAGCAGAAGTGCCCTGCTAGCATGAGTTGTGTTCTCGTGCGCGACTCCATACATCTAGCGCCACTTCAAGTATGGACTTGCGCCAGAGAAAGAGAATGTAACTCCTGTTAGCCGGTCTGGTCTAATTCTTTGTATATTTAATTTTTATAAGTGAGAACCTGTAACTGGCTCTGTAAATGTATTGTAACTCTTAGACATGTTTATAGCTGTTGGTTTTCCATGTATGTAATAAAAAAATTGGGGGGGGGGGGGGTCTGGACATTGGATGATGGTAGCATGACGTAGGAAGAAACGGGGTCATTAGAAGCATGTTTTTTGGATGATTTTAGGGGGGGGGGGGGGGTCAAAAATCGTCAATAATAGATGACGTAATTTATGAACAGCCCCCTATATATATAACTAAATAGATAATATTATACAATGTAGGTACAAAATTAATTAGGTATTGTAATTTCATTAGGTATCAAAGTTATACTTTGTATGAGAGAAGTAAAGTTTGAGTGAGGAAGTTTTGTGTGCCTTAAAATGCAGGGATTGGAATGGGTTTTTTGCAAAATGTTTGAAATAATCATATAGATACATATATGATTTCAAACATTTTGCAAAAAAAAACATTTTCAAATTATTTTATACTCCAAATGTAGAACTCAATTGTGTTTTTAAATAACGACTTCGTATTATTAAATTGCGCAATTGGAAATGAAATAATTAACAAAGAACGAAAAAATACCCGATTTATTCCCATAAAAAGACCGGTGTGCGATCCTTGCTAAAAAGTATATAAAAGGCTTGTTGAAATAATATCGCATTCGCATAATGGTTTGTTGTATCATGAGTAACTATCGCGGTAACCAAAGGCAATATTAAGGCTTGTTGAAGTTAAATTTAAAGTTAAGGTACGCTGAAAAGTGATGACTAATATTCACCTGTGAGAAATCTCCTCCCAGACCCCGACTTGAAGTAACAGGGATCCAAAGCCACAGACTTGACCACCCGGCCGAGGTTCAAGTTGTGGGCATTGTCGTCCGTGTACAGCCCGTACACCAGCACCTTGCCGTCGTCCGAGCAGCTCGCGATGTACTCCCCGTTCAAATCTACTGATATCCTGTTCACAGCTATTGCATGAGCTTGCAATTCTTTGTCTTTACCATCTTGAGATAATGGCACCGTGTTCCCTTCATGGTCCAACAAGTGAATCACACCCCACTGAGTCCCTAAACATATAAATTTCGTGTGCACACAAATACAGCTCACTGCGTCTTTCAACAGAATGTTTTGTACATCGTTTCCCATACGATCGTATTTCAGTTTTGGCTCCTCGTCAGGAGGCAAACTGTCGCAGCTATCTATATTCAACGCCATTTTCGTGATTTAAGCGCACTGAGGGTTCGTAATATTACATGTTGATAGCTATTTTTACGCGGAAAACAATTAATTATTTAGTTTTTTTCCTCATTAGCTCCGCTCCGATTACAATTCTTTGTTTTGACATTGACACATAAGATGACAATTGAGTTATGTTCGGGTCCTAACTGATCATTGTTACTGCTTGCTTACAGCTGACTTATTTACAAAGTCTCTAGTTACAATTCGGACTGTTTAAATGTAAAAAAATAAAATCGGCGGGAAAGTTGAAATGTGAAAGTTGACAAAGTTGTGAAGTGTGAATGTAGTATTCATCACTAGATAAATAATATATTTCGGAAGCATTCTTAAAAGTGTTAAACAACATGAAGCATCATAATTTTCATCAATTCAACCCCAATTGTTACAAGAAACATTTATCACCTTTTGGGCGTAATGTATTAGATACTTTGATAAAAAATTGGCGGACAGGTAAATTCCGCAATCCCTAAAAGGAAACTGCTTCTATAAATTTGTATAGTCTTATTTCTTATGATAAATATTACTTTGCGTAGTTATTACTGTATGAATAAAGTTTTAAATACGGATTTGACAGGATTTGAAAATGAAAATCGACGTCACATTCAAAATAGAAGACAATATACGAGGTACATATGAAATAATTATTCGTACACGAGGTGTCTCTGTCTAGTGTTTATTTTCGATATTAGAGGTAAATACGTGATCAATGATCTCATCTCATCTGATAAAAAAATATCTTTCCTCCCACGGACGCTCCGGCTGTGGAGTTCTTAAAAAAGAAGGTACAGGTTTTTAAAGTGTCGGCAACGCGCATGTCACACCTCTGGAGTGGCAGGCGTCCATAGGTTATGGTGATTGCTTTCCAACAGACAGACTGTGCTTGTTTGCCACCGACATGGTATAAAAAATCTATAAATAAACCTTACCCATTTACCTACACTATTTTTTTGACTGCTTCCTACATCGGTGCAACCAAGGTGGCCACAAATACTTGCAGTGTATATAGATCTTGTTCAGATATTATTGATCACTTTCGCGGTTCCGATATATTTCATGGCGATTTTATTAACTTAATTTTATTATCTTTATTTTAGAGAATTTAACAGCGACCCTCGCTCAGTTCCGTCTATACCGTCTGTGCCATCCAGTCCAGGACCTGAAAGTAATGGATTTAATGAAAATAGAGGGATTAACCGGACATCAGATAACCTTGATGCAAACAACTTTCTCACACCACGAGCACCTGCTGGCCAAGGTTATTTGCCGTCTACTACACGTCTGGGTATTAATACTGCATATGGAAAAGAAATCAACCAGGAATCATTCTATAATGATGACCACTTTGCTGTACCAAGATTACCCTCAGTCATACTCATACCATCTGAATCTGAACAATCAAACTTTGTAGACAAAAATGACAGTGAACAATTATTTCGTCCAACTAATCAAATTGCCAATAGTAATTCCCTGATACAAAACCATGATGTACAAAAGAATAAAAGGCAAACCCTTAGTAATGATTTTCCTGAATTGCCCATGAAGCAAGTGTTGCGTGATGTTACTAATTGTACATCACCGAACGAAGCTGTTCTAATAACTTCGGATGGTTTAGCAAAAACTGTTGATATACCAAATACGAACGAAGAAGAAATATTGACTGCAAATGATATGATAACTCCAGCAATTAATTTTAATGATATTAATGAGAAATTACTTTCGAGTAAGAAATACATTGATGCTAATATGCCGACAAAGACGTTTTTGCTGTTATTAAATAAAGAGGCTGATCGTATAAATGATCCGGTAAGAGACGTAAGTGTAACAAGTAGAAAAGAGAAAGTTGCAAATAATGTAGATTGGGACGATATGTTTGATACAGAGCTATTTGAAAATATAAAATACCCCATGCCAATAAGGTTAGAAGATGACACAGATCATACAGATAATAACTTTAAGATTGAATTTCCTAAAGATAAAAAGAAAAAGCAAAAACAATATAATAACAAAGTAATTAAACCTAAATCTGATGTAAAAGCTAATCGTACTTTATCAAAAAAGGTTAAAAAAATAATATGCAAGGAGGATATAACAGAGAAAACATTGATGAAAAACTTAAAAAAAGTAAATAGTACAAAAGCAGTTAAAAATTGGCTCGATGATGTCGATCCAAACAATTTTGTGGAAAACGAAATTGGCCAATACGGAGCCAGTGATATGAGTGTACCAAAAACACTCAAAATCCATGTAATAAATGTTGAAAAAAGCCCCTACGATGGTAAAAGTAGTACTGTTACTATGGCTACAGGTATTGAAACTCCTAAAGAACAAGCAGAAACTACTATCAAAAATGAATCTCTCTTAAGACCACTAAGCCAAATGGAGGAACTGTATAAAAACGTTGCAATGGAAATAAATGAACCCAAATCTGCATTACTTAACGGATCAGAAGCTGCAAAAACTCCATTAGATAAAGTAATCGACAAGAAACCGAAAACAAAGAATAAGAAAGTAGTACAATCGAGACTTGCTGAAAAGGACGGTAAAATGAAATTTGGACCACCAGTTAAAGGACAAAATGAAAGCAAGACGGAAGAGACAAACGACGATCAGACGAAAAATAAGGAGGCTGTCAAAGATAAAAAAGTAAAATCGAAATTTGTCCCTCCTATTAAATCACAGATTCCAGTGAAAAACGTTACATTTGAGGTGGTGACGATAGATGAAAGCAATTTACATCTCATTAATGATTTGACAAGGACAGAAGATAATATTGCTATGATATTAATTTACAAGTAAGTTTTATTCGAAGAACGGTAATATTTCCGCAGGTAATAAAGTTTATAAAACTAATTTTAAAATATTTTCAGGAATGGCTTTAGTCAACTCAACCATCACCACACAGAAGATAAAGGCGTCACTGAAGGCGTCATGATCCAATCGCAGGAGAAATTCTTCTATTTCAAAGATAATGAACGAAACAGGTAAAGTTTTACAACAATTACAACAAACCTTTGTAAGTCGTTGTTGTAATGTAGTATATTTTCATGGAATTTTTTGTTTCTTTCAGTAATCTCTTGAAGCAATTGCTAGAAAAGTGCCAAGTAATATGTTACAATGCCAAGCCAATGCTTATACATCTGATTGCAAAATATGGTATAGAGTTAAAGCAAAATGCATTCAACTTCTACGATGCCAAGGTAACAGGGATAATTTTTTTTGTCAGAGAAAATTAATACTTACATCTATTAAGATAAGGAAAAAATGTATGTGCTGTTTCACAGATAGGAGGCAGTCTCATAGACCCAGACAATCCTCCAGAAAATTTTGCGGAACTACAAAAGCTTCTAGGTTTCACACCAGAATTCACTATAGCCACAGAGTGCGTATTGCAAAAGGCTGCCTGGTACATAACTCTACTCAGAGAATGCTTCGACAAGCTGAAATCTTTGCTAACAGATAATTGCGTTTGGAACGTTTTTGTCGAAATTGAGATGCCTCTGTTACCCGTTATTGCAGGTGATTTCTAAAATTTGCACTGTGATATAATATATTTAATAATTACTTTATGTTGTGTAAGGATCTTCCCAAGTATGGAGTTCCTCAGGGTAGCCTTAGAGGACCCTCTTTATTTAACATATTTTTAATCTAATAGGAATGGAATATCGCGGAGTAAGCGTAGATCTAGAAAAACTAAAGTCAATGGAGGACATTCTTCTAACAAAAATGAAGTCAGTAGAGCAAGAGTGCTACAAAGCAGCAGGGAAGACTTTTCAGATAAATTCGACTTTGCAAGTGCGTACGATTCTGTATGACGAACTGCAGTTGGATACGAAGAGTAACTTGAAGATTAAAGAAACGATTGGCAAAGGAGCTAAATCTACATCGGAAACTATGGTTAGTTGTAACAATTGCTTATTCTATTTGAAATCGGATGCAAATTATTGAACCGTCTAAAAATGGGGCTTAATGTAGTTAAATATATTAAAAACGGGTCACTCACTTAATCACTTAATGTAATTGTTAATTTGGATGGGATCACTAAAAAACAAAAACATTTACTACCTACTCCCTTTCCTTCAGTTACGTGGGCTGGTCTCGGTACACCCGCTACCACAGCTAATCCTGGAATACCGTCATCTGCATAAAGCGCACGCAACTTTCCTCACCGGCATAGCCCAGCACGTGAAAGATGACTCTGTTAAGCCTACTTGGTAAGTCTACAGAATTTCTTTAGCTACTTTGTTCTGCCGTGATTGGCTAAACAGAATAATTCACTTATTGGTAGGGTGCAGATGGCAGCTGCTACTGGTCGCATCGCCTCAAACAACCCAAATCTGCAAGCCATTCCCAAAGCACCGTTCAGCCTCGTCGTGTTTCCTCAAAATTCTGATGATCAGGGTAATTTACATACCTTCCTTCCTTTTCTACTTTTCTTGCATAGTTACTACCTAAGATTAACCTTTATTTGTGACGTTCCACGAGAAAAGGTACCTTATGGCATTTGGCGCTTACGTCGCATAGCACCGCAATTGTATTGGAGCGGCGTTAATAATAGCGTAGGCGCCAACCGCCATAAGGTACCTTTATCCGTGGGACGTCACATTTAGTACTTAGATTTATCCCTGCGACTTTTATTACGAATAATTTTTGGGAAAATGTGAAGAGAAGACTCTGTGGCAGACTTGATATTCATATTATAGTCATCCTCATCGGTTTCGATGACTGCGACCCCAAATTAATATTATGGACGTTGTCTAGCGTGAGCCCTAATGTGGCTGGCCAGGCTGAACTTGGTCTTAAATACTCTATTGCACGCGTGACAATAATAACTCATAACTCGTGATCAGGCATCGGAGTTTTTATCGCATGGTAAGACTAATAGCAAGCTATGGAGTCGACATTTGCCATAAATGTAAACTCTTATTCATACTCATACTCATTTACATATTTCATTTATCTTAAAATGCCTTTAGAGCGGTCGGTCGTGTATCTTAGTCGAATTATATATAAAAATATTTTTCTATTACATTATGAATTCATAACTTCAATTATTTTAACATACAACTACTTATACAAACTACATCGCTGCGAAAGACCTAATGTCATGTAGGTACTGACCGCCTTGGAGGATATAATCAAACGGAGACGCCATGTCTGTAATTTTCTGTACAAAACAGTCTGCCGATTTTTGCGGGGGAGGGGAACGTCAAATGTATGCGTAACGTAAAAATAGCCATGTCAGATAAACGTCAGTCCATACATTGTGTATGACCGTTGGCCGCCTATTTTCGACAGAGGGGAAAGCCTGTTAATGGCTACTCCGTTTAGTTGTATCCTCCAAGCTGACCGCTGATAAAATTGATTAGTATTTGTCATGTGTCAATCACTGGTGATTGCAAACGTAGTAGTTATTTATATCTGTAAGTGGTAAATACGTTGTGGAATATTCCATAATTAATTATTATGCCTAACCCAGAAATAGCTGCAATTTTGGCATGGATAGAGCCATACAACGATTTACAATATGACTATGAAAAATCTGCTATAGTGTGCTTGAGTTGTGAAGTACAACTCACCCAATTAAAACATACATTTATTTTAAAACATATCTGTGTCATATCATCATTAAACTCATATACGTAGTAACTATTTAGTAATCGAGAACAGATTACTAAATAGTTACTACATATTAAATAAAATTAATCATGAGTATGAGTATGAATAAGAGTTTACATTTATGGCAAATGTCGACTCCATAGCTTGCTATTAGTCTTACTATGCGATAAAAACTCCGATGCCTGCTCGTGATCAAAGAATTTGCTTGTATTGTTGCCCAAACCTAACTTTACTCGTCTTTAAACTCCAGATCCATATAGTTTATGTGAATCTGCTTTTTCCCCAAGAGCCGACCCTAAACTTCCGCTCCGTGTACACCGCTCGTCCCTCCCACTGGTTCATAGCCGCCGACTTCAAGCACATCGAGTGCCGCGTGTTCGCTCACGCCGCCGACGATGCCACGTTACAAGATGTTTTAAGAAGTGGCCAGGACTTGTTCAAAGTGCTTGCTGCTAAGTGGTAAGCATCTACAACTAGACCGAGGGAAGTTTCAGGAACGCTTGAGCAAGTTCTTTCTACCAAGAATCTCACGCTGCAGATGGTATCATGATTCACGTTACAGTTCGGATCCAAAGCGGATTTTTGGCTTCTACCACTGAGATTGCCGTTCTTCTCTTTTCTGAGCTATATCACGCCAACGCCATTTTAGCCGTTAAAGTGGCGTCAGATCATTCTCGGCCATTGCAGGGATCCAACGGTAGGTACCAGCTAGTTGCTCACCACTATTCTCAACCATTCTCTCCACATGCGACCTAACAACGCAGTCTCACCGAATTTTACTGTATGGTAAATTTCATAGTTTACAGGTTTATTCGGATTTTGTAATAGACATCTATTAGATGTCTTTTAGACATCGCCAAGATACGATAACGATATGTTTAAGATCTAACCTATCAAATTTGACATTTCCGCGATTCTGGAGATAGGTACTGACTGTTGAACGATTTCCACAAGATATTACTTAGAGATCTAATTCACATCTAATAGATATCTATATCTAACACGATCTATCGTAAAAGTGACATTGGTTGCCCGAATTGCGCTGCAAAAGAGAACTAGTTGAAATCTAAACTATAACGTATCTAGAATGGATCTAGTAGGTGTCGTCTCTTGTGAATATCTTGAAGTTCGAATACGGCAGTTAGACCATTGTAACATCATATTTTTCGTCCCAGGTTGAACAAGCCGGTAGACGAAGTATTGTCGGAAGACCGCGAGCGCACGAAGCGTATAGTCTACGCCAGCCTGTACGGCGCCGGGGCTCGGAAGCTTATGGAAATACTACACATAAGCTATGAGCAGGCCTTGAGTGTTATGTCCAGTTTTAATCGTGAGTCCATTTTTTATATATTATCTTAAATATCAAGGAGAGAACTCTAATTATTTATTACCTATTATGCACACGTATAGCGATTTCTGTATTTGTTATAACAAACACCTGTGTAAATCACTGTGTAAATGTACTGTCGTATCGATGAGGAAAGGGTTTTGGGGGTCTTTAAACGCGTTATTAATATGATGTAGGGTAGAGGGTAGGTACCTATTTCTAACGCATCAAAACAACAAAAAGCAACCAAAATCAGTACCTAATATTTTACCCACTTTGCTTGGAATAGAAAAAGCATGGAATGACATACCTACTTTACCAAAACGTAACATTTACGTTCCATAAGGTACATTCCCCGCTCTAAAGTCCTTCGGCCGCGCTGTAGTCGCAAAAGCAACGAGCGGCGCGCTCCGCTCTCTCTGCGGGCGCGCGCGTCGATTCCCGCACATAGCCAGCGCCGACGCGACGTTGCGAGCTCAGGCGGAGCGGCAGGCGGTTAACTTCATCGTGCAAGGTAAATATGTATCTAATAAAGCCCTTGCTACACGGTCGCCGACAAGCCCCTCAGACCGCGTGGCCTTGGTCTGGACGGACCGTGTAGACAGTTGTTTCCAACAAAATTTGACCAAAACTGACCAAGGTCAGACCAAGGTCAGACGGTTAGAAGGCTTGTCGGCGACCGTGTAGCAAGGGCTTTACTTGTCATAAGATACATACTCCGCTCTAAAATCCTTCGGACCCGTTGTCGGCAGGGCAACGCCGGCGTGTATAAATAGCCAGCGCTGACGCGACGCTGCGAGCTGCTGATGTACCTAACAAAAACGCGAAGCACGACGTTCTAAAGTCTCTGAACTGACTGTATGCTGTATGAAATAGGGGAAACTGGGGAGGGTTGATCACCCCTTTTGTTTTTAGCATACATTTTCTTAACTATTTTTAGTATTGAAAATCTTTATAGACCATACGACTCAGAATTTATCTCTTCATTAATAGTTTGAATTAGAACAGATTTGTGCAATAAATTAGATCATTATTTAATGAAAACCCATACTGTTGACTTTTACCATGTGTCCCCTATGTAAGGGAGACTTGTTTACCCCTGGTCGGGAGCCTTGATCCTAGGGGGATCAAGTGACCCTGGTTCTTGGGACACATGGTAAACATATTTTTACCATGTCTCCCCATACCAGATTCTCATTGATTATATAACTCGGATCGCTATTAGCAATGCATCTATAATTTGTAAAATACACAGCAAACATATATATATTGCATCTTCCATGCTTTGAAGTTGTATTTCCGGTAATCAGATGTCTAAGCCGAAGGGATCAAGTCTTCCAGATTTGGGGACACTTGGTAAAAAGATTTTAAGTGGCAATGTCATATTTCGAGGGTAGTATCTACATTAATTTATTCACTTTATCTACAGAAAATTAATATATGAAGATATCAAACACATATTAATCCATAATCTTATACTTTTTAAAAACAATGTAATCGTATTATCCATAAAACAACATGCAATAGGGAATCAATTTTTGTACCAAAAAAAACAAAAATCTAAGTTATTAACATAAAATTTCTTGTAACAAGCTAATTTTTTTAAAGTTCTTATGAAGGTATTTTAGCGTCAGATACCTACAGCCATTTTAATTGTTTTACCCATCACTGGTCGTTATTGTTTACTATAATAAATAAGTTTAGAAATTTACTGCTCACGTTTCGAGGACGGTGTTTGTGCTGCATAATCCTAAAATCCTTTCTATGGACCGTCGGTTCTATAGTACATAAGGTCGGAAAGCCATTGAAATAGCATTTCATCCATAAAAACAAATATATAAATAAGTGTTTTTTGTCGACCGAGTAACATCCCCTGTGTGTAAAACGTTTAACTTGATAAAAAAGACCAAGTACGGGTAGTTCGTAAAATGTTGATGTCAACTTTAGTCAGTCTTTTCAAAGGCCACGGGGATAATTCCGTTTTCGGAGTCGGTTGTATAATTAAAAACTGAATTATACGCCATTAAATTCCGTTTTAATAAACAATACTGAGTCAAAAACCTTGAAAGTTTAAATCTGTTTCTCGATCTGGTCGTACTTTCGCGGCATGATTTACTAAAGAAAAGAAAATATTTATGATAGGTCTATGAATCATTTTGTAAGTAAATTTATTACAATGTATACTTGATCGCTTTGGGGGTGACATGATCCCGGAATCATATCTCCCCTGAAGAAAAAGACAAAGTCTCCCCATACATAGTAAGATTATAAAACGTGCCGTACTCGAAACATGTGTTCGCGTATATCAATGTAATCCAAGTTAATCATCACTTCAATAAACAACAAATAAAATAAGCACACTCACTAACATCATTTCCATCTCATATTATAAAATAAATCCAGTTAAAGCTTACCGAAAATTGAATATAGTACGCAGAAAATCTTTCACCGTCCGCCATTTTTGAACCACTGACTTTTCCGATACAGTGCCATGACAGAACGTGAAGTTAGGTACGAATGAATGAGTGTTACCAGCGCAAAAAATTGTATCTCGTTTGGTTTGATTAAAAATGAAGTTTACCAAGTGTCCCCTAGGGATCGACCCTCCCCACCCTCACATAAATTTTTCACCACACCAGCTCGGAAAGGCTTACTTTCAGTGGCGGATTTGCAGTCTTTGCCGCCCTAGGCTCCAGGCCTTGTAGCCGCCCCTTTCTCAGCATCAGCACCCATCATATTGACTACATTTAGGTCAGGCGACGAAAAGGTGTAGAGGGAAATGCTTGGGACACATTTTTAACTTAGTAACTCTATTTGGACTCGTTAGGAGGTGAACATATCAAAAGTCCCCTTGAGAGGGGGTAGGAGGGTTTGGTTGAAGGTCCCATTTTTCGGGTTTTTGCTTATTATATCTCAGTAACTATGCGTCCTTGTGACAAATTCATTATACAAAATCAAAGCTAATTAAATTTGCTACAAGTTTTATACAGTCGAGTTTTTCGATAGGTATTTTGTTTAGTTTTTGAGAAATCCGCTCTCAGTAATTTTGCATTAAATTTCCTTCAATACATAATATGTAAATATTTACGGTACAACTACGTACAACCTATCAGATTTTAACAGTGTATTCCTGTAGGGCTAAGATGGTCGGTTTTTAGGGTTCCGTAGCCAAATGGCAAAAAACGGAACCCTTATAGATTCGTCATGTCTGTCTGTCTGTCTGTCTGTCTGTCTGTCCGTCTGTCCGTCTGTCCGTCTGTCCGTCTGTCCGTCTGTCTGTCCGTCCGTATGTCACAGCCACTTTTCTCCGAAACTATAAGAACTATACTGTTGAAACTTGGTAAGTAGATGTATTCTGTGAACCGCATTAAGATTTTCACACAAAAATAGAAAAAAAACAATAAATTTTTGGGGTTCCCCATACTTCGAACTGAAACTCAAAATTTTTTTTGTCATCAAACCCATACGTGTGGGGTATCTATGGATAGGTCTTCAAAAATGATATTGAGGTTTCTAATATCATTTTTTTCTAAACTGAATAGTTTGCGCGAGAGACACTTCCAAAGTGGTAAAATGTGTGTCCCCCCCCCCTGTAACTTCTAAAATAAGAGAATGATAAAACTAAATAAAATATATGATGTACATTACCATGTAAACATCCACCGAAAATTGGTTTGAACGAGATCTAGCAAGTAGTTTTAATACGTCATAAATCGCCTAAATACGGAACCCTTCATGGGCGAGTCCGACTCGCACTTGGCCGCTTTTTTATGATATCATGCCTGTCAGGTTCTAACAAGTATGTAAGTACGAAAGTGACGCATAACATGACAAGTGATAAAAATGCGACTATGATATCGCCGCTGATCATATTTAATTTAAAGACTAAATGTCCTATAAACTTTTCTGGATCTCGCCTAGTTTCAGAATTATTACCAATTAAAAAACAAAACATCTAAAATGCATTTACGGTGGCGATGTTGCCACTATGCGACGTAGTCTACATATTATCCTTATTGATAAATGTCAGAAAGTATTAACGCTTTGCAAAAAAAATAGGTTTTACGAAAAAAGCAAATACTTATTCATTTTAAGACAGTTTTACCAATAACACATACATAGTTTTTATGTACAAAAACATTCAAAAAATCTAAAAAGAAACATAAGAAATTTTTTGTTTTGCCAAAATTCACCTATAAACACTCATATAACATTTTTTTTCCTTATTTTGGCCTCCAGCGAATTCCAGAGAAGTTGAAAGGACATTTTAGACATTTAATATGATCAGTAATAATCCCACCAAAAACATTTTCATGTAAAATGTTGCCAAGACGAAACCACAAGGCTCACACTGACAAAAAGTTATCAGATCTCTTGTAGAGCCAAGCTTCTAACTCTACAAGCCCTAACTTCACAAACTCTACACCTTAGTCAAAATTTGTGGCTTGACCGTTTCGCTACTGTCACATGGACGTAAGGTGAAAAATGTATTCACTATTCATTATTTTTTATAATACAATAGTTCTTGGAGTAATGAAACGGCCAAGCCACATATTTTGACTAAGGTGTAGAGTTTGTGAAGTTAGGGCTTGTAGAGTTAGAAGCTTGGCTCTACAAGAGATCTGATAACTTTTTGTCAGTGTGAGCCTTGTGGTTTCGTCTTGGCAACATTTTACATGAAAATGTTTTTGGTGGGATTTCACTTCTTTTTGTAATTTAAAGGGTTGCGCGTGTGATTTAAGGTACTATTAAAAATCCTGAAATACGTACCTCAGGGCATCTTTTATACATCTGCTTTTTACTGATTCCCCATACAAACTTCAACCCTCTTTTTCCCCTAACGCCCTTTTCGTCGCCAGTTTTGGGGTTGAAAACTATTCTATGCCATTCCCCATTACAAAAACTATCTACGTACCAAATTTCAACTAAATCGGTTCAGCGGTTATTGATTTCCCATACAAAATTCCACCCCCCTTTTCCCCCCCTTAGGGGCAAAAAATTTCAAGTTTTTGAATTATTTTGTTGTTTGTGTACTAATACTATCTTACATACCAAATTTCAGCTTCCTAGGACTTCAGGAAGTACCCTAGAGGTTTTGATGATCAACAGTGAGTGAGTGAGTCAGTGACGAAATTGGGGTTTTTTAGATATGAATAAAATCTTAAGTATAAGAGCTATGCAATTGAAATTTTTTATGTTTAATAAGTCCACTATTGACATCATATCCCGAGAATTGTGTTTATCTGGTATAATCCAAACCCAAGTTATGAGGGTTTAAAAAAACGACGAAGCGCTTCGAGAAAAGGTAGGTAGTGCCCTTGCGCTTCGCTTTGCTCGTCTTGGCGGGGGCACTACCGTTCAGTAATAAACTGTTAAAAATGTTCGGGTTCCTTTTTCCTCGTCAATATTATTGAAGAAAATTTAATGCAATATTTCAAGAGCCACTGCGAAGTCGACGCCACACTCGCGTTCGGGGCTTCGCGACGCGATTCGCGCACAAGTGTAGAGGGCCCTCAAGATATCGAAAAACTTGACTGAGTAAAACTTGTAGCAAATTTAATCATGCAGGTTTCATTTTGTATAATGATCATGTTTGTCGTTAGAACGCATAGTTTCCGAGATATAAGCGAAAAACCTAAAAATGGGCCCTTCAAACCCTCCTCTTCCCCCGGCTCAGCAAGGGCTACGGCCGGGGACTTTTGATATGTTCACCTCCTAACTAGTTCAAACAAAGTTACGAAGTCCAAAATTGTGTTCCAAGACTTCCAAGCATTTCCCTCTATGGGTACCTTTTTTTGAGAATTCGTTGCCTAATTTTGAATTATTTCTTGTTATAATCAGCGAATTTTTATTCACAATTTGCCGCCCCTAATATCTCGCCGCCCTAGGCTCGAGCCTACTGTGCCTTATGGGAAATCCGCCACTGCTTACTTTACACTTCAAAAACTGATAGCAAAGTTGCATTTTATTCACATGTGAGGCAAAGTAATCAAATGCTAATTTTGAGTTGTTTTCTTATGTTTACTGGTAGAATTGACTTTTAAATGATGATTTTGGATGATAAATATTTAATAACATTCATCACTCGGGGGAAAATTTTGTTTAACGCTCGTGCTAATATTGAAACCCAAGCAAGCGAAAGATTCCAAAATTGAACCACGAGCGTAGCGCGTGGTTTGAAAAATGGCATCTTGAGCGTTGCGACAACAACAACTTTGCCCCCTTGAAAAACAAATAACTATAGATATATTGATTTGAGAGTAAATTCCCTTCACAATCGCTTCCTCATTCCCCTAGCTAGTGGTAACTAGGAGGCATTATTTTATCCATTCTTTATTTATTAAACAGTTAACGAAAAATTACGGTCTTGGGTGAGACTTGAACTCACAGCCTCTGGATCGATACTCCAAAGCTCTGCCATCTGAGCCACCAAGACCACACATGGTGGAAACTGGAAAGATTGCTGGCTATGGCAGAGCGCTGGAGTATCGATCCAAAGACCGTGAGTTCAAGTCTCACCCAAGATAGTAATTTTTTTCATTTTTAAATTTATACTAAGCTTAATAGCATCGTTCGCAGACGTTTCTGCTTGTTAAAAATTAAAACAGTTAACGATTTCCGTACGTATGTCTATTCGTAGGTTCGGCAGCGGACTTATGCAAGAAAGCGATGGTCGCAGTGCAGCGTACCTTTGAATCCACAGCAGTGGCCAGTCGTTTGGTGTTGCAGATACACGACGAATTGGTATGGGAAGTTGCTGAAGGCCACGTGGATAGAGCTGCTGGTAAAATGGGGCATTATCTGTGATAAGGGACCTTATTGTCGATGGCGCTTACGCCGCACAGCGTCGCGCGGCATTGTATTTATTTATTTATTTAATCGGAGCATCGTTAACAATGGCGTAAGCGCCATCGACAATAAGGTCCCTTTTCATAGATATCGTCACAAAGTAGTAGGTACTACAGTACAGAAAGGACACTTCCTGCAAAACCGAAGTTTGACAGCAATTCAGGGTCGAATCATGATATCCCTTCCTAACTTATGCTGGCACTATCCGCTTTCGGCTATTTAGGGTTGTCAAAATTCGTCATTATCTTATCTGTGGTCGTGCACGCAAAGGGACATCAAAGGTGTGTCAACCCCTTGCTCGGAGCGATCCTGAACCGAACGGAGCCGAGTTTGCCCGAAGTCAGGACTGTCTCCCCACTGGCCTCAGCTTTTTCAACTTCACCTTTTACCCTGCTATCTGTATTCATTTTGTGATGTGATATTAACTAACTTATTCTGAATCTACAGTAATAATCAAGTATGCCATGGAAAATGTAGGCCGGGACTCTGGCATGAACATGACATTGCCTATTGAGCTGACGTATGGACGCAACTGGGGCGAGATGCGACCCTTCCAAGCCTAGACGATTGTTATTTTATGATAAATAAATAAATATTATATTAAAATATATTTGTATTACTTTTCACAGATTTAACCATTATTAGGGTTCCGTATTCAAAGGCTAAAAACGGGAGTCCTATTACTAAGACTACATTGTCCGTCTGTCTGTCACCGGGCTGTATCTCGTGAATCGTGATAGCTAGACAGTTGAAATGTTCACAGATGATGTATGTCTGTTGCCGCTATAACAACAAATACTAAAAACAATGGAACCCTCTGTGGGCGAGTCCGACTCTCACTTGTCCGGTTTTTTGTCCTTTCCGAGCGTCGGAGCGGCAACGTTTCGCTTGACAGAAATTTAAAATTATCGTTTTATAAAATGAAGTTGTTTTTCGAGACATTTTCCATTTTCTTAAGCTTGAACGGGAGTCGGGAGGACATACAAACAATACACTCTTTTTTTGGGCAGTCGTGTAAAAATTTGAGAGAATCGTGCGAAATCCCGTCCATCTGGCAACCCTAGCTGATGTGGCCAGAGGGGCTACCGCGAAAAACGAAATTCGCAAATTGCGGGGATCTTTCTCTTTTACTCAAATGAAGGCGTAATTAGAGTGACAGAGAAAAATGCCCGCAATTTGCGAACTTCGATTTTCGCGGCTATTGCCCTGGCCGTACAAATTTGCTCCACATCTAGCGTCGACACGTACTCAATTTAATTAATCACCAGTTTTAGATTTATGGCATTATTTAAAGCTAAAAGTACATAATGCTCCCAAACATACTAGCGTCACAAATTAGTCATCTTCGTTATCTTACGTCGACACCTTCATTTTATTTTATCGGTCATATCATAATCTTACAATCGAATAAAGTGAAATTGGAGGAGCCAAATTGGCGTTTGTGTCCATTGCGTCCACACTACCTGATTTATTCAGACAATTTATTTAGGTAATCAGCATGTAATCAGGCATCAAATTGCTCCCGTCTGGTCCGTCTGCCTTTTATGACTGCTGGCTGGTAAGTACGTACTTTATAATCGATATTAAACTTTCGTGAGACATATTTTAAACTGTTTATACGACAACGGTTTCACTCACTTGAATTTTTAGTCGCTATTGGCGACATGTTTCGGGCCGTTGACATATAAACCATTGAGATTTTGAAACCCTCGCAACGCTCAAGATTCCATTTTTCGAACCACTCGCTACGCTCGTGGGTGAATTTTGGAATCTTTCGCTATCTCGGGTATCAATATTAGCACGTGCGGTTAAACAACAACTTTGCCCCCTTGTAAAACAAATAACAGACATTTTTTTTCAGTTATCGACTCCAATAAAAATTTTTTTCCTTTATTTGGAAAATATTTTATTTTCTTTCATTTATACTGGTTTCCTTTACTGCCATGATACTTTCGAGTTACCCCAAAAATAATTTGAAAAAATATATTTCGGCTGTATTCCTACTCGCAGTAACGATTAACTTCTTCTGTAGTTATGGAATTTACAACTACCCACACGTATCTGGCGACGCCATAGACTCGGTTCTGTATAAAGAAGCCATTTCTACCGTTTTAAAGAATGACAGACCGAACTGCACATATGAAGATGTTCTAAAAAGTGCACATACAATTCACACTTGGCACGTGCGAAAGAGTTACGACGACTTTGACGATAAAGGCATTGAACACGGGACATTTTCGCCGGAGCACTGCAACCCACTCTTCAGTGTGGCAATACTGGTCACATATAGAAACATGCAAAAGCAACTTGATATCTTCTTGCCCTATATACATAACTTTTTGAGGAAACAAAATATTCATTACAAGTAAGTATTTTTGTAAAATAATGTTAGTTATTGTAGTGTACTAATGTAATTAGATTAGAATATCCTTTTCACCACATCAGCTCGTAAGGCTAGCTCCCTTTATCCTTCAAATACTGATGAGAAAGTTTCATTTTATCCACCTGGATGCCAGCTTGGACCCTTCGACTCAGTCCAAAGGCGCGCTATACATTGTTTGACATGATGTGCCATTTAACGGCCGCTTTCTATCACCGCACCGCTCGCCGTCGGCAGAGTGTTCATCCTCACACCCTAAATGGTCGCGCACTGTGCGATTTAACGCGCTGGCCACGACATTGCGCGACTGGCGACAACCATAGGTTGGAGCGAGACACAGTGATCGGACCTTTCGTTCCCTCCTATGGTTGTCGCCTTAGCCTAAGCCAGTCGCGCAAAGTCGTGTCGTGGCCAGCGCGTAAGAGAAATTTTCTCTCACGGACGCTTGGTTGTGGAATGAGCTCTTCTTAAATGGGGTTCTTCAAAAAAGGAGTGTAAATGGGTCGCGCATATAACGCCTCTGGAGTTGCAGGCGTCCATAGGCTACGGTGACTGCTTACCACCAGTCGGGGCAGACGCATCGTCTTACGTAATAGGCGAAAAACTCGCGAAGGCATTTAGGTAGCATTTTCCTCGTATTGGTGTCATAAAAAAATGTTTTTTTTTGTAGCAAAGTTCGTTTAACCCTGTCTCGCGCCTTGAGGAATAATATAATAAGTATCTCCTGTTTTACCAAGTCTTAACAGAGTTAATATTATTAGAAAATTTAGCTTGTTGAATATACCTCCTCTTTGGTACTAGTACATCTTTGTAACTTTACCTGCAGGCTATATTTGATCGAGCAGCAAGACCCCAAGCCCTTCAACAAGGGTCTCCTGTACAACGTGGGCGCCCGCGCCGCCATGGCCGACGGCTACCCCTGCCTCCTCCTGCACGACGTGGACCTGCTGCCCCTAGACTCCGCTAACCTCTATGCCTGCACGACGCAGCCGCGCCATCTCAGCGCGAGCATAGACAAGCTCCGATTCGTGTTAATCTATGACTGGCTGGTTGGGGGCGTGCTGGCCGTGCGGGCGGCGCAGTTTGAACAGTTGAACGGGTTTTCTAACAAGTTTTGGGGGTGGGGAGGGGAGGACGATGATTTTTATAATAGGATGGAGGAGCAAGATATGAAAGTTATCAGGTATTTGTTGTTTTTAGGGTTACGAACATACCTCAAAAGGAAAAAACGGAACCCTTATAGGATCACTCGTGCGTCTGTCAGGTCTGTCTGTCCGACCATTCCCTTTATCTCCGAAATTTCTGGTTTTTTTTTTTAATACACTAAATAGTTCTTTACCTATAGATGACAGGAAAACCTAATAGAAATGTGCAGTCAAGCGTGAGTCCGACTTAATGTACGGAACCCTTGGAACGCGAGTCCGTCTCGCACTTGGCCGGTTTTCTCTGGTGTAGGTATAAGTACAGAGTGCATGGAGTAAGTTGGTGAAGATAACGTAGTAAAAACGTGGTAAAATCTCCAATCCTTTGTGCTAAAAATATTGATTGTCCTAGGGACATGGCACACTGCGTCCGTCCGTCCGTCGTCGTCTGCGACAGACAACAAAGTGATCCTATAAGGGTTCCGTTTCCCTTTTGAGGCACGGAACCCTAAAAACGTGAAAAACCAGGGGTATTTTTCTAGGTTCCCTCGCTCAATGTCCCGCTACACGATGCTGCGTCACCCACCATCCGAGATGAACGCGGCCCGCTACAAGCAGATGGCGCTCAACCGCGCCGCGCCTAGAGCTGCGCGCGCGCACGACGGGCTGCGCACGGCGCAAGCATTCGTACGCAGGGTGGAGAATCGACTGTTTACACTGCTCGCGGTTACTATTATATAAGGGACTTAATCGCGTGTTTAAGTTTTAAGATTTACCTCCGACGTTTCGAAGACAGAGCGCCCGCCGAACGGGTTCCCGACACTCAATGTGTTAATAATATTGAGTGTATACATTTATTGCGAGGACCGCTTGAAAAATCACTATAGACAGGGGCAAAATAAAACAGTCAAATTATACAAAATTAAACTATTTAATTGGTAACTTTAATAAATGCTTAGAACATTAATAATAATATATGTATTTTATTTTATTTTATCAGTATAGTATAATAACTATGTATAGTAGTATTGTAAATAAGTAATAGACTTCTTTTTGTTGGGAGTATTTTATCCTTAAATTAAATTATGTCGCACTTTCAGTCGGTATTGTTGGATTTCTGAAACAAAAAGATAATACATATTTTTAATAGGTATAGATATAGATAATAGAAGTACTAGATTGCGCGTGTGTTTGTATGTTGGTGGTCGTAAGCGGTATAATTATACTCACATGGCACAGAGCGAAGTGTCCCAGTAGTATAGGTCCGTGTGCGCGCGCGCCGCCCCGGCAGCTCACGGACGCCACGCGCCGCCCCGTCAGGGGGATGCTGTAGTACCTACACACACGCTTTATTCTTTATTCTTTAAATAAATATGCCACATAACAATGCTCTAGATATGCCAAAACACTTATACTGTTAATACATAGTCATCATAACTATTACATATGTAGAGATTAAAAAAAAGGCCTGAAACTATACTAATTTACATAGGTACTCGTAGAGTTAAAAAAAAACTACTTTGTAAATCCTGATACTATACTAAAATTAGTTAAAATGGGGTCATCCATTCATTAGGTCACACGTTTAGGGGGAGGGACGGGGAGAACATGTGTTGTTGACTCCCCCCTTGAGTCAAAACTTTGTGACCTCACTTTAATGTCACCTGTAGCTTTTTTTTAATGCGAGGAAAATCGTTGTGTAGCCGAAATTTGTTTTGATTTTTTTGCATTCGCTGTAGTGTTAAATAACTTGTTTTTACAATGATAACTTTTCACTATGAATTTGATGCATCAAAGCGGTTCGTTTACTGAGGGCCTGGCGGGATACGCAAAAATCGAAATTTCGTTATGTGGCAACTACCTACGCAAAGTTTTGCGTAATATTCCCTGTTAGCACTTATCCAAACTAAAACCTCTCCAGATTTCGTACAATATTGATTTTAAAGAGATATTACTTACTAGTGTTGTGAATAACGCTCATTTCGAGGCTTAAAAACTCGAACCCTTAAGACTTTCGAGGCTTAACGCCTCAAAGGCGGCAAAGACGATTTCTTACATCCATACGCGTAAAATAAATAAATACAATTCTCAAATGAGGGTTTATTTTTTCTGGGAATCTATTTCTAAATTGAACCTTAAGTTTTCTTGAGCAAGGTTCTCTCTAGAAGTACCGCTAAGAAAAAAATAAACTCTTTTGAAAAGACACTCCTCAAATATAGTCGAGTCTTGAAGACTTAAGAGTCTCGAGTTTTAAGTCTAAAAGTAAGCTTTATTCACAACACTGGATATTACATAATAAACAATACTCACCTGACTTTCCATCCGTAAGCGTTTTCCACCGACACATAGAACCCGGGTTGGTTCAGCAGCAAGTACCTCTGCAACACCTTAAACCCCTCTCCACTAACAGCCGACACTGTCACAGCATTATCAATCCCATGCTCCCAATCCCTCATCCCAGCTAAAACCAACCTAGATTCATTCCAATCCTGATCTTTTACCGTCAAAACTATATTTAGAAATGCATCCGCATGTTCAGGCAAAGTTTTCGTAACCACACAAGCTATTAACGTATCTTCAATATTAAAATCGCAGTGAAATAAACGTATAAGTTTAAGTGGGTTTATTAAAAGACAACCGCCCCCCGTGAAACTGTCTTCTAGAAATAGTTCGATACAAGATTCGTCTTCTGTGCTTTGGAGTTGGTATCTTTTGGGGGGTTTAGGTTTTGGGTCGGTAGGGGGGGTTGTAGGGGGGGTTGTAGGGGGAGGTAGGGGGGTGAGTGAGTAGCCGTGGGGGCCGAGGGTAGCGTTGGGCTGGTACTGCTGGTGGCGCAGGTTGTACCATGGCACTGGGCCTAGTACCTGAAACAACATATAATGTTTTATAAGACTGTTTATTAGACTGTAAGCTTATTTGTGAATTAAATATTATTTTTTAGCTTTAAGTAACAAATATTGTACACCATTAAGATGGTAGGCTATGGTTTTAGTACTTATAAAATGTAACACCTTTTTTGTATACCTATAGTCACAATAAATATATTATGATTATGATTATGAAAAAAAATGAAAAAAAAAATGAAATAAAAAAGACTACTAGCGACCCGCCCCGGCTTCGCACGGGTTAACAAATTATTTTAATTTAATTTTTAATTTTCTTTAGAAACAAACAGTCTCTTATAGTAATACATTATTACAATGAAGGGTTATCAGACTTATAGACCTACAGTTTCCTTAACTAGAATATATATTAACCATATAACTTATATAAGTAGTACCTACTAAACTAAATGGTTTTCAAAGTTGAAATGAAAATTATACATAAACCTTCCTCTTGAATCACTCTGTCTATTTAAAAAAACCGCATCAAAATCCGTTGCGTAGTTTTAAAGATCTAAGTATACCTACAGACAGACAGGGAAGCGACTTTGTTTTATACTATGTAGTGATACAATATTGTGGTGGTAAATTAACAACTGAAATAAATGACAACCCTGACGCCCTGACAATAGAGGCGTGTTCAGATATTTGTGAGCGCCTTGGCCGCTCCAATATATCTGATGGCGATTGTACATGATGGACATTGAACAAATCGTAGTGCAACCTAGAGTGGATATTATTTATGGACAAAATTGCTTTCATATGTTCGTCTACTCTCCTCTATAGGCGGTATGTCTCAACCAATTCTCGTAAATTTTTGTAAGCATTTTCGATAATTATGTACATTGTTTTTTTGTCCATTAAGTTTATGGTTTTTTTTTTCAAATGGTCGAGCCATGAGGGAAACTGCAGCTCATGGAGCCACTAGTTAATACTAAATTATTTAAATATGACGAACCTCTCCATACAATCGCCTCTTTCTACCCAATCCAGTGCAGAAGGAGGTAGTAAAAGGCAGTGTTGTAGGCAGCTTGGTGTTCAGGAACGGCCACACGCTGGTCCAAAACGCTCGCTCTCTCAGGGTGTAGGTTCGGAACCAGCAGGCGATGGGGTCCAGGGCCTCGTGGGTCCAGGCGGGGGCGAATATGGCCAAGGATAGATCGTATTTATGGGCTATCTTTACTGCCTGGAAAGGAATATTTGAGAATGTAGAATATGAATGAATGAATGAATGAATGAATGTTTTCTTTATTCAGGCAATAGACCCATTACATAATTTTAAAATAAAATACAATAAATTTAGAAATAAAAATATATAAAATAAATAATAATAATATGATTCTTTGGTTGATTTTATATCACATACCTATTTATACTTAGTGTTGGTAAGAACTCGAGTCCTTTGAGTCTGAATTTGAAGAACTAGGCTCGTTTTTACGTGACTCTGCGCTTAAAAAAACCGGCCAAGTGCGAGTCGGACTCGCGCACGGAGGGTTCCGCACCATCAACAACACCAACGTTTGTTGTATGGGAGCCCCACTTAAATCTTTATTTTATTCTGTTTTTAGTATTTGTTGTTATAGCGGCAACAGAAATACATCATCTGTGAAAATTTCAACTGTCTAGCTATCACGGTTCGTGAGATACAGCCTGGTGACAGACGGACGGACGGACGGACGGACAGCGGAGTCTTAGTAATAGGGTCCCATTTTTACCCTTTGGGTACGGAACCCTAAAAATTGCTTCCTTGTTGAATATTTTTAAGAGCAATTCAAAAGGATTCGAGCCTTCAAATAAAGACTCTGTGAACAATTTTATAGGTTTATCCTAAATAACACTAAAGAAGTTAGTAGGCGTTATTGTATGATTTGTGTACCTAATCCACAAATTATACATAAAGACAATGAATTTCGAAATTGTAAAAAAAATCGAATTCTCTGAAAAGGACTCGAGTTTCTACAAAAGACTCGGGTCTCTATCAAATTGAAAATAATTCGAGTTTAGACTTAACTATAAGAGTCTGAAAAACGAGTCGAGTCTTGAAGCAGAGGACTCAAATGACTCGCGTCCTATACTCCTATCCAACACTACTTATACTAAAATGACAGTTTGTTTAACCACTTTATAAAAAATCCTGTTTTTGTAGCTTAGGGATTCGACCACAGAACATTATTAAAGAGGTTAGAACGGCTATCGCGCGCAGTTAGTATCGGAACCGGTGTCGCCGCTCGTTCCTCTGCACATTTCCACATTTCTCGCGCAACGGTAGTAAAAACTTGTTTTCCTGGTGAATGGATACGCCTCCTTTAGACAGATTTGATGTCTGGCTTCTTAATCTGAACGCTATTGTGGCGCAAAAGGCATGTTTACGTTTTTTGGTCAGCGCGGGCGAGTACTAGCATGCGAGCGTTTGCTCATAACCGGCGGCGACACGTACCCTGCTCGCATCGCCATTCTACTTGTTCTGTGGATTCGACGACTCTAGACGGCGGCCGATTTTTTACAATTTTAACCTTTTTTACACAGCCGAATGACATTTTAACCTTTTTTACCCAGCCGAATGACATTTTAACCTCTTATACCCAGCCGAATGACATTTTAACCTCTTATACCCAGCCGAATGACATTTTTACACCACTTCCGCAAAAAAGGAGTGTATTGTTTATTTCAAATACCTATTTGATCAAACCAGAAATGAATAATTTCAAAGTGGCGGCCAGTACCCATGAATTTACTGTCATATGACTTATACTGGATCAACCAAATCTTGACGGTAAACATTACTAAAATTTGAAGTTATGATAATTCACTCGAACTGACGTATAAAGGGCGGAAAAATAAACACGTTTTGGTTCGATGTACATTGCTGCTTTTCTTGGCGCAATTCTGCTCTTTGAGTGTTACATGGTGTTACCCTACTTTAATTTGCAGTACATTGCTACTGACAAGATTTGCTTGACGCACTATACAGGGTGCTTCCTGTAACAGGAGCAATAAATTAAACCAAAGGCTGTACTCCTCAAACTGACCAACATTTGTTCAGCAACTTTTAAAAATTATGAATCCTTTAGACCCTCTTTTTCATACAAAATAAATATTGCCTTCAATGTACGCTGAAATCAGTGTATTTGACGTTGCTTGTCACGCTTTGCAACATAACAAAATTTGCAATACATTGCGTCTTAGAATAAACTTTAACGTGTAATAAAAATAAAAAAATGAGTAATTTTGAAAAGTTGCTGAACAAATGTTGGTCAGTTTGAGGAGTACAGCCTACGGTTTAATTTATATTTATTTGAAATGTGAAAGTTGACAAAGTTGTGAAGTGTGAATGTAGTATTCATCACTAGATAAATAATATATTTCGGAAGCATTCTTAAAAGTGTTAAACAACATGAAGCATCATAATTTTCATCAATTCAACCCCAATTGTTACAAGAAACATTTATCACCTTTTGGGCGTAATGTATTAGATACTTTGATAAAAAATTGGCGGACAGGTAAATTCCGCAATCCCTAAAAGGAAACTGCTTCTATAAATTTGTATAGTCTTATTTCTTATGATAAATATTACTTTGCGTAGTTATTACTGTATGAATAAAGTTTTAAATACGGATTTGACAGGTTTTGAAAATGAAAATCGACGTCACATTCAAAATAGAAGACAATATACGAGGTACATATGAAATAATTATTCGTACACGAGGTGTCTCTGTCTAGTGTTTATTTTCGATATTAGAGGTAAATACGTGATCAGCAATCTCATCTCATCTGATAAAAAAATATTTTTCCTCCCACGGACGCTCCGGCTGTGGAGTTCTTAAAAAAGAAGGTACAGGTTTTTAAAGTGTCGGCAACGCGCATGTCACACCTCCTGTTACAGGAAGCACACTGTATACACATAATTACCTCCTGCGTGTTAAATTGCCCCCCACCTAGAAAATTCCGGCCCCACACGTCGACGCCGACAAACACGTCGCGGTGTCGCTCGCCGGCCGCCGCGCGCGCGTCGCTCACGTGTCGCTCGCCCCACGAGTAGTTGGTGAATATGCCGTCGCACGCCTCGAAGAATGCTCTGAAAACGATTATTACTGTCTCCACGTCTGCTGTTTTATGGTTCATTTGACGACTGGTCTGGCCTAGTGGGTAGTGACCCTGCCTGTTAAGCCGCGGTCCTGGGTTCGAATCCTGGTAAGGGCATTTATTTGTGTGATTAACACAGATATTTGTTCCTGAGTCTTGGGTGTTTTCTATGTATTTATATATTCGAACGAGCGAGCGAAGCGAAGCGAAGTTCTTACATTCGACTTTGAACACGCGGCTGGCTAGCGGCACGTCTCGGCATTTCGATGTTTTTAAGCTGAACTGTCAGAAGATAGTTTGATACTCAATAACTTAAGTAAATTTGTTCTAATTTAAATGAAATTGGCTAAACGTGTAGTCGAGGGCATTATATTTTAGTCATTAAATTATGAGCAGGCCCGATCAAGAGGTTATTGAGCTAGAAGAGCTTAGAAGGCCAAAAAGCTGTTTGTGAGAGGTCTTGCTATTCTGGTCATTTTTTTGCAAGAAACATGGTCGAGTTTAGTATCAAATGAAAGTGCTCGACTTACACTTTTATAATATTGTTTTTAAATTTACCATTTTGAAATAATTAGCAAGATAAAAATAAAATAGAATAAACATAATATATGTATTTGACATTTGACAGGAAATATTTCGGGTTAGCACAGATACAGTTTATTTTAATCTCTATGGTGGTGACTTAAATCCATCCAAATTAGGGACAGCCGCATAGATGGTAGTATTTCTATAGATGTGGCCTACCGCGTGCCCCCGTAAGGGATAGACATAGATGACGTCACAAACCCGGGGATACCATATAGGTAAAAATTACCCCAATATTACCAAATCTTTGATCCATTGCCGCCTATAGAGCGACATAAAATAGTAGAAATTAAATAAAATGGAACTCAAAAATGTCCATACTAAATTGTTGCCATGTAAGCATTTTACGTAAAAAATGTGACAGTTACGTAGAAAGTGGCGCCCTCATTTATTTTCTATTATTTTATGTCGCACTATACGAGTACCTAAGTAGGTGCAACAAAGTCAATCGCTATATAATTTTTTGTTAAACGCGAGTTCTCAGTTCGGGGCGAACTACTAGTTGTATATTATATATATCGTTGTCTGAGTGCCCACAACACAAGCCATCTTGAGCTTACTGTGGGACTTAGTCAATCTGTGTAATACAGTCCTATAATATTTATTTTTTTATTTTTATTTTTTATTTATTTAGACGGCGCGCGAACTCATTATACGATTTTAGTAACATTGCAGACCATTGAGGTTACAACAATCCAGCCGACCGATCAAATGACGCAACGCATGTAATGAAACTCGCATGCGAATTCTCGCACCGTCTAAATGAGCCCTTAGAGTGCAATCACAGGACCACCGTGACCGTGACATTGGAATCTCGGATACATTTTAAGAATTTTATTGCATAAAAAATATGGTCATCAGCATTTACATTTGTTATACTTGGTGGGACGAAACAGATGGCTGATAAAAATAAATTAAAGTAAAATGCAATTAACAATAAAAATGTCTTATTTTTTATTATAGAACATTCTTACACAGACTGATTTAAGTCCCACAGTAACCTTAAGAAGGTTATTTGTTATAAAACTAGCTTGAAAAAAAAAAACTTAAAAGTTAATTTCAGTTTTTTCTTATCAATTTCGGACACATATGTAGATATATTATATAAGGTTTATTCGGGTAATTCCGGAAATCGGGTAATCCCGAAAATCATTGTAAAATCACTCATATTCCGTTGTAGTAAGTCAGCTTTCGGGATTATCCGCCACTATTCGTCATTCGGAAATACCCGAATACACCTTACTACCTACATTTTACTGATTAATGTTAATCAATGACTTTTTGTTTCTCAATAAATAAATAAAATATACATAATATGTATATTATATAATATACGTAGACACTGTCATCAGTATACATACTTGTTGTTATCATTAAGGGTGTTCTGCCAGGCCAGTTCCCCGGCCACGGTGACCGAGTCGTACCAGATGAGCACCGAGTCCGGTATCTCACTGTGCAGCAACACATGCAGGTAGCGCACAAACTCCACCAGCTCTGCCGGTTTCGTTATCTGTACGATTCAAAACGATATGTACCTCAAATTGAAATCGATAAAAACTAGTGGCTCTGTGAGCTGTAGACCTCGCGAGCATAGCTTATTGGGACCGTGCACGATGACAGCGCCACACAGCGGTTTGATCAATCAACAATACAAAAATTTTAATTTATTAAAAAAAACTACGAAGTTAAGTGGAAAAAAAAATACAAAAAGTTATGTCTTACTGGGGATCGAACCCAGACTTTCTGTGTGCAAACAAAAAAAGCGATTGTTTACAAAATACGCCATGATAGTTCTTAGCTAAGCTGACGAAATTCGGCTACTCATTCTCGAGTACAAACTAAATATCTAAATACCGCCTAAACCAGCAATACAATTTTTCTGCATTTTTTGCCATTTACTATGTAAATATGTCTCAAAAAGAAAATACTCTTATGATATAGATACGACTATTTGTTTAAGCGCGAGGTATCACAACTCCTCCATTTTTGAAAATTTCCAAAAACGGGATCGACAAAAAAAAATTTACTCATAGAATCTGGTCACAAAATTTCACAAGAATCGGTTGAGAATTGCGACGAGAACATCCGGACATACAAAAGCAAAATGCCTGAGTCAAAACGTAGACCTTCGCTACGCTTCGGTCAATTAATCACTTTCGGCGTTATTCATAAACGTTTGCTAAGTTAATCAGCTGATGATCGTCGTTTGTCTCTCTCTATGGCATAACAGATAGACAAACGACGATGATCGACTGATTAAGTTAGTAGCCGTTTATGAATAACGCGATTAATATATACAATTTTAATTTAAATACAAATAATGTTTACCAGCTTATGTGCCTACATCCCAGTGGGCACAGGCTTCTAATTGAAATTTTCTCAGATGTATTTCTGTTGCCGCTTTGTTGTTATCAACAAATATTAAAAACAATCAATGATGGTACCCCCATCGTGCGCGAGTCCGACTCGCTTTTGGCCGGCTTTTTTAGGGTTCCGTACCCCGACCCAAAGGGTAAAAAACGGAACCCTATTACTAAAACTTCGCTGTCCGTCCGTCCGTCCGTCTGTCACCAGGCTGTATCTCATGAACCGCGATAGCTAGACAGTTAAAATGTTCACAAATGATGTATCTCTGTTGCCGCTATAACAACAAATACTAAAAATAAAATAAAATAAATATTTAAGGGGGGCTCCCATACAACAAACACGATATTTTTGCTCTATTTTTTGTTGATGGTGCGGAACCCTCCGTGCGCGAGTGCGACTCGCACTTGGCCTGTTTTTTTATTGAAGTGTGCAATAAATAGTATTTGTATTGTAATCTACTTCCTATTCCACTTTGCTTGCTCACTGGCCCCTTTTGTAAGACAAGTTCAGAAGTGTTATTGACCTTGTTTTCCACATTGAGCAGGTACCCATCGAACTTGAGCGTTTTGGCGACGGCGACCAGGTTGCTGGCGAAGCCCTTCCACGCCCCCGGGTCCGACAACAGCTCCTCCCAGATGTCAGCACCGTCGCCCCACTCCGTTATAACTGTGCCTGAAAATATTGTTAAATAAAGATTTTGCTAATTTTACGGCTTAGTAGTTAACTCGCGTATTTTTAGTCACTCGCGCGAAATGTCTCCATTCAAATTAATCGAACAATTCACTTAACGTGTAATAGTATGACTTACGACTATTTAGATTGGATTAAATAAAGACGTTGAAAAGTGTATAAAAAATAATTTTTTACATTCAGGCATTATTTCGTGAGAATCATAATATTAATTTAAAATTTCTCTTTCTCATTAATAATTATTGTATCCATAATCATTGTAATAAATACAATTGATTATTTTATTGAAGTTAACATAGGAACTCACTAGTTCACTCGAAACCCAAACACGCGCACAAGAGGACACTACCTTAAACTAGTAACAACAAAGCATAAAACAAATATCGGGAAAAACTTTATTGCAAATCGTATAGTAAATGCTTGGAACAAATTACCCTCTGAAGTTGTGAACTCTACAAGTGTGAATCAATTTAAAAATAGACTCTACAAACTATCAAAACAGTGAAATCGTGCTAAGTGAACTATGATTTAGAGTTTAGACGCACACCACCTGCCTCGATAACGTGTGTTAGCATTGTTATGGCAGGTGTCCGGACTTCTTTACAATAGCCCAGTCTCATTGACCACCCACACTTCAATCCATAGACCAATATACTGTTTACTTTTTCTACAATAGTCCCAATGCCTGCTGCGACCGGTTCATGAGTGTCTATTGTTGCACCTGTGAACGGGTTCCAGCAGGCGTTCTACATGACATCAAAGCTCTCCAAGGGGCCTCTACGTGTTGGATCTATATCCCCACGCAAGCCTATCAAAAGACCAGGATTATAGGCCCGTGATCCCAAAAAAGGAGATACAAATAATAATAATAATAAATAAAATAGATTAAAACCATCTGTCAAGAACAATTTAACTTTGAAATCCTGTAATTGAATAAAAATAAAAAAAAAATCCTTTACAGAGTAGTAATTAGTAAGAATAAAAAATAAAATACCTACAAAGTGCAATTTTTTTTCTTCAAGAAAGTAAAATGGGTGATTGTTAGAATCCATATATTTAAACAAAAATTGAATATCTTTGTCGATTTAAAGTCTGAAGAGCAAACAATAGTTACCAATAACTTTGACTCCATGAGCATGCCCCACGTTGATCCAGCCCAGCGGCGGCACCGTCACGAAATGGTGGCTGAAGTAGCAGAATATGTCCACCGCCGCCCAGTTGTAGAATGTGTACGCCTCATAGTTACCCGTCCCATCAATGTTGCTACAAGTTTATTTCAATCAATTTAACATAGAGCAAATATATCAATTTAAATTTATACATAACCTGCTGAGACCCCCGGTACAAAACTTTTGTACATATTCCACAATCTATTCTGAACTTTCTTTTATTAAGAAAAGGTTGAAATATTCAACAACAAAACAACTGTGTCAGGGTCTCAGGAGACTGGTCAATAAAAAAAGGAATTAACAAAATTAAAGAAAAACTTCTAACTAACATGGTAGCAACTTCATTAATTCTTAAACTTATAATTTCCTCATTGAAAGAATTCCTTACTCGAAAGAAAAAAATAGAATAAAATTACCAGTCGTCATGATATCCATTGGCCATGTCATGACACACCAAAGTCTTGGGCAAGTTTTTCCTCCTGTGTCTCTTAACATCCTGCTTGTCCAGGTCAAAGTGGCAGAACGGCTCTGGTCGCTCCAGCACTACCTCATGATCTGAACCCTGATTTTGCCATACAATATCCAAATTTCGGATGACCGTATCACTATGCGGTCGCAACTCTATACAAAGCGATCTCCACACCGGGGGGTTGTTCAAAAACTCTGAGACCTCCTTTAGTGATTTCAGCGGGTTGCAGACTATAATTTCTTCCGTATACTGGCGTGCAGCAGGCCTCGGGCGGCTGGGAGCTACGGAACGGGCTCCGTCTCGTGTATCTGAAGATATGGCACTCATTTTAGACGTTCTTATAAACGGCACTCAATTTTAAACAATGTCTAAAGTTAGCACTTAATTATACTACTTAATAAATAAAGTTATTATTGCGTAAAACTATATATTTTAATCATTAAAATGCATTGTTTATCACTGATAGCCGATAGTAAACATAGATGACGTTTGACAGTGACAGACCGGCTTCACAGACTGAGTAGTGATGAACCTTTGTAGAGAATATTAACCTTTGGGCTTGCCGTTCCAAAACAACTACTATTAAAATAAATGACTAAATAAATTAGGTTAGTTGATAAGTAGAGCAATTAATAAGCCCATCGGAAATGACTCAATACAAAATGCATCGTTATCAGCTTGATTGTTGCACTGACCTAATAAATAAGTAGAGTGGGTTTATTTGAAGGTGAACACGCGTGCTACTCTTTATGCTCAAACGCACTAGCTGCTTGTAGTAAACTTGCGCTAATGTATGCGTCACTTTCATTTTTACACGACTGCCCAAAAAAAAGAGTGTATTGTTTTCAATATTAAGAAAAAAGATGCACGATATATTAATCCTCTGATACAGCAACCTTGTCAGTAAAAAAAGGCGGCAAATTTTGGATTTCTCAACAGAGTCTCAGAAACTAAGTACACTTTATATACAAGGTGTCCCAAGAAGTAGTGATATACTGAAGCTGGGAGGTAGAGGACCTAGAGCGCTATCTGAATGACCCCCATGTATGTTCCGCGATTTTTCGTATTTTCGGAGTTATGATTTTTTTTTATTTTTCACCTATCGCCGAGTACGATGAGATTTTTATTTATGGTGACGTGAATTATTGCGGTAGATGCTTGATTTTTTTTGTGTGCTAAGCTGATAGATAGGCCAATTCAGTATGGTAAAATCAAGCATCTACCGCAATAATTCACGTCACCATAAATAAAAATCTCATCGTACTCGGCGATAGGTGAAAAATTAAAAAAAATCATAACTCCGAAAATACGAAAAGCGGCCAAGTGCGAGTCGGACTCGCCCATGAAGGGTTCCGTATTTAGGCGATTTATGACGTATAAAAAAAAAACTACTTACTAGATCTCGTTCAAACCAATTTTCGGTGGAAGTTTACATGATAATGTACATCATATATTTTTTTTAGTTTTATCATTCTCTTATTTTAGAAGTTACAGGGGGGGGGGACACACATTTTACCACTTTGGAAGTGTCTCTCGCGCAAACTATTCAGTTTAGGAAAAAATGATATTAGAAACCTCAATATCATTTTTGAAGACCTATCCATAGATACCCCACACGTATGGGTTTGATGAAAAAAAAATTTTTGAGTTTCAGTTCGAAGTATGGGGAACCCCAAAAATTTATTGTTTTTTTTCTATTTTTGTGTGAAAATCTTAATGCGGTTCACAGAATACATCTACTTACCAAGTTTCAACAGTATAGTTCTTATAGTTTCGGAGAAAAGTGGCTGTGACATACGGACGGACAGACGGACAGACGGACAGACAGACAGACATGACGAATCTATAAGGGTTCCGTTTTTTGCCATTTGGCTACGGAACCCTAAAAATCGCGGAACATACATGGGGGTGATTCAGATAGCCCTCTAGGTCCTCTACCTCCCAGCTTCAGTATATCACTACTTCTTGGGACACCTTGTATATACAGATTTATTTAAATTTTACTTTATTTTATTTTTTTGATCATGACTTACGCTGTTTGGCCTCTCCTGGGGCCAGTTACAGCTTGTGGTGTGAGTACTGCCAAGAATGAAGATTAGAGAGAAAAGAAAGGATGAAAGAGTAAAAGATGAAAGAGAATAGAATAGAGGAGAGAAGTTTACAATTTGTAGCAGAAAACTAATGACGCTTTAAATTTTACTATTTAAGTAGAAGCTACGTACATTGGTAAGAATATTCCACATGGAAATTGAGTGCACTTGAATTGCACAATCGCATCTGGGCTATTGCTATTATGTATGTATTGTTATCATATCAGTTATCGATAAGGGTCGCTATCTCTCACTCTGTTCTGCATATTATATCGGTCAAACTGGAGTACCACGTGCTTTGTACAGTCGGCATCGAATCGATGGTGATAGTGCCCAACCGGGGTGAATGGGGAATGATACAATTTGTGTAAGTATATATAGTTTGTCAAAGGACTGTCTCATTTCAAACATAGAGTACATAGACAGAGAAAATTATACTATCTTTTACACTTAACTAGTACTACTACCCGACTAACACCCGAAAGGAAAGGATGAGTATAGTGTTTTTATTTTTATTTACTGCCAAATTGGTTTGACGAACTATATTAAGAAATTGTCAGGTACATCTCAATTTAAGTTTTGTCCCTATTCACCCCCAGCCGTCTCTATTCACCCCGGTTGACGGTATATCGTAACACACCATTGTTACCATAGAAATTAGGATAATTGGCGACATATATTTTTATGTACTACGTCGGTGGCAAACAAGCATACGGCCCGCCTGATGGTAAGCAGTCTCCGTAGACTATAAAATTAAAAATAAAAAGTCATTTACTGTCGCAAAAAAAACAGCAATGGACACAAAGACAAAGCTATGGGCGCCTGCAACAACTCCAGAGCCTACAGCGAAAACCGAAGTTCGCAAATTGCGGGCTATTTTCTCTGTCACTCTAATTACGCCTTCATGGGGGTAAAAGAGAAAGAGCCCCGTAATTTGCGATTTTCGGTTTTTGGCGGTAGCCCCTCAGATATTCTGATATATATCTATTTGATGCTGACTGTACTGTCTTGTAATATGGCATCCAGAGCGGGCTCAGCACAGTTCCATTTTTATCCACTATCACTATGCCCGTCACTTTCGCACTTACATACTTGTTAGAACGTGACAGGCATGGTGATAAACGATAAAAATGCGACCGTGCTACTAGGGCAGGGGTTAGCCATACTCTAAGTGTGTTCCGCGTTCCGTGGAACCCTAGGGTACCGCGACACCTCTGCAGGGATTTGCAGACTTCCGCAAGAATTTAGAACACTATATGCTTTAGTCGCATCGGAAAGGTAAGGGTTCTTGGACGGTGCGCCCCGGGGGCAACGGTAAGTAATCTCTTGATTTCCAAGTAATTCCTTACCGGTGCTGCCAATGTCCTGTCGTGGGGGGGGGGGGGTTGAGGGGGTTCCACACAGGGTGTCCTCTCAATGAGGGAGAGTTCACCCGAGTGTGTGCTGGAGGGGGGCCTCGGCCCGGGCGGCTTCGGTCGCGGATGGGGCCTTCGGGCCGGGCGCCTTCGGGTGCGTGAGGGCACAGGAATGCCGCTGACCTGTATAAAACTGCGGTCCCCGTAACTGTCTAGGCAGAGGGCTTATGATGACGGCCGGGGGGGTTGCCACTGCTGGCCGGCGCCGGCGTGGTGGCCACGAGGATGACCACCTCTATAAAAAATCGCTAAGGCAACCTGAGGGGGTGGAACCCGGGGTTTTTCCATCTCCTCCCGGCGTGGAGGTTGTCATGAGGGACCAGTGTGTGGTGTCGCCCTGCATACTACCTTCGAGAGGGGGAGCTTCGGCTCCAGGGCCTTCGGGTCCAAGGAGGGGACAGCCTCGGCTGTCGGCAGCAGGCGGTGTTCGCGGTGGAATGCTCTGCGATCCCGTGTTCACCGTCACCATTGCTGCGAGACGGGCATACCGTGGAGGGTTTAGTCGGTATTTGGCCCCTTGGCCACGAGTCCGACATATCCGTCCTAGTTCCCCGGCTAGGCGGAATGCCTAAATGCATTACTCCACGTTAAAAAAAAAAAAAAAAAAGGGTTCCATAAAGTATTTCGCTTTCCAAAAGGGTTCCGTCAAAAAAAAAGATTGAGAACCGCTGCCTTAGGTCATTAGGTATTTATCTCATAAATATGAAAATGTTCAGATGTTGTTCTTCAATAGCAAAATTAGATGAATAGGTATCTCTTCGTTAAAGGGTGAATTCGCTAAATTTTATTGTATAATCTATTCGAAAAGAGAAGAGTCGTGGAATGTATTGGGCCCCATACATTCCACGACTCTTCTCTTTCCGAACAGACTTTATGGAAAGTTTCGTACCGGGCCGGGTGCCGCGCGCCGCGCCGGGTGACGTTGATCAGTCTATCAAGTGCGGATGATGGTGCAACTGGCACTTATACTCAATGGGGACTTGTATAATCATGTCAGTTATCGATAAGTACAAAGGGCGGGCGTAGATAGGGGCTATTCCCTTCAGCAGCGGATGATGAGACGAGTCCCCCAGATACTTCCCTTGTAAACTGCTGCCACTGGATCTCTTCCCCGAAGAGCACCAGGGTCTTGCCCGCGTTCACCGAGAGCTGTGACCCAAAGATGGACGTGTAACGTAAACAAATTAATTTTAAATATGGAGGCCATTTTTGGGGGGTAAATTATTTATTTATCGTATGGCATATGTACATGTCACTTGATTGCTTCTTGGGGGGGTAAATGAAAAATTAAAAAATAAAGTTTTTCAAACTATATCGTGTTACATATCAAATGAAAGAGCTCATTGTAAGAATCTCAAATATATTTTTTGATAATTTTAGGATAAATAGTTTAGCAGTTATTCAAGAAAATAGGCAAAAAATGACCGCCCCCCCCTTAACACCAAAATTACTGGGTCTAAAATTTTGAAAAAAATACACTTTACCTATAGATGACAGGAAAACCTATTAGAAATGTGCAGTCAAGCGCGAGTCGGACTTAATGTACGGAACCCTTGGAACGCGAGTCCGACTCGCACTTGGCCGTTTTTTAAAGTATCAAGAGTGCCATAGTCATACGACCGGTCTGGCCTAGTGGGTAGTGACCCTGCCTGCGAAGCCGATGGTCCTGGGTTCGAATTCCGGTAAGGGCATTTATTTGTGTGATGAACACTAACATTTGTTCCTGAGTCATGGGTGTTTTCTATGTATATAAGTATGTGTTTATCTATATAAGTATGTATATCGTCTCCTAGCAGACATAGGCGGGTCAGCACAGTTCATAATGTATGAGAGCTCTACATGAATTCTCACACTAGAGATTTTTTGAGATGTGATAACCTATGTTGCAAATACTATATTTAAAAAAAAATCTCCACAAAATATGTCACATGGTTTTAATAAATCCAAACTATTATTAAAATAGAAAAAATATATCAAAACATGAATCCGACACTCGAGATTTTTTAATATGCAGTTCTCAAACATATACTCATTATGTATTTATATTTTCTCCCAGCTTGA
The DNA here is from genome assembly GCF_948474715.1 of Cydia amplana. Taxonomy (NCBI): domain Eukaryota; kingdom Metazoa; phylum Arthropoda; class Insecta; order Lepidoptera; family Tortricidae; genus Cydia; species Cydia amplana. The sequence continues at coordinate 451,453 of NC_086077.1, forward strand.
CACCAAAACCAGCTCCCAATAATTTTCTTTATTAAAAATATTTTTTTATATAAAAATAACAACTATGTGTACATAACAATTACATGTTAATTAAGCTCTGTATATTTACTATATCCTACAAAAAAATCTCTCACGTAAATTAATCCATTTAATTACTATTAACCATTTTTGTTTTGAAAATGTTTTCGTTGCTTCGAGAAAATGGACAGTGGGTTTGTTTTTCACTTTCTCAAATCTCTTTCTCATGTTAGTGTAACAACAAAAAATCTCCCACGTATATGTAATATTGTATGGAATAAAACCATTATTAAATCATCCAAGCTATTTAAATTACCCTAAATGGCGGGTACTGATTCACTGTAGAGAACGTTTTATCGACTTCCATATCTCCGTCTCACTTCAATGTTCGCGGCAGACGATTGTTCCGCTTCAACAGCCGAGAGTTCGCGATCCGGTCGACCGTTAATTCTCCCATGACTATCTTACCCAGTTTCATCGGTATGCGTTGCGCGCTTACTTAACACACCTCAGGCCAAGCTCCTATAAAACGCGCAATGCATGCATGCATTGCGGTATCTCCTATACGTCACATATGTCAGCTATGAGGCTATGACATGGCTATGACAGACTGTGGCAGTTAGTTCCAAACAAGTATACAGACTTGTCTACCCACCATAAAGTTTAGCGTAAAGAGAATATATCACTCCTTAGTGAAAAACCATACGGTTTGTGCGAAGTTGAGCGTTATGTCAATGCTAATAAAGATGATGGTTTGACTTACGGAAATGAATAATATAATATCATTTTATTTTATATTTCCAATTCCCGTTTCATTTACACCCAATATTAAATCTTTTTCCGTAATAAAATGCGTATATAATTACTGTCATCATCTGTATTTATTTTATTTCTTTAACCCCCGTTATTCATAAACGCGCTACAAACCTCAATTAGCTAATAATAGTAATAATCGTTTGTCCTTATCTGTCACTTTAACTTATGTATTTGTAAGTAAGGGATAAACATAATTGAACTAAATCAGGCCCGTAAAGTTTATGAATAAAGTGGTTAATCTTTATTGCACAAAAGAAAAACCTTATAGTACAAGAGGCGGACTTAATGCCATAAGGCATTCTCTACCAGTTAACGATGGCTTGTCCTCCGGCCCATTTGATCGATGACCTCCTTTGATTATTTATTTTTAATGGACGCCAAAATCCAGACAGGAACTTCGATTTTGACATTTACCACAGTAATGCAGTCGGTAGCAATGTCGCGCTTCAAAATTGCTGCAGGCGACTGCATTGCTGTAGAAAACGTGAAAAAGGTCATTCAAAGGATAATAGGGTTATATACACCGCGGGATTTAATAACCCGAAAGATTTAAACCAACGATTTTAGAGCCTAATTAGAGTATATAAAGTTATATAACACATAGTCCAAAAACCCTTAATTTAAGAGATATTAATTATTTAAAACAAATCACAAGTAAAAAAATCTCAATTCTAACACACCCTTATGCGTGACGTAGCCACCAACTAATTTTACACGCAGATGCACTAACTACATGGTTATTAGCCAGTTTCACTTAATTAAGTTTGATATCCTATAAAAAGGTTTCACTACCGAAATTTTGTTCTGTTCTCAATCACGAGAGTACAAACTATTTACCTTTACGATAACTGGCTGATAGTTTGACGAAAATGACGAAATTGATGTCAATAAAATGACATATTTCATATGTCACACAAGATATGCGCAAGATAACATCTTTAAATTTGATTGACTGTAATAAATAAAATTCATTTAGCGGATATTCACTTTGTGTACGGATTTGGAAACCCGAAGAACTATGTGCTTCCGGCACGACGGACCCACTTCAGCCTAGAAGTTCGTAAATTGGCTAGACGAACAATACCCTGAGAGGTGGATTGGCCGTGGAAGCAACGTCCTAACCTGGCCCGCCCGGTCACCCGACTTAACGCCATTGGTTTTTTTCTATGGGGAACTCTGAAAGATAAGGAAGGAATACTCAACACCAGTGAACTCTGGAGAAGAATTATTAATAAAAATTCGAACGGCTTCCGAAGAAATAAAGAACACTTTTGTAAACCTAAATAATGAAATCCGTTTAAAATTAAATCTTTGTGCTGAAAACGGTGGTACACACTTCGAAAACCTAATTCATTAAATAATTAAATAAGCGTAATTGTTTAACATAGTTGTTTATTTTACTTTACTCAGTATAAATCAACACATCGAGAATTTAAAATACGTACTGATAAGCATGATCGATATTTTAACAAAAGGTCATTCAAGTAATCATCCCTTTCCAGCTGTAGTATGAGTTAAAACAATAAGAGGCATGATTTCTTTCGGATATAATCATGGTTAATGGCTTTGGTTACCTCACTCAAAGGAAAAGATTTTATCGCAAAGTTTCAACAATAATAACTGCACTATACCTACTGTTGTAATAATTAATAAAGTTTTGATACAATTTGTGGTATTTTGAGGTGCCAATCAATTGAAATAATTTCAACGTAAACATGATCCTAGACATAACTTGACACTTCTTGTCATGGAACACATGTCACTGCATTCGCCGTGCATCGTATGATATCGGAGTGATTCATGAAATGTCATGCTCGCTCTCTGTTTCTCTACTTGAGATTAATTAAACTCGCTCACTCTCTGAATAAAGGTTTGTTCACAATGAAGCGGTAAATTAATATGATTTAATTTGTACTGAAATAGTAGTTTAATTAAAATATATAATTGGACCCATGTTGATATAACATTATTTACTCGTACTGTCGTCAAAAATACGTGATTTAAATCTTTCGGGTTATTAAATCCCGCGGTGTATAAAATGAAATGATGCATTAATAAAACTTTAGTTAATTAACAATATTATATTAAATCATTAACAACTTTGACAGCACGATCTCTTCGCAGGTAGGTGCTCTACAAGGAGTTTATATTACAACATTATTTCCAAGAAATAATCTCTCATTGTTACGAAAATGTTGGTAGGGTGGCTTTAGGTTACTTTTCGTTCATATCGTCTTGGATATGGGTGAACATGGTGTTAATACACTCAGTATCAATCAACCTGTAAAGATATTGTAGCCTGGCCTTTTCTCGAAAAGTCTTCTAGAAAAATTTACGCTCATGTCGTCTCGGATATGAGTATATTTGGTATCAGTGCATTCAGTATAATATCCTGAACACAAATATATGAGATGACAAGCGCGAAAGTGGTGAGGGTAGTTGCTATGACGCAAAGTTTTTACCATTTTTCTTTTAAACATACCATGTGGGGTACCAAATGAAAGGGCCTTGTGAGTAGATCACAAATATATAACACACTGTCACTTTTACTACTTAATCCAACAAATTATTTGAAAACGTTCAAAAATTTCACAATGAGTTGAATTCCAACTGCTCTAAATTGACTAAGATAACTTGATCCCAAGTTTCCTTGCAATTATACGTAATCGAGGGCCAGGCTCATACTAGTTCTCATGTCGCGATGCGCTAACGCTAACAAAAACTAAGCGTTACGAATTGCTGACATTTGCTTCTTTTAGTTTCACTCTACTCAAGCATCGGATGACAGGATCGTTGAAAAGGGACAAACATATCCTTTGACGTTACGTTACTCTTCTCGTGAATTGTCAAATTTTAAAATTCGAATTTTTTTTTTTTTTTTTTTTAACAGTTATGGCCTGGATGCGAGTCCTTTAAGCCAATTAAAATTCGAAATTAGCTTTGGAATTTGTCCGGGTGGCTATTCGAAGTATAACTTGGTGGACGGTACTTACTAACCAAATAAGCTTGAGATCCAGTATCATAGATAGTTGTAAGACTTCAAGGGTCTATTTATATCTGACTGTGCATCCTGTATTCTAAACGTTTTGTGAATAGATATAAAAATTGACACCTATCATTTTTCACATAAACACAGACACTTTATGCATTGAATTATTAAACCTTAACGCAATGCCATAAGTCATAAGGTATATTTTCCTAATATACCTTGATGCTAATTCGAACTTTGTTATAAAAGATGTCATTTTATATCATTCGCGCGTGCATTTCACTCGTACTAGATGAAATATGTATTGGTGCGAGCGAGACGGTTGGGCGAATGATAACAAAATGATATCTTTTTGACATCTTAAACAAAGTTTGACTTGGCCTCTGTGGAAGCCTGGAAATACAGCATACTTCATTGACTTTTTATGCTGGAAATTGATTTAATAATTGCGAGAAAAATAAGTATGTTATTCTTCAATAACTTGTACAGTTACTGTCAAAAAACTAGAAGTGTCCATTAATTGTGTAGAACATTATTTGCTGTTTGTTTCCAATATCATGCTGCTATTCTGCGAATATAGCAGTTCCTCAGGCAGATAAATTAAACATGATCGAAATAAATACTATTAACCACAATAGTAAACTTTTCTCTCAGTGTGGGATATTCTCGGTCATGAAAAACTTACAAAGTTATTGTTTTTTTCATTAAATCTATAATTAATATTATTGTCGGGAGAAATTCTGACCGTGTAGTCGTGTAAGCTTCATAGCCTATTCTTCAAAAAATCTCGAGTGTGAAATTACTGTTTAGGTAGTATAAAATATAAAATAAAAAAAATGTTATTTCTCAAAAACGGGAACAGATATCAAGTTGTTAATTCGCAGCCGGGTATTCAATATGATATATAATTCACCCGTGTAGAAACATTTGACTGTGCAATTAATGTAACTTTAACTTTATATTGACTCCACTAACATAGTACAAGCTTTGCTTAGTTTGGGGCTAGGTTGATCTGTGTAAGATGTCCCCTAATATTTATTTATTATTTATTTATAGTGCCATTACTAGCTCGTGTGGTAAAAAAAAAACTATAGGGTCGTCGATACTCATCTATAAAATAAAAATACATTTTATTTATTTCACATGAAAATTATACTAAAAAGACATTACGTACATACAATTATAATTTTTCTACATTAACAAAATCTGTTATTTTAGTTTGTTTGAAACACTTCTGTAGTACGTACGCACTTTGTAGTTCACGCTGAATTTTAATTAAAGTATTGTAATAATTTCCCTGCATGTGAAACTGTTCATTAAAAATAACAATTTTTCGTAATACATTGACAGCATTGAGACCATCATTCAAAGTTGGCACTGTAAGTTGTTCTTCAGTCTCTTCCTGTTCGTCATTTTCCTCTTTTTCTTTCCTTTCCTTCCTTTTCCTTTCCTCTACTAAACCACTATGAACACTGGCAGCTTCACCACTCATTTTCCTGCCGACGATACCGTGCCTAGCTCGGAAACGTTGAATCCAACTGGACGAGCAAACAAAATCTTCACCAAAACGCTGAGCAAAATCGTTTGCTTTTTGTTGAAGAATTGGTCCATTTATTGGCACATTATTTGTCTTTTGATATTTAAACCACTTTAGCAAAGCTTTCTCAATCTTCGTATGCTTCGTTGTTCTTGCTCGTTTCATTTTTAATAAATTGTTCTCAAAAAGTGTTTGAATTTTTTCTCTCTCTTTCCAAATGGTTGAAATTGTGGAGTGTGATACACCATATTCCGCGGCCAAGTCTTTGTTTGGAATTCCACTCTCAAGCTTTGATATAATACGCGATTTTTCTTCTATAGTAATTTGTTTTCTTTTTCTTTGCGACATGTTAAAAGTTTCACGAATAACTCAACAATATGTTTTGGTGCGTCTTGTGTTCGGGTAAGTAACAAACTGACTGAAAAGAAATGAGAAAGCGGGCTTTGGGTTTCGATTATACTGTATACCTACATGTGTACCTATTTTGTTTCTGAGAAATACAATAGACCCTAAACTCGAGTTGTTTTTGTTTACTTTTGCGATCTTAATGACTTTAGTGTGCCAGATGTGGGAAGGGGATACTGCCCTCACCTATTCAAATGTTTACAATACGGCTGGTCGTTCTAACTTCTAACAGATATAATTCTCCGAAAATATCAGTTAAATGTAGTCGCTTAAAGCATTGTTGTCTGTGCTTAAAGAGATATGTTGTAATAAGCGATGTCGTAAAAAGCGGTGTTTTTTATAAGGCGGTCTAATAGAATTCAGCCGGGACCTTTGATTTTGGTCAATATAGTTAACCGGTATGTTGTTCTAAACTAAACGATGTCTTCGTAAACGGTTTTGACTGTATTTACTTCGTCACAGTGTGGAGTTCTGTTAATAATTTTGTGGATACGTTGATTGACATATTATGTAGAGTCTGTGCGGAAAGAGAAAGTAGTGGAATGTATGGGGCCATGGGGTCCAATACATGCCACGACTCTTCTCTTTCCGAACAGACTCTATAAGACGTAAGGAACCCAAAAAAGTCTATTATTGTCTGCAGTACGTAGTAGTTTGTTTAAGATTTGTTTTTGGCATTATCTAATGAGTCATTAGTAATGACATGTTTTTAAACGATTGCAGCGACATCTGCGTTAAGCGTTGCGCGTTTGTTGATTACATTTACTTATGGGCAGAGCCGGATTAAGCGTGTCGGGGCCCCTAGGCAGTGCAATGCTCGGGGCCCCCTTATAGTCAATTCTGTATACATAATGTTCGGTATAGGGAAGTAAGTTTTCGGTTTTAATTTCAATCTTCAGGTGTCGGTTGAGCCGATCCGAACAAGCCGAGCGATGTGTTTTTCGCTAGGTGGTTAAATATTTTGCGAGGCTGAACAGCGATTGTCCGACCGTAAGACCATACGCTGAGCCACATGATTAAAATTAAACTATGTACTAATAATGATTTTCCATGTATTCATTGACCAGTTAAGCTACCATGTAGGTACAGGGCCAACCAGCAAAAAACGCGAACTTAGCGAGCGTGTTAGAAAGGCCGGGCCGGCCCTAAAAATTCGAAGTTCCCCAGTGAGGCGAGCTTTCATGCGAGGTCAAAACCGTGCTTCAGGACAAGCTCAGCTGGAACACAGATGCCAACGAATGTCCATTGTATTAAAAAGCGAGACCGCAGGCCGAGCTTGGCGCAGCGAGACCAAAGACTAAGCTGAAGAAGAGGAGATTTGGAAGACAAACCAAAAATTGAGGTAGCCTCACTTTTGGCTGAAGGTCGAGCTCAGCAATCCACATTACTTAACAAGCCCAAAGCGTACTTATAACCAGCGAGGTGAGTTTTCATGCGAGGCAAAAGGCCAAGCTTCTGAAATCAATGTTGATATTTGTTAAAAATCGGACGCCGAGGATCGAGCTGTAAGAAAGCAGCGTGAAGCGCTCTGACACGAACCAATCGTCAAATGTTACCCAACAATAATCAGATATTTGTCAGATATTTTTTTTTTTATTGTTTATTTTATACATACTAGCACTTACAGATAAACCTTACGTGCTAATAGTGTTGTTAGTATTATTTATTATATTATATTATTGTATACATTCTAATATTATACAATTCAACATATTAATCTCTCTGTGATTACAACATATTAATCTCTATGTATACAATTCTATCAACTGTTTCATGTCGAACTATATCATAAAATAGGTCACTCATTTTTAACCGACTTCAAAAAAAGGAGGAGGTTATATATTATTATGTCATAATGAAATTACAATAAATTATTCTTATTATGTATGTATGTATGTCACATTATTAACTACTTTTTTATTACCAAATATTACACTACAATATAATCCAAACGAAATTTCAACATATTATCATTATTTCACAGTACAATATAATCTAATCTTACTTACGAGTGATCATTATCATTATGTCACAGATTCTACAATTGAGCTAGGGGTTACAATATTTTCCAAGTAGCGAGATGATGCACTTAAAAATTTAGTATCGGAGGAGAAGAAAATGTCAAGCTGCTTGTCACTGTCCAGTATGTCATTCATCAATTTCAACGCGTGGTGCAGTGGAGAGGAGGCAAGAGCGCGCGTGCGCGCCGGAGGGATGCCGAACAGATCGCGGCGGCGAGTACGGAGTTGTTTGTTTGATAAACGGGGAACGCGCAACGGTATTTGTGCTAACAGCTGGGAATTTGTTAATTGACCTCGTATTAAATGGAAAAAATATTTAATTAAGTATATGTTTCTTCGGGCTTCAAGGGAAGTATAGTTTACCATACCATATATGAAGAGCGTTGGATATAGGAAAGGGTATGCGCCGTATATTTTCTTATATAGAAATCGCACAAACGATTTTTGCACTCTTTCCAATAGCAGCACGTATTGTTGCTCATGGGGGCTCCAGATGATGGCATTCGTCTCCAGCTTGCTACGCACGTAAGCGTTATACAAGATGGTAATGGCGTGCTGATTGGTAAATGGTTTAGCTTGCCGAATGATGAATCCCAAACATCTTCTAGCGTCATTACCAATGTTGACTATGTGTGGATTAAATGTTAGTTGGGAATCAAACGAGACACCAAGGTCTTTAATTTCATTGGTTCGCTTCATGGATTCGCTCTGCAGAGTATATTGGTAGGTTATAGGCTGGCGAACTCGGGCATATGTCATTACCGAGCATTTGTCTTTGTTTAGGGTGAGGCTATTTTTTGATGCCCAATTACAAGTGGCCTCTATATCAAGCTGAAGTAACGTGGGATCACTGGGATCACTAATCGGGAGAGCTAATTTTAAATCATCAGCAAATAACAGACAGGTCGAGAACTTAATTTCTGCTGGTAAGTCGTTTATGAGAATGAGGAACATTAAGGGTCCCAGATTACTTCCCTGCCCAATACCAGAAGTGACCAAGAATGGGGAAGATCTATAGCCATTAAACTGGACGTACTGGTGCCTATCTGAGAGGTAACTGGCTAAAAACTGAAGTAGGTGTGCAGTAAATCCGGCCATAGACAGTTTTTTAAGTAAAATATCGCAATCCACTCTGTCGAATGCTTTTTGGAAGTCAAAGTAGGCAACATCTACTTGCCTTCTTTGATCCAAGTTATTAGCTATTAACGTGACAGTATTAATCAGGTTTGACGTAGTTGATCGCTTTTGCAAAAAACCGTGTTGCTCGTCACAAAACCAACCATTCAGCTGCTTTCTCGCTTGGGCATATATAATGGACTCAAATACTTTTCCGAATATCGATAATATTGCAATCGGTCTGTAATTATGTGTATCAGATTTGGATCCGGATTTGTGTATTGGTAGGACTTTTGATGTTTTCCAAACCGACGGGTATGCTTTATTTTTTAATGCCAGGTTGAACAAATAATTGAGTGGCTTGACAAATGCTTCACGGCAGTCCTTCACTACGAATTGAGGTATGCCATCGGGGCCCTGAGTAGACTTGGGTCGTAGACGATTGATAGCCGTGCGAATATCCGCATCATTAATATGGTCAATGCTAACGATCCGACCAATTTTATCTTGTGACTCTGCCGTAGCAGAAGTGCATGCTGCCGTTACATCCAGTGCGGGGGGATTCTGGAGGAAAACACTTTTGAAAAATTTGGCAAATGAGTCTACGACTTCTTGTGGAGACATGTCGCCGAACGTAGCAGGTTGGTTAGAACCACGGCGGCTTTTAACATATGCCCAGAAAGAGGATGGGTCCGTTGCAATATTAATTTGTAATTTGTTAATAAAAGCTAGCATGGCAGATTCTGATTGGATGTTTATCATTCTTCGATAGTACGTAAATAAAGCGTAGTATAATTGATGTCCCGTTTGTTTAAATAGTTTGTGGTACGAGTTTTTTACTTTGTTTAACTGTATTATATCGGGTGTAAACCATTCAGGATAGTTTTGACGAGCTTTATTTTTTTGGGGGCTTTTTAATGGGACGCATTCGGACAATATACCATTCAATATGGAATAGAAACACTCGACGCAGTCATTTATTTCACTTATGTCATATAGTTGTGACCAATCACAATTTGCCAGCCTATGATATAGGGTAATGAAATTAGCTTTTCGATAATTTCTCTCTCGCGGTGTGATAGTAGGTCGACTGTGAGTTTGAGGAGTAGGTCGCTTATTAAATATCGTAGGACAGGTTATTTCTATGTTAATGGGAGTGTGATGTTTTTCAAATGATACTAGCCCTGCGATAGTCTCAGTAACAGTCAGCTCAGTAATCATATCATTTGACAGGACTAAGTCTAATATTCGATTGAGACTATTTAATACGGTATTTTTCTGTGTAAGATTACAATAAGACAAAAGACTATCAAAGGCATTTCGTACACTTATCGTGGTCGAGTACAAATTGAAGTCACCTACAATTATGATAGGATAAGAGTAAGTATTTATGATTCTCTCTATACATTGGAAAGTGGAGTAATAACGATTCTCATGTATTCGGGGCGCTAAGTATATAACACACAGAATAAAACGGAAGTGTCCTTTCGTAACGAGTGCGCAAATTATTTCGTCCTGCGGGTGCGCACCACAGTCCAGTGCGCGCAGCGAGTAGGGCGCGCGCGCGGCCAGCAGCACGCCCCCGCCTCCGCGGCCGGCGCGGTCGCCGCGTACCACTCTGAAGTCGCCAGGGAACAGTTCGGAGTCGTGTACTGAGTTATCTAGCCTTGTTTCGGTCAAGGCTATTATATTACTTTCAAATGTCGCTAATAGATTCTTCGTGGTCGCCAATTTACCTTTAAGCCCTCTAACGTTTTGGTAGAAAATATCAATCCTACGACTTTTTGGGGGTTTCTGCACGAAAAAACGGCCGATTTCCACTTTTATCATGCTCCACATCGTCGATCTTGGGGCTGCCTGTCACTTCCATATTTGTTGCAGACGGTGCGCATTCTGCAGCTGGATCGAGACGGTGTTGTATGTCGATGGTGGGGATATATTCATCTCCATCTATGAATAAGCGGTCATTTCGCATTATCGCGTGTTTTCCATTCCGACGGGCCATGATGAGACAGTCTCGTATGTGTTTTCTCTTTTTCAGCGATTCACTATCAAGGATTTCTGCAATAGCGTAACCGGTATTCCTAAAAAGATACGCATTTTGCAGGATATGTTTTTTTAGGCGCTTGCTTAATATTTCAATAATTAGTGGACGACGACGATTGCCTTTTCTTCCTATCCGCTTAACTGATTCTATCGAGCCGTAGATGTTTATGTTATAGATGTCACCAAACATGTTATTAATTCGCTCATATAGATCCTGGTCCGTTTCATTGTAGTATTCATCAAGGCCGTATAACACAAATTTTTTCGATGTATCATCTCTTCCTGCATTGTCCAAGCTTTTATATTGAGTCTTAAGCTCTTTTAATTCTTCTTGCAATAAAATACGATCTTTTTCCATTTTTTCTATTTTGGTCTTTGTGTTTAAAAGTTCATTTTTCAGGTCTTGCTGCTCTATTAGGATTTGTTGATTTTTTTGCGAAAATTCCGTCTTAAGGTCGTTTATTGCGGAGCCTATTTCTGCGTGTATTAATTGCTTCAGGTTGTTGAAGATTGTTATGTTGTTCATATTTAATTTGGCATCCAACAATGCGCTAATTTGTTCAATTGTTACGCTTGGACTACTGGGCGAATGATTCGGGGGTTTCGAAACAGGCAGGTCTAGTTCTATCAGGCTCATTTCTCCTTCACCGTCAACTGACATGGTTGTGTTGTCTAATGAGGTCATATCAAACTGTTTTCGAACTGGAGTGGAGTCATTCTTCCGCCTTGTTGTGACATTTACGCATATAGGACAACGCCACGCCCGGATCAGTTCCTGTTGGTTTTCCTTAAAAGTCGCCGAGGTCATGTTTAGGCATTGGTAATGGTAATTTCCTTTGCAGGCTACGCATGTTAGCAGCTCTAAGTTATTTGTGATCGGTCTCGGACACGCCATACAATCCATTGTGAAAGAAATTAATAATTTAAAAAGGCAACAAAGTTATCACGTCCACGGAGTTTGAACGGAGGCACAAAAAAAAAACAAATTGAACCAATACAAAAAAAAGCAAAAAAGTTTTATTGTTCACAAGTCTCGAACCCGGAACTATATGGTTTCACTGTCAGTAGTAATTATGTTAGACCACCAAGCCAAATATTCTTAGCGAGTGTTGGCGAAAAAGTCTTCTACACTCTAAGCGTTATGTTCGTCGATATCGTCGAGACTGGTATGGTAGTGATTTTAATTTATCTTAATAAGCTACCCTTTTTTTTCGTTATTCACTGTTCTTTGTTTAGCACTTTATTTTTAATCACTAAAATATGTTCATGGTAAGATATTTATTGCTTAAAAGTTGTGTTTTTGCATAATATTACCGAGTGTCACTATTTTTAACTTGCACTGACATTAATAGTCCTTTATTGTAGACAGTATTTCATTTTACCAAAATATGTTATTAATTCTATAATTAGTTCACGTAGCACTAAGATAACAATAACACAGTCAATTTACACTAAGTCTTATATTATAAAAGTTCACAGCACTTAAAACTATGACTAAAACTATTTTTTAAGTTGATATAATCGCAGAGCCAATGTTTACGTGACGCGAGCGCCATCTCCAACCAATAATATGTGTCATATGTAAGTACAAGAGTTACTCGGAGGGCCGAAGTTCCATTGATGAGGTTTTAGGCCCTCAGGAGCCTGAAATTCGTGCTCGACATTACATACTTTAAAGCTATAAAATAACATAATTTACATAATCATCTAATGATTGTGTGTCTGAGAAACTGATATTGGACATTAGGTACCATACATTTTTTTTTAAATTTTGAACATATGATGAAACAAATATCTTTATTTGGCACGCGTGGGGCCCCCTAGCCGAGGCGGGGCCCATAGGCAGTTGCCTACTCTGCCTTAGGGTTAATCCGGCCCTGCTTATGGGTAAAATAATCTCAAATGAAATTAATTTTATTCATTTTAAATCAAGGGCCAGAAGCGAAAATCGTAATTCGCAAATTGCGGGGATATTTCTCTTTTACTCCAATGAAGGCGACAAAGAAAAATGCCCGCAAATTGCGACCTTCGATTTTGCGGTTATAGCCCTGACTTAAAACTAGCTGGTGACTTAACGTGTTGTGTAAAGAATATCAGCCGTTATCACTGACGCGTTGATGGCGATAAAGCCGATTCAAGACGGGCCGAAGAGAGATTCTTCAACTCAGTGCTTGTACAAGTGCCTAGTTAGCTAATGGTGTGTTACAGAAATTATAATTGGAAAAAGTTACATTTATTACAGAACATCAAATTGTGTAGGTCTACATTTGGATAAGTTTTAGTGATAACTAGAAAATACACAAGAAAATCTATGTTAAACTAAAGTAAGCCGATTTTGTGAAAAGACAGAGTAAAGTTTGGTTTTAATTTACTTTCTAATTTCTTTTATGTTAATCCTCTTTTTGTATGCGACACTCTTGTCCAATTTACGGGGGTATTTATTGGGATGGGTCGGACAGATTAGAGCGATCGAACTGTAATTTTAGTATCAGGGTTAAAACGTGAGAGTTATTCTGGATTGCCTATCAAGCATTCGACTCCGAATTAATTTGATAATGTTAAGGTGTAACAATGTGCGCGGGTGACGGCAGCGGCGTTGGCTCAGCGGTGGCGGCGGCGCTGCAGTTCTTCGCCGCCTCGCAGTGTCTGGTGCAGGAGGAGTGGTTGCCGGACGCTACTGTACACAGTGAGTACAACACTCGTTTGTCGGCGTGGGCTCAGCGGTGGCGGCGGCGCTGCAGTTCTTCGTCGCCTCGCAGTGTCTGGTGCAGGAGGAGTGGTTGCCGGACGCTACTGTACACAGTGAGTACAACACTCATTTGTCGGCGTGGGCTCAGCGGTGGCGGCGGCGCTGCAGTTCTTCGCCGCCTCGCAGTGTCTGGTGCGGGAGGCGTGGTTGCCGGACGCTACTGTACACAGTGAGTACAACACTCGTTTGTCGGCGTGGGCTCAGCGGTCGCGGCGGCGCTGCAGTTCTTCGCCGCCTCGCAGTGTCTGGTGCAGGAGGCGTGGTTGCCGGACGCTACTGTACACAGTGAGTACAACACTCGGTTGTCGGCGTGGGCGGCGGCGCTGCAGTTCTTCGTCGCCTCGCAGTGTCTGGTGCGGGAGGCGTGGTTGCCGGACGCTACTGTACCCAGTGAGTACAACACTCGTTTGTCGGCGTGGGCTCAGCGGTCGCGGCGGCGCTGCAGTTCTTCGCCGCCTCGCAGTGTCTGGTGCAGGAGACGTGGTTGCCGGACGCTACTGTACACAGTGAGTACAACACTCTGTTTAGCAATGTCGACGAGCGGTGCTTGGAACGCTCTAACTACATCATAGAAATCAGACTACATTCCATTATTGCTACTCAACCAAACTGATTCGACACTGCGGTTGCCAGGGATTCAAGGATAAAGGATAAATTGCGATATATCTACTCCGTCTGTCATAGGTACTAAACGCATTTAACGAGTCAAAGATGACTTTTCGCCAGCATACCGGTTAGGTTCACGATGAACGCACTTTCTTGGAGCTCATTATCTTGCACTTAACTCCGGCCAAGTTAGCTCTGCAGTTGCACAGATCTTGTAGTGACTATACCTCTCGCGTAGAATAATGGTCCCTATGACACAATTACTTAAATTTTACATTAAATTTCTAAATAAATGAATGTGCTATGACTTTCAAAACACGTCTTCAAACATTTTAGGTACGTGGGTACGTGACAACAATTCCATACGTCGGGTGACAAGTAAAAGTCACTAACTAACACGTACGTACCATTGAAATTATTGGACAATAAACCGTGTTACAAAGTGTAATAAAGTGCATTGTTACTTGTTACTTTAATTTTTGATAGTACTTAGTGATACAGGATACTCCGAGAGTACGTGTCCGAAACTATGATATACACTCGACTTTTACTTATCACCCGACGATATAACAATAAACTGTCAACAAACTCGTTGTTCCACCTTTTGTTTCACGATTTTATTGGTTAAAAATACGTTGGACGTCATTTTGCATAAAATTGTTCTAACAAAAACTCTTCAAAGTCAAAATGACATATTAGCCGGTATATTCCAGACGGTTCCTCGTGGGACTTCATCGTGGTCGGCGGAGGGACGGCGGGCGCGGCGCTGGCGGCGCGGCTGTCTGGCGCCGTGCTGGTGCTGGAGGCTGGGCAGGATCCACCGCAGGAAAGCATAGTTAGTATTACATTACTACTTCTTTCCGCAGGCCAGATTATTAGCTTTTTGATGGTATATTTTGATGGGTGATGATTTTAAACGCTTTTTGGAAACGTCGTTTGCTGGTCTGGTAGACAGTCGAATCCATCACCTTTAATAATCACCTAAAAAATACCAACCGACTGGAATCTCAAAATAACGTCGTCTGTTCTCTAAAATAAGGTATCACTGCTATGTATATCGGAGCCCTTCTTATTTATTTCACTGCATTTAATAAAATTTAATTGTTGTGTAATCACGTCCGCAGATACCAGGATTCCGCCACCACCTGAAAGGCAGCGAATACGACTGGAACTTCACGTCCGTGGACGACGCCAAGTCAAGCCAGGCGCTTATCAACGGCCAGCAGCTCCAGCCGCGGGGCAAGATGCTGGGCGGCAGCGGTTCCATCAACGACATGGTCTACGCCAGGGGCTTCCCTGCAGACTACGAGGAATGGGCTTCCCTCGTCGGAGAACAATGGAACTGGACTAACGTCCTAAAATACTTCAAGATGACTGAACATCTAACTGACGAAAGGATTATTAACGATCCTGAATTAATGAAGTATCATGGAAGGAATGGAGACATAGAAATCACCGGCTTCAATGAGTCCACGTATACGACTCAAAAGTTCCTGGACGCGTTTGAAGAGTTGGGTTTTCCAATGGTAAAGGATATGAGCTATCCAGGTTTGATAGGGGCTGGAAGATTCTCGCACACCATCAGAGACGGGCAGCGAGACAGTTCTTTAACCGCGATGCTAAATAAACAATCATGGAATGAGAAATTGAAAGTGGTCAGAAACGCATTGGTGACCAAGATTTTGATTGAGAATGATAAAGCTTACGGAGTAGAAGCGCTTATAAATGGAGATAGCTTCACCTTTTTGGTTGACAAAGAGGTTGTAGTTTCTGCAGGGACTTTTAATACTGCCAAGTTATTGATGCTATCTGGTTTAGGGCCCAAGGAGCATTTGGAAGAGATGGGGATTGAGGTTATAAGAGACTTGCCCGTGGGCGATAACCTCCACGACCACGTGATGGTGCTGACGTACTTGGCAGCTGACAATGGAACGTGTTTCTACAACGAGGCAGAGTCTCAAATGGAATTGATAAGGTATCTGTACGATCGAACGGGCTCTTACTCGAGAACCGACAGCATGGGCGCATATATAATAAACAAAGACGGCACAGTACCGGAATTTGCGATTTACCCGTCTTGTACCCCAGTAGGACAAAGCTTTTATCAAAACTGCGTAAATTTGCTCGGGTTTCAACACAAAATTTGCACTAAACTCCAGTCGGAGCTGGAAACGAATGAGTTATTAGGATTAGCTGTTGTTCTTTTGAAGCCGAAATCTCGCGGTAAAGTGCGGTTGAAGTCCGCAGATCCGTTGGAAGCGCCGTTGATATATTCCGGCACTTTT
Organism: Cydia amplana; assembly: GCF_948474715.1. Taxonomy (NCBI): domain Eukaryota; kingdom Metazoa; phylum Arthropoda; class Insecta; order Lepidoptera; family Tortricidae; genus Cydia; species Cydia amplana. The sequence continues at coordinate 468,041 of NC_086077.1, forward strand.
AGCGACGTTTCTGACTTGGATGGATTTCCTAGCGCATTGGAGACAGCGTGGTCGATAGCAAACACTTCTTATTTTAGAGCAATGAACGCTCGGATTGTTGAGTTAGATATTGACTATTGTAACGATATAGGAACAGAAGATTTAAAGTGTAAAGCTCAAGCGATGGCGACGTCAGCATGGCACGCTGTTGGGACCGCCGCGATGGGGAGTGTGCTGGACGGCAAACTGAAGGTGAGGGGGGTGCGGGGGTTGAGAGTGGCTGATGCTAGTGTGATGCCGAAGGTGGTTCGAGGGAATACTAACGCTCCCGTTGTTATGATTGCGGAAAGGGCGGCTGACTTCATCAAAGGGGAATTTTATAATTTTGACATCGATTAAAACAACCGTATTTGGTGTTTACCTTAAGCACTTGGTCTTAAGAACTTTAAACGCTAAAAGATGTACTCATTTTCAGTATTAAATATGATTTTTATCGTCCCTATTATCGTGACATAATAAAAATGTATGCCTGGCTTTAGAGAGCCATATATGCATGTGCTTTCAAGGAATTTAATTTCAGTACCGTTTCGTAAATTGTCACAGTGACAACATCTGAGGTCCCTAGCGATTTTTATAGTCACTGTGACAATTAAGGATGACTCACGCTAGACCGGGCCGGGGCCGGGCCGCCGGAGCATCCGGCGCTTCGTTTTCTATGGAAAGCACCACGTGATCACCGATCAGCCGTCATAGAAAATGACGTGTCGGACGCCTCGGCTCGGGCCCGGGCCGCTCTAGCGTGAAGTCATCCTTTAAGTCATCATTTATAAGCACGAAATGGTACGGAATAGTTATTTGTACAACAAGAGATCAAAGTTTGATATTTCTTCGAGTGCTTATTTTGAGTCCCGTGCAAGCGAAAGATTCTATACTATTTTCACGAGCGTAGCGAGTGAATCTAATTTAGAATCTTGAGCGTAGTAAGGGATTCAAAAGCGCACGAGATGTAAATAACTTTGATCTCGGGTAGTTCACAAAACTTTTCACCTCAGCAGTGAGAACATATTAGAGAACCCGAAAATAAGTTTTCACCTCAGCAGCTCGAACAAGGGTACTTTGCTACTTAAAAACATTTTGTCTCACTCAGTGAGCAAAATACGATTTTGATCACTGTTTTTAAGTAGCAAAGTACCCTTGTTCGAGCTGCTGAGGTGAAAATTAAATTCTTTTACTGTACTTATTTACTCGTAGTACAAAACCATGGTTGTGATTTGATAGTATAGGTTCGTTAAGTAGGTTAGGTACCTAATTGAATTGTAGAGATAAACAATCGCAAGATGGATCGAAAATACGGTATGTATGTACTCGTAAGTATTGAAGCGTGACGATGACATGATAAACTTTATAATTAATTGCATATGCTGAATATGTAATAAATGACATTGCAATATTATAATGACATGTTAAAAGTAGGTAGGTAGGTATACTAGGACCATTATTACCCAACCATATTATTATTTTATGTATTCATAAGACTTCCTAGTATAATAAGTAAATGTTACTTATTCATACAAATTCATTTACCTTATTATTTTAATCTCTTAATGGCACAAACCGTTAAGTAACATACATAATGTACCTATGTCATTACTAATGACTCGCTCATTAGTCCAAAACTAGAGCAGAGACGAAAAATCGAGATTAAACCCAAGTTAAAGACGATTGGCACCTAGTACTTTTAGTGTTCGTACATTTGGGACCTCCATTGCTGTGTTGAGCTCATAAAGCACCCCTTAGGTGAAGTTAATGGATGCACAAACACAGTCGAGGGCGCTAAGCGGGAAGTCGCAACCCTCACACTGATTGATCACTTTAACGTTAACGTACCATTTAGAAACATTCCTTGTTGACAGTTTGACTTTGACACGTGGGACTGGGAAGTGGTACAATCTTGTATTCTAGTAGTCTACTCAATCGACTGGTTATAATAGAGTATTTAACTAGTAGTCAAATCAGTTTCTTATTTCGAACTGTCAAAACGATTATGCTACTATGGAATTTATATGAAACACTAGCATGTGACGTCACAATCAAATTAAGTACTCTTTATAGTTTTATACGGGTTTTAAAATAGAAATTGTGTCTAAAAATAGGTAACTGCTGTCTACGTTTCTCTATTCATCTTCTAGTGCTTTATTTCATGCATAGTGTAAAACAATTAAGACCGAGGAAAAAATATTTCAACCAAATAAAAGAAGGTTAAGGAGTTGGCAGAGGACCGGATGAGTTGGAGATTGCTCCACCGACAAGAGCACAGCTCTTAAATAAGAAGAAGAAGACAGTCAAATACCCTATTGGATATACAGTTACAATTGAAAAACTGGCGGTGTCACAACCGCGTTAATAAGGTTTAGATTACTTTAGATATTGCGTTATTTTATTCTCATAATACAAAAATACACGTATAAGTTACGTTTTGAATGATTCACGGTTAGTTTCACTTGAATTATATCGAATTTATATTTATTATGATCGTCATTCTTACATAAGTACCTACATTACATCATAGAATCACAGATACAATTTATAAAATGTAAATAATAATAATAAAGGATTGTGTATGATATAGTAAGTCGAATGAGTGTATGTATGTTACCTACTTTTTAACCGACTTCCAAATCTCAAAGAAGGAGGTTATCAATTCGGTTGTATGTTTTTTTTTTCTTTTTTATTTTTTTTTATGTTTGTTACTCCATATCTCCGTCATTACTGGACCGACTTTGAAAATTCTTTTTTTGATTGTATGTATATGCATACAGATTGGTCCCGTTTTGTCAAAACCCAGTTCTGATGATGGGATCTATGAGGAATCGAGGGAACTCCTCAAATCTTAAAGGCATACATATAGTGATTTTTGTGTTTTTATCAACAAATCAAGCATATACATTCAGAAACGTGACATTTGATGAAGTGGAACTGCTGATGATGATCAGAACAGAACTCTTCAACGACGCATAGTTCACGTTTGGCGATTTGTCCTCTTCGTTATGTTTGTTAAGTAAGTTAAGTTTTTAAGACACATTTTTGTCAAGCTCGAGTTCTGATGATGGGATCCATGAGGAATCGAGGGAACTCCTCAAATCTTAAAGGCGTGCGTATAGCGATTTTTGTATTTTCATCATAAAAAACTGTCGCATTTGATGAACTGGAACTGCTGATGATGATCAGAACAGAACTCTTCAACGACGCATAGTACATGTTTGGTGATTTCGAATTTCGACTTTGACTTGGACTGGGACCCGGACTCGGATCCAGATCCGGACTCGTACCCGGATCCGGTTCGGACCCGGACCCGGACCTGGACTCGGACTGACTCGGACTCGGACCTGGACTAGACCCGGACTCGGACCCGGACTCGGACACAGACCCGGACCTTGACCCGGAAAACCACTATGATACCTAAACTAAATAAACCACTATGATTATACCTACCATAAAATGTAGGTATAAAGTATGATGAGGCCAAACCCCTCCCGCTCAAACCCCCGTACACCGCACCGCATGCGCCGTTAAGTGGGTTAGGTTAGGTTTGAACTGCTATCCTCACAGAACCGAACAAAAGTGGGTTAGGTTAGGTTAGAACTGCGAGCCTTATAGAAACGAAATGCTACTAGAAAAGTGGGTGGTTTTACCTCCTTTTCTACATAGCGCACCATCTACAATAATCTTTCACCGGGCCGCATAGAAGTCGGTTTTTTTTCTTAAAAATTATTATATATTTATCGTTAGATTTAGACCAAGAAAAGTGCAAAGATTTTGATAGCATACGCAGTGCAAGTGTTATTTATACATAGAAGTTTGACGTTTAAAATAACCCTTGCACTGCGTGTGCTATCAAAATCGTTGCAGACTTGTCTGGGTCTAACTAAACTTGGTCTGGGTTGAACAAGCGAACTTTGACCACAAATGTCACCTTCCTTTCCTTTAATCATTTACCTAGTCATTTATTCAATATTGCATTGTCATGTACCTACATAATAAGGTGTTACAATTTAAGAGGCCAGTTCATGACACCTGGTAAATAGGTCCTTGCATTATGTTTTATTTAACTACAGTCCGTAGTGAGACGATTAGGTACCTAGATAAAATTTAATAACCCTTTTTTAATTGACACACCTAACAATTGCAAAATAACTCCACAATTGCTCATAACAATAAATTACAGTAGACATTTTAATTTCAAGTCCCTCCCTAAACCTTTTACTGTGCTTATAAAGGACTAAAACTCGTTTAAAAAAGAATAGGACGCTAAAATGATAACATCATCATTACGGGCAAAATGAAAACGGCCATGTTGTTAGAAAAAAACCGCAATGTGGCGCCACCGGCGACCGGAAGTGAGGAGGAAATGGCCACTAATGGCCGCCGCGCCGGAAGCGACGCCATTATGGCGCTAGTGCTGCTCAAATAATTACTTTGGCTAGTATATTTGGTTAGCAAAATGCGTTGGATGACTGTGTACATATTTTATTTATATCATCACTACATAGTATAAAACAAAGTCGCTTCCCTGTCTGACTGTCTGTACCTATGTATGCTTAGATCTTTAATGATGCGTTTTTTTTTATAGATAGAGTGATTCAAGAGGAAGGTTTATCTATAATTTGTTAACCAGTGCGAAGCCGGGGCGGGTCGCTAGTCATTAATAAAATGTAATAACGTCAATCTTTATGCGAAAAATCAGGATTTTGATTATTCAAAATTGACCTCGTTTTGAATCTAGTTCTCTATCAAAATTCATTTATGATAGGTGGTTACCTTTAGAGTCTGACTACGCTAAGTCTGCATGGAATTTGAAATAAAATAAGCCAATCGCTGATCAGAGGGTTTACCGCGAAAATCGAAATTCGCGGGGATCTTTCTCTTTTACTCCAATGAAGGCGTAATTAGAGTGACAGAGAAAGATGTCCACAATTTGCGAACTTCGATTTTCGCGGTTATAGCCACTTATGTTTATTAAATGTAAAAAAAAAACAAAATCATTAATGTCAAATTTATAGAAAAATATGACGTTTACAATGACACTCCACTTGGTGCAGCCGCAGCTAAGAGGGACTATATTCTATGTATTTTTTAATTACGCTGAATAATTTATTCTCACGAATTTACTCTTATTTATTTATTGTCACGTTTTAACGTGACGTTCGGACTTCGGAGTCACAGACATAACTCGTTGCTAATATTTTATTAGCAGGCGTTGTTAAAGTGGAAAGTGGCCATTCAAAACTATGTTTAAGTTACAGAGGCAAATCAAATAAAATTTATTAGGATTATTGTCTAAAACGCAATCTAACTTATTAAACGAGTTCCTCATTATTTTCATAAAACAACAATAAAAACCTATTGCGACGAAAATAATTTAAACAAAGAATGGAAACGGCAATGCGGAGAATATACGCGTTCAGTGTTGCCAACCGAATAAAAATAAATCAGGCGTGATTTATTCTAGCTGCGACCGTCGCATCGCCGGTGCACGGGCCGCATATGAGGCCTCTAGGGTTACCAGGCGCGGGGTCTCTTTGTTTGACATAAGGTTTAAAAATTCATAATGTACGAGGGGCGTTCAATAAAAAGTGAGAATGAGTATGTTATATACAACTTTTATTAAATGTTATTTTATTTTTCGACATAGTCACCTTTTAGCATAATACACTTAGTATATCTTTTTTCCAAACTTAAAATTCCATTTCTAAAAAAGGTTTCATCTTGAGTACTTAAAAAATCTTGTACTGCAGCGACTACCGCGTCGTCGTCTTCAAATTTCTTGCCTCTTAAGTATTCCTTCAATCTCGGAAATAGGTAGAAATCACTAGGAGCGAGGTCTGGTGAATACGGAGGATGCTTAAGGATATTGAACCCAGCATCACGTATTGCAGCCATTGCAACGGCGGACTTGTGTGCCGGTGCATTGTCCTGATGGAACAACACAATTTTCGAGAGTTTACCTCGCCGTTTTTCACGGATCTCATTGCGCAATGTTGCTATTTGTTTGGCATATAAAGTGCCCGTAATAGTGGCTCCATGCTCGAGATACTCAATCATTACGACCCCTATACCATCCCAAAAAACAGAGCCGACCTTACCGGCAGATGGGCCCACCTTGAATTTCTTCGCAGTTGATGATGATGGCCTTTTCCATGTCATAGACTGCAGTTTCGTTTCAGGGTCGTAATGATGGCTCCATGTTTCGTCCATTGTTATAAATCGCGCCAAAAAAAGTTCCTGGTCTTGCTGTATCAGGTCCAAAGCTTCTTTTCAAATCTCGACTCTAGTTTGTTTTTGCGTGTCAGTAAGCATTCTGGGTACCCAACGCGCCGATACCTTCTTTTCATACCCAAGCGTTCATGTAAAATATTATGCACGCTCCCCGTTGAAATTTTTACATTTTCAGCAATAAAACGAACCGTGACACGACGATCCGCCAAAACTAAGTTTTCGACTTTTTTCACAATTTCTTCAGTTACTGCTGTAGTAGGGCGTCCGGAGCTGGGGTCATCCATGGTCGATGTTCTTCCACGTCTAAATTCGGCGCGCCAACGTGCGACTGTCGAATACGGAGGAGCATTAGACCTTAAAGTGTCCCGTAAATCTAAATTGACTTGGTCCGTAGAAAAATTTTTCAAACACAAGTATTTGATAACGGCGCGCAGTTCAATTTTCTCCATTTTCGCTAACGTACTCAATAGTATCGCAAAGATATCGCCGTATTTTTTTTTTAAACAAAAAACAGTTCGTTTTTTTTTTCATGGCAATCAGCTAGGTAGATTAGCTTTTCCGGCCAGTATTTACTTTCCTAATATTTAAAGAGTTTGCATCTCATTCTCATTATATATTGAACGCCCCTCGTATTGTTTGTCATATTATAAAAAATCCGCGAGTAGGCTTAACCGGAAGTGATTCTTCCTGCAAAGGTCTTTGTTTCTAGGTCGTCATATCAGTCATAAAAATGTGTAGGCTGGGCACGAATATTTGACCCTGTGTTTTGTGCATTTTCTGTGTGTCGAATTGTGTTCTTAATTAATCCATATTATTATGTGTACTGTAGGTATGTATAATAGGATATCGTTCGCAGAGTACCAACAACCAACAACCGAAACCTAATTGAAAGAACTGTGTTTATTTTTTTCAGTTCACCATCAAAAATTAGGTAGAGTCTGGCTAATGAAAGTTGAACCTGAGATAACGCGGGAATTTCAATAAAAACCGCACCTGGCAATAAAATTACTATGAAATTAAATGACAGCTTGAAACTGACAGCTTATTTGATAGGAAAAAAAGTTGCCATATAAAAAGTTTTAAATAAATCTAGGCTCAACTTTCATTAGCCAGACTCTACAGTTGGAAGTTTTAATTTATGACCCATATAACCTTATCACAGTGACAATAGTATATGAGGTCTCTAGCGACCTTCATATTAATTGTCACTGTGACAAGGTACGAAATGGACCATAAATTAATACTTTCGACAGTTCCTACTGAAGTTTTGGTCAGTTTTCCCATAAATGAACAAATTTCCTAACGCCTGGTAACCCCAGACCAGCTGCAAGGATCAAAATGCAAAAATCTCTGCTTATTTGTACGCGCGGCACGGAAATTTATGCCCAGCGAATACACAAGTGCGGCTAATGTCAAATTCAAGTGTTTGTTCCGGAAGAACGGGATTTTCTACAAGACTCACTCGACTAGTATTTCAGAATTTATGAAATCATACTAACTAGCACGATTGTGTTTTTATAAAGATATTGATCTCTTTTATTATCTTTTCGCATTGGTAAAATAAAAAATGGCATTATAAATGACAATGAAATATTACTTATTTTGCAGCGTACCTACAAAAAAAAAACGAAACAATCCATTTTTCAAATAGAAAATGAAAGTTTATTTTCAATAGAACAAATAACAGGCTAACAGCAGATCACAAACTTTACAGTTTAGTTTTGAATTATATATACAATTTTTAGTTACACAATATCATTATTAGATAGCTATCCATATCTTTAAAAACGCTATATATAAACGATCTAAACTCGCTTTCACGTACAAAACCGCATTTAAATCGGTCCATCCGTTTGAGAGCTAGAATGCCACATACAGACACACAAGCAGATAATGATGTCTAAAATATAACACCCCTCTTTTTTGCGTCGATGGTTAAAAAACGGTATGTATAGGTGAACCAGGATCTATTGAGGGTGCGCCATGTTGCGGAATTTCACTGGAACAAATTTTTTCATACAACACTGAATTGTCACCCTATACATGAGAATAACAGCGCCCTCTTGACAATTATCATATATTACTGGTCAGGCTATACCTCGTCTCGTCCAGAACGCATTTTCACCCGCCCCAAACTTCGAAAACGTTCTAAAATCAAAATTCAAATCGCGGCCGATCGTCGGGCGGAAATTGACTCGCTTGACCCGCTGTCAGAGTGACAGTTCGGACAGCCGTCACAACCCTTCCCGCTTTGAGAGCTTTTCGACCGCTAATAGCTGGGTTCTATTTCCTTTGGCTGGGTACTTGGAGGATACAACTAAGCGCCACTTGCACCATTCCACTAACCCAGGGTTAACCGGTTAAACATGGAGTATCCATAGTTACCAGTACAATTTGACACTGGGTTAACGTTTTAACCGCTTAACCCCGGGTTAGTGGGATGGTGCAAGTAGCGCTAAACGGAGTAGCCATTAACAGGCTTTCCCCTCTGTCGAAAATAGGCGGCCAACGGTCATACACAATGTATGGACTGACGTTTATCTGACATGGCTATTTTTACGTTACGCATACATTTGACGTTCCCCTCCCCCGCAAAAATCGGCAGACGGTTTTGTACAGAAAATTACAGACATGGCGTCTCCGTTTGATTATATCCTCCAAGGCTGGGTATGACCGTATGATTCATTAAATTTGTTGAGATAAAATTATTAGCGTTTTATAATCGTAACGTGTTAGGTTGGAATTATGTAATAAGAATAGGTAGTAGTAGTAAGCTAGTACTTAAATACTAATGTTGGGTTTATTAAGCTTTTACTTGCATTGGGAAGTATTTTTTTAAACTTATATTCTTGTTTGTAGTTACCTATGACTTATGACGATCAAGATAATTCAGATAAAAGCTCTGTTTTTAACAAGCTTTTATTAGGAAGGGTCGACCTGTATGTAACTTATGTAATGGAATCTAAGGTAACTAATTTAACCATCTTCCAAGGATCGTAGCGTCATGAAAATTGGCAGCTGTATGACAATACAATAATATGGTACTGTCGAACTGATCTGATAATGGAGACAGGAGGTGGTTATAGGAACTCTGTGATGAAACAACGCAACCTAATTGTGTTAGGGGTTTTTAGAATTGTCTCGATGAGTATTAGTTGTCTATCGTAAGAAAAGTACAGTCAGCGATAAAAGCTTGTACCAAAAATTAATTTTTTGCTAAAAACTTATTAACTCCCGACACAAAAAGAGGGGATATAAGTTTGACCGCTATGTTTGTGTGTCTGTCTGTACCTACTGTATGTGTGTGGCGCCATGTCTGTGGCGCCATAACTCTTAAATGCATAAACCGATTTGGATGCGGTTTTATTTTAAAGCAGGTTTTCTAGCGGTGGTTCTTAAATTTGTTTTATCAAATTCAATTAATTGCGTTAGGTTTTTTTTAATTTATTCTTATATCGTATGTGTAATCGTGTGTGTTAAGTAAGATATAATGTGTGAAGTGGTAATCTGGGGCTCTGATATCCACTAAAAATATATCTTCTCTAGCTTACCACATTAAAAGCGGTTTATCCTTACCATCTTTAAAGTGCCTGAGGACGCATACGATGTTTCTTACACCAACTAGTTCCAAAACGTTAAAAATCAATTGCTGACCCCAGATGAATAGAACCTGATAAAACCTCTTTTCATATCAAAAACATAACCTCAAAAACGTCGACCGCTATAATCGTCTCTAACACAGTTTAGTTTTTGTTCAAAGTGTTTTTTGTGTGTTTGTGAGTTGTGATCTTTTAGATTGAAGGTAGAGTAATGGCGGGCTGTAATGGCCGTCACGGCATCGCATCGATATTACCAATAAATCGGGCGCATGCGCGATATAGTCCTATGAAGCGGTCACGCGCAGTCTTCCTGGTGCTAACATTGTATGGATAATTTCAAGGTCCGGATTTAGAGACCCAGGGCCTTGGTATGGCACTCAGAATTTAGAGGGGACCCCTTCTCCATATCAAAACCATTGCTAGGTTGTTTATATGCACAGTAAAAAACTTCGTCGACGTATATTTTTGGACCATCTGCAAAACACTTTGCAGAATGTAACACCCATCAAAAACATTACATGTAAAAAGGTGCAAGTCTCGCAACGCTTAAATTACTACAAAAAAGTTTTGAGATGTAATGTGAAATCAAGTCGGTTATTTTCTTGGAGGATATAATCAAACGGAGACGCCATGTCTGTAATTTTCTGTACAAAACAGTCTGCCGATTTTTGCGGGGGAGGGGAACGTCAAATGTATGCGTAACGTAAAAATAGCCATGTCAGATAAACGTCAGTCCATACATTGTGTATGACCGTTGGCCGCCTATTTTCGACAGAGGGGAAAGCCTGTTAATGGCTACTCCGTTTAGTTGTATCCTCCAAGGTTATTTTAATCAGTGCCAGGGGGTGTTAAAACCGTATCAATAAGATAACTTTAATTTGTAATACGTATAATGACTTGGCCATCGCACGGCTGCATAATGACAAAAGAATCATCGTCACCTATTAAAAATAATTCTAATTGAACATAACGCTAGCGCTAATTGCAGTTTGAGCATTACACATATTTACGAGTACGGTACGAGTAAAGCATTATGTGCGATTGCCAAGTCATTATATGTATTACAAATTAAAGGTATCTTATTGATACGGTTTTAACACCCCCTGGCACTGATTAAAATAACCGACTTGGTTTCACATTACATCTCAAAACTTTTTTGTAGTAATTTAAGCGTTGCGAGACTTGCACCTTTTTACATGTAATGTTTTTGATGGGATCTCATCTCTTTTTGTAGGCAGTCCTTCTTTTCGGGTACTCATACCCATACTATATATACACATATCATAACTAAACATATCTTCATTCATACTCACATCGTACATCGTAGTGTACCTTTACTTTACCTATTTGTAGGAACTGCAACAGTAACTTTGTAATATCATATATTTATATGGGATTACAAACTTACTTATGCAGTTCTCAGATCTTTAAAACGTGACTGATATTGCAATATTTTTAGGTTTACCCTTTATGTGGCCATTAAACCCTAACTCTGTACCAAATTTCAGCTCTCTGAGTTTATGGGAAATATTAATTCTATTCTGATGATCATGAGTGAGTGAATGAATGAGTGTCATAAATGCGAAACTTTGCTTTCGCTTAACTTCGGAACTAAATGACCTACAGACTTGAAATTTTGGATTTTAAGTATATGATTATAGCTTACTGGATGACGAAAATTTCTGCGTTCTGGTCTTATCCAGAGGTTCTCAAATAGGGGCCTGAAAATGCGGCGAAATGGTTCCAGTAAAGGATGGTACGGCAGTGTTTGCTTCGCGCTCGACTTGGCGGGGGCACTGCCGTGCCCCCACCCAAGTAGCATGTAAGTGTCGGCAAAATCAATATACCAACCAATTAAGAACTTAGAGTAATTTAAGGGACGTATAAGTGTGTCAGAAAAAATTTAAGCTGTATAAAAGGTATTTTACAGTTATTATACAGCTCAAGCTGTATAAAAGCATTATAAAGGATACTGCGTAAGCATGAGGTGCATTATCAGAATATAAAAAATCTATAAAACTTTAGGTGATGTGTGACACTACAAGCGAATTATATCCTTAAAGCTGTATACAGGCTGTATTGTAGTATCACTTGGCACTTGTAGCTGTACAAAAGTATTTGTCAACTCCGTTTTAAAACTTTAAGAGTTGGGAGACACTACAAGCTAATTTTAGCGTAAAAGCTGTATATTGGCTGTATTGTAGTATCACTTGGCACTTGTAGCTGTACAAAAGTATCCGTCAACTCCGTTTCAAAACTATTTCTTATGGCGTAATTTTACTCTCCTATAAGTATAGTAGTTGTATAACTTCTGCATATAAGGGTATTATAAAACTAAAAGAATAAATGATAGCTATAGTACAGCTTTTTTCTGTATTACTGACAGAGCCGATTAAAGCAATTTTGTGGCGTAATTTGACACTCGTATAAGTATAGTATAGTTTTACGAGTTCTCACCGAGTGTATTATAAAACTGAAGCATTATACCTTATGTAAGGAGAACCAAAATATAGCCAAACAATTAAAAATATTCTATTTTAAAGCTGATTTGAATCCAAAAGCTATAAAAGTTACTCCACTAATTACATAGTAAAGCTACTAAGATTATAATGCTATAAATCCAACTATCTTGTAGGTTGTTTAAAAATTGTCGCCATTTTACAATGAATAAAAACGTATTTAAAAATGTAATTAAAGAAATACTTTCAAATATTTAGCAAAAACTAAAGCCGTTTTAAGATTACCAGCTTAAAATAAATTGACTATAATGACTATAGCAAAAGAAATTATATTTAATAAAAAAAATACATTCTAACCTTAAAAACAAAAACTAACTTAGCAATTTTTTTTATTTTTTCTTGTGTTTCTCTTGATTATTTTGCAGGCGCGTGAATATTTTGCCGGTAAATATACACAGGTTCACAATAAATATTAATCGGCACTTAGGTATCTATATAATATCCGCTCCCAAGGTCCTTTATTAATATTTAAAGTCCCTTACTTATCATCCACTTATAACATTTGTCGCCATTACAAATATTACGAATGAACAAGAAGGTCAAGAAGACATTTTAGTTTCTTAAATTATTTTTATTCTCTTGTATTTCTTTTTAAAAACTTATTTACAACTTATATTCTTAAATCATACTTATAAGATATTATCTGTAGTGTTAAGGTTTCCTTTACACCAAATTAGAGCTATAATACAGCTATTATACAATTTATACAGCTACTCTACAGCTCCAATAACGCGAAAAGGTGTATAATTTGGGCCCTTTTTTAACGTATAAGGGCTGTATAAGCGCTTATACAGACTTTGTACAGCCTAAGTGTACAGCTTATAGTATACAAATAAACTTATATACAGCTTTTATACAGCTTGAAATGCTACTTGGGCAGATTACGCGTACAAAGTACAAACCTGGAAATAGCGGCGTAAAAAAATGCCCGGTGGAGCTACATGTACCAGCTAAGCTAATATATGCTTCCTAATTCATTTCTAATACCTATATAATAAGCTTCTTACGTAATTAAATGGTTATACATATAATGTTGTTTGCTGTACCTAACAATAAGAAATCTTTGCATGTGTAACGCTACCCCAGATGAGCGTGCCGTAAGACATTAGGGATCGAGAATAAGCAAAGTAAAGTTGTAATTTACTATTATTACTACTCTTTGTCACTATATTATGAAACCTTCCCGTAATATTTTTCCTAATGCCTATCTCCATACTAGCCCAACTCGCTCTAGTAATGAAGACATACTGTTCAGTACCACGCCCCCTCTAAGCGGATAATTGAGTCATTATCCCTCCTTATCCACCAAAAGGTCGTAAGCGCCTTTAAAATCCATACAAACACAACCTTTTTGAAAATTTATTAGAAAATCTCGCAGATCTACGATCGAGCGATATCGGCCCTGCCTCGGGTACTTTCGGAGGAGTTCGTATGAGAACTTGTTATAGATTTCTTATGATCTATCAGTTAAATAGAAATTACGTTTTGAACGATATTGCTTATTACTTTTATGATCAAAAGCGCTCGTGGCTTGTTAGGTATCGAAAGGTGGATAAGGTGAACAGTAATAATTGTGCGGAAATAATTTTATTCGAAAATAACGTTACGGTAGACGTCGCGGCATCGAATTTAAATTTCCCCGATGCGGTGATCTTCGACCCAAAAGTTTACCCAAAAGTTACAATACACGGTTGATTCAATATGCTTGAATTAAAGGTAGGTTTTATTTTCCTCATTGAAAAAAAAAGACATTTATTTTCAGGCAACTACGGCCCAGAGATACATAATAGGGTATTTGACTGTATTTAAAATAAATTAAATCACTCCATGCATGAAATAAAGCCAGATAATTATTAGAAAAACATGGATAACAGTTATTTTTAAACACAAGTTCTATTTAATAAATCGGATAGAAATATAAAAAGTAGGTGGGTTGACCATGACGTCAAATGTTGTGTAATGTTTCATATAATTTCCATACATTAGCAAATCGTTTTGACAGTTCTAATAAAGACACTGATGTGACTAGTAGGAGAATACCCTATTACATAGGTACCTTACAAACTAACATACATACGTAGATTACGTAGTAAAAATGTTAAAAGCTCAATAAAATAAAAATCATTTTGGCAGATTCCCACGGAATTGCCATTATTAACTATAGCGTGTTCTATATTTTGATAGAACTTTATTTTTTACCAGTCGTGACTTAAAAATTATGCTAGAGTCCGTCTAAGCTAACTTAGCACCGATTTAAACTGAGCAAAGTGAGTTAGATTCATTATATACGTCATATTGTCATATGAAAACATTGCCTACTTTGCCATTGTAAATAAATGCAGTGTTATCTTGGTCATAATACAATTATACATATATTTATTTGTGATAGTCGGCAAACGAGAAGACGAACCGCCTGATGGAAAGCGGTCACCGTCGCCCGTGGACATATAAGCAACAGCGGGGGAGTCACTTAAGCTTGATATGAAGTTTACCGATAAAAATAATAACATTATAAAAAAAGAGTTAACACTGTATATACAAATTACATAGTGGTATTTATACATATTTATATTGTAGTCGTAATGGAATTAGTTTTCAGAATTTCCAATAATAACAAGTCAGTACGCCTGGGGGACAGTGGGAATTTGTATGAAACAAAAATGTCGTCACCCGAGTCACGAGGAATTTTCTATAAAAATGGAAAAAGTTTGTTTTATAAAACTAAGGCAAACACAAAACAATAATAATGATTAAATAATTAACATCTAATTACATCTTTTATGTAATAAAAAGTAGTGTTTACTATTTTAGAAGTAAACGGGACGCGTTTGTACAAAAAAAAGTTGATCGGCCCAAATACTTAAAATTACAACAACGTGAGTCTTAAAACGAGCCGAAAAAGATAAAGTAAGTTTTTAAACGGTTTACAGTTTTCATTGTTATCATTCAAAGGATAAGAAATAACGATAACAAAATACCATGCCAAATTATTTTCCCAATAGGCACAGCTTAGGTGATAATGAAGCAATGGAAATTAGAAAGCCCCCGGGGATCAGCTCAGGTATAAAGATAAGTACCTGGGGCTTAAATTTAATACTTAAATAACACGTGCATACCAAAATGTAACACCTCAGTAGGTATGGGATTAGAAATTAATACGATTTATGTCGATTATACGGAATTGTATGTAACTATGTAAGAAAGGAATTGATTGAACGAATGAATTAAGCAAACAGCGCATGAATCATGAAATAAAACTGTAAAGGGTTTGAAACGTCGGGTTGTATTTTAAAGATAATGGTAGTTTATTATTCAAGTATTTAGGCATATAAGGTATATTACAAATTCATTATACGCGATATAATCCGTGCATTATAATATTTGTGTTATAAATAGTTTTATTTTATTTTGTATCGTAAGCTGGGTTTAAAAGATTTATATAATTTTTATAAACATGTGTAAAATGTTTGATATTTGTACGTTATCTTGTTGGAAAGGGACAAAATTTAATCGAGGTTCCCTAAGTTATGTAAGGAAATTAATCAATTTAGGTGTATATTTTTTACATTCCTAATATAAATTACGGATCATGAAATTTCTGTTGCTTCAATTAGGAGGCCAATTCAAACATTTCAAACTTACATTTGACATAATATGGTATTTAAATGATTTTATTTTGTTCTCATTCGCCCGTGCGTCTCACTGGCGCCAATACATGTACGGACCAGTACGAACAAAATGCATTCGCGAATCATGATAAGTAACTGACTTAATTGAAGGCCTTAAGATACATTTGTAAGTATTAATCTTTATATACAAAGCTATTTGTTAGATAATGATATTCATCTCTCATTTAAGTAAAACTTATAAGTGTATCTTAGGCCTAAATATAGGTAATCTTGATGTCCGAATAGGCTTCCTTGGCGCATCTTACTTCTATTGTGGTTTTATTTTCATTCATGAATATTTTTCACACATAGATACTAGTTTTTTTGAAATGAATAGTATTTATTTGTCAGGATATGGTACATTGATGTGATCTTAAATTAGAATTAATGCAAGTTCCATCATATTAAATATTTTAAGATACAGGTTTTTATTTTGGATTTTTAACCTACTCGTATTTGATACGGAACTTTGGGATCAAATCAAATTATTTTATTAAATATTTTCATTTGTGTTTTTTAAGTAGTCACACTATAGGTACTATAGTTATACTTATACCACTGGAGGGCTGCCTAAATTTTTCGTTATTATGTATTATGACATCTATTTCAGTCTAGCAAATACTGCACCATTGAAAACTGGAAAGTACATCAGTACCTATAAAAAGTTTTATTCCTGCCATGTAAGCTGTATTGTTATGGATATGGGCGTGAAGGCCATAAAAAAGTGCCCGAGCACAGATGTTTTAAAATTTGCAAGATAACAAATATACCACGGAATTTCACGGAAACAATGGAGCGAGGAACGGTGCGGGGTGAAGAGCGAGTTCCCCCTCTCTCCCGCCGCGCGGGCGCTATACGGGCCCGTTGAAGAGCGATGCATACCTACGCATCACTTCGCTCTGCGCTGCCATCGTGCACAGACGCGCTCCGGGTATCGCTCCCGTTATAGCCACGTATATTAGTTATTCGCGCCTTTTCTATAAAATCGCTGCAGTTTTTAGTGTATATCCCGCTGGCATTGTTTATTCTACGTGAAGTTTTCAAGTGCTTGCCACCAAAAGTTCAAAGCCGGTCCCGCTCAAACGGACGCCCCGGTTGAAAGTTTGCGGTGGCAGGCAAGTGTCGACACCTTGTCGATCGCACCGTCGATTCGACCGTCATAACGACACAGACCCAAGAGCGACTTGAAGAAAGTTAAGAAGAAGAATCTCGCTAGTGAAACTTTGACACTGATGAAATCAGTACACCGCAGATAAAAATCACCATGCTGACTTATTACGCCAACGGCACCTACACTAATAATCCGCGTTCAGTGAAAATGTGTTACAAACTGCTTGAGTGGCAATCCTGAGTTGTAGCAACATCAACCAGGTGATGCTTGCAGTCTTTCCTATTTTTTGCGGGCCGTCTCTTACGAGTACCTACCGTTTTACGGTGTTTTGTTGTCATACCAATGTTGTCCTTCATATAAAATCTCTGAAAAGTGAATGATTCTGGTGGCAGTGGTTCCATAGCCATTGTCGCAGTTAATTACCAAAACAATCTTCTTCCGTTACTTCTACGGTGATCTTTCCCTCAACTTGTTGTGTTGATATCCCGTCGTTTGGCTGAGATATGTGTTTAAGGTTCTCTTCGCCGTTGGGTAGATTTAGGACATTGTCTTCGCTAATTAATCTTTAGGCGAAGATAATATATTTTATGTACTTACTGTCTCAATTCATTGAGAGGTCTTGTTGTATTTTGGGTGTTTTTAATTTCATTCATAACATAACATAATATATATCTGTTTCTTGTTAAATATTAGCCGGTGTAGCTTTATTTGACCTTCATAAGCTCGTTGTAATATGCCTACTTGAATAAACTTTATTTATCTTATCTTTATCTTATTATCTTTCTAGCAATTTCAACGCCTTTTGTTGTTTGGAAATTTCGTTTATTACTTACCACGAGAAATTTTTTGACATCTTTTTCATGTGGAAAATAGTTTATTTTTGGTCGCAATCGCAATGCAAATCGCAAACCTGTAGTCGGACTTATTAAGTTTCTTTCGCATCAAAATCGATATTTGAGCCTTATACTTACCATTATACTATCGAAGAAATTTCTTACGTCATTCTGGAGTTCCGTCAGTCGTCCTTTCTTGCTCTATTGTAAACGATACATACTTATCGTTATACTATCGAAGAAATTTCTACCGTGAATCTGGAGTTTCGTTAGTTGTCCTTTCTTGCTTTATCGTAAACTATACATACTTACCATTATACTATCGAAGAAATTTCTACCGTCATTCTCTAGTTTCGTCAGTTCAGTTGTCCTTTTTTGCTCCATCGTAAACTATACAATGTACTTACCGTTATACTATCGAAGAAATTTCTTACGTCATTCTGGAGTCTCGTCAGTTGTCCTTTCTTGCTCTATCGTAAACTATACATACTTACCGTTATACTATCGAGGAAATTTCTACCGTCATTCTGGTGTTTCGTCAGCTGTCCTTTCTTGCTCTATCGTAAATCGTAAACTATATATACATACTTATCGTTATACTATCGAAGAAATTTCTACCATCATTCTGGAGTTTCGTTAGCTGTCCTTTTTTACTCCATCGCAAACTATACATACTTACCGTTATATTATCGAAGAAATTTCTTACGGCTCCAATATTTTAATTGTATTTTCTTATCTATTTTACTCATATCTTGAGATTCTGACGGATCATCTTGATTATATAAAATCTGACCATTATAGGCGACGGTGTCTGTGCTGTGCCAGCTTTCAAAAGGAGGTAGCGGCTTTCTAGAAAGAGCAAAACTGTCTCCGTTTAGAAATTGTAATTATAATCTTATTGAGGTCGTCCCATGCGGTCCCTTATTAGGTTTCTCGCTGTCCCGTGCGATTCTAAGCTGGATGTAAGATTAATATTTACTTCCTTCTGTAAGTTTATTAGATGATCGTTCTGAAGGGCCTCAATGTTGCCTTTTAGTAGTTGAATATAACTTGTGCTAAGGCTGGTCCTTTGTTGTAGAGCCTTGTCTTGGCATGCATTATACAATTGTGTAGGGATTTGATCCTTATTTTTTTTCTTGTTCAAATCGATAAAATAAATGGCTTTGTGCTACAGGCGGTCCAGCTTTTGTCACAATATAGTGTTTAGTATTATGCTTCTTTTGTGTTACCGCTGCACCGTCAGCCTAAGTGATATCGGCTCTGACTCGGCTACCTAGCTGGTGACTGTAAGGTGTGTCGTGGCGTCTATCAGTCTATGCCTTGTTGAGTCGACTAGTAAGTCAAAATGGCTTAAAAAGTCTACACTAATTATCGTCTCAACCACATCAGCAACGACAAATCGCCATGGGAAATCTCGGCGTAACTAGTCCGAGGTTTAGGGTAATCGTCGAGAAACCGTAAGTTATGATCAGGATGTTGTTCGCTGCAACTAGCTCGTATAAAAATTCTTGATTGTGAGAGGCTAGGTTGCGAGGAGAGACACCTACCCCGTTCCAGTATCAATTATAAATCTAGTCCCATAGTTTCTGTCGACGATGAATTTCTCGTTGTGAAGTTGTTATGTTTGGGCAACCATTCGCCGTTCATGGCTTCCGCTCGCGTTTCCCGAATTTATCGGCCAATTTGAAAGTGCAGAGCGGTATGCATTTATGTGCTTTATTACCGTAATTATCATGGTGCCAACCCATACTATTTGGCGTTTGTTTATGTGGCATTCTTCTTCGGCGTGCCTAATATTCTTGCACAATCCTGCGATATTAATTAAATTACATACGCCCCATCATCTTGTACGACGATAAGTTTTCGAATCAAATACTATTTCAAGACTTTACACTGCTTTTTAGGTCGTTCAATTAATCTATCATTTCCTGGACGTTTATTTGTGATGGCTTGTTTAATTTTAAACCAGACACGAGACGTGCCTTCTTCGTCGCTTGATTCGTCTTTATTTTCTAGGTAACAATAGTTCTTGAAAGTATTTTCAGAGAACTAAAACGTTATCAAGCATTAATTTACACGTTTTTAATTTTAATTTCTAAAATCAAAACAAAAACATTACCATAAACGTTATCGTTATCGCCCTTGACTTCTGTGATTGAAGCACATTTTTAATGCATTTCGCTAAGGCTACCGTCTTCATTGCTTGTGACTCTTGTGAGACATCGACAGAAGAATAAGTAGTTTGCTCCATATCAGTTATCATTTTATGAATACCTAATTTCTTACCAGTAAAATCTTTTATTTTTTTATTATCTCTTGAGCGAGTGGTTGAAGTTGTGATGTTGTGTTTGGTGGCAGAAAAATAACTTTTTTAATTTTTACACAAATATGGAAACAGTAATATCTTTGATGGGTTATTGAATTGTCGTCAGATGTAAAGTTGGATAAGCAACCATCACAAATATGTGTAGCATGTTGTGTATTGGATAATTATGTATATAGTAATCTGTATACATTTTTTATAATTTTTATAAAGCAAAATCTTCCTTACTCTTTGGTTATGGTAATGAGTTCAAGTGGGTAGCTTTTTTTGCATTTTCTTAAGTCCTTTTCCTGCCATGGGTTTTTACATTCTGATTCATATACGGTATCTAAGAGTAATAGGCTAATAGGACCGTTAGCTTTCTTACTATACGGTCGAGGACATCTATACATTATAATTAGATCGTCAGCGTAGGACAATATTAACGGTAGCTGGATTTCGTTATTTTGGTCCAGTCTGACTACACCGTTTTTTTCTTCTAGCGTGTGAAGTACGTCATCCATTAAAATAGTGAACAACCGAGGAGACAATGGACAGCCCTGTTTCACCCCTTTTCCTTTCTGGACCGCTTCCGAACACTATCCGCACCAGGATATAAACGTTTTCTCGTTCATGCACGCTTTGATGCGATGAACTTTTAACTAGGTACCTACCAGGTTGTTTTGCTCTACAAATTTAATTAGAAGGGTGCCATTAAAGTTAGAGACCTCGTGAATTAAGTTTTTTTTTACAAATACATATAAGGCGATTGATGAATAACGTCATTTATACCTAGGCGGGCGTTGAAATCCCCTAATAGGATAGGTATAGCAGTTTTCGGGCAGCGTTAGTATCGCTCCTATTTTTCCTAAACAAGTCGTAGAGTCGGACGGCATATGTGTGTTAATATTTTGTTCCTTTTGTTTTCCGAGATTGAGCCTGATATGTACAGCTAGTATGTTGTCATATCTGTTATACGTGTTTATTATTTCATACCTCCTCTTTGCTAATGAGTATGGCTATGCCTCTCCTTTCTTGCGCGCGCTTGCCCCATCTCAGTATTCAATCATAGTTAATCGAGGATAGTTATAGTTATCATAGTTAATAGAATGTTCCGCGGGCAAGATGTGTTTCTTGGAGACCTGCAATAGTTATTCGATGCCCTGCTAGCTCTTGATCGTGTAGCGAGGCGCATCCCCTTACGTTCCAAGTTGCAAGTGCAACAGCTAAGTTGGTACATGTGTTAACGGGCGGCTCTGATTTGTTTACTGCTTGCCTAATTAGTCTATGGCCTGTGGCATCCGTTTCCTGAGGCCCTATGGAGTTGTTAAATCTTGGCGTAGATAGACACCTGAGAATCCCCTCCATATGCTCGTGTGGCCCATGGCTACATGAGAGCGTTACACCTACGCTATTGTCATGAAATACTACGCTATCGTGGTGCTGATTTTGAAAATACAAGTGAATAGGTTTGGCCGGGGTGGCAAGTGATGCCGGTGCTTTATAAACTAATGGTTGATTGTGAACCCCGTGGATATGTACGTCCTGGATGAAAAAATCAGATGCGGCAATAATGTCTTCCCCTCCCCAAAAACCCTCCGTGAACTGCTCCCAAATGTAAGCGTCGATCTCATCCTCACTCGCTTGTATTGGGTATTCCTGTCTATGTGTTTCTGTGACGCTACATAGTAAGGCTTGCTTTATTCTGGGGTCCTCGCGATTAGCGGAAACATAACTAGCCAGCTCACTTGGGACTATTTTGCAGTCGTATTGGATCTGACCTCCGCCATTTTGAAAGATTTATTATTTCTGGCTACATGCCGTTTCATCTGAGGCCATACTAGTTTTATGGGATATAGTTCACAGTGGTAAGGGGGCAACCTTAATATTGATACATTATGTGCAGCCACTAACTCATCCACGCATATTTTTCATGAGCAGCCTTCTCCTTCGTAACATTACTTTTATCTCCATATGTTGTGTTCTTAAGTTATATGATTTTAGGGTTTGCAATCCGGATCCGAAATATCTGAAATTATCTGGATCTGGATCCGGGTCCGCGGATCATCCCATACATTTCAGATCCGTCGTCAATCCATAATTTAGGCTTTGTTCCATTCATTTGTAGGACCTTTTTCCATTTTCCGGGGATTTCCTTTCGTAAGGAGCATTATTATCTATTACTAACACTGCGTTAGATTTTAATTTAAGCAGTAGTCCAATAAGCCATTCTTCAAAATGTTGTGACTTCATTTCTTGATGATAATCTTCAGTATCTTTGTTTGATTCAAATACAGGAGAATATCCATTTGCAATGTTGGCTATCGCATATACCTATGCTAACTTGCTCCTCGAGAAGCAAGATAAGGAAATGAAAGTTCTAGTGGACGAATGACCACCTCATCAACGTCCGAAGGCGATATATGGCGAGAAGGAAGGTTTTCATAATAGTCATAGACATTGAAAAGGCTTTCGACAACGTCGACCTCAATGCCTGAGGACAACCGCATAGAGAGATAGACGTAGCCGCATAACCGCTCCTCTTACAAAGAGAATTATTGCTGCATGTATGAGAGAGAGAACACATTTTGCATGGCTCGGATAAACCACCGAGATAATAAACCAAGGTATAGGAGTCAAGCAAGGATGCCCTTTATCGCCCAGACTGTTTACAATCCCGATAGATGACGTACTTAGACAACTGGAGGAGAAGGATGATGCTATAACTCATAATGAAATTGCTTTACCCTTAATATTGGCATTCGCTCGCATTAATCGGATTTCAGTATCTTAAAAAATTTAAATATGTAGGTACTAAAATTTATGAGAGAGCTGGATTGAGGTGAAGCGATTCATGTGGCGGCGGAATGAACTTAATAGGGCCAGAAATAAAGTGGCTGAAACATAAATAATATACTAACACTTCGAACTCCGAATAACATGGACGGAAAGTAAGTATTCTGAAATACGCCATCACCAACGCCGCCGGAGGGCTTAACACTTCCACCGACTATGGTGGCCGCTGGCGGAACCACATGGGCTTCCGCTGCTGCCGAGGCGCCCAGAAGTACTCGATCACCCGGCACCTCCGCTGCCACCAAGGCGTCCAAGGCGCCCGTTAACACCCGACCCGGCAGGAAGGTGACCACCCAAACCAAAATTACCTCTCCATACTGAGAAATGTAATGCTGCAGTCGGTAAGAGCTATCTATCCAGCGACAGAAATGCCCGAAATATTGTTAGTCCATGACAACTGCCTGATTCACAAGTGTCGATTATTCTCGAACGGTATAACCCTGAAAACGTGCTGCCAAATCAAGAGTCTGGATGAGTGACGGTCAATATGTGGGCGTGAATGAGTGCTGATGGTCCTGGTGAGCTGGTATTTTTACCAGAAAGTGCCACTGGGGAAAATTACCTCTCAGTACTGAGAGATGTAATGCTGCCGTCGGTAAGAGCTATCTATCCAGCGACAGAGATGCCCGAAATATTGTTAGTCCATGACAAATGTCGATTAGTCCCGGACTGGATAGCGCGGGAACCTGGACTAACAACAGTACAGTGGCCCGCCCGCTCCCCGGATCTCAATCCCATTGGAAATATATGGGCTATTATGGTTCGGCGGTGGGACATGAGAGCCGTAAGGACCAAGAAAGGACCAAGGAAGCACTTGTCGACCATGTTACAGAGGTTTGGGATTCGCTTAGGGGAACTACTGTGTGTGAAAACTTGATAGGATCAATGAACAGGCGGTGTAGAATGGTAAAGGAGGCCGGAGGGGCAATGACTAAATATTAGCTGGATGATTTCTCAAAACATTGTGAGGAAACCTGCAGAGATTCAAAGGTGTGTGTCTATTATCCGCTAGCCGTAGTTTCTTTAGTATTTCATTACATAAGAGGCCTCTGCCCATTAGTGGGCTTCCGCTGCTGCCGAGGCGCCCCGCCGGGGTACTCGATCAACCGGCGTCTCCGCTGCCACCAAGGGGGCTCCTCGCCAGGAGCGGAACCGCAGCGCGCCAAATTAAAAGTTAAATTAGTTAGGTATTATTAGGTGTTCTTATTAATCCTAAGATTCATATTTATACCTTAGTTTTTATTCTTATATTATAAATATAAATTAAACACATCAATATTATTATTTAGAGTCAGACCGAGAAAAGTCTGCTGCGATTTTGATAGCCCACGCAGTGCAAGTGTCATTTTAAACGTCAAACTTCTTTGAATTTATGACGTGTAAATAACATTTGCACTGCGTGGGCTATGAAAATCGCTGCAGACTTTTCTTGGTCTAACTCTATTGACCTTTGTATAAATTTATTGATGATTAGGGAGGCTACTAGTCTCCTCGGTTGTTCACCAGTATGACGTACTCGTACTACGCACGCTAGATGTAGATGAAAATGTCAGACGGGGCCAAGACAACGAAATACAGCTGCCAATAATACTGTCCTACGCGGACGATCGAATTGTATTTAGGTACTGTACACAAGCAAATTTAACCCTATGCCTGACGCGTAACGCCGGTAGTTGATTCCGCCGGCCCGTCCACTGACGCCGGCGCCACGCCGTTTTTTTACAATGTAAGCACTTCTCCAGATTCAGCACAGCTTAGAGCGAAGATGGCCCTCAGCATGACCGAAGAACAGCTCCAGTGCATCATCGATGGCTTCGATTCCAACTTTCTAAATTTTATGATTTTAACATGTTTTTATGGTAGTGGATAATGATATTTACTTAAATCCATGTTTAAAATATTTTAAATGATTCTATTACAATTAATTTGTTTGCTAGCAACAGCAGTGAATACTATTAGTACTTCCCTTTCTTTGTCTATGGCGTCCACAGTGGCGCCCCCTGGCATAAACCATAGGTCATTGTCAATTCGTTATATGCAACGAATAATCCTCATTTGAAGTGCTAGCTTGTGATTGAAAGTGTACAAAAATTGCGACTTAATGGAATTGATCATTTGATATTGAAATTCCCAATAATTTGGGACAGCAATAATTTATATCATGGTGATGAATTTCTGACCGAACTTGCCCGTCTATATAGATCTTTTCATACTGTGTATAAATGACGAACCTCAATAGTGAGGTTATAGAATTTTAAAATGCTAAACAAGAAAATCAGGAATCACAAAGATCGTCTCCGTAGATTAAAGGTATATATTGTTCTCAAAAATGGACGGCAAAGTCGACGTTGCCGGTTAAAAAATTGGTCGCGAAGTGCGTAGTTTATGGTCAGTCAAAAAATTAAAAAGTTAAAAACATTGCAGTCTCGATTTCGGGACTGCAATGTTGCATACAAATCCCATTATTTAACGAGTTCCAAACTTTTAAAAAGTTGAAATGGCCGTATCAAATGAAGGCATAATAGGTCCAATTAACCAGCCAAACAGATGATCAGCACTTATTATTATAATGTTGGTACCGCGACTATTTAGGTGTCTCAAATAGGTTGGCGTATTTTCAGCAGAAAAAACACTTCTTTTTTTTAAAGGCGGCAAAGCAAATATTTTCAATGGTTTTACTTTTTTCTGCGATAATTAGACCGTTGCTCCGGTAAATAATTTATATTTCTTGCAGCATTTTTGAGAAACGCACTATATATGTCTCGGCTAGAAGGCTACTTGCGGGCTTCGGATTCAATTAAACGGACTTTTTTTTTGTGAAAATCCACTACCTCTAATTGTGCCTTCGGTTAACATAAAGGGTATAGCCCAATCGCGAACTGTCCCCTCTAAACATTCAAGAACCGCTTCTATTTCATTGCCATCAGATACGACCTTTTTAAGATACATTTCTAGGTCTTCTAAAAATGTCACTGGATGCGATTTAGTTTTGCCAAACTTGGGGCGTTAAATATTTGCGTTTTTAATGTTGTATATGATAGTCTTCTTCTCTTCAGTAGATAGCTCCTTTTCAGTGCCTAAAACTGTTTCAGTTGGCTCTGCATCTTCTGATGGTTGTTCTGATGTTGTATCTGCAGTTTCTATAGTTTCCACTTGTACAGGACTAATTGCTGTTGCGAGCTCGTTTCGTAGTTGACTAAGCCCCGCTGTCATTTTCTGTTCAGTCTGTTTCAGTAAATGATAGAACAATCCACGTCTAACATCTGGTTTCTTCTTAATACTTTTACGAGCTGCTCGTTCTTTTTGTTTAACACGTTCAACAGTGCCTCTCTTGACAGATGGCGTAGTTCGTTGTATGTTTTGACGTGTAGATGTAGATTTCGTTCGCTGTCTTGTGGACCTCTCCATTTTTACTTATTTTTAATTAATTAAGTAACTCACTTTATGACACTGATTTAACACTATTTTTCACTTATTTAACACTTATTAAACACACTTATTTAACACTTATTTTGTACACAAATTTATCACTTTTAACACTTCAGTTTCACTTTGTTTTCAACACTTTGATGATACAGTAGAACCTCCCTTACTTAAACCTTGATAACATAAAAACCTCTATAAATTAACAAAATGTTGTGTTCCCTTCCCCTCACAGCCAAAAACCTTTTTATCTTAAAACCTCTACAACTTAAAGGAATAATTTGGGCATTGAACCTCAATATCTTAAAGTTGTGTTTTGACGACCTCCTTAACTTAAAGCATTTATAAGACATTTATTCTCAAAACAAAAGGTTCTGTTGAAAAATTTATTTTTATTGCGCTCACGTGTTGACCAGGTGGCTAAAAGCGTAAATTGTACAATTATTGTTTATGTTTGAATTCGTCGAAGTTCTACCTGATGTCTAAGTACGGCAACTTGTTTGAGTCATTAGTTTCTAAGTAGTTGTTCTCCGAGAAGTACACATTTTAAGTGAAATGAATTCGAAACGTAGATTAACATCACTAACTTACGCTACGCAAGAACTAGCAGGGCATCGAATAACTATTGCAGGTCTCCAAGAAACACATCTTGCCCGGGGAACATTCTCCTCCATTAACCATTGAATACTGAGCGAGGGCAAACGCGCGCAAGAAAGGAGATAGGTACCATAAATAGGTATGAAAGAATAAACACGTATAACGGATATGGAACATACTAGCTATACATATCAGGCTCCAACTCGGAAAACAAAAAGAACAGGATATACTTTTTATTAACACATATATGCCGTCCGACTCTACGACTTGTTTAGGAAAAATCGGAGTGATACTAAGACGCTGCCCGAAAACCTATTCTATTAGGGGATTTCAACGCCCGCCTAGGTATAAATGACGTTATTCATTCAATCGCCTTATATGTATTTGTAAAAAAAAAAATTACGAGGTCTCTAACTTTAATGGCACCCTTATTCTAATTAACTTTGGAAAAACTACACACACACTTGGGAAAACTTACTGACGCAGGACATGGAGTATTACACCAGGCATCCATCTGAGTGGATCAACATGGCAGACGACAAAGGCGAATTCATCAAAGTAGCAAGAGAAATATATCAACTGGACGAAACCGACAGCGAATCAGAGAAGAAACTTTGGAGAATCAACCCCGTCCGCAACCGCCAAGCGTTATTAATGGCCAGCGTTTGGAGCAAATGATCGCCACCTATGAAGAGCATCCATTTACGCCTATTCGGCAGTTTGCGGCGGTATTTGATTGTTCTCCGCAAACCGTGCGAAACGCTCTTCATAGAGCCGGCATCCACCACTGAAAGCCGGCAAAAAAAATTGTTTAGACAGCAGTACAAAAGACATCACGCGTCAATTTCGCTCGAGATATGAGGGATTTTGATTTTACACATGCCATATCTTCCGACGAGAAGTCCTTTAAGTCGAGCCAGGTGGGTCGCCGGAATTTATGGCGTGTGGATAATACACGATACGACCCGCGGAATGTGGTCCCATGTTTAGAGTCAGGAAGAGTTGTAGTTAACATGTATTGTAAGCGTGGATGAGTGCAGGTGGGCCGAGATTGCATAAATGCTAGCTTGGTCCTCGAGAAGCTAGATAAGGAAATGAAAGTACCAGTGGACGAATGACCACCTCATCAACGTCCGAATGGTTCTATAGATATCCCCTGGCCAGAAAAAAGGAATAAGGTTTTCATAATAGCCATAGACATTGAACAGTCGACAACGTCGACCTCAATGCCGTAAAGGACAACCTGCTTTGCAGCATAAGCGCTCCTCTTACAAACAAAATTATTGCTGTATGTATGAGAGAAAGAACACACTGTATGGTGTGGATAAACCACCGAGACAATAAACCAAGGATTTTATCGCCCATACTGTTTACAATCCTGATAGATGACGTACTTAGACTACTGGAGGAGAAGGATGATACAGTAATTCTTAAATAGGTAAATGAAATTGCTCTCCCCTTAATATTGTCATTCGCTGACGACCTCAATTATGGAAGGCGACTGCATTAACAAACTAAAATCACTACTAAGCATGGTGGGAAGAGTTATTAATGACACTAAAACGAAGCTTATTATCAGAGATCCCTTCGGACCACCTTTATCGGAACACAACCGTTGCACCTTGAAAGAGTACAAAAAATAAAGCCAATCGAAACAATCCGCTACATGGGTACTTACATAACGGCCATACACGATAGGCGAGCCGCAATTAAAACTAGATACGAAAAAGCCGTCAGAAACGCGAAAATACTTTGTAAATTTATACAAAAGAAGAATAGAATCAATTGGAGATTAGCGAGGATACTAGTCTCCTCGGTTGTTCACCAGTATAATGGATGATGTACTACGCACGCTAGAAGAAGAAGATGAAAATGTCAGTCGGGTAAATTTTAAATTAAATAATTTCAGTCACCGGAGCCTACGTCGTCGTCACGCGCGTCTCTGAAACTTCTTCTTACAAATTAGGTTAAGTTTGTAAATAAAAAAAAATCTTTAGTATTTTACTTTTATTTTATTTTAATTAATAATAGGTCTAGATATAAATCGACGTAATATATATGTCTAAACGAATAAACGTCATTAAATGTATAAATCGTATACAATTTTGTTTTGATAGTATTTATTGACAGAACAAGTACGATCTTTTTTTTAGTAGTGAACTGAAGATATAAGGTTGTAATAGATCCCCAACTAGGTGAAGCATTATGGCTGTGGGTAATGCCCACCCATTTTGTGAAAAATGACTATTGCGTGCATTGTGAACGAGTGCACTTGAATATGCTAGGAGATGACCATTATATTTTGGATTTCAACCATGCTGACACTATACGATTGTTTCTTTTTCATCCGAGAGTGTGGTGTGAAGACTATGGATTTTGTTTGTATTATCATTACCTACCGGATGAGTGTACGATATGCAATGCACAGGTGAGATAGATACAGGAATCTGTACAAGTAAGTACATACTTATATTGTTACGTGTTTTTTTTACTTCGCTGATCATATATCAAATTCGTTTTTGAACAAAAAGTAGTTTGTCCCAGGGCACTTGACACTTGAAACCTCAAGCTTTAAGTGGATTTCGTACTCTCAAGTCATTGTTTCGAATGATTTTGAACGAAATGGACCCATTTATTGATGTGGTTGTGTTTTTGAACCGCGGAGAGTTATTAAATTTTATTAATAATGGACTAGTTTGGCCATGGGATGAGACGCATTTCGTGGCCAGAGACAATTGTGCGGGTGTGGAGTTTGGATTAATTTAAATATAAGACATTTTTATGTAGATTTAAGTTATAATCAAAATGTATTTGTGATATTGGACACTTTGAGGAAATTTGGTGTGATGGTTGCGGGACGTGTCGCTACGACCATTACTTGCCGGACGAATGTGACGTGTGCCATCAGGTAAGTGTAGAGAGATTCCTCACTGTTTTTATTATCTCTATTATAAGAATTGGACTAACCTATAATGTGTATGTAATAGCTTTCTGAAAAAGTAATACAATACCTATTGTCTTACTACTTAAACTCAGAATACAAAGTAGGTTTCCACCTGTGACGTGAGTGTAGTCGTAATGTTAGGCTTTTAGGGGGTAGATACTTGGGTCAAGGAGGTCGTATCCCCTAAGAAGAGATCTTGATTATGTTGAGTGTCGAGGGTTTATTTATGACAACTAAATAACTAGTTTGGCTAGGGCAACACAGTTGGCCACTGCTAGCGCAACAGTCGGTAGTTAAGGAACCCACCACACTAATGATGAACCCTAACAGTAGCATTGCAACATTGTACAATATTCGCGCAACTGATGTAAATTAGTTCTAGCTAATTTGACTAATCCGATGTCAAAGCGAAAAGGCACGGACAAAGGTAATAAACTTATAATTTATGAGTATTACGTGCTACTCAAGGTGTTGTACATACACATGGTGAGTTTCTTAAGAATTCCTTTGTGCAGAAATCCGTATATAAGGTGAGCTGCGTCTCCCAAGCATCATTCCGGGTCTGCTCCTCTCTCCGTACAGTTGTAGTAATTATTACTTTAATATAAAGTTAATTCTACTCTGTTGGTTTTATTCGACATCATCAATCTCCAAGTGATTCGCCGTTCAGCTAATTCATCAGTTCCTCGCTAACGCAACCCATAGCGACGACATTTGTGGCGCAGTCGGTACAGATTTTCTGAAGGACTCCAGGTGACCAAAGACATTGAACTAAGTGGCCACCCTTTATTGTTTCCGCCCCTGCGAGTTCGCTTCTATCAAGAATTTATCAGAAGAAGATTCCTACATCCCTAATTTTGAAGCACTGCTGCGAATTTCACCTATTAATTACCAACTACCAACATATAGAGAGAGAGAGAGAAACCTCGGGATCGGGAGGATCCATAAGGTGGAGAACAATACTCACTTACACCATTCCTTCCTTAAAAAATAATAATAATTTATCTTTAATTGTATTATAATTTATATAGGAGCTCCAATTCCGCAATTTAATTTTTGCTAAAGTAATTTTTATTTTTGTGTGTGTGTATTTTATATTCTTGTGTGATAAAACTTTATGCCAAAGGGGACATTCACGCTTATAAATAATAGGGAGTGTACTATAATTTATATTAAAATAGTACACGATTTAAGGACTCGTCCTTGCACTTTAATAACTAAAAATAATCTTAATCATGCATATTCTTTATATATTATAAAATTAATTTTTATTTCATCACTAGGTCAATTTGCAGTTAATATAGAACAAATTGACTTGTAAACTTAATTGAGTTTTAAATTTAATGGATCTGTTGGCCCAGGCAGCTGATAGCCAAGCCATGAACCAAGCTCAAGCTCAGGTTTCAGCTCAGGATCAGGCCCAAGCTCAAGCACAAGTACAACCCGCAGATAATTTAGCAAACCAAATGCAGGCTAATTTAAATTTAGATAACGAAGCTGGTTATGAAGAAGGTTCGGATGAGGTCGGAAGATATTCCCCTTACCAACCAGAAATGCCACCAGTATATGCTAGAGTAGCGGGATACCAAATGCCTTCTGTGCCTCCTCTAGGCATCCCAACAATCCAGGAAAATAATACAGAACGGAATCCGCAAATGCCTACGTTAGGAGAAATGATGAAAATAATTCCTACTTACAATGGTGATCCACGTCAATTAAGCAGATTCTTGCGGAAATGTGACTTTGTATTACAACACTATAGAAATGGGTCGGAAGATCGTTATTTATACATTCTAGAAGTAATAACCTCTAGACTTACCGACAAAGCAGCAGAATTAGTAAGTGAAAATGACTATTTAGCTCAAAATTGGTCTATGTTAAAACAACTTTTAATTCAGCATTTCGGTGATCAGAGGACGGAAAAACACCTCAAAACCGAATTAGAAAATCTAACCATTAAACAAGGAGAAAAGTTAAATGAATTCTGTGCTAGAATACAATCAGTGAAAAATCAATTGTTTTCCAAAATTGCCGAGCAATATGACGAATCAAGTTTACAGATAAAAATGAACATTTATAATCATACGGCACTGGACGTATTTTTATATAATATCCCAGTAGGTAGCTCGTTAATCCAACTTTTAGCGGATAAGAGTCTAGCTTTTAGTGCTGTCTTCATTGTTCGATGCCAACGTTCAAGGCCAACGTTCAAGGACACCGTTGCATATCGGATGGTACGGTGTTGTGCGCGTTTTTTCGATACCAAGCAGCTGTGTTAAGTGCGCGAACATTCGGCTTTCGAACTGTCGACCTTGATCCGTTGTTATGGTAGCTGGGCATCCGAATCTTGACATCCATCCTTCGTAGACGGCCTTGGCAACTTCTTCAGCGGTGACTTCTTTTAGCGGGATCGCTTCGGGCCATCGAGTTGCGCGATCAATGATTGTTAGACAGTAACGGTAACCGTCTGACGTTGTTGGCATTGAACCGATGATGTCACAATGTAGGTGTTCGAAACGGGCTGTAGGTTGGAACGTCGATAGAGCACTTGTAGTGTGTTGCTGTATCTTTGTTCGTTGACATGCGATGCATGCTTTTGCCCATGTTCCGATGTCCCCATTGTGCGAGTGCCGGGATGACTGACGTTGTGCATAAATAGTCAAATACAGTGCGTCGGTAATCCGCAGGTAGGTACGGACGATCGTTGCCTGTGGTAGTTTCGCAGTATATATTGTAGTCAGTTCCGGGAATCTTGATTTTCTTCAGTGATATGTTTGCCTGTTGCTGCAGGCATTGGATGTTGCTATCCCTTTCTTGAGCTGCGGCTAATTCTTTGAAGTCGATCGGCGTGGGGCAGGTAATCGCATCAATGCGCGAAAGTGCGTCCGCTACAGCGTTTTCCTTCCCACTTACATAGCGAATATCGGTCGCTTATGAAAAGTAGATGGCGAGTGCGTCGCGGTGATTCGCCGTCGTTTGATGCTTTCGTAAATGCGAATGTGAGCGGCTTGTGATCTGTGAATATTGTTAGCGGTCTTCCTTCAAACATTTTTCTAAAATGTTTTAGAGATAAATATATTGATAGAAGTTCTCGTTCAAATGTGCTGTATTTTTTCTGAGCTTCTGTGAACTTGCGCGAAAAATATCCAAGTGGCTGCCATCGTTTGTTGATGAATTGTTGTAAAACAGCGCCAGCCGCGGAGTTTGGGGCGTCACAGAATATCGCGAGTTGCGCTTCGTGCTGCGGGTGTGCGAGTAGAGCGGCGTTTTGTATGCTCACTTTACACGCTTCGTAGGCTCGCGTAGCTTCTTCGGTCCATTCGATTTGCGACTTGTCTCTTTTCTTCGTGTTGTGCAAATACTTGCAGAGTGGAGATTGAATTATTGCGGCATCTTTGATATTTTCTCGATAAAAGTTTATCATACCGAGAAAACGTCGTAAAATTCCTCGATTGTTTTAGGTTTTGGGTAATCGGCGATAGCTTGTACTTTTTCCTTCGGTGGCTGGATACCGTCCTTGTTCACTTCGTAGCCAAGAAACTTCACCGTGGATTGACCGAAAACACATGTTGCGGGGTTAATTGTGATTACGTACTCGTCGAGACGGCGTAGGATGGCGCGTAAATGTGCTGGGTGTTCCTCTTCGGTGGTTGAAGCTACTAGTAGGTCGTCGACGAACGGGAAAACGTAATCCAGCCCCCTGAGTACTTCGTGTATGAATCTTTGAAATGTTTGACCGCAATTTATTAAGCCTGGGCACATTCGCGGAAATTCAAACAATCCAAACGGCGTAATGATCGCTGATTTTTCGAGATCTCGCTCGCTTATCGGAAGTTGCTGGTAGGCACGGTTGATACGTAAAGTCGCGTATGCGGTCGGAGCTTAGGTATGCGTTGCAATAATAACAAAGTGCACTTTTATGGCCAGACAATATTTGCCGTTACGGGACCGGCAGTAGTAAGCTAATTACTGTTTCTGCGGCACCCCCGCGCCTACCTGCGGCGCAGATTTTTTTTGATATTTTTTGCTCTATCCTTAATGGATATATGTTTACAGCTTCTGCGGCGGTCATTGCTTGTGTGGAGTGGATTTTTAGTATTGCCATAAACTAAAGCCACATTTCGTGTGCCCGTCCATTTTTTTTTGGTTTTGACAAGCGTGTGACTCCATGTTTTTTTGAGGTAGAATAGTTTATTAGGGGTTGCTTACGTATTTCTTTAAAACGATTTATTTTATTAAGGTTAAAGTTTTTGCCATTTATTGTAGCCTCCCACACTGTAATAATTAGATCTTTTGGAATGCAATAATATTATAAATTTATGCGACATGGGCCGTGAGAAGTATTTTTAGAAAACCCATAAAATATCATTCATTATTACGAAATGTCATGGTCCCCGAATTTTATTGTGTATTCAATTATAGAGCATTTCATAAAACTGATCAGGTACAAACACGTTGCAACCCACAGGTGTCTATTTTATTTAATAGGGGTTTTGCCTTAGATAACCAATAAAATATCATTAATTATTACGAAATGTCATGGCCCCGTATTTTATTGTGTATTAAATTATAGAGCATTTTAAAAAACTGATCGGCTACAAACACGTCGCAACACTCGCAACGTGTCGTATCATACAACGCACAGGTGTTTGGGTTATTTAATAGGTTTTTGTCTTATCCGCCATATGTATGCATGTGTGTGTGTTGTACAATAAAAGGAGAGCTCAAATCGATGGGACCGCCATTCGTTCAAACGTGTTTGTCTTAAAACAGTGTCAAGTGCTAAAAGTATACTTCAAGTAGTTTAAAGTATCGCAATACAGTACTCTTCGTCATTAGTGTTTATTTTGCAAATCAGTATACAACTTGCAGCGAATTAAAATGGAGGTAAGCTGAACATTATCTGACTGTTTATACACAAATATTATCTACCTGTTTCCATTTATATCAAGCGTCTCACAAATGTTTTCTTTTGTTTTAGATTTCAAACGAGAATTCTCTTGAGTGCACATTCAAAAATTATTATTATGGCAATGTGAGCGACAATGAAACTGAAGTTTCAAAACCACTTAAAATCCATA
The DNA here is from genome assembly GCF_948474715.1 of Cydia amplana. Classification (NCBI taxonomy): domain Eukaryota; kingdom Metazoa; phylum Arthropoda; class Insecta; order Lepidoptera; family Tortricidae; genus Cydia; species Cydia amplana. The sequence goes on from NC_086077.1 coordinate 503,229, forward strand.
CCCAAAAACGAACCAACAATATTGATGTATTTTTCGAAAAGCCTACGAAGAAACAAGCTGCAGAGTATTCGTCTACTGTTGCCCAGTTGACAAATTATATATCTTCTCGCGTAGATGACGTTTCAAAGGCCACTCATCTCATAAAAATTGATGTCTATGACATGAAAAAATTGCGAGGTGTTCCAAGCGATCAGCACTGGAAATTCGCGAATACTAGAATCAAATACTACACGCAGACTGAAGAAGATGACTATTATTCCAATACACAAGAATTAATTTACAATATTACTAAACATATTGCAACTAAAAACAACTGTAAAAAATATTTCATCGAAGCAAAGCCATAAATCATCCCTTACGCCGCCCACACGTAGAAATCCCCCACCAACGAACAAACGATTTTTGGGCCTATATATAGATAGACAACGCAAAGCAAAACCATACCGTATCCCTTTTGACACCCGTAGAAGCGAAACAACGAGCACAAAATGGACCTACAAGATTCGCAATACGACGAAGATTTAATTAAAATTTGTGAAGACATTGAGATGCAAAATCAAAGCTCTAAAGGATATTCTCCTGCGTCACCGCCTTTATACGTCAGTTATGCTGAAAACCCTCTTTTGATAACGTGGGAAGATGAAGAGGAAGACATAGAAATGGACAACACGGCAATATCTATCAGCGAAGATGCATATGAACCATTATGCTATGACGCGTTCGCCACCTGTGCTACAACATGTTCGTCGCCTGTGCCACAATACGATGACTGGAGATTGGAGTGGGGGAAAATGGTGTGATATGCATTAAGATGCCAGATATTTTAAAATTAAGACCGTCTTTATATGTGTTTTTATGTGAAACGTTTGTGTGTAAATGTAGGAAAGACTTGTGTGTAATTAGTTATAGCGAATAAATTTGTTAATACTTCTCCTGTATTTTACTGGTATAATTCTCTTTCTGTGTACTTGCAACACTGACTTAATATAAAAGAAATAGACACACAAAGCAGAACAAAAACGTCAACAAATGTGGATCCCAATGACGTTTCGCACCATTTGCATTGATGATAAAAACGCTTACGTAAATATTGAAGATAAATGTTTCGTACATAAAAGAGCTTAATGTCGTAAGCATTAAGTGTCAAATTTGCAAACAGAGATACCAACACTGTTAAAAAATTTAGTCCGATGGCACTAACGTAACGTATTTACGTCAAACAACGTCAAACGAGAATAATGAACGAATGGAGTCACTTTGGTACACTTTATTAGGTATTACTGTACAGTACCAGTAAACCAATTGAAGTAATAAATAAAACAAATTTAATTTAATCGGGAGCTCAAATAAAATTAAATCGTGGTTCAAATTCAAACAAATTTAATTTTTAATAAATAAGTATACTTCTTTAACCTTTTAACCGCCAGCAATTTTTGATCAAGCGTACTCGTGTCGCCACCGACAGTAATTGTACCACGCAGAGTAAGGTTGGCATAGTTACGGGAGTTATAAATGTGCTGTAAAAACCTAATCAGATAACTTATTAAATATAAAAACAATTTATTAAATAAAATAACTGTGTATTTTAGATCTACTCATCGCACGGGTGCACGGGGACATTTATTGGTACTGATTGGATTTTTGAGAAGCGGGTAATTTTTGAAGTGAAAACTTCTTTAGCGGCGCTGGGCACTTTTTGAGGTGGGGAAAAAATGATAAAATCGAGACAGCGTAAGGCGATCACGTGACCGTAAGGGGCGTAAGGCGATCACGTGACCGTAAGCCCCGTAAGGTGGCCACTCATAATTTAGATGGCATTTAAATCAATAAAGAAAAACTCAATGTTATTTGACATTTCTGTCGCGAACTCCTTTTCAAGACTCTTTACCTATGTTCAAATAATTTGACGTTGTCATGGCAGTATGTAAATAAACATGTCAATGAAAAAGTGTGATCTTAATTGAGAATGATAATAATATATAATAAATAAATATAATACCTCCGCTAAACGTATGTATCGTGTTACCGGGCGTCGGTAACATAGTGAGGTGAGTTTTCACTTCTATCGGCACTCCTGGAGTGCAACCATTGTTGCTTGTTTTTATAAAGTCCATACTTTATAAAAAAAAAATCCTGTGGTTGTCACTGTGTTCAGACAGGTTTAGCATTTACAGTTAGTCGATATAAGCCCTTATTGGTGGTGTATACCTATGTAGGAAACAGGAAAATGGGCCGAACACACAAGTGCCGTTTTGCCTTGTATAAAACTGCATCACCCCTATCTCTTGCTATAATTAAATAGCAGTACACTTTGCACGTGTCATAGGTTTTCTTGGAAATCTTGAATTTGAACATAATGTTATTCGTTACGAATGCCATATAAAAATATAAAAAAATATTGACCTCATATCGACTCATTAGATTTTTGTTCCTTGACATCCCTTCTTTGGTAGTAACAAATTAATTTATTCAAAACCATAAAATTACCACCAGATTACATAAATTATGTAATGTTATTCCAAGAACTAACCGAAAGAAATACATTCCATCCTTTTTCCTTGTTTTATCATTGTTATTTTTACATATTTCGACGGCACATTTCGTAATTGTTGACAACTTCACATTTGAGCGTTTCAAACAAGACTAAACGAAAAAGTAATGCGTGATCTGTTTTAACATCACTTTTGTGGGGCCATTTTTTGCGGCTGATTGGGTATCCAGTTCTTTATTCTATATCAATGACTTGCAATAAGAAATAAGGAAAGAAAGTAAAGACATTGTCTGATAAAGTGATAAAATATTTATTTATTACACAAAAAAATAGATCTATACATATTTTTCACAACCCAATCATTATACAAGGTATTATTTATAAATAAGCTTAAAAAATCAAACATCGTTTTACCATTAAATTTAAAATATATATAAACTAAACAGTATTCGCCACAAACTGACGTGAAATTATTTTGAATAGATACATTGTTATAAAACCATTTCTTTGAATTTCTTTTTAAAAACAACTTATGATAACCAGAAGGCTTTCTACCAAAAGAATCAAAATATTCACCATTGCCATGCATATCAATATGAATTGCTACCCAGTGTGATCCCGGTTTAAAATCTGGGTCTAAATTGCTTATGATATAAACCGGAAGGTCCATGAAAACAGGTATTCTGTTAGCTGGATAAACATGCGACTCAATCGTGGGACAGATTTTTTTCATACATAATTGTAATTCCTTGGTATCCATTACAAATTACTTATTGAATTCACAGATGAATTCGTTACCAAGGTTCAAAAACTAATGAGACAGTGTTTCATATATCTATTATTATATACACTAATATATTATATAATCTAACTATTAAAATCTACAGTCACATCTCGATGTTTGTTTATTTCGATGATATTATCAAACTCTGCATAAACAATGCAATTAACAGTTGTGCTAAGAGCATTTTCAAATCGAACTTCTAACCGTACACTACCATGTCTAACAAGATTCCAGTGAGAAGTAGAACTTGCTGATAAATCAGGTGTTAAATCGAAACACATCAAACAATAACTATTTCCATAGTCTTCTCGACTTATTGAGTTCCCTTCATTAAGAAAATGAATACCCGTTCCAGAAAACAAGGTGTGATATGTTGAAAACTTGAAACCATTAAACCGTTGCTGAAAGATGGTTGTAATGTTTTTGAAGGAACTTGATGACCATCAACGTACAAACTAAATAAGTTCATATCGTGGTGGTGGAAATTAAAAGGATTACTTTTTAAACTACCATTAAATGCTGTATTATCAACAAAACCCACAATACAGATTTTTGGCACTTGACCGAGGAAAATATTATCAAGTGACCAGCCAGCCTATTATGGATAGCTTTATCCATCTTTATCCACGTGATAAAATAACTGTCACTGTTTAACACCGTGGGAAAGAAAGTGACGGACACCGTTTTATCACGCTGTCACGTAGACAAGAACGACCATCATATCCGTACTGATGGTATTGTAAGTACTTTAACTTCCGCTCTTGTGATGGGATACTTAGCAGTCGTTGAAGCTAAAACCTTTTGATGTGCAAGTAAAACGCTCGGGTTAATTTTTGTTCTTCTAATTATTAAACTTGCATCCTAAGTTTTTTATCTTGACTACACATAAGATTAAACGACTCCTTGGATCGTACTAATTTAACACGAACTTCAACACCATTTATTAAAAACTTTTCTTGATTAAAAATATCACCGTGTAGGTGTCCTATCATTTCAACTTCCTTACTGTTTTCGATAAATGTTTCTGTCTTGGTCCAACCTTTATTAGTCGCATCAGTTGCATTCATATGACCCGAAGTGTCTTCGTACCATAACCCACATGTAAGATGAGACTGTTTTGCTGCCGGTCCATAATTTAATAGAGTTTCCATATATGCACGGTATGCGTATGTATTATTAGGCGGTGATACTAGTTTTTGATTTAAATAAATATCTATATAACTGGTTGAAAAGTGAATGTAACCAATTATTAACTGGAGCAACATGCGTTTGTGAGATACGTAGTATAAAAACAAAGATCACACTTACATTTTCACGAAATAGTCCACTTTTGCTAAGCTAATACGTATATCGAAATAATAAGTTAGAACTGCTGTTTAATTACACAACTACCCTCCATGTATATTTCTTGACCATAACTGTCAGAACATTAGTAACGTAAATAAAGTATCCTATAATAATAAGCCATGATATTAAATTCGTATTAATTTGCTATTAATTATTCTATAATAAATTAAATTAAAATGTAGCAAATACATTTGTTAAATTGAATTATTATGATAACCGGATGTGCAGGAAACATCTTACTTGTTATTCCTACCAAGAAGTGGTGGAAGCGGTGAAGTCTGATCGAATATAAGCGGGTGTCTGACAGTTGTGGCTCACTTCTCAGTTGGAGAGCTAACGACGACAAACGAAGCTAAGTGTCCATTTTATTTTATTGTGTTTTTATGACTTGTATGTTTTCTTTGTGTTATAGTCTAATGGTATGTACGTTACAACCTTTAATGTGAATATAAACCTTTGATGACCTTTTAATTAACAATTGCTATGTAACGTATATTCCAACTGATTACGGGGTAATACATCATGTAGCTTATTGCTAGATCTTTATTACTGTTTTGAATTATGTCAGTGTGTACGTTAAGGTAGCCAGTGCTAACTATAAGCCACCAATATCTATTACGCAGCGTACCTACTTGACTAATTTAGCAATACAATATTAAGATTTTTGTGAATTGTGTGGTAAATAAAACCGATTAATTGTTCAGTAAATCTACAATATACTTTTACTTACAATCTTCTTATATAAATATATTACTTAAATGATGTTTACCATTTTTATATTCTAAACCTTGTAGTTGTCCCTATAATAAATACATTACTTTGACCAATAACTAACTGATCTTAATTAAATACTGCATTACATCCTGATTTCCTATGTTATTAATGGTCTTACTATTAGTAAATCTGACACGTTTCTGCCGATTTAATGTTAGAACCATCTTGATTCGATATCTTGGCTTTGATATGCAGTAAAGTGTGAGACAGGTCAATATAGTCATCACCTGATCCTGGTACTTGAAATTCAATAGGACCATCATCACTAAGAGAAGAAATAGGTTTATAGTGTATCCACTGCCCATTTTCTATACTTGTCTGCGTTGATGGAAGGGCAAACAAATCACCGTTCTAAAACCGCTGGATAACAGAGGAAATACTGACCTAAACAGTCCCCCCAAAAAACTTCCTATGCCATGTCCTCGTTGGTGAAGAACACCTTTATATACAATGCCTACCCCTGAACCAGCTTGATGAGAATAATAATGTTCATATGGACAGCGAATATTTTCACGGTTATGATTCATTTTATCCGTTGAAAATGTAGTTTCACGCATGAAGTTCCAAACTGGAATGGAACCTTTCCACCCGTATGCATTCTTATATCAATTTCAATTGTATCAAACTCTCTACGCATAACGGGTATGTAATGTGCAGGAGAGAAGCTATGCATTTTATATGCTCCATAAATGTATTTTGTCGGATCAAGCGGTATTATTCTTACTAACGATGTCATAACATCCCCCACTACCTGAGGTTGAACAATGTCTGAATATATAAATAATTGTGATGGTAGGCCTAAATATAAATTAGCAGGAAATTTTCCTAGTTGACATTGTATAAGGTTCGTATTAGGTTTGAAACCTAGCTGAAGGTTTAGTATTGGCGTTGCATGTACGGAAACAATTTCTTTGTGCGAAGAAGTCACCTTGATAACTTTCGATATTCGGTCATAACTAAATTTAACCTTGTTTTTCAATAATGAGTTTTCATTAAAGGCAGATAAAAAGTGATCTATGTCGTCATATGTTGTTGCCGGTATATGAGACTTATATTCAACGGTAACAGGTGATTTTTCATTTTGTAATAATACGTGCTTTTTTACATACAGTACGTTTTCAAGGAACACGGGTAATGAAACTCCACTAATCCGACAACCCATTCTCCTTCTAATTTTATTCTCTTTGGGAGTTTGGTGAGAAAGTTTGCTGTTGTATTTTCGGGATAATACTGCATTGAGCTGTTGCTCAACAAAGTTAAATAAAAACTATCATCACTCATATTTCTTCTAAACTCGACGCAGATATCCAACTATTGAATTTATTTGGATAACCTTTCCACTTCACAAGCACCTCCTTTCTGTTACCAACTCGTCTTGAACGTATTATTTTATCTATTTTACATGTCATGGTGGGGGTTATAAGTAACTTTTTGTAGTTCTTTAGAATAGAAAGTGCCTATGATTGGTTCACCTTGTAGGTCCTTTAAGGTATAAACAAAATGAGGGAATCTTTTTATTATTGATTCGATAACAAAGATTTCATCGCTCCAATTGGTTTCGTAACCTTTTTGAAATATGTGTTTATATTTAGTTATTCTGACATGATCACCGACATTGAAATTACAAGTATAATTATTTTTTGATATATTTCTTGGTGTGTCGTATAAATGAGTCCATACAGTCATAATGTTGTTAAAATTAACATCTATTGGACGCATTTTTATACTAGAATGATAACTATGATTATATGAATAAAGGAGATCTTGTAAAATATCAATGTATTTATAAGTATTTTTGTGTGTAAAATAGCGCCACATTTTCATTTTTAATGTTCTTTGAAATCGTTCTACAATACTTGCCTTAATGTCAGGATTATTTGTTGTATAGTAGTTTATATTTTTACTCTTAAAATAGTTCCTTACTTCTTTGGAAACGAATTCAGTCCCTTTATCAGATTGAATGTGACGCGGAGTTGCTCTAGCTTCGGTAAATATATCATCAAAACATTGCTTAACTGTTTCTGAATCCTTCTTTTTCATGGATCTAGCAAAAGCATACTTACTAAAGACATCAATAACACAAATTATGTATTTAAATCCATCATTATATTTACTATATGTACGCATATCACTTAAATCGACTTGCCAAAGTTCATTATAATTAGAAAGAATGTATTTGTTTCGTGTAAAACGTCTTTGAACTGGTTTATGTAACGTATAGGTTTCCTGAGACCGTAACCAGTTTTTTACCTCATCTTTGTTCATTCGACCATGCATTGCTTTAGCTAATTTATCAATACTGCTGTAGCCAGCTGGATTAGAAACATCATAGTAAATCCTATTGATATCTAATAAGGGGTCCATCTCTCCCAATTGATTTTCTTTTTTGATGCTTCAGGAGTTTTGTGTGAAATTGGCGTAGAGGCTTCTTTTACTTGAGTCGATGTTGATCTGGTGTTTTTATATATTGGCGAATCTTGAACCTTGTTAAACTGCAGACTATTTATATATTCTAGATTAGATTGATTGCCTATGCAAGATGTAGGAACTCCAATATCATTTAAAACTGAAGCAAATTCTTTACAGCCAGTGGGTTTTGTTTTTCGTTTGAGGGGTCTCACAACGTCACTTATCAAATCAGTGATATTACTTTCTGGAATTACTTGATTATTCACTACGATTTCACCTCCTTCTTTCCACCAAATCTTCGGTTTATTTTTTAAAATAGAATCAAGCAGGGAGTAACCTTTTTTTTTGGTAACTTTTTGGAATTAAATTTATGATATGTGATGGAGTAAACTGTTCAGGGTAAGTGTGAGTTGAAGGAGTACTAGCAGCGTCATATTCGTGTGGATTTGGAGTTGGTAATGTTACATTATAATCAGTTTCATCTCTTTTAACCATAGATTTATCGATATACTAATCAAAGTCTTCATGAACTTTTTTTATATCATCAACAATAATTGGTAGCTTGAACGGTTTTCGATCTGTTTCTGTAAAATGCAAAAAACGTTGCAGTGCTTGAGAATATAATGCCCATTTTTCACGATCTCCCATTTTACTTTTCAATATTTTTTGCATGTCTGCGTCTAAACGTGATAAGGAATTCAAAGGTGCATTGTCATCATGTTTAAGCTTCTCAATGAAATCTGGTTCTACTAGAATCATTTTCTTCGTGTTCTCCATTTTAATTACGTTAATGAGCTCAATAAACTACTTAAAACAGCGCCTAGTATAATTGGTAAAAACGCACCACCCTTTTGAATTATAATAGTCTTTCTTAATTTTTGTTTACCCTTAGAAACTAATTTCCGTAATATATTTTTATGTTTATGTCTTGGTCTTTTCTGTACTGTCTAATGGAACTTTTCCCCTTAAAACGTTGTAAATGCACTCACATATAATATTTATTTCATCTTCATCACATGCTTTAAGTAAAGCTTTACGATACTTTGGTTTTAACGTATGTAGAGCTTTAAGTAAATGTTGATGTGTGGTTACTCTATCAGACATCATTTAGAACTGACAAGAACAGAATGATTACTGACATATTTAAACCCTTTTTTCGGAATATATACTGTACAACATTTGTCAAATGGAAATAACTTAGTTTTAAAACGGCATATATCATCAGTGCTTTGTTTCAAATCAATCATCAGATATCCGTGTGCTGGCGTAGTTGCATCTTTGTAGGCTTCTTCAACAAATTTTGTATTTTCGGGATAAACTTGTCGTGACAAATACCGTATTTGAGTTTTGTCTCTAGGGTTTTTAAAATAAACAATGTATGTTGTGTTCAAAGATATGTCACGTTGTCCTCTCCCTTGATGAAATAGATTTTGAGTTATATAGAAAACGCTTAAATTTCTATGGTGGCTGCCTTTAGTAAAAATATCAACAATGCGTCCATCTGATTCTCTCATTAAATCATCGATTATAAGTAGTTTAGGTTGCTTTCCATCAAACATACTTAAATCGGGAATGCCTTGAATATAATCGACTCCATTTAAATTATATAGTGGCTGCATTTCATCATAGCACCACAGAACTTGACTGAATTCCGTATTACACATTTTTTCTACATTTTTCAGAAAGTTAGTGACAAAGTTTGATTTCCCACAACCGCTTGGACCAGCAATAATTGCTGTAAAAGGATGGATAAAATGATACATTATAGAAAACGGTCTTTGTCCTTTAAACACTGTCAAGAAAATAAAATCCAATTATAAGATTATGTGTATATATGCACTCCTTCTTATACACAAAAAATGCATATTTATTCGAAATTATTTACTACGTTATAAGTAAATCAAAAACATTTTTTTTTGTTAGCATATTTATTTCTAATTATTTAAACAATTGTTAAAAGATACTTAAGTCACAAAAAATATATACAATTTATATCATACTAAACTACATCTTTTATATTACATCTACATCTTATTGTTTTAGACACACCTTATGAACAATAAATAATTACTATAATTATTACACATACGTTTATTAGAAAACTTATATTTAAAAAAGATTATTAATTAAAACAATACACTTAAAATAAAAATACATTATCATCCCTCCAACTAACGAACAAGAGCCAATTTAATTAATATTATTTTTACAATTAAATGACAAATGCACAATCGATCCAATAACTTTTATGATCGTTCAGCTTAATATTTATTTCACTACTTTAACTTATAGTGACCCCAAGCGAAGGTGTCAAATGATTCTTGACAAAGATATCTTTTCGTGTCAGAATAAGATAACGAAATTTTATTGATTTTCTGTGTAAAAATTACATGTTTTATAGATCGAAATCTGTACATTACTGTTAATAAATTTTTCTTTTTATCTAGACAATTTTTGTAGTCTTCCAACTGAAATTTCGTAGTGACACGTTTATTCACACCTTTAGCCTTAGCCACTATTTTTTCCTCGATATTCAACGCATACATTTTAGATCTTAAACCTACAAATTCTTTTAAAATTTTACCTTTATTTTCGTCTTTGAAATATCCTAATTTTTTTTTATTTATACATGGAAAACCGTATATATTATTGGGAGCATAGTCAGATGTATCGAAATGTTTTTTCAAGTCGTTTTTTATATCAGAGTAGAAATCTTCTGTAAAAATTTGATAAATAAAACTGTCAGTATCTGTGTATAACAACTTAACATTATTCCTGAATTTTTATTGCATATATCCATAATGAAAGTCATACATTAATGTTTTTGATAAGTCTAATATACAAAATCCTAAGTATATAGGCTTGTTGTATACTAGTCTAGTTTTTTTTAACTGTACTGCAGCTAAGCTTTCGGTAAAAATAGAAATACTATGGAATTCAGGACGAGCGATATAACTTTCAAGTCCTTTTTTGTGATCTTGACTTTTCCACTGTGATAGTAAATACACATCCACTCTTTTCTCAATATTTTCCATGGTTTTTCCAAAAACTGCATTATTCATTAATTTATAGAAGTCTTTTTCGAAATCGGTTACTGCAGATATCCTTAACGTAGTGTTCAAATCAATATACTTTTTGAGCCAGTTAGTTTGTTTAAATTTTAAGATTCTATGGACTTTTGTTAAAATTAATCCGTTGTCTAAACATTGTATAAGATTCCTATAGTGTATAACGTATTTTATTTTGTTTTTCAAATTTGGAATCAATTTTTTTTGTTTACTTTCATCTATTATATGTTCAGCACAAAATGGTAGATCTGAGTGAGAATCATGCAATGAATCTGGGTATTCCAAATCGACTTCTAAAATGTACCCATAATCAGCATCGTTTGAAAGTTTAAAGTCCGTAGTTGGGTCAACCCATTCAAATTCACCAACAGGAAGACGTTGTGACATCGCCCAACCATACAAGTTATTAGCATCGAGGTAGATAAGATAAGATGACGGTTCATTTGGATCAAACTCTGACATATAGTAATTATTTGACTTAGCATAGCGATTACTACACTGTGATATACCACCTCGAAGCCCTTTTTTAACAAACGCAATTTTATCAAAATCTGTAAAGAGTTCAAGTTGAATTCCAGTCATTTTTATTTTTTTAACATAGCATCCCAACTGAGACCAGGAGCTGTAAAATAATGAGCTGGATCTAAGCTGTATGTATTAAGACACACTGAGCGAAAATTTTCAAAGACATCGGTTAATAGGAGAACGTCTGTTTTTAAATACAAGTTAGAATAATCTAACATCGTTTTACAATTGAAATGGGTCCATACGTTTTGCGCATGTTGATAATCCTCATCTGTTATACTGCTATCTGTTAAGACACTGTTAAAATCAGATTTTTCAGGCAACGATAACGCTTCAAGGGATTTACTCGATTTCATAAACTCGTATGGAAATATACCCTTTTGCTTCAGAAGTTTAAAATCATCATATCTAGGGTATTGTTTCCTTAATTCATAGAATTGGTGTTCCTGGAGGTTTCGGGCTAATTTATCTAAACTACTCGACATGAATCTAAAGGAATCAACAAATCTAAGTGATAACAATTTTCCATCAATTTTAAGTTCCTTGCTAAAGGAAATATATTTTTCTTTATTTTGAGGTATAACCTCGATTTTCCCTTCACGGAAATTTAATGCTTTTACAATAAAATGAGCATCGTAATTACTTAGATTATGAAAAAATACTGGTACAAACGATTGAGGTTTGAATTTATTATTACAAGCCTTATGTGCCACTCCATGGAATTTTCCCGTAGTCCAATCATAACTGAACACGCTTTCAGATTCTAACGTTTTATCACATACAAAACACTTATTATTAGCTCCAATTTTGTTTAAATCGCTCTGATTTAATCGAATGGGTTGTTTCCGAAAGTGAATAAATTTTATTAATTTTGTTAAATCATTGTAAAGAGTTTCCATGAATACTTTAGCACAATCTGAACCTGTATATGATCGATAGCGTGAAAAACTATCATCAAATGAACACTTTATAAAATATCCAAAACTATACACTTCATGTTGTTGAACATTTTTTGTGTACGATTCCGTTTTTTTAGGCTTAGGTTCACTTTTTGTGTACGATTTCGATGTGCTAGGCTTAGGATCACTTTGTGTGTAAGATTCCGACGTGCTAGGCTTAGGTTCACAAGACGATATAGGTTTTAAAAATGCCTCGAAATCTGCGTAAACAACAAACGGTACTTTAAGCTTACGATGATATTTGTCAAAAAATATCTGTTGGTTCGAAATTTCTTTGCCAAACCAATCTTTGTGCTTCTTATCATGATTTGGGAGTTCGACAACAACGTGAGCACAATCATTTTGTTGATGATTCGTTAGTTCTTCATTCGAGCAAAATGCTAATAAACACCCATCGCAAATGTAAAAGCTATAATTGGTTGTAGAAATCTGTCGGCTTACTAATCGAGATAGATTTTTTATAAAACAGTAATGGCTACCATTAGATATGTAAAGTAAATTAATATGTGTTGACTTACGACATTTGGTAAAGTAAAGTGGGCCGTTTACTTCATGTGATTTGGAATTTTCATTATAATGTAATCCGAAAACATTAATGCTTATATTATTTAATTTTTCAATTTTATGAACATCTGTTAGTTTAACTGGAAACGGTATATTTGAAAAATTTAATTTGTTACGATGAGTGATATAGGACGACACTCTTTGTGAACTGTTCCTAACCGGGTACAACGCTGAAAGAATCGCCCATTTCAAACACTCGTGGTCATTGTTTTGTACGTTGATTATAGCTTTTTTGGTTTTAATATCATGTGGTAAATCGATATACGAAGAACCACGCAATGGATTGAATTGATTGATGTTCATGTCTATGTATTGTATATTTTTAAGGCTCCATCCGCTGTCTTTCTTTTCAAAGTTTGAAATTTTATTTATGAGTGACATTTTTAAACTTTCGAAAAATTCTTCTGTTGTCACCTTTACAGATTGTCCAACTTAAAATATTAAAATCAAAAAAAATGTTGATTCCTTTAGTTTCTTGTATAAATTCTGCGTGTAAAATAAAGCTAACCTTGAATATTGTTAATTGTTGAAGGGCATCATCTATTAAATTATTTAAAGGCGTTTTAATACTCTCAAAAAAAAGTTCCGGCGTCTCAAATTCAAGGTTACCTTTATTCACATTTGATGATATTCTATAAGTCAATAATCTATTTCCAAATGCAGTTTCAATAAGATCTACATTTGGATAAGAATGATGAAATTTTAAACTATTATTTTTGTGTACATTACTTCTTACATGCTGGGCGTAGTACCTCCTTGAAACGTTCCGATTGCAAGTTTTACATTCGACAGTATCAACAACGACAGGAGTAGATGTTGCCTCAGCTGTTCGAGAAGTTGATGGTTGTGGCTCCATGGCGGCTGCTGGATGCTGGCTTGTTAAATCATATGCTGGAATAGGTTCCTCTGACTCACGTTTTCTTTTTATTCCACGTGTTACGCATCTGAAATAATAAAAAAATAATTGATTAAAATACTTATATACGAGAATGGGCTAAATAAATACAGTACGAAAGTCATTTGTACCATAATACCTGACATTAAATTTGACCGGCAAAGAGAACAATAGGCTTCCATGGTTAATACACCATCTATCTCATCATAAGGCGAAATCGACGATCGCTTAACAGTTACATGTCCACTACAGGGGGTGATATAGGGCTTAAAATCATAATCGTGAGCTATACTCGGATCAAGTTTTCCACTGATAAACCACAATCTTAAATATTTATGAAAACTTTTCAGTAGTACTGATTTGCTGAACATTTTAATGTCTTCGCTAGTAAACTCCATTGTGATGGTGAAGGTTTATCAAATGACACAGATCGTTTAGGATTTCATTTATATTGGTTTCATATCTCCCCCACTACTAAGCAGTAATTAAAGTAAAACTAGTTGAAAACTTGAAACATGTTTAAAATATTTATACTCACATATTTTGATGTTGTTTCTCGGCTTCCAAACAACGTTCATAGAGTTCATTATCAAAAACTGACTTATTGAGCTCTGAAACATCTTCACAGCGTTCATAGAGCTCATCGTCGTATTGCGAATCTTGTAGGTCCATTTTGTGCTCGTTGTTTCGCTTCTACGGGTGTCAAAAGGGATACGGTATGGTTTTGCTTTGCGTTGTCTATCTATATATAGGCCCAAAAATCGTTTGTTCGTTGGTGGGGGATTTCTACGTGTGGGCGGCGTAAGGGATGATTTATGGCTTTGCTTCGATGAAATATTTTTTACAGTTGTTTTTAGTTGCAATATGTTTAGTAATATTGTAAATTAATTCTTGTGTATTGGAATAATAGTCATCTTCTTCAGTCTGCGTGTAGTATTTGATTCTAGTATTCGCGAATTTCCAGTGCTGATCGCTTGGAACACCTCGCAATTTTTTCATGTCATAGACATCAATTTTTATGAGATGAGTGGCCTTTGAAACGTCATCTACGCGAGAAGATATATAATTTGTACCTCCATTTGTCAACTGGGCAACAGTAGACGAATACTCTGCAGCTTGTTTCATCGTAGGCTTTTCGAAAAATACATCAATATTGTTGGTTCGTTTTTGGGTACGGATTTTAAGTGGTTTTGAAACTTCAGTTTCATTGTCGCTCACATTGCCATAATAATAATTTTTGAATGTGCACTCAAGAGAATTCTCGTTTGAAATCTAAAACAAAAGAAAACATTTGTGAGACGCTTGATATAAATGGAAACAGGTAGATAATATTTGTGTATAAACAGTCAGATAATGTTGAGCTTACCTCCATTTTAATTCGCTGCAAGTTGTATACTGATTTGCAAAATAAACACTAATGACGAAGAGTACTGTATTGCGATACTTTAAACTACTTGAAGTATACTTTTAGCACTTGACACTGTTTTAAGACAAACACGTTTGAACGAATGGCGGTCCCATCGATTTGAGCTCTCCTTTTATTGTACAACACACACACATGCATACATATGGCGGATAAGACAAAAACCTATTAAATAACCCAAACACCTGTGCGTTGTATGATACGACACGTTGCGACGTGTTTGTAGCCGATCAGTTTTTTAAAATGCTCTATAATTTAATACACAATAAAATACGGGGCCATGACATTTCGTAATAATTAATGATATTTTATTGGTTATCTAAGGCAAAACCCCTATTAAATAAAATAGACACCTGTGGGTTGCAACGTGTTTGTACCTGATCAGTTTTATGAAATGCTCTATAATTGAATACACAATAAAATTCGGGGACCATGACATTTCGTAATAATGAATGATATTTTATGGGTTTTCTAAAAATACTTCTCACGGCCCATGTCGCATAAATTTATAATATTATTGCATTCCAAAAGATGTAATTATTACAGTGTGAGGCTACAATAAATGGCAAAAACTTTAACCTTAATAAAATAAATCGTTTTAAAGAAATACGTAAGCAACCCCTAATAAACTATTCTACCTCAAAAAAACATGGAGTCACACGCTTGTCAAAACCAAAAAAAAAATGAACGGGCACACGAAATGTGGCTTTAGTTTATGGCAATACTAAAAATCCACTCCACACAAGCAATGACCGCCGCAGAAGCTGTAAACATATATCCATTAAGGATAGAGCAAAAAATATCAAAAAAAATCTGCGCCGCAGGTAGGCGCGGGGGTGCCGCAGAAACAGTAATTAGCTTACTACTAATGTGCGGTCTTAACCAAAGCCAATAGATCTAAACTCAGACGATACGAACGAATAATCTTAAGAGACATGATAAATAAGTCAGGAACAACGCCGAGGCCCAGTAAGATTCGCGATATACTACACGGCAAAACAATAACCAAAAGGATAAAATGCCTACGAATGTGCTACCTAGGACCCACGGCCAAAACCGCACCTCCTAGAAGCCGGATATAACTATAGAGCCAGAAAACTTAAAGTTGGCAGACCAATCCTATTCACTTGTATTTTCTAAATCATTACTACGATATATCGTAGTATTTCACGACAACAGCGTAGGCGCAACGCTTTCAAATAGCCCGACGCCAAACAGTAAACAAATCAGAGCCGCCAGTTAACATATGTAGCAACTTGGAACGTAAGGGGATGCGTCTCGCTACACGATAGATTAAATATAGATCAAGAACTAGCAGGGTATTGAATAACTATTGCAGATCTCCAAGAAACACATCTTGCCCGGGGCACATTCTCCTCGATTAACCATGATTGAATACTGAGCGAGGGCAAACGTGCGCGAGAAAGGAGATAGGTACCATAAATAGGTATGAAAGAATAAACACGTATAACGGATATGACAACATACTAGCTATACATATCAGGCTCCAACTCGGAAAACAAAAGAAACAGGATATACTTTTTATTAACACACATATACCGTCCGACTCTACGACTTGTTTAGGAAAATAGGAGTGATACTAAGACGCTGCCCGAAAACCTATTAGGGGATTTCAACGCCCGCCTAGGTAAAAATGACGTTATTCATCAATCGCCTTATATTATGTATTTGTAAAAAAATAAAATTAACGAGGTCTCTAACTTTAATGGCACCCTTCTAATTAACTTTGAAAAAAATACATACACACTTGGTAAAACTTACTGACGCAGGACATGGAGTATTACACCAGGCATCCATCTGAGTAGATCAACATGGCAGACGACAAAGGCGGATTCATCAAAGTAGCAAGAGAAATATATCAACTGAACGAAACTGACAGCGAATCAGAGAAGGAACTTTGGAGAATCAACCCCGTCCGCAACCGGCAAGCGTTATTAATGGCCAGCGTTTGGAGCAAATGATCGCCACCTATGAAGAGCATCCATTTACGCCTATTCGGCAGTTTGCGGCGGTATTTGATTGTTCTCCGCAAACCGTGCGAAACGCTCTTCATAGAGCCGGCATCCACCACCGAAAGCCGGCAAAAAAATTGTTTAGACAGCAGTTCAAAAGACATCACGCGTCAATTTCGCTCGAGATATGAGGGATTTTGATTTTACACATGCCATATCTTCCGACGAGAAATCTTTTAAGTAAGGCCAGGTGGGTCGCCGGAATTTATGGCGTGTGGATAATACACGATACGACCCGCGGAATGTGGTCCCATGTTTAGAGTCAGGAAGAGTTGTAGTTAACATGTGGGCGTGGATGAGTGCAGATGGGCTGGGATTGCATAAAAGCTAACTTGGTCCTCGAGAGTTAGATAAGGAAATGAAAGTACCAGTGGACGAATGACCACCTCATCAACGTCCGAATGGTTCTATAGATATCCCCTGGCCAGAAAGAAGGAATAAGGTTTTCATGATAGCCATAGACAGTCGACAACGTCGACCTCAATGCCGTAAAGGACAACCTGCTTTGCAGCATAAGCGCTCCTCTTACAAACAGAATTATTGCTGTATGTATGAGAGAAAGAACACACTTTGCATGGTTCGGATAAACCACCGAGACAATAAACCAAGGCAAAGGAGTCAAGCAAGGATGCCCTTTATAGCCCATACTGTTTACAATACTTATAGATGACGTACTTAAACCACTGGAGGAGAAGGATGATGCAATAACTCTTAAACAGGAGAATGAAATTGCTCTACCCTTAATATTGTCATTCGCTGACGACCTCAATCATGGTAGGCGACTGCATTAATAAACTAAAATCACCACTAAGCTTGGTAGGAATCGTTATCGTTGCACCTTGAAAGAGTGCAACAAATAAAGCCAATCGAAACAATCCGCTACCTGGATAGTTACATAACGGCCATACACGATAGGCGAGCCGCAATTAAAACTAGATGCGAACAAGCCGTCAGAAACGCGAAAATACTTTATAAATTTATACAAAAGAAGAATAGAATCGATTGGAGATTAGCGAGGATACTAGTCTCCTCGGTTGTTCACCAGTATAATGGATGATGTACTACGCACGCTAGAAGAAGAAGATGAAGATGAAAATGTCAGACGGGTAAATTTTAAATTAAATAAATTCAGTCACCATGCCAGTAAATTTAAGTGAATTGGAGAAACAATGTCAAAAATAGGAACGCGATTATAAAATTATACAAATTAATTAAACAGTTGTGTTAAGTTAATTATTAAAAGATTACATACCTTGTTAAATTGGTTTTCACATGTGATCGATTACCTTACAATACTTCAACTTATTATTAATTAAATAATATTATTCGTTAACTTATAGAGTAGAATTGTGCTATTTACATATACACTTTATCACCTTGTAGCAGAAAACATTTTAGCTGTTTACATGGAGTGTTAGATAGAACAATATGTAAGTAGATATTAGTTCAATAGGTAAAGGAGGGTTGCAAGAAACATATTTTGATCATTACTTATTGCATTTTTTTAGAGAGCTTCAGTACGCCGCTGGGTTCATCGCTACGACGGAGAAGGAAATTTGGAAAAACAACCACGTCCGCAACCGCCGCGCATTATTGATGGCCAGCGTTGGGACAAAATGGTCGCCACCTATGAAGAGCATCCATTTACGCCTATTCGACAGTTTGCGGCGGCATTTGATTGTTCTCCGCAAACCGTGCGAAACGCTCTTCATATAGGGCCGGCATCCACCACCGAAAGCCGGCAAAAAAAATAATTTTAACTGACCGTCAAAAGACAGCACGCCGCAATTTTGCTCGAGATATGAGGGATTTTGATTTTTCACATGCCATATTTTCCGACGAGAAGTCTTTTAAGTCGAGCCAGGTGGGTCGTCAGAATTTATGGAGTGTGGATAATACACGATACGACCCGCGGAATGTGGTCCCATGTCTAGAGTCAGCGGGCTCAGCACGGTACCCATTTTTATCCACTATCACTAAGCCCGTCACTTTCGCACTTACATACTTGTTAGAACGTGACAGGCATGGTGATAAATGATAAAAATGCGACCGTGCTACTAGGGCAGGAAGAGTCGTTGTTAACATGTGGGCGTGGATGAGTGCAGCTGGGCCGGGAGAGCTGGTATATATACCCGAGAGGGCCAATGGCGCGAGTTATCTGGAGGTTCTGCAAGACGCAATGGTGCCGTCAGTGAGGACAGTGTATCCGGAAGAAGACGTGTCTGAAGTAATATTCATACACGACAACTGCCCTATACACAAATGTCACCTGGTGCAAAATTGGCTTGCACGGAAACCCAGTGGCATTAAAGCAATAGAATGGCCCTCGCGCTCTCCGGATCTCAATCCTATCGAAAATCTTTGGTCCGTAATGGTCCAACGCTGGGATGTGAGATCTGAAAGGACCAAAAACACACTCGTCGCACATGTTAACGAGGTGTGGGACTCGTTGCGCGGATCAAATTTGTGCGAAACCCTCGTAGCTTCGATGCGGAGGAGATGCGATGCAGTCATAGATGCTGGCGGGGCACTAACAAAATATTAACCGTGCTTTGCACAAAGCATTGAAGTAGCTTTGTTTAAACAACGGTTAATATTTTGTCATTTTGTGGTTCATCGGTGTTTTAAGTCACTGCCTATGTTATTTACGTGTCAATATATTATTTATTTACGGTCATGCTAAAAATATTTGTTTAAAATATCTGTTTTGTGTTATTGAGTATTAATTTGTAATTTTTTTTGACGAACTTAAGACATGTGTTTGTGACTGTCTTTCATGTGACTGTGTGTGTTAACTTTCATGTGGATGTAGCTTTGTTTACACTACGATTCATACTAAATTTGTGCAGTGGTTCATAGGCGTTAGTAACGCTGTAAGTATAAGTAATCTAGGGTTTAAGATCACGTGTCAAGAAATTTAATTATGTGTATAACTTATTTACAAAAATATTTTTTGTAAATAAGTTAGCATAAGTAGTATTATTAGATTAATTAAGGTAACTAGAATATATATTAGCTAAGGCTAAAATTTGATTAAGTATATTTTGTTTCGAGTTGATGTTAATAGTGATTGTGATAGTAACTTTAATATAGTAACATATTTATTATATAGATGCACTAACCACTAACTAATTAAATCTTACAAATTTTACAATATAACATTTTACACCATTTATTCATTTTTTTTATTCGACCCGATAATGCCCGATAGCAACGCAACCCACACTGTATAGTGATTATGATGTCTCCGGGTTATTTTTGCCGCCTTGCCCCGACTCACTCTTTTTATACGCACTACAACACATCAAACGGGCGCCCGACTTTCAAACTGCCGTCTCTGTATACTATGCATACGCGTATTCAAGAATGACTTACGGTCTCGTTTTATGGGGGAATAGCACTGACATGGATAAGATCTTCATTCTTCAAAAAAAGATGTAGAGATATAGATTACTCTACCGTCAATGTACATCCTGGAATCATGTAAAATTGTTAGGAAACATCGAGAGTTATTTACTCCGACAGCACCAAAAATCAAAAGGAACAATCGAAATTTAAATAAACTTCTATTACCCCTCTCAACACTAAAAATAGTTGCATCCAGCCCTCACTATATGCTTATTAAAATATACAACCACCTACCGAACTCCCTAAAAAATATTGAAAAACTGCCGATGTTTAATAAACGCTTGAAAACATTTTTATCCAGCAAATGTTACTATAATATTAATGAATTTTTTAGCGATAAACATGATTAACAATGTTAATTTATATGCATGTTAGTCTTAAGTATGTTGCTGTGCCCTTGCAGGGTGTCACATGTAAACCCACCTACTCATAAGAGTCATAAGCTCCACCTAATAATGTGTAATGTGATATGCAATAAACATTTTGAATTTGAATTTGAATTTTGAATTTGACTCATAATCCCTATTTTACTTGTGAATGTAAACATCTGTTACTACATTTTAAGTTCGACACGCTGTAACAATCGGAATGATCAACACGTGCAATATGTTGACTTGGATAGATACAGATAATATGTGCTAGTATGTGTTCTTCTTCAAATATTGTTGATTTATATTCATTTAGTTTCTCTCATTTAATTTGGTTAAATTAATTAAATGAAATGTCATGTAAAATAAAAACAATATATTTTACTAAACGTATTTATTTTACCAATAATATAAACTAGAACTAAATAAGCCTACCTTGACTAAACTAATTATCATAAAATTACACCTAAACACAAATTATGTGACACCACGTGTGATGGTATTGGGGGTTGATTAAATATACCAGTCTAAATCGTTGGATCATAAGGAGAGAACCTACATGTGATTACTGTCCTATGAAAGGGGTCTGAGCTACTTTGGCGTGTCTGTAGAGAAAATGCGCATGGCGATTTATATACTTGAATTTATTATCGCAAATTTGTTGGGTATTGTGCGTTCCTATGAAAAATTCCACAAGGCATTAGTTTCCTAGAAGTCAATTATTCGTGCTTCGATATAAACTCAATAAGTAATCTTTGCACTGTGGTAATACAAATATGGAGTGCAATCGTGGTTATCTTAACTATTGGTCATGCACGCAAAAGGACGTCAAGTGGTGCCAACCCTAATAATTGCTCGTAGCAATGCTGAGCCGTACGGAGCCCAGTTTGCCCGAAATCAGGAGTGTCAACCCACTGATTGAGGCGAAGGGCGAAGCGATTCAAGTGGCGGCAGAATGAACTTGAGAGGGCTAGAACTAACTAAGTGGCTGAAACTTAAATATTTCCACTCCGACCACAGAAGAACATGGACGGAAAGTAAGTACTCACAGACTAATATTGTTTAAAAAATGTTAAAACACCAATTTATTTAGGATATTGATACCATATTGCGATAGCGACATAGTGCTTAGTAACTTCGTTCTAATTAATGACTTTATATTAAACTTCAATAGAATAAGATTTGATAACAATTAACTGTGCATTCTGTTTGCAGCGGAATAAATACGCCACCTCCAACGCCGCCGGAGGGTTTATCACCTCCTCCGACGCCGCCGACGCCGGAGGCGTCTACTTCTTCGGCGAGCGAGGCCGGCTCGCCGCCAAGGTCGCCTTCATTGCCGCCAACGCCACCACCTGAGCTGGTGGCGGCTTTAATATGGTGGCCGCCGGCGGGACCACCTGGCGACCTACTCGGCGATCACCCGGCGCCTCCGCTGCCACCAAGGCGCCCATTAACACCCGACCCGGTGGGTAACCCGGCTTCTCGGCAGGAGCGGAGGCACAGCGCGCCCAATTAACACATGGACATGGACCCAAAGTAAGTACTCACGGATTAATATTGTTTAAAAAATGTTAAGTCACCAATTTTGGATATTGATACCATAGTGCGATAGCGCACTGGATAGCGCGGATCCCTTTGTTTGACATAAGTAGGTAATTATTGAAAGTCATAATGAAATGATTGTCATATTATCATCTATCTATATATATAAATGCAAGTGTCCTGACTGACTGACTGACTGACTGACTGACTGACTGATTCATCAACGCAGAGCCGAAACTACAAAAGCTAGAAAGTTGAAATTTGTACACTAGGTTGCATTTGTAAAGTGTACAAGGGATAAGAAGCGATTTTGAAAAATTCAACCCCTAAGGGGGTTAAAAAGGGGATGAAAGGTTGTATGGGGTTCAAGTTTTAGTTTAAGCTAGGAATTTGAAACTTTGTGGAAATGTATTATATTAAAAAACAAGAAAACTAATTTCAGCGTTTTCGAAAATTCATCCCCTAAGGTGGTGAAAAAGGGGTTGAAAGTTTGTATGGAGATCAAATATTTTTGTGAGTGTGAGACTTGAAACTTTGTATATGGGAATATTATTATAACACAGGAAAAGTAATTTTAGCGTTTTTGAAAATTCATCCCCTAACAGGGTTAAAAAGGGGTTGAAAGTTTGAATCCATTACAAATGCGTTGAAACTTCTTAGAAAGGCATAATAGCCGATTACAAAACAAAGTAATTGCGACGTTTTAGGAAATTCAACCCCTAAGGGGGTAAAAAAGGGGATAAAACTTTGTCTTGGGGTGCAAATTTTATTTTAAGCTAGGACCTTGAAACTTTGCAAAAAGGTATTAAATTAAAAAACAAGAAAACTAATTTCAGCGTTTTTAAAAATTCATCCCCTAAGGGGGTTAAAAAGGGGATGAAAGGTTGTATGGGTTTCAAGTTTTAGTTTAAGCTAGGAATTTGAAACTTTGTGAAAATGTATTACATTAAAAAACAAGAAAACTAATTTCAGCGTTTTCGAAAATTCATCCCCTAAGATGGTGAAAAAGGGGTTGAAAGTTTGTATGGAGATCAAATATTTTTGTGAGTGT
Source organism: Cydia amplana (assembly GCF_948474715.1). Classification (NCBI taxonomy): domain Eukaryota; kingdom Metazoa; phylum Arthropoda; class Insecta; order Lepidoptera; family Tortricidae; genus Cydia; species Cydia amplana. The sequence goes on from NC_086077.1 coordinate 526,873, forward strand.
GGGACTTGAAACTTTGTATATGGGTATATTATTATAAGACAGGAAAAGTAATTTCAGCGTTTTTGAAAATTCATCCCCTAACAAGGTTAAAAAGGGGTTGAAAGTTTGAATCCATTACATATGCGTTGAAACTTCTTAGAAAGGCATAATAGCCGATTACAAAACAAAGTAATTGCGACGTTTTAGGAAATTCAACCCATAAGGGGGTAAAAAAGGGGATGAAACTTTGTCTTGGGGTGCAAATTTTATTTTAAGCTAGGACCTTGAAACTTTGCAAAAAGGTATTAAATTAAATAACAAGAAAACTAATTTCAGCGTTTTTAAAAATTCATCCCCCGAGGTGGTGAAAAAGGGGTTGAAAGTTTGTACGGAGATCAAATATTATTGAGGGTGCGGGACTTGAGTCTTTGTATAAAGCCATATTATTAGAACTCAAGAAAAGTAATTTCAGCGTTTTTAAAAATTCATCCCTTAAAAGGGTTAAAAAGGGGATGAAAGGTTGTATGGGGTTTAAGATTTATTTTAAGCTAGGAATTTGAAACTTTGTGAAAATATATTATATAAAAAAATAAGAAAACTGATTTCAGCGTTTTCGAAAATTCATCCCCCAAGGTGGTGAAAAAGGGGTTCAATGTTTGTATGGAGATCAAATATTTTTGTGAGTGTGGGACTTGTAACTTTGCATATGGGTATATTATTATAGGACAGGAAAAGTAATTTCAGCGTTTTTGAAACTTCATCCCCTAACAGGGTTAAAAAGGGGTTGAAAGTTTGAATCCATTACAAATGCTTTGAAACTTCTTAGAAAGGCATAATAGCCGATTACAAAATAAAGTAATTGCGACGTTTTAGGAAATTCAACCCCTAAGGGGGTAAAAAAGGGGATGAAACTTTGTCTTGGGGTGCAAATTTTATTTTAAGCTAGGACCTTGAAACTTCGCAAAAAGGTATTAAATTAAAAAAACAACAAAACTAATTTCAGTGTTTTTAAAAATTCATCCCCCGAGGTGGTGAAAAAGGGGTTGAAAGTTTGTACGAAGATCAAATATTTTTTAGAGTGCGGGACTTGAATCTTTGTATAAAGCCATATTATTAGATCTCAAGAAAAGTAATTTCAGCGTTTTCAAAGATTCATCCCTTAAAATGGTTAAAAAGGGGTTAAAAGATTGTTGATTGTAACTTTATTTTAAGCTACAAATTTGTAACTTCGTAAAAAGTTATTTCATTAAAAGAGAAGAAAACTATTGTCAGCGTTTTTCAAAATTCAACATTTAAGGTGGTGAAAAAGGGGTTGAAAATTTGTATGGAGGTCAACATTTTTTGTAAGTACGGGACTTGAATCTTTGTATAATGACATATTATTAGAATACGAGAAAAGTAATTTCAGCGTTTTTATCCCCTATAATGGTCCAAAAGGGGTTCAAAGTTTGTATAGGGTTCAAATTTTATTTAAAGCTAAGAACTTGAAACTTCGTAAAAAGGTATTTTATTAAAAAAACAAAAAAACCTATTCAGCGTTTTTAAAAATTCATCCACCGAGGAGGTGAAAAAGGGGTTGAAAGTTTGTATGGAGATCAAATATTTTTGAGAGTGCGGGACTTAAATCTTTGTATAAAGCCATATTATTAGAACACAAGAAAACTAATTTCAGCGTTTTTAAAAATTCATCCCATAACAGGGTTAAAAAGGGGTTGAAAGATTGTATAGGTTATAATTTTATTTAAAGCTAGGAACTTGAAGTTTCGTAAAAAAATATTTTATTAAGAGAAAAGAAAACTAATTTCAGAGTCTTTGATAATTCATCCCCCAAGGTGGTGAAGGGGGTCGAAAATTTGTATGGAACCCAAATATTTACTTGAGTGCGGGACTTGAATCGTTGTATAAAGGCATATTATTACAATACAAGAAAAGTAATTTCAGCGTTTTTAAAAATTCATCCCCTAAAAGTTTCAACAGGGGTTGAGAGTTGGTAGAGGGTTCAAATTTTGTTTAAAGCTAGGAACTTCAAACTTCGTAAATAGGTAGTTAGGTAGTAGGTTTTATTAAATAGTTGACTTGAAAATCTTCTGGGGGTTGAGAGAGAAATTATATCGAGAACAATTTTATTCAGTTAGGGTCTTGAAACTTCGTAGCCAGGTTGTGAAAGACAAATCTCATGCGTTGTATAATAATTAACAAATGATGAACCGTCCCTACTGCTATCTTTTGCTGCATAATGTTCTAAGCTAATGTTGAATTTATAACCACCAATAAGTACGTAACAATAAGTACGTGTAAGTACGTAAGAAGCAATCTAAGCTCTTATAAAACCCGTGAGCAGCAGTCGGGTAGAAGCACGCGCGGTGAAAGTCTCATTCTGGTACCGGCCCATACTACCGCTAAAGCTAAGAAATCCCTTGGTGTTTTAGGCGTCAGACTGTTCAACACGTTACCTGCTGAAATCAGAGATGTACGTCTTTAGTGATGTCACATTTACTAGAAAGATTAAAAAAATGTTATTGGAGATGGCCTGCTACACGATCGACGAATTCTTCGACAGGGTGTCATTGATCCATCCATACACACAATGTGAAAGTCTAAATCACTGTTTCGATGGGACCATGATGGGACATTACTTTCACTGTAAAATGTTATTTTTAATTTAGATATTTTAATATGGATTATTAGAAAGCCTTAATGTAACTATTTAAAATTATTTAACGAAACATGGAATTATTTTAGTTTTAAGTTTATAATTATGATCGACACGACATATGCATTTCTGTTCTGCTTTTATTTGTTGTTAAGTATGTTTACATTTAGTGAAATGTAATTTTATTTTATGTACTTACTCCTAACATGTAATTGACGTTATCAATAAAATATGAATATGAATATGATTATGAATATGAATATACAAATCCACGCGTACGAAGTCGCGGGCAACAGCTAGTTAGTCATAATTCTGAAACCGTTAACTTTTCAGGATTTTCGTAAGGTTAACGTTAAATGTAGATAGGTTAGGTTTGTTTTATGGCAATCCTGAGAAGTTAGGCGTTTCTGAGAAAAACCAAATTATGAGTATTATGACTAATGAAAATGCAGACAAACAATACATTATGACTTAAAACTTTATGGGGAAACAATAGAAACCTGCGATAGCGACATAATGCTTAGTAACTTCGTTTTAAATTCAAACACGGCACAAATTCAAACCCATCCAACATTTCTCAATGACGGTGCAGCCATATCTAGCCCGTTCACCTCCACCCTGCACTAGCGCCATGTTTTTGTTGTTGCTTATTCTGTTTTTTATAATTTTACATTTTACATTTATGTTTTACTTCGTTTTAATTAATGACTTTATACTAAACGTCAATAAAATAAGATTTACTTACTTACATTAAGATAACTAACTGACGGATGTACATAAAATGGTCATCGAGCCCACCATCACATACGAGCTCAAATGCGCGGCCTTAACCAAAGCCAATAGATCTAAACTCAGACGATACGAAAGAATAATCTTAAGAGACATGATAAATAAGTCAGGAACAACGCCGAGGCCCAGTAAAATTCGCGATATACTCCACGGCAAAACAATAACCAAAAGGGTAAATTGCCTTCGAATGTGCTACCTAGGACACATCCTAAGACGGCCAAAACCGCACCTCCTAGAAGCCGCGTATACTATACATAACTATAGAGCCAGAAAACTTAAAGTTGGCAGACCAATCTACACTTGGGAAAACTCACTGACACAGGACATGGAGTATTACACCAGGCATCCATCTGAGTAAATCAACATGGCAGACGACAAAGGCGAATTCATCAAAGTAGCAAGAGAAATATATCAACTGGACGAAACCGACAGCGAATCAAATTACGGCAGAGAAGGAACTTTGGAGAATCATCCCCGTCCGCAACCCCCACGCGTTATTGATGGCCAGCGTTTGGAGCAAATGATCGCCACCTATGAAGAGCATCCATTTACGCCTATTCGGCAGTTTGCGGCGGCATTTGATTGTTCTCCGTAAACCGTGCGAAATGCTCTTTAAAGGGCCGGCATTCACAACCGAAAGCTAGCAAAAAAAAATGTTTTGACAGCAGTACAAAAGACAGCACGCGAAAATTTCGCTCGAGATATGAGGGATTTTGATTTTACACATGCCATATTTTCCGAAGAGAAGTCTTTTAAGTCGAGCCAGGTGGGTCGCCGGAATTTATGGCGTGTGGATAATACACGATACGACCCGCGGAATGTGGTCCCATGTTTAGTGTCAGGAAGAGTTATAGTTAACTTGTGGGCGTGGATGAGTGCAGATGGGCCGGGATTGCATATATGCTAACTTGCTGCTCGAGAAGCTAGATAAGGAAATGAAAGTACTAGTGGACGAATGACCACCTCTTCAACGTCAGACGGGTAAATTTTTACATGTTTTTATGGTAGTGGATAATGATATTTACTTAAATCCAAGTTTAAAATATTTTTAATGATTCTATTACAATTAATTTGTTTGCTAGCAACAGCAGTGAATATTATTAGTACTTCCCTTTCTTTGTCTATGGCGTCCACAGTGGCGCCCCCTGACATAAACCATAGGTTACAAATTGGCAATTCGTTATACACAACGAATAACCCTCATTTGAAGTGATTGATTGCTTGTGATTGAAAGTGTACACTATTCAAAAATGCGACTTAATGGAATTGATCATTTGATATTGAAATTCCCAATAATTTGGGACAGTAATAATTTATATCATGGTGATGAATTTCTGACCGAACTTGCCCGTCTAGATCTTTTCATACTGTGTATAAATGACGAACCTCGCTGTAATTTTAAAATGCTAAACAAGAAAATCAGGAATTTCAAAGACCGTCTCCGTAGATTAATAGGTAGTACAATCATTATTGTCGAGGTTCGGAAGTAGCTACTTTCAGGCTGAGGATTCGTTTTAAACGGACAACCTTTAAAGGCTACTAATCTCCTCGTACTCCTAATACTAGTCTCCTCGGTTGTTCACCAGTCTAATGGATGACGTACTACGCACGCTAGAAGAAGATGATGAAAATGTCAGACGGGACTAAGACAACGAAATACAGCTGCCAATTATACTGTCCTACGCGGACGATCGAATTATATTAGGTACTGTACACAAGCAAATTCAACCCTATATCTGACGCGTAACGCAGGTAGCTGATTCCGCCGGCCCGTCCACTGACGCCGGCGCCACGCCGTTTTTTTACAATGTAACCACTTCTCCAGATTCAGCACAGCACAGAGCGAAGATGGCCCTTCATCATAACCGAAGAATAGCTCCAGTGCATCATCGCAGCTCTAGCACCGGCAAACAAAAAGGGATCTTTCTCACAGTGCAACACAACATACGACGGGAGCGGCGAAACCGAAGCTGTGGATATATTTCTCTCAGCCATAAATGTCTACAAGAAGCTTGAAGACATCGAGGACGAGAACGCACTGGAAGGGCTCACCATACTACTAAAACTGCCGCAATCTGGTGGAAAGGTGTGCGGACATCCTGTATCAATGGATTATAGAGCAGAAGCAGGATGCGAAGACCCTCACCGAGAAGTTCTTCGCCAAGAAGAGCGCACTCATAGCGCAGCTGCCCGCGCCAACCGTGCAACCCCGTCGGAGAACCATCAACTGCATATGATTTATGGTCAACTCCATCACATTCGCATCTAGTTTTATAACAACCATAGATGCGAAAATGCCGTCAGAAACGCGAAAATACTTAATAAATTGATACAAAAGAAGAATAAAATCGATTGGAGATTAGCGAGGCTACTAGTCTCCTCGGTTGTTACGCACTCTAGAAGAAGAAGAAGATGAAAATGTTAGACGAGACCAAGACAACGAAATATACTGCCAATAATACTGTTCCGAAAAAGACGAATTATATTAGGTAAGTACATAAAATGGTCATCGAGCCCACCATCACATACGGGCTCAAATGCGCGGCCTTAACCAAAGCCAATAGATCTAAACTCAGACGATACGAACGAATAATCTTAAGAGACATGATAAATAAGTCAGGAACAACGCCGAGGACCAATAAAATTCGCGATATACTCCACGGCAAAACAATAACCAAAAGGGTAAAATGCCTTCGAATGTGCTACCTAGGACACATCCTAAGACGGCCAAAACCGCACCTCCTAGAAGCCGCATATACTATACATAACTATAGAGCCAGAAAACTTAAAGTTGGCAGACCAATCTACACTTGGGAAAACTCACTGACACAGGACATGGAGTATTACACCAGGCATCCATCTGAGTAGATCAACATGGCAGACGACAAAGGCGAATTCATCAAAGTAGCAAGAGAAATATATCAACTGGACGAAACCGACAGCGAATCAGAATACGACAGAGAAGTAACTTTGGAGAATCAACCCCGTCCGCAACCGCCACGCGTTATTGATGGCTAGCGTTTGGAGCAAATGATCGCCACCTATGAAGAGCATCCATTTACGCTTATTCGGCAGTTTGCGGCGGCATTTGATTGTTCTCCACAAACCGTGGGAAACGCTCTTCATAGAGCCGGCATCAACCACCGAAAGCTGGCAAAATAAAATTGTTTTGACAGCAGTACACAAGACAGCACGCGTCAATTTCGCTCGAGATATGAGGGATTTTGATTTTACACATGCGATATCTTCCGACGAGAAGTCCTTTAAGTCGAGCCAGGTGGGTTGCCGGAATTTATGGCGTGTGGATAATACACGATACGACCCGCGGAATGTGGTCCCATGTTTTGAGTCAGGAAGAGTTGTAGTTAACATGAGGGCGTGGATGAGTGCAGGTGGGCCAGGATTGCATATATGCTAACTCGCTGCTCGAGATGCTAGATAAGGAAATGAAAGTACTAAAGTGGACGAATGACCACATCTTCAACATCCGAATGGTGCTATAGATATCCCCTGGCCAGAAGGAAGGAATAAGGTTTTCACATTGAACATTCGACAACGTCGACCTCAATGCCGTAAAGGACAACCTGCTTTGCCGCATAAGCACTCCTCTTACAAACAGAATTATTGCTACATGTATGAGAGAAAGAACACACTGTGAAATTTCAAATTAAATAAATTCAGTCACCATGCCAGCAAATTTAAGTGAATTGGAGAGAAGTAAGATTGTGGTCCTGTGGGAGCAGGGTTACAAGAAAGCGCAAATAGCAAGAGAGATACACCTTACTTAAAGGGCGTGGAGTAAAGAGAACAGCATCTGTGTCGGAGATGGAAGAAGTCTCGGTGAAGAAAACCGTCCAGCAGTTGTTCAACATGTAGCATCGACATCATTCGAACCAGCCCCCGATGTTAATGACAACACAAATAATAATGATGAAATTGCATATTCTGTGTTTAATAAGTTTGTCTCTAAAATATATTTAAAAAACCATTAAACAGATTTAAGAAACGGCGTTCGACCTACACCAGCGACATCATAATACCGGTGACAGACGGCAACCTGCTGCTACCCTGTATCTGGAGTATTTCAAATGATGTTATCAGTGCATTATAAGACAACATGCAAGTGCAAATGATAAAACAATAAATTTATGACGGTCTGCTAATGCAACGGGCGACAGTGTGATTGCATACCAGACACAAGAATCTAAGGCATTTCCGCGTGCCTACGTGGCGCATGGGTACGCGTCCCTACTACATACCCCGTCGTGCTCCAGAATATAACCCCGGAATCGGGCGATGATCCGGCAGTTCGTACCCCTGAGCTCCGAATCGCTCTCGGTATCCTCACTCACTAATCTCATTTAGATAGAACTATATTTGTAATTGTAACAATAAAGTATTATACGATCTGCATCGAGTTTTACTCTAGAAGACATCCGGCCATCCCACGAGAGACTACAAAACTATAGTAATATCCATAAAAATAATGTTTTAATGGATGATATTGAGTTAATTGAAAACACATTTAGGAATAGGGTTGCTACTTACAGAAAACTGTTAAATGAAATTGTACCATTTTCACCCGAAACCATTTTGCAAGAAAAATAAAGAGAAAGTCTTTGCATTATTAATCGCTCCCTTACTGAATATTGTGTTCTATAATTAGGATTATAGTGATTTGAACCAAAGAAGAAAATGTTCCTGCCGCCTTACATCGCACGACCTGCCGCTGCCAAACCACTCAGTTCTACGAGATGATCGTCGTTCTAACCAGACCCAGGAATGAAAACCTAAATTCAAGTACCAACGCCATACAAAAATAAAACTAGATAGCTCTTCGGCAGTATAATGGATGGATAAATAAATTTGAGACCGACGGCAACGTTAAGAATAGAGACGATACGATTCTTTAAAATTATCTTCTCTTCCCTCTAAAGATATTTTTTTTATGTTTTTGACCATTGACCATAAAAAGAAACAAAAATCGAACACTGCTAAAAATTACGCCAAGCCGTTTAAGTCCCAACTCATTACAAAAGATGAAGGTAAAATTAGCCACACAAATATGTTCCCACTCAGTAGGCGCAGCGATCAAAACAGCAATACAAACTATATAGACTAAAGGGAGAAAATAATAAAAATCCAAGCGCTAGAATTTTGAGGTCTGTCTTTCGTAGCTATTTGACTGAAATGCCGTCGTTCAAGCCGATAGCACAGAGACTCCCACTCTCGAGCAATGCTCTATCATTTATTTCGCAGGATATTTAGCAAAAAATGTTTCGACAAATTTAAATGTAACAAATGCTTGAAATCGACTACTAAAGATGTAGATATGAGTGACAAAAAACAACTGTTTATATTTAAAAAAAGAAGATCGTCTTTCTAACCAGGCCCAGGAATGAAAACCTAATATTCATGTACCAACGCCATAAAAAAACATAACTAAACAGCTCTTCGGCAGTATAATGGTGAGTATAAGAAAGCATACAAATGATTCATATGAAACCATTTGCTTGAAAAGTGAAAATGCACTCACTAACAAAAACCGCAATAAAGCCGTTGAGTTGAGCTGCACTCAACAAAAATACACAAATCGAAATTAAAGGAAGAAATTTCCTACTAGTGAATAAGAAGCAATTGTTTTTTTTATAAAGACAATGGGAAAAGATTCAAATCATTTGTAAGTATGCGTTCAGCATTGTGTGCCGTAGATGTTCAAAATTAAGACTAAGTATTAGTCAAAACCAAATAGATAGACACAATCATGTGCCAACACGACCAACTACCTATCGAAAACGGACCCGACATGAAGTCAATTTCGAAAATGAAAAACGGTACAGTTCCAGGCACTGACCACATCGCATCAGAACTCTATAAGGAGGCGTTGAAAGTATTCATAGAACGGCATCGTCAGAAAACGTAAATGAATATAGGAGAATAGTACGAGTATCTGCAATGTCATCTGTCGTATATATGCCAACTTTCTCCTGGAGAATCAAATATAGAAATGAAAGTTCTAGGGAACTACCAAACAACGTTTTTAAACAATAGATCCACGGATGATATCAACTGCAGAGAAGGAAGGCCTTAGACATATGTATATTGATAGCAAATGAGCAAAAAACATAACAAAGTACGAGAGTAGAGTTTATGCACATAAAAGCAGCCCATATATGACACGACCCCAGACCCCCAAGTATAACGTGTTAGCACTAGCACGGAAAAGTCATATTTTTTGTTTTAATTATAACAATAATTACCATCTCGATTGAGCCCTACGGACCAAAGTCCCCTCCCCAGCCTACTGCAATCTACAACTCTAGACTGCGGAGGGCATTTTGCCAACTTACAAACGCCAAAAGTATTTGCAGACGATATATTCGCGGCAAGTGCGATAATGCCCTACGAAAAACTATAACGCTAACCCAGACCATTCGGAGCATTAAATATTAATTATGATACGAAAGTCCCCATAAATACAAACTTTTTTAACGACAGATTTACAATTTGAACTGCTACCGAAAATAAATTATTTTAATATAAAGGAGATGACGAGCAACTTTCAAGCAAATAAACACAGATTCTATTCAACAAAAGGCGACTGACTAGTCAAAAAGATAATATTTCACAATGTTACATGAAGCAATTATATTGTATTTTCAAGATGCGAAAATACGAGTCCAACGGTAACTGCCAATAAATTGATACAATACATGACTGTACTGTCTTCGCTAAAAAATTTTAACAGCGAAGACAATGTTCTAAATATCTACCCAACAACCAACAACTAAGATCACACATATATCGACTAAATGATGAGAAATCAAAAGAAGCAGTCGAGGGAAAAATCAACGCAGAAGTGCCGGAAGAAGATTTTTCGGCTTAAAAATGCGTCGAAGATTTCAAAAATGCAGTGTGTACTGTACAGACAAATTTTTGTGAAGGTTTAAATTGGCATAAAAATCGATAAAACGGGAAGTACGCATGTAAGACGGCGCACAAAAAATAGGAAAAACTCCAATAATTATTCTTTCACGAACATAACGACAAACAACCACGATCTGATCTCCATTCAATACAGGCCCCTCTCTGCCAGTGCAAGTTGATAAACCCGATGCAAATGCTGAGATCGTGATCATTTCATCAACACCACATCTCGACAACAATAGTGCAGGATTGGCGTCCAAGTAGCCTTTAGTAAAAGTACCAGTGGCGTGAGAAGGTCGCATGATGGTTTCTTATCTGGGGCGTAGAGATTTCGTCAGTGGTGCGGTAAAGGCGGCGTGGCGCGTGATATTCACGGTTTCCTCTTCTATATTATCTTCTATTCGTTCTTGGTCAAATCACTGCTCTCAGCGTCTGGGATAATAATGAGTCTACCGAAGGCAGGTGGTGGTCGCTGTTAAAGTGGAGGCTGGGGTGTCCAATGTAGCGATGGTGGTCGGATCGGGGGTGATCGCCATGGTGTCGATATTTGCCTACCACCGCAAACTTTCAACCGGGGCATCCGTTTGAGCGGGACCGGTTTCGAGTGATTGGTGGCAGGCTCACGAGATAGTCGCAAGGAAATACGAATGCCATAAAAAAACACTTTTTGCAGAAAAGGAGCGAATAACTAAGATACGTGGCTACAACGGGAGCGGTACCCGGAGCGCGTCTGTTCACGATGGCAGCGCAGAGCGAAGTGATGCATTGCATATACGTCGCTCTTTCACGAGCAGCGCGCCGCAGGTATAGCGCCCGCGCGCCGGGGAGAGGGGGAACTCCCGCCTCACCCCGCACCGCTCCGCGCGTCGCTCTACGTGCTTCGTGGTGTATTTGGCTCTCTTGGAATTTTTCGAAACATGTGTTCATGTATTTTTATGGCCTTACGGCCTTTAGTAATAGTTCAGCCGACACGATATGGCAGAAACAAAGCCCTCTTTGTATTCCACTTCCCGGTTTCCTTTGAAATGGATTTTTGCCACGATTCCTAGGACTATTAAGAATTAGGTTGTAAAATGTTAGTAACAAAGAAAAAAAACGCACATTGTTACAATATTTAAGTACTAGCGACCCGCCACGGTTTAATCGCACGGGTTAACAAATTACCTATACATAAACCTTCCTATTGAATTACTCTATCTATTAATAAAAACCGCATCAAAATCCGTTGCGTAGTTTTAAAGATCTAAGATCTAAGCATAAGTACTACATAGGGACAGACAGACAGCGGGAAGTGACTTTGTTTTATACTATGTAGTGATACGATACTGATTTGAACTTGTTAACCAGTAAATTCATGATCGAATTTAAAACATCGTGAGTCATACTAGGTACGAGTATCTAACATAAGTTAGGTAATTGTACGGAAAATGGTGTGGTTATATTATCTTTGATTGTACGGTATTTTTAGTCCCTCGCGCCTAAATATATGAGCCGTAAATTAGCTTATTATACATATTGATAAAAAGTTCAGTTAGGTAAATTGAGTTCGGCTCATTTAGACGGCGCGCGAACTCTTTAATTACATTACAGACCATTGAAGTTACATCAATTCAGCCGACCGATCAAATGACGCAATGTAATGAAACTCGCATGCTAGTTCTCGCACCGTCTAAATGAGCCCTTACGCTCTTATTAATAAGTATTTTACAAATGTTAATTACTTTCTACCTGATACATATCCTTAATTCACATTAAAATAAGTCTTAAGTTTTGGCGTCCATGTGTTATTTAAATCTCACCTAGACTTAAGCAAGTATACACCCCTGAGACTCGAATGGGAGCAGGGACACAAGTTGTAACCGATTTAACTATGAAAATAAACCAATTCTGATTCTGATTCTGTTATTTAAATAAGTAGGTACATATTAACTTTAAGAATTCCATAATCTTTAACCTGAGTTGATCCATGGACGCTTTCTAATTCTCATTGTTTCATTCAAGCCCAGTGTTGGAGCGAAACAGACCCTATGGTCAAATATTCACCAAGTTGTTTTTATTATCGTTATCTTTTTTCCTTTCAATGATAACAATGGACACCGATTTAAAACTTACTTTATCCTCTACGGCTAGTTTAAGACCCACGTTGTAATTTTTTAGACTCTGTTAATTTTATCTGATGTTATGATGTACCTATAGTTTTACAGGTTTATTTTTTTTTGTATGACATGGATAATTGGATATACCTATACAAATCTTTAATTTGTATATCACTATTGTAATTATTCAATATACTTGTAAAATATAATATAATATACGAAAAACATAATAACTATTAATAAAATAAAAACTATAAATAAAAAATTTGGCCTAGGTCGTGGTCGCTCGCTATTGTAATTAGTTTGTAGGTAAACTTAGGTTTCAAGGTTAAGTCTTAACTTAGTTTTTATTCTCTCTTCTTCTTGAAAAAGTACATTTTAATTTAACCTGTGTTTTGAAATAAATGTTTGATATTATGATAAAGACATTTACTTTAGCGATACAACAAAAAACAAGTGGTATTGTAAAATAATGGTAGTAAAAACAATTATATAATATTGATTTATAATTTTATTTTTAAACATTTTAGTAATTTTTCATGCAGCATGTGAACATTCATTAAATGGGAAGATTCCCCCGCACATCACTACTCAGTGGTAGTACAGCGTTGAGCGTACGTTATCCTAAATAAGAACCTGTGATTTGTGGCCGTCCTATTGTGCAATTTGGCATTGTAAGCTTCTGTACACACAGCAACACTCCTAACTGTACATCGGTGGATCTTATTACAAAAGGCATTAGGTCCAGCGATGTACAGTTAGCAGTGTGGGCGATGGTACGTTAATGTGCAGAGATTGTCGTCTGTATTGGTTGTTTATGGCGGGCCCGGGCCCGGTTGTTTGTGAGTTGCCACAGTGAATATTGGAATAGGAGAGACACAATACATTATAGGGTAAATTCTAAATAGTACAGTTGGTAAGAACTCAAAACGTATGAGTGTAAATTATTTTATGCAAGTAGGCCTCAAGGGCTTTTTCACAAGTCAATACAACATTTAATTGACATCACAGAGTAAGATGAAAAAGTACGTAAGTGAGACAGGGAGCCAAAGTAAACGAATATACGAGAGTTATGTCGCGGTAAGCCCTATGATTTGAGCGATGTAGAGATAGATAACGAAATTTAATAACACTTTGTTACGGGTTCAGCGGGGGCCCTATAGTGGTATAAAATAAAATAAGGAATTACTGTATTTAAGGGTATATTTCTTTCACCTTACAATTTGCTACGCCAGCTTAGCGGTAGGATTAGGTTATGTAATAACTAATAATGGTAGTAAACTAGCTCAGTCTTAATTTAAATTTAGAGCACAGGGGGTGAGTCTGTGTTTCAAGATGCTGGAAGACCTCGGTAAACTACTGGTAAAGGTAACTAAATATTGGGCGCCTTAATAAAATAAAAGGGAACACTCTGACCTCGTCTGCAAGACCACACTCCTGCACTGACGCCATGCTTCGAATTAGCACTGGGGAACAGTCCGGACCTGCTCCCACCAGTCCACTCTCAGCTGCAGACAGCCTCAGGGTGCGCTTGGGACAACGCGACCAGGTGAGGAAGTAGGAACATTGTGTACAACTAGCAAAACGCTTGGCCCTGACGACCGCGTGGACTAGTAAAGTAGTAAGTCGTGAAGCCCTGAAAATTACAAAATTAATAAGCAAAGGAACGGAATTTCCGCAAAATTATTTAGAGTTCCACACTGCGCAAATGAGGGTGACTTACCCGGGGCAGACAATAGGCCTTCAGAGGATATGTACTGCATAATTTCAATGCCACCGGGGCTCACTCTTGACAAAACGATTCACATCTAATAGCTGAAATAAAGATAAAAATAATCAGTACTGCACTAATTCCACACGAAATTTTGAAGGAAATAGGTAAATTACTTACGATGCAGCGGTTTAAACCGCGATTTAAAACAAGAAGGCACACTGGCCTTTGAAGAAAACGGATTACGTCTCTCTACACCATCTCATACGAAATAAAATGACAGCTGACAGATCAAACCACAGATACTCCCACCGCTGCGTCTTGTTGCGCGTACGACGTAGATACAGCTACCGAAACTAGTTTCAATAAAAAAGTTAATAATAATTTCCAAAAAGGAAAGAAGAAAGTTATAAAATATTTAATTGTGTTTTAATATTTGTAAATTAATAAAAGTAAACCTTTTATTGAAGAAAAATCAGACGGAGAGCTACTCACGCCCTCTGTCGATATTTTTAGCAACTAATTAGCTTTCGGACCGACGTTAATACGATCAATGCAAGTATTACCATTGCTTAACGCTAGATGGCCTTTGAGGTCTAAAAAAATATTGTTACAGTACATCCCTCCCCGAATAAAATTTTGACGTAGGCAAAATTTTGAGCTGGTCTCCAGCTCCAAACATCTATCCGCAGAAAGTAAACTACAAAATAAAAAATATAATTAAAAAAAACAACCACCCAAATCGAACCCACGCACTAAACCACAAACTTAATTTATAAGACTTGACGTTCGCAAGTAAATCTCTAAGCTACATTACTACGAAACGTCGCATCGCTTATATTTCTTGGTGGCATAACGAACGGCCCAGGCCGCGGGTTATGCGTCCAAGAGATACAGCGGAAGACGGCATATAGCCAAGTGAAATTAAACTATGTACTTAACTAAGATCGGTGACTGCTACTTTACATTATTTAAGTAACGCGCGCTTATCAGGCCGTGCCTTAAGTCGACACAGGTCTGGACGCTAATACCTATAAGACAATACCACACCACAACGATACGTTAACCAGCTGTGTCTGAACGACAGGCAGACGGTAACGTTCGAAACAACACGAGACACACGGAAGTCGACTGTACAGACTGCATTTCAGGCAATGCAAGTCTGTCAGTCTGATACACAAAAATCCGATGTTTGCGGATAACGCTTTAAGGCGTGTACCACAGAACACCCCCCAACATCAACATTAACGTTCACGCATATGATTTAAGTCATACCGCAAAGCGTTAACAAGGAATACGACACTGCTATTAAGAGTTTGACGGTTTAAAATCCGCCAGAACCCGACCAGCCAGTGCCGATTGGAATGCTGGTTTAAAGCGCCAGCACCCCGGTAAAACACGCGAAGAGACTTTAAATCGTCCTCTCCGCCCACCAACAACAACAAACCACGTGCCTGAGTTACGTTTGCTCAGACACGATCGAAAGAAAGTAATACGCGTGTTCGAAAGGTAATTTTCCCCTCCGGACACTACGTACATAAACTCCTGCCCGCAATACACAAAAAAAACTCCTACCGAACATCAACAATAAAAAAAACGCGCAATCACCGATAGTAAACTAATAAGGTAAATATTTACTCCATGTAAAGTAACAACCATAAGGGAAAAACTCGATTTAAGTCGAGATAATAGATAAGGAAAAGTAGGTAATAAACATAACTCCCGTACGAAACAACTCTAACATCACTACAATAAGACTCAAGTTAAAGATAACCCTCAAAGAAATGAACCCGGTTATTGTTAAATGCGCACGCTGGATTAAGTTAAACTATTAAAGAAGTAAGAGGTCACCCAGTAATTTTAAAACTTAAAGGGATGTCGATTTTTTTTTTAAAGAATCACCCTGAATGCTCTTCACATGTTTAACTTACTGTGTTAAGGTTCCATAAGTATTTTACATGAATATATTGTGCTACCATTTACAAAACCGCAATTCACTATCATTAAGTTTTAGTAATAATATATACAGCACCAATAATGTGCCTGACTGTACTTAATTATTCTCCTACGCATCTACAGTAAGTAATAATATTTAATATTAAATTAAGCACCTTCCGGAACAACAGTAATAATTTTAGTACAACATTATAAAAAAAATAACCTGCTGACTGTACATCGTTCACATCAAAAAGACAAATTCATCTTCAACTACTAAGTATAAAAAGAATGGACAAGCTTGCGGTACTATTTAAAAGAAAATTGTAGGTATCATTTGCTTACACTTCACTTCGGTAAAGGAATAACATATAGGTTATGGTTAGCACTTTCAGCAATTAATAAATAAAATTCACTAATTATATTTGGTAACTTACTAAACAAGGGTTAATAATTCCAACTGACTGTACTTTTAACACGAGAAACCATTATTTTTAAACAATTATTTTGCCAACCATACCAATGAGGATAAATGTACACTAAAATAGGTACAGAAATACTAGTAATACACTGTTCATAACATTCTACTTGAGATTATTTAACTTGCTACCTTTATAACTACAAGCTTTAAGATTTATAATATTACACCCTCAAAAGTACAAATAAAATATTTAGTTTTAATTACACAGTACCGCAACACTCTAAGGTAAATTAATAGGTATTTGTAATAATACAAGGATGGCTATAACTTTATAACCTCCATTTTACACATCACATCGTACTTAACCGCGTTAAGTACAAAAGGAAATAATTAATAAAATAATGGTCTTCCAGCTTGAACACACTAGAGCCACACGTAGGGCTGCCACTGTTACGGGTTCAGCGGGGGCCCTATAGTGGTATAAAATAAAATAAGGAATTACTGTATTTAAGGGTATATTTCTTTCACTTTACAATTTGCTACGCCAGCTTAGCGGTAGGATTAGGTTATGTAATAACTAATAATGGTAGTAAACTAGCTCAGTCTTAATTTAAATTTAGAGCACAGGGGGTGAGTCTGTGTTTCAAGATGCTGGAAGACCTCGGTAAACTACTGGTAAAGGTAACTAAATATTGGGCGCCTTAATAAAATAAAAGGGAACACTCTGACCTCGTCTGCAAGACCACACTCCTGCACTGACGCCATGCTTCGAATTAGCACTGGGGAACAGTCCGGACCTGCTCCCACCAGTCCACTCTCAGCTGCAGACAGCCTCAGGGTGCGCTTGGGACAACGCGACCAGGTGAGGAAGTAGGAACATTGTGTACAACTAGCAAAACGCTTGGCCCTGACGACCGCGTGGACTAGTAAAGTAGTAAGTCGTGAAGCCCTGAAAATTACAAAATTAATAAGCAAAGGAACGGAATTTCCGCAAAATTATTTAGAGTTCCACACTGCGCAAATGAGGGTGACTTACCCGGGGCAGACAATAGGCCTTCAGAGGATATGTACTGCATAATTTCAATGCCACCGGGGCTCACTCTTGACAAAACGATTCACATCTAATAGCTGAAATAAAGATAAAAATAATCAGTACTGCACTAATTCCACACGAAATTTTGAAGGAAATAGGTAAATTACTTACGATGCACCGGTTTAAACCGCGATTTAAAACAAGAAGGCACACTGGCCTTTGAAGAAAACGGATTACGTCTCTCTACACCATCTCATACGAAATAAAATGACAGCTGACAGATCAAACCACAGATACTCCCACCGCTGCGTCTTGTTGCGCGTACGACGTAGATACAGCTACCGAAACTAGTTTCAATAAAAAAGATAATAATAATTTCCAAAAAGGAAAGAAGAAAGTTATAAAATATTTAATTGTGTTTTAATATTTGTAAATTAATAAAAGTAAACCTTTTATTGAAGAAAAATCAGACGGCGAGCTACTCACGCCCTCTGTCGATATTTTCAGCAACTAATTAGCTTTCGGACCGACGTTAATACGATCAATGCAAGTATTACCATTGCTTAACGCTAGACGGCCTTTGAGGTCTAAAAAAATATTGTTACAACTTGCACAGCGTGTGCTATCAAAATCGTTGCAAACTTATCATGGTCGAACTCTACCTGCTCTAACGTGCAATATTTAAATATCTACAGTCTTTGATGAACGTATCAAATTCAAAACTTTCATTCAGATCTATTTTTGTTTTACAAAAAACTTGCTGGACATTGTTTTTAGCTGAAATTCAGTTAAAACCCGCCTTCCTGTCGCCTTTAAAATGTTAAATCACAATATGGTGTACACCAACGTCCAAAGAATTGAATGTTATCTCCTTGGTTCGACCTCAATATGATCTACAGACCGTTTTAATTGCGTCGGAGGCGATATTAATTTTCAATAAACAATTATCAGTAGCGGTGACTTGAAAAAAGAATGTTCTTTAATTTATTACTTGGTTTTTTGATAACCCTCGTATCAGTGTCTTGGCCGTATTAGTCGACTACTTTCAAGTCGAACACTTTTGTACACATATCTATTTAATTACACGAACGGGTCAGCTGAAATGTCGGAATTTAAGGTAAAACCAATGAGATTATCCCGGTAGACCCGTTCGTGTAATTAGTAATTACCTATAATAATGTACTTTGAAGTAGGTAGATGTGTGATGTGAACGTTAGAGAAAATTTGTCTTTTTGGCGTAGATTTAATCTAATCTGGCATAGTTTTGGTCGTAACCTCGTGTCTAAGAGACATGATTATTATTAGTCTTTAATATTATACGTACTGTGTTCGTGGTATTTTTTGGTCCGCGTACGTCATGGGGATTATCAGTAGGTAAGCCCTTCTTCCCCAGATTATCATGCCCTATTATCTTCTGCCATTTACGCAGACAGTGATCATGCGCCTTTTTAGTAACGTGACAGCACCACATGTTACCAAATACCAATGATAACTTCGAAACCCAAAATTTTACTTACCGTGATTCTTTGCCGTACTTATTAAATACCTACTTATGTTGGCTCGATTGTTTTATGGGTAACGAGCACCAATGGGCATATTTGGAATGTCCAAACAAATGCGATTTTTAATTTAATAAGTATAACTCTAATACGCTGGATGACTAGATAAGTTAGAGCTTTTATCGATATTTCGTAATTTTAGATTCAATTGTAACGTCAGTAGCCAGTATTTTTGGCACATTTGATCCGTGAGACAATCAGAGTGGGGGGTAATATTTTATTTGTTAAGTTAGTTTTACTAATTCTTAGGTTTATTTTAGTTTATAATTTGTATGTTTAATCAATTTGTTAATATATTTAAAGCAACTTAATAAAACTACCAATACATAAATAAATAAAGAACCAGATTGTAAGTGTCCTCTGCGCTTTTAGTTTTTAACCTCATATCATAAAGGATGACTCACGCTAGACCGGGCTGGAGCTTCCGGCGCTTCGTTTTCTACAGAAAGGACCACGTGATCACCGATCAGCCGTCATAGAAAATGACATGTCGGACGCCTCGGCCCTTCATCATCCTCTTATCGAAGCTCAAGCGTTCTATCTTCACAAGTCACGTTATATTCAACTAATTGTCAAACATCGGCACAAATTAATACAGATTTTTTATCTCCCCGCCTCTGACCCGACTTGTTTTGGTCGTTATAATATAATAATAGCCGTGACGTTATCATTTTGTTTTGCTGTGCCGAGCATTGCCTAATTATTACAAGTACTAGTTTGTTATTGATTTCGCTGTGGAGATATATTATGTTTTGCTGAGTCCGGTTGATAACTTTTGAGGATTACGAAATAGTTTGAGAAAGATGTGCCTCTATGACATATCCAGGTTTATTATCCACGTAACAAAATATCCGTCACTTTTTAACAGAGCGCGAATGAAAGTGACGGATACCGTTTTATCACTCTGTCACTCACGTAGACAAGAGCGACCATGATATCCGTACAGTTTACATTAGTGCCTGTAAACCGCAAAAAAACCTGTATCTGTAACCTGTAAAACCTGTATCCGCTACTTTTAGTACTATCAGCATTAAAAGTAGCGGATAAAAGCACGAGTTAAAAATTATTCATGCTAGATAGCAGCTTTACGAAGAGATAGGTATTTGTATTTTGTTTCATGACAATTTTTTTTAATATCAAATAGAATCAAGGACTAAATCACACAGTACACCTTATAAAATAAAGTCCCCTGCCGCGTCTTTCTGTATGTTCGCTATAAATGCGATTTTCATCTATCAAATTAGAATGATTTTTGAGGAAGGTTTAGGTGATGTATACTTTGTTAACCCGTGCGAAGCCGGGGCAGGTCGTTATATGTATAAGTTTTTATAGTAGTCAATAAATATGGCCCTTACCTATTCCCAAATTATTTGTGAAATCATTGTATCATCATTCATTATCATCTAGGCTACTTAACTTTAAATTTGTAAAATTCAGTTATTATTGTAGATATTATTTGTCATGCAGTGTCTTAAAAAACCGGCCAAGTGCGAGTCGAACTCGCGCACGGAGGGTTCCGCACCATCAACAAAAAATAGAGCAAAACAAGCAAAAAACGGTCACCCATCCAAGTACTGACCCCGCCCGACGTTGCTTAACTTCGGTCAAAAATCACGTTTGTTGTATGGGAGCCCCACTTAAATCTTTATTTTATTCTGTTTTTAGTATTTGTTGTTATAGCGACAACAAAAATACATCATCTGTGAAAATATCAACTGTCTAACTATCACGGTTCGTGAGATACAGCCTGGTGACAGACGGACGGACGGACGGACAGCGGAGTCTTAGTAATAGGGTCCCGTTTTTACCCTTTGGGTACGGAACCCTAAAAATGCGTTTAATAAATAATCTACTTCTTTGACTTTGACAAATGTCCTAGATAAAAATATAATAAAAACCTTTGTTGTAGTTCATAATTTTGTTGTTTTTCATATCTTGCATTGTTCGTCACTGCAAGCTGTGAAATATTAGCAGCATGTTATCGTGCCAATTAGTCTTGTTATTAAGTGATTGTTTACCGTATATAGGCTGGATAAGTTATTTTTATTAACTTTCACGTGACATGGTAACGGGTTTCAGTCTTTACTTAAAGTTCATGTGTAGTTACACTTTGTAAATATTACGTCGCAATATATAGTTTGTCAAAGGAATGTCTCGTTTCAAACATAGACACAGAGAACCATACTACATATCTTTATCTTACACTAGTACTAGCACCCAAAATAAAAGGATGAGTACCTACCTATAGTTTTTTAGTTCTTATTTACTGACAAATTTGGTTTGAACAACTATAAATACCTACCTACTTACCTACTTTTTAACCGACTTCCAAATCTCAAAGAAGGAGGTTATCAATTCGGTTGTATGTTTTTTTTTATTGAAAATAAATGAAAGAACTAACTAATTTTAATGACATTGCCTACACAAACACTTTTTTTTCACATTTGGGATTTTTTGTTATTTCTACTCAGAATCACGAGCTCTTTCTATTCTAATAGGACAAAAAAAGTGTCCTAACGTTTTTATTTCCATTCCGTCACCATTTTTAATAGACTTTTTATGGTGGTCGCGTAATGGAAAGGTCGAAAAATGTATGGATATTTTGGGACACTTTTTTCTCTTATTAGGATAGAAAGAGCTCGTGATTCTGAGTAGAAATAACATAAAAAATCCCAAATTTGAAAAAAAAAGTGTTTGGACAACAAAAAAACAAAACGCCCATAGTCTGGCAAAAAAGAGTGGACATTAAAAAGTGGCAATAGTAGTGTCGTCCCTTTCAAATCAATCTAAGAGAAACGGGATGACACTACAATGTTGGCACTTTTTAATTTCTACTCTTTTTTGTCAGATTGTTTTTTAAAGGTGTTACCACACGGTTCCTGAAGTTTGAAACGTCCACTTAGGTATTTCACGTCAATAAAAGTACCTACACACAAGCAGAATATTAAAGCAAACAACACACGACAGGACAACCAATGGAAAACCAATTACTTCCCTCATCCATCATCAGCATAGGTACCTAATGACTAGAGATGCCCCGAATACTGGTTTTGGCCGAATGCCGAATATTCGGCCCCTCTCTCGGCCGGAGCGCCGAATATTCGCCATGATATGCGAATTGCGAACATTTCACAGAGTCACAATTATTACGAAAACTGTTCGCCAACAAAGCACAACGTTTGCTAAGATATATTTTTTGTTGAACAGAATTAATGCATGTATTTAGAGTAAATCAAGTCAGACCCATTGGCCATAAAAATAAAATATTTTGTTATCAACAAATGCAAATAAAAGGGTCTTCCTATTTAACATCTTTCCAAAAATACATTTTAAATATACATATGTACCTAGTTCTTGGTTATATTTTATTGTGTAATTTTTCTTTATAGGTAGATACCTACCTTGGTGCAACAAATATTCGCCAAAGTGGCCGAATAGGCCGAATACCGAATAGTTGCCGAATATTCGTGGCATCTCTACTAATGACCGCTCGAAACGCGGTAGCCCTCCATTAATCAACCTTTAATTAACATATTTAATTCGCATTCCTTCCAATTAATACAACATATAAAGATTGTATGCAAATTAATTAATTAAAATAAAATAAAATAAAATAACTACATCAGTAATTAATATTCTTAAACACTATTATGATATTCACTTTCCTAAGCGAAAACAACCTATTAAAAAGATTGTAAACACATGGGTGAATGACCTCTTACGTAAACTACGCCATAAATTGCGTGCAACCAAAGTTAAGTTATCTAAACAACCTAATGACATCGAGTTACATTCGAGCCTATTAAAATTGGAAACAGCGTATTGGGCTACATTACGTAATGACCGTGTAGAATTTATAAATAGCAAAATAGTGTGTAGCGCAGGTGGTAATGTCTGTCGGGCTATGTGGAGCGTCATCTCGTCAGAGACATGCCGGCGCAGTAGCAGCAGGAGCGGACCCCTGGACGTGCTCGTGAGCCGTGCGCCGGGCGACTGCGAGGCTGCGCGCGCCGCGGCCGCCGCCGCCCAGCTTAACCACTACTACACTCACACGAACAATGACTCGCGCCCGTGCATAGATGATGCACTCGCATATCTCGACAGATATCTGCCACAGGTACCATCTGCTTTCTTATTTAAACCGTTCACTCTTGAGGAAATGGTGAAAACATGTAAGGTCGTTAAACGTAAACAATCTAAGGACATCCATGATATGACGACCTATGTCATTGATCTTCTCCCGCCGAATGTCATATCCTTACTGCTTTTTATATTTAATAAATGTGTTAACGCGGGGGTGTACCCCGACACGTTAAAGTTAGTTAAAGTTCAGCCTATCTATAAGGGAAAGGGTGAAATGCATATACCTAAATTCTATAGGCCGATATCCCTTATACCTACAATATCCAAGGTCTTTGAGCGCCTATTAAGTACGCGGATGATGCATCATATTATATCAAATAATCTTTTGAATAGCCAGCAGTATGCCTACCAGACAGGTCGTTCGACGACTGATGCGGCGCGCGATGTGGTCGCGCGAGTGATGGTGCATCTCGAGGGCGGGCGGCAGGTCGCAGCGATATTCTGCGACCTTTCGCGCGCCTTTGAGATGATCGACCACTCATTGCTCCTCTCGAAATTGGCACGCTACGGCTTCGAGGGCAACTTTCTCAACACGATTGCCTCTTTTCTCAGCAATCGACAGCAAAGCACCGTTGTTCTTGGCGTGAAGTCAAACCTCGAACCCGTAGGGGCTTGTGCGGTACCGCAAGGATCGATGATGGGCAATAACCTTTTTTTGATACTAGTTAACGATATTATGACGGCGTGCCCTGAGCCTGAATATATTATGTTCGCAGATGACACGTGCATAATAGTTAACGCAGATAATTTTGACAACCTAAAAATAAAAACGAATAAAGTAATTAATAACATTGCCAAGTGGTTCTCGTCAAACGGCATGCTACTTAATATTGATAAAACAAATATTATGCATTTTCAACTTCGTAAAATTGGTATATGTCCACTAGATATAGTCGTAAACAATGTAAAACTCCCCCAGGTTGAGCAAGCAAAATATCTGGGTTTTACTATAGACTCGGGACTAACCTGGACCCCCCATATAGATGTGGTCTCTGACAGGCTAGCGTCAGCGTGCTTCGCCCTTGGCAGACTCGCGCCATCCCTAACGCCTCAAAACCTCAGAATAGCATACTATGGGTACTTCCACTCAATTTTAACTCAAGGTGTAGAACTATGGGCTACTGCAGCTGAATGTGATAGACTATTTAGATTACAAAAACGTGCCCTAAGGATAATCTCAAAGAAACCCTATGATTATCCAGCTAAGTCATTATTCATAGAACACAAAATACTTACGCTACCATGTGTTTACATACTAACAGCCTGCAAATATGTAAGGTCTAATCTGGGGCTATATACAACTCGTGGGCAGAACCACGGCCGCAACACGCGCGGCGAGCACCTTCTGCTAGTCCCGCGCTGCCGACTGGCCAAGGTGCGGAAATCACTCGGTGTCATGGGTGTAAAAATTTATAACACACTTCCGAAAGAGGTCATTAACTCAGCTAGTGAGGCAATATTTGTAAGTAGACTTAAGAAAATGTTAATTGGTTTGGCTTGTTACACTATAAGTGAATTTATGTTGAGAACTGCCGATGTCCAAAAATGATATTATTTAATTTAGTGATAAATTGATAATTATGTATATAGCTTTGTGACGTGTAAAATTATTTATGATTTTATAAATAAATATCTCAATCTCTCAATCTCAATCTCAAATTGATCACAAACTTTTGCGTCTCAAATATAAATCCGCCGAATAACTGTTGTCACAAATTGAATCTTATTTTATAGTTGATAGATTCGATTTCTAATTGTAGTCGTTATAAAGTGACCATCCGATGGCGTCGACATAATTTACTGCTCAGTTGTGACTCTTATTGTAAAGAGGTCTACAAGTGTATAGATTTGTTAAAACAATGTTTGGTAACACCTCGGAACCATCTTTGGATGCAGTTTATCTCTTTCACACCTGCGTATTGGGTAAGTAATTTAATCGACGAGGGCTATTGTGTGCATGCGTATGACTTAAGCGTTACATTTCTTGTAGGTACCCAAATAAAGTACCTGAAAGTCCTTACCTAACCTAACAAATGACCCCGACACGGCCCGGTCTAACGTGAGTTATCCTTTATTGTTGAGGCCTCAGGGCCTACCGCTATAACGTAAATCGAAATCTCGTTATATGTCTCTATATCGCTCTTGCATATTCGAGTGAGAGAAACAGATTAAGCAATTTCGATTTTAGACGGTAGAGCCTCTCCTCGTCTCCTCGCTGACTGGACTATAACGAGCCACTTTTACAGTAATAAACCGCCTCAAATAAATAAGACGATTCTCTTAATATTTATTCTCAGCCGATTGAGTTGTTCGACGATTAATCGAATTGATTTGTTCCCTCCGCCAGCGAAAACTAATTATTTCACGAACACCTTTAGAGGCATTCCACGATTGAATATCTCATCTTGATTTGACGGTAGATACTCAACGCATCTTGCTTGCACCAATATAATCAATTGGGCCATTTTATTTTAAGTTGTCCCCTACACATTTTTTTTTAATTTGCGAATTTCTATGTTATTTCTAATCAGAATCAGGAGCTATTTCTATCCTAATAGGAAAAAGTGTCCCATGGTTTTTTTTCCATTCCATTACCATTTTTCATAGACTTTGTATGGCGGTCACAGAATGGAAAGATCGAAAAATATATGGAAATTTTGGGACACTTTATTTCTCCTATTAGGATCAAAAAAGATCATGATTCCGAGTAGAAATAACATAAAAAATCCCAATTTTGAAAAAAAAGTGTAGGGGACAACTTTAAATGAAATGGCACAATTTCACATTGTGACACGTGACTTGATCTAATCTTTAAGAAAAACAAAATATATTGCACGCCGCACGAAACTTGCGGAATTTTACATTTTAACTCAGGTGCTCTAAAAATATACTTCTGTTTAAAATATTGGTCGTCAGATGTCTCGGGTAAATCACTAGCTATTTTATACTAAAATTATACTGATATTGGTATGCAGGGTCGTTACCTTCACTCCCTGCCTACCAATTACCAGTACCAGTTGTATATTGTTATATACAAGTGAAAATAAATGCTAGCCTAATGCGGGAAAGCTAGTGGTATATTTATTAATACATTCATTACACATTCATAACACACCCAGCGAAACAAGACATCCGCGCCAGGCCACAAAAAATTCTTCATATAAAGGTGTAGTACCACGATCCCGACTATCGGGTCGTCCGGCCTGGGAACGTAATCATAAAATACCCGATAGTCAGGTTTTCGGCACTGAATGTGTTAAAATATGTAAATATTCAAGATAAAAACTACAATATTGCGTTAGCGTTAGCCCCTTATTAACTTTTGGGACACACGAGGCAACTCTTGTTTCCCGTGGTGTATATGACCCGGCCTTTCTGTCTACGAGTAGATTACATTCGTATCGGTTGTACGTTGTTTCATATACTACATTTTCGTAGAATTGCGCTTCATAGAAAATGTTTCTCATATTATCATTTCATAGAATGATCAACTTCCAGTGCACATACATTGTAGAAGATCTATTTGTATATTTTTTATAGTTTAGAAAATTAATGTTTCGAAATTCATTTTATGAAATTTCAGGTCATATTTTATTATTCCTTATAATATTAAGTTTATATAAAACTTGTTTCCAAGCCTGCATATTCATAGAATTGTGTTTCTCATTTTATTAAACTTAATATTTTAATTTTCTAACCTAACCTAACCTAACCTACTTTTCTGGCAACAGTTTGTTTCTGCGGTGATCGCAGTTCTAACCTAACCTAACCTACTTTTCTGGCAACAGTTTGTTTCCGCAGGGGTCGCAGTTCTAACCTAACCTAACCTACTTTTCTAGCAACAGTTTGTTTCTGCGGGGGTCGCAGTTCTAACCTAACCTAACCTACTTTCCTGGCAACAGTTTGTTTCCGCAGGGGTCGCAGTTCTAACCTAACCTAACCTACTTTTCTAGCAACAGTTTGTTTCTGCGGGGCTCGCAGTTCTAACCTAACCTAACCTACTTTTCTGGCAACAGTTTGTTTCCGCAGGGGTCGCAATTCTAACCTAACCTAACCTACTTTTCTAGCAACAGTTTGTTTCTGCGGGGGTCGCAGTTCTAACCTAACCTTACCTACTTTTCTGGCAACAGTTTGTTTCCTCAGGGGTCGCAGTTCTAACCTAACCTAACCTACTTTTCTAGCAAAAGTTTGTTTCTGTGGGGGTCGCAGTTCTAACCTAACCTAACCTACTTTTCTGGCAACAGTTTGTTTCCGCAGGGGTCGCAGTTCTAACCTAACCTAACCTACTTTTCTGGCAGCAATTTGTTTCCGCAGGGCGCGCAGTTCTAACCTAACCTACTTTTCTAGCAACAGTTTGTTTTTGCGGGGGTCGCAGTTCTAACCTAACCTAACCTACTTTTCTGGCAACAGTTTGTTTCCGCAGGGGTCGCAGTTCTAACCTAACCTACTTTTCTAGCAACAATTTGTTTCTGCGGGGGTCGCAGTTCTAATATTACAATTCTTTGCATTGAGTTTATTTTCAATAAATTTGAATGAAGTGAATAAGTTCTGAAATAATAATATTTGAAAAGAAAATACTCGAACTAAATGTTATATTAAACAGTTCCTATGAAATAACAATCTATGAAATCTGTGTCTACGAAACAAGAATACACGAAACATAATTCTACTGTTTGATAAGTTTCTAAATTTAAAAAGTTTGATAGTAATATTCATTCAACTGAATTTCTGTGAAATATGTTTCAACCAAGTAAATAGTCTATGAAACAATAATATTGAAACTGAAAGTATATGAACCAAATAATATATGAAATAATTTCTGAGAAACGATATTCTATGAAATTTCTGTCTGTGAAATAGGGTGACACCATTCGTATCCTTTAAGAACATATAGCATAGATAAATATATGTATATGTAATGATACCGTGTATCTAGGCCGACGTTATGAATGGGCGCGGGCAGCTGGTGTTTTCAATGAGCCAACAATAATTAGCGCCATTACTTTGTTAAATGTCCAATTGAGTGGACAGGTTTATGCAATCACTCCCTGTAATTATGAAATAATGATTGAAAAAATATTGAAAGGGCATATGATAAGTACATTCAGGGGTGCAATTACGAATTTTAGTACGATGCTGACGCTGGGAAACGCTGGTGGCTTAGCGGTAAGAGCGTGCGACTTTCAATCCGGAGGTCGCGGGTTCAAACCCCGGCTCGTACCAATGAGTTTTTCGGAACTTATGTACGAAATATTTGATATTTACTAGTTGCTTTTCGGTGAAGGAAAACATCGTGAGGAAACCGGACTAATCCCAATAAGGCCTAGTTTCCCCTCTGGGTTGGAAGGTCAGATGGCAGTCGCTTCCGTAAAAACTAGTGCCTACGTCAAATCATGGGATTAGTTGTCAAGCGGACCCCAGGCTCCCATGAGCCGTGGCAAAATGCCGGGATAACGCGAGGAAGAAGAAGAAGAAGAAGCTGACGCTGGGAAACAATTTAGTTTATTTTATAAACAACCATTATGATGATCATACGGATCATACACCGATTTAACGCGTGCATATTTGGTTCGTGAAACTTATGACGTAATAAGACAGTACCGGTAACCTTTGTAATTTTTAAATAGGTATTATAATCGCTTCTACAACAAAATGAAGTCAATAGTTATTCGATGTAACATTAATTAGAGTTATACCAAGTCTGCAACGATTTTGATAAGCACACGCAGTGCAGGTGTTATTTTAAACGTCAAACTTCTATGAAATTATGACGTATAAATAACACTTGCACTGCGTGTGCCAACAAAATCGTTGCAGACTTG
This sequence comes from Cydia amplana, assembly GCF_948474715.1. NCBI lineage: Eukaryota > Metazoa > Arthropoda > Insecta > Lepidoptera > Tortricidae > Cydia > Cydia amplana. Next base: position 555,941 of record NC_086077.1, read on the forward strand.
TCATAAGTCTAACTCTATTTTCAGAATGACAAGAGTCAATGTCAGATGTCAGAAGTTTAAAATTGTAATAAGAATAAATCAAACAGGTTTGCAAATAGATATAAAATAACACCCTTAAAAAAATATGTTTAGGTACTTTAAGGACGACCCACATTTGTTATTCTGATTTAGAAATTGCTTGCCATTGATATAGATAACACTTGATTCGATATTTAATTAATCACTAGCGCTGATACGTTTTTGCCCCCGAAAACCGGGCTATGATGATGATGAATAGATCAACTTGCAAACTAGTGCATAGTGCCATCCACCTCGGTCAGGGGTTATCAACTCGTCAAATCCTGCATCCGCTCGATAGCCGAGATGAATGGAAACTGCATTTAGTGCATGTAGTACTGATAACAAGATCATAATTCATGTTAACACTTAGACTGGGTAATAGGTATTCAAGTGTTTGATAATTTGAGTCTAATGTTAAGCAGCGTATCTATAGAGATTATTTGTTACATTATCCTCTGCCAGTGCACAGTGACGCAGTCTGCTTAAAAGAATTAACGTATTTTCCCCCTAAATTGAAAAAAAAAAACTTAAAAGAGGATATAACTTACCGGAGACGAAAACAGTCTGCCGATTTTTGCGGGGGAGGGGCACGTCAAATGTATACGTAACGTAAAAACAGCCATGTCAAATAAACGTCAGTCCATACATTGCGTATGACCATTGGCCGCCTATTTTCGACAGAGGGGAACGCCTGTTAATGGCTACTCCGTTTGGTTATATCCTCCAAGGAAAAAAAGTATTATTTAGCACGTATATTTGCTAACATAACTGATTTTCAAGCATCTCCACAGCAATTGGTAGTTTTGCCAAACAGCAGCGATACACGACCCGGGGGACACATAACTTAAGCGCCGCGGATCAAAAATGGCCGGAGGACGCGCCTGATTTACGAGCTGATACCCTCAAATAATGGCCGATGCTCTTACATGGAGAGCATTATCTTTCAGTTTACGCTAGTTTATCGTTCTGCAATGGAGGCTATTGGGCTTTACAGCCGAATAGTATTGTTTTGGCTTAATGCTACAAGATTTGAAGCAAGTTTGCACACATACATATAGGTGCAAATGATTGCACAAAATTTAGAGGAAATACACAATACTGCACAATAGTAACAATATGGTTAATAAAATACTCACCCAGAAAATTCGGGTTGTCGGTATGTCCACAGAAGAGACGTAAATTGATTGCTGTGTATAAGTTTGTGTAGGTACCTATTTTTTTAAAACCGTACCTAATAGATACGTCTACTCAAATAAATAATAAGCCAGATCTTATACATCCTGATTAATAATATCAAAAGTTTTATATTTAGCCATAAAGGACATTAAACAAGTAAATCATAGCTACAATTGTCGCCGTTACTCGCCGCCATGTATCGTCTGAATGGGCCATAAACCTGACTAACGGCCTTAACAGACGATATTCACTAAACTGGAATTGAAGATAAGTGTGAAGAATCTTTTCGGGACTAAATCGAAGAGTATATGTATAGGGTTAGGGAAAGTAGGAAGCAGGAGGCAGACACTAATAGCCCAATTCGAGTTTTAGTAATTTGATTTGACGTGACGTTTTTGGTTGAGAAATTTCAATTTTGACACTGACAGATCATTATGTATCATATCGGAAACAGATCTAATAAGTAAAACTCGAATTGGCTTGTAAGTCATTAAGTATTTATAGTGCGTCAAGCAAATCTTGTCAGTAGCAATGTACTGCAAATTAAAGTAGGGTAACACCATGTAACACTCAAAGAGCAGAATTGCGCTAAGAAAAGCAGCAATGTACATCGAATCAAAACGTGTTTATTTTTCCCCACTTCATACGTCAGTTCGAGTGAATTATCATAGCCTCAAATTTTAGACCGTCAACGAGCATGATTGCACATTGTAGGCACCTTAGCTTTACTTGAGGTCATGCATAATCTTAGTATTTAATGGTGACAGCAGAAATTTCTCTTGAAATAGAAACGATTTAGAATGTAAACAATAAGATGATGGCTGTCATTCACGATCCACATTCCACAGATAACACACAGATGACACGCGATTTTGGAATTATTCGAACACAGTGTTGCTAACCCGCGATTTTTCAAATTTGCCGTCTTTTACTACTGACAAGATTTGGTTGATCCTTGTCAATCTCTGCATTCGCGGTAGATGCCTCAACCACCCGAGTTACGGCGGTAAGGGCCAAAGTTTCTCGAGTAGCATGCAATATCTTAAAGCAACCCCCCAAACTTTTTTTAGGCACACCCCCCTACTTCCTAAAATGAAGTTCCCACGCCCCCCTTCGCTTCGATGCAAGGAAACGGAGAACTATTGGCAATCGTGTTCAAATTTCCCGAGGCCCCGCGCCCCCCTTAAAATGTCCCCCACTTTGAAAACCTTATGTTAAAGGCTTAAAGGCTTATTACGGCGCCCTTTGGCCAACTCTAAGGTAGAAAAGTATGCTTTATACCTACTTTGTGCCGCGTGGTGGCCGGGAGCCGCGTGGTGGCCGGCTTTAGAATAGCGCCAACCCTCACATGGGATAAAGGTGTCGTACGAGGAGACTAAGTCCACAAACGAAGCAAAAAGCTGTTTCGTCACAGGGGAGATGGACCTCTTAGCATTGGCTTGCAATCCATCTAGGAGAAGGATACTCTAAAATTAAATCCCGGAATGGAGTTACCGCAAGGCGCGAGTAGGGTCCAACCTGAAATAAGCGGCAGATTCCTGCAGCTGTCCTGTCTCCACACGTATTGGCTCGCCTTTCCTGTGGGTTAAGACAGTGAAGCCGAGAGGGTAATGCAGGTGCTGGGCATCCCTGCGTTTCCTTAATTCAGTCCCAGGCGGTGTTAAGTCCGGAGAGGTCATTGTCTCTCCGATTTGCACCATAAATCGTCTGCAATAGACGCAAAGGCCAATGATTGATTGATTGATACCTTGGTATGTATCCTCCCGCGTTTTGTCTATGTTCTTTCGTTGATGTTGACAATGTCATGAGTTAGAAAATATATTCTTTTGTCCTGACTAGAATCCAGAGTTTTATTCATGTTTATTTATCGGATTATTCCCATCCTCGTATCCGAATCAACTCAGATGATTCCCTGATAGCGAGATAGATGGCGTTACGTAGTATGTTGGCTGTTTTCTAAAATAAATATCGAAAACCCGATTCTTTCAAATCTGGACATTCTTGGGCTCATTCTACTCAGAATCGACAGCACTCTCCATCCTACCATTAAAAAAAGATGTCCCAAAATGTCCATTCCATTACGTCACGTTTTTAGTATGAGAAAAATTTTCACTTGTATGTAACGTGACGTAGTGCAGGAATGTACAATTTTCATACAAAATTTTGAGACAATTTTTTTTATCGTCAGGATTGAATATGCTAGTGATTCTGAGTTGAAAGAACCCAAAAACACCAGGATCTGGGAGAATCGGGTTTTCAATATTTATTTTAGAAAGCGCCCATGTTATGTTTTGCTACAGCTTGCAAACAAAAAGAAAACCCAAATTAGCTCGGGCTTGGCTACAAATACTTTTCACGCGCCGTTACAAGGATGTAATTATGTTTTAGCATAATTTAGTACATGTTCTACAATAATATTATTAGCCACCTATGAATGGCGTTATCATTCAATGAGTGAACTAATCAATAAAGGGCACCCAAGTTACTAGAACGGAAGACTAGTCATAGACATCTAGGCCGAGAGAGTGCCGTCCACATGATCCTTGATACCTGGGAATAAGGTTAGAAATGGAATGATGAAGTGGTAATTATAGGTTGGTTTAGGGCCTTTTGTGGATGCCGCGGCGGGTGATTCATTTTGTGTTTGATGCCGCATATTGGCTCATATTTGATAGACGTGACATATAATATATATGTTTGAGGTATTCAGATATTATAAATAATAAATAAGTCAAACCCTATCTTGTATTGCCAGTGGAAAAAGAAAGAATCAGACTCATGATATTTGTATAAAAATGTAAGTAATTAAGTACTGTTGGAGGTATAACTAGGTTGATGATGAAAACTGATACTTGTACTAATATTTTAACTTTATTCGTCTGCTACAAGCATAATAACAACCATTTTACAATAAATATTACAAGACGTCTTCACTGTAACTTGTCCGTACTCAAACTGGCCACTTGCCGTTGGTGGTATATGAACATATTTGTACAGTACTTACGTGTTTGTTTTTGTTTTTGTTTTTGTGATATTTATATATATAATAAATAAATAAATGATGGAATAACGTTTATTTAAATTTAAATACATGGGTAAATAGGTAAGTACCTATGTATAGTTTTGTTTAGCTTAAATCTTAATTACAAATAAGTTTTCGCAAAGCTCGTTTAAATAAATGTGTTTATATTTATGTTTGGAATATGCACTCTAAAATGACTTATTTCTCTATGGTAACACAAAATGAGCTATTATTTTTCATGAACGTGTAATTTTTAAGTTTTACGACACATTTTAAAGCACAATTAGTGTGATTGTGCTGCAGACCGTAGTTAATAGTTTAATTTATCTAATAAGGTAAAAGTACCTACCTACATACTGCAATTGTAATGTACCATAATTATATATGTTATTGTCTACACGATGGACTGATAAGTTCACTGATGTGATTATGATTGTCTTATAAAATTGTCATAGAGAAGAATTTTGCTATTTTTTAGAAAAAAAATAGTGTGGGTGTTGTGGGCCTTTGAGTGCCACTTCGACCAAGGAGTGATCTATTGTGACGGCCCTTTAAAGTTCACTACTACTTAATGCCCGTTTAATAGAGTAGAGGTACCTACATACATAGCAAATATCCATATATACTTCAGGGACAAATAACTCGTCACAGAAAAAACTAAATAATAATTAATAACTTACATTAAAAATTGTTAACTACTACCACTTATCCACACCTCTGATCCACGTATCGGTTCCCAACGATATGAGTTGCGGTTCCCATTATGTTCTGAATTCAAATCTCTCATCGCCGCGGGACTCCCGCGCATCCCAATTAACTACCTATAAATAATAAAATAAATCCGGACCAAATACGAGTCGGACTCGCATTCTGAGGGTTCCGCATCATAGCACAATATTTTGAATGATTAATGCTTGGTTGGTTTTTATTTTTTGTTGCTAAATATTACGTCGCGTAGTAACAAAGACATGATTTTCTTTTATGACTTTACGCCATAGGGTATACTCTCTTGTGGCTTTTTTTTTATACGGGTCATTTTTTATATTATATGGAGGCGTAATGAAGGCGTAATTAGAGTGACAGAGAAAAATTCGGTTTTCGCGGTAGCCCCTCTGATCTCGGATTGGACTATGTAAGTAAGTAATATTTATTATCACAAAAAAAAAAAACAAAAATTCATTAAGACTAACTGTGCTAAAAGGTCCTCACTCAATGTCCCGAAGTGAGTCCCGGACATACAGCGTGACGCTGATTTTCAGTGAGGTAAAACTAAAAACTGATGTAAAAACGCTCTTACGGTTCTCGAGACAAACAGACCGGTAATGGAACCCTAAAAGTAAAGGTGTCACAATGACGTGCTAAATACTGAATTGATATACCCCTCACTGAGTCCTGCTGAGGTTGAGGTAATATTAATTTGTTAATTTCAATTCGAGGGACGATTTATTGTGCTATTTTTATGACTTTATCTTACATCAAAAGGTAGTTTGCAATTTTTAAATAACGCATTGTATTGCGAATATCAGTAATATAACAAGAGTAATATAGGGTCATTACTCTAGTTTTCGTTCACTTGACGGATTAGCAAATAATATATTTCGTTTTTAATTAGCTACTTGCGAAATATATTTTTTTTAAATATCTTGTTTAGACATTAAGGATTGCAATAAGTCCATATTTGTGCAGCAATGTAGGTTTATATTCAAATTTCGTCAACTGGACGAAAACTAGAGCTGGACGAAAACTAACGCATTTACCCTATAGCATTCGGTACTTATTAATATGATGATGCAGCAATTAAGTTCACTAGTGGGTCAAATCAATTAACTATCAATTGTTAAACATCAAAACATTTTTCAAAAATAGCAATAGATAAGTAATCATTATTAGCAGCGTTTTACCTTACAATAAAACGCTTATTAAGCGAAATACCTTTGGTTTGAGTACGATATATTCATCCATCCTTTAGAAAATTACATTAAAGTAGTATGTAGGTAGGTATTATGTATAGTGTAACGGCACCAGTCATGGGACATTTAAGAGGAAATTTGGAGTATTTGTGATATTTCCCTGATACATGTAAAAATTCTACCGCCTAGCTTGTTAAAAGATGAATATCCTATCCTTCTTTCATGTTTCAGGCGTGTTGTATCAAAGATACTGCAGTTAGTTTCCACATAATTAATAAATTAAAAGTATGTTTTTTTTCTCCAGTCATGGACACCAAAGCTCCAGTAATGGAACCCCGGTAATGGACGTGGATCCAGTAATGGGCCCCCTATAATGGGCATACCCTATCAGTATAAGATATTGGAATAGGGAATAAGTTTTTGGCAAAAAACTAGTTATTAGTCATTTTTGTCACCCGATTGCATTGTCATCCGATTTGCATACGTATCCAAAATTTCAACTCAATCGGAAATCCGAAAGTGGCTCAAATGCCATTTCCAAGATTTGAACCACACTAACTAATACAGGGTGGATTTTCTTTTTGGGTCAGTGAGGGCAGCTACCAGATCCCGTGCTGCTACGAGAAAACGGTCTTAGAAGACCTTCCCTCGATTTCAAATTAATGACGATTGGCTTTTACAGATTTTGGAAAAAACATACAGGGTGCGAGGAAAAGGTAATTTTTGACAAACTTTTTTTTGATGCCAATCGATCCCATTCCTATTGAGGATCAAAAGCTTGTATGGAACAAAAAAAAAATTCCGGCTAGAAAAGCCACAAATCGAGGAAAACATTTCCCATACAATTTGTATGAAAATGAAAACTTATATTTTTCACATGCTATTTTTGTATGCCAATCGATTCCATTCCTATCCAGTATCAATAGTTTTTTTGGGTCAAAATTAAATTTCACATTTTCTCCATAGTAAATGTAACTATGGAAAAAGTTTTTATTAATTTGTGGCATTTTAGTACATTATCGTAAGTTGACCCCAAAGAAACTATTGATACTAGATAAGAATGGAATCAATTGGCATAGAAAAATAGCATGTGAAAAATAAATGTTTTGATTTTCATACAAATTGTATGGGAAAAGTTTTCCTTGATTTGTGGCTTTTCTAGCCGGAATTTTTTTTTTAGTTCCATACAAGCTTTTGATCCTCAATAGGAATGGGATCGATTGGCATCAAAAAAAAGATTGTCAAAAATTACCTTTTTCTCGCACCCTGTATGTTTTTTCCAAAATCTGTAAAAGCCAATCTTCATTAATTTGAAATTGAGGGAAGGTTTTCTAAGACCGTTTTCTCGTCGCAGCACGGGATCTGGTAGCTGCCCTCACTGACCCAAAAAGAAAATCCACCCTGTATACAAACTAACAGGGCAAGTTAAATAAAATTTTGTAAAAACGATATTAATTTATCCGAAGTCCGAGAAGACCTCCTGACATAGTTCGTACGAGTAACTACATTATACTTCTGTATTGTTTAAACATGAAATTACGCCATGGCAAGCATCATTATGTACGAGGGGCGTTCAAAATATTCTCGGTATTGATATCTTACAACCTCTTCTAAAATTTCTTTCGTTACTGGCCGCTAAGGTTTATTCATTGACATTAAAAAAAAGTATAATTCGAACCGAGATGTTCTTTTGTTTTTCTGCAATTGCTGAACAAACATGAACATCATGTGGGAATTGACAATGTTAACTAAATTAGAACATCGATGCGTGATAAAATTCTTGACAAAACAGGGTAAAAATCAAAAAACCATAAAAGAGGAAATGGATTGTGTTTACCGTGAGTCTGCTCCTTCTTTATCTACCATTCAAAAGTGGTCAAGCGAGTTTAAACGTGGAAGGGAGAGTGTTGAAGACGACCCTAGACCTGGCCGGCCTGTAGTAGCTACTTCACAAGAAAATATTGATAAAGTGGAAAAACTTATATTGGAAGATGGTCGAGTGAAGGTAAAATCTATAGCACAAGTAACCAATCTCTCTATTGGTACCGTACATGATATTATCCATGACCATCTTAATATGTCAAAAGTAAGTGCAAGATGGGTTCCGCGAATGCTGACTCGGCTTCAAAAAGACATGCGTGTAGCTTGTTGTTCCGATTTTATTGACCTGTGCGGTGAAAATCCTGATGAGGTGCTGCAAAGAATAGTTACTGGAGATGAAACCTGGGTTCATCATTATGACCCAGAGAGTAAACAAGAGTCCATGAAGTGGCACATTAAGGGTTCAGCTCATCCCAAGAAGTTCAAGGTCATCCCTTCAGCTAGCAAGGTCATGGCCACGATATTTTGGGATTGTGAAGGAGTATTACTGATCGATTATAAAGAAAAAGGTGTAAATATCACAGGACAGTACTACGCTAACATTCTACGTCAATTAAAGGATGCAATCAAAGAAAAGAGGCGAGGAAAGTTAACCAAAGGTGTTATGCTTCTGCATGACAACGCCCCCGTCCATACTGCTCATATTGCCAAGGCAGCTATTGTTGAATGTGGGTTTGAAACTGTTACTCACCCACCGTATAGTCCGGACTTAGCCCCCAGCGACTTCTTTTTGTTCCCCAATCTTAAAAAGGATCTGCGTGGAAATAAATTTTCCGATGATGAAGCATTGAAGGCGGCAGTGGAGGAGCATTTTTACACCAAAGATAAAAAATATTTTTATGCAGGATTAAAAAAAAAATTGATCGATCTTTTAAGTGTATGAACATAGGGGGGGAGTATATTGAAAAATAAAAATATCAAACTTTTCGTACTTGTTTGTTTTCATTCTCATACCGAGAATATTTTGAACACCCCTCGTAAATTATCCCATCATAGGAGGTATGCAGTTTTACAGCTCCTATAATGGGATTGGGCAAAATACCACTATTTTTTATACATCTCTAGAGTCACAACATAATGTGTTGTATACCTTATCTCATGGTAAATGCAATTAACGAAACACAATCTAGTTTACACCAAGTAATAATTAATTAGAATTTAATATATGAACTCACCTCTCTTAGCGAAGTTGTTAAGAATTCTTACTGGTTATTTTTTCCAGTGACACGACAACTTTTGGGTTGGCGCCAATTTCTTAAAAAGTAACCGAAATTAATAAAAAGTAAAACTTAAACAGCTCTATGACTCTTATTTATGGTAAAATATTGCCAGTGTTTATAAACTACTTTTACATACTTATTTTAGAGGATTTGTGGTTTTATGTCCCATTACCGGTTCCACGTCCATTATAGGGTCCATTACTATATACCTATATATTATTTTCCAATCGGCCGGGAATACCTCGCCTCGACAGCCTCGACACATCTATTTCAAATGCAGCACCCAAAGAATAATGCTGCAGCTTTCCCATTGACAGTATTAATGACAGACCCAATACAAAACGGTTTTACTCCTCAACCTGACTCTCCATAAGAAAATTCTATTACACAATCTTTTTAAAAACGCCCGGAATGCGCGCGACTAATCGGCCAGTATCGATATTCGAAAAACTAAAAAAAAAAAAAACGTTCCAAAACGAATGCAACGGAAATGATCAGCACGACAGGTGAGAACGGCTCCCGAAATTGAATAAATCGATACGATATCACAAAGTTGGAATTGAAAGACGATTGATGGAAAAAACTAACGATTTGATGCTCCGGTTACGATTGGAGGTGCAGAGAATTGAGAGTTAGCTTGGATTATCGATACATTTATCGATGTCAATGATTTTCACATCCAAATATTTTTATGTCATTAACTAGGACTCATATTTTTCATAGAAATTTGACATTAACAATGACATTGCCACACTTTGACACGCATAATTAGCTTGGTCTGACCATATCGATTTTCCCGTCTGTAAGTATAGATATTAACCAACCAATCTGATTTGAGAAGAAATTATATGCTGAAAATAAAGACGCTGGATAAAATCATAATAAGGGCCTCTTAAATGTCATATAATTACATGCGATTTTCGTTACACTGTGGCATCTACAGCCGGCAATTATCTAAAAAAATGGCTCAAGCTACCTATTTATTTTGTTGCAAGGTCTGTAGAATCTTTTACCTTTCTCCGGAGTCGGGTAAAAAGGACACTCTCCTGATAAGATTTATATTTACGTTTCATACTTATAAGTGTAACTCATCGATAAATAATCGACCAATAATTCCTAATTAGAAATCGATACACGATCCCTTCACTCAGAACGAGAATGACACTTCGAAACGGTAGCCGCTCAGCGGGGGGCGGAGCGTCCGCCATCTTCATTTTGTTTTTTTTTTTTCGCCCTTGTTTATCCAGTCAGCGACGCGGCTCACTGAGCCTCGCAATCAATAAAACGTAACCGTGTCTTTACGGAATTAAATAGGCTCGATTTGTAAATAGCTCAAGAGTCAATGGTCATTTTTATATAACGTTATCGAGGTTGTTGAACTGACGACCCTGGTTACAAAATTTGCCGGCTTAAATTTGCCTCCCTATATAGTTATGTGACTTGTGTATATATTACGTATAATGAAAGAGCGGTGTCTCTTGACACAGATATTTCGATACTTAATAAGAGACACCAACCTGCATGTTTATTTATCTATTGTAAAACTGTTTGGTTTACTCCGTTTACCTACTTACTAAAATAAAATAAAATAACTATTTTTTTTTTCATAATATATTAGTACTTAACTTTATAAAATAAGATATATCTTTTTCCGTCAGGATGTTAAGCTAAGCTTATGTTAATAATGTTTCAAGTTCAATAGGCCTAATGGACCAAGGTCACAAAGAAAGTTTCTGACTTATACGAATACCTATACTAATACGAATTCATACTTGATAGGTACTACTTATACGAATCTGTCTTCAACAAGCGCAATTAAAAAACCGTCAATTAACATTTCATCCATGTAAAATAAAATATGACTTCAATTTAAGACACATTTAATTATGACTTTTGGTTGATTATGAATGTTATGATGAATAAATTTAAATAAGTCCCCGTTGAGTAAAAGCAGTAAAGCTCTAGCTGCGTGTTTCCTAATAAAACCAAAATAAAAGAAGTATAAATATACATTGTTAGGGTTCCGTACCTCAAAAGGAAAAAACGGAATCCTAATATGATCACTCGTGCGTCTGTCTGTCTGTCCGTCCGTCTGTCACAGCCTATTTTCTCCGAAACTACTGGACCAATTAAGTTAAAAGGCTCACATATGTAAGTGACCCAAAGATGGACGTGTAACGTAAATAAATGAATTTTAAATATGGAGGCCATTTTTGGGGGGGTAAATGAGAAAAAAATAGTTTTTCAAACTGTATTGTGTTACATATCAAATAAAAGAGCTCATTGTAAGAATCTCAAATATATTTTTTTATAATTTTAGGATTACCTAATAGTTTAGCAGTTATTCAAGAAAATAGGCAAAAAATGACCACTTATCTCCGAAACTACTGGGTCTAAAATTTTGAAAAAAATACACAAAGTAGTTCTTAACCTATAGATGACAGGAAAACCTATTAGAAATGTGCAGTCAAGCGTGAGTCGGACTTAATGTACGGAACCCTTGGAACGCGAGTCCGACTCGCACTTGGCCGGTTTTCTTTAGTCGAATCACGGCTTTTCTACCGTTCCGCTCCGCTGAAGGTAACAGTGTTGTAATTAAAATTGTACAAGAAACCTTACGAAGGGCCTTATTTTTAGTTTAGGTAACTGTTGTTTGTGTCGTAAAGTCAAAATACCTACCTGTTTTAGTAACCTGATACGTTTTGTTGCCTAAATTGTATTTTGTTGATTTATTTGCTATTTTGTCGCCACCGGCAGAAACCATGATAGGTACTGTATGCAATTATTTGAGCTTTGCTCGGAAAACATATAAAAACTCAAAACACGCGTTTTCCAAAGATATAACCTAGTTAGATCGATTTTTCGCCCCGAAAAACTGTATACCTAAATGAATATACAAGAATTGCTCGTTTAATTTATATACTTCGGGGATCTCAGAAACAGCTCTAACGATTTCGATGAAATTTGCTATAGGACATATAGGGGTTTTTCGGGGCGAAGAATCGATCTAGCTAGGTCTTATCCCTGTCTTATCTCTCTTATGTCTTCATCTCTCTCTAGTTTTTTTTTGTTTTCCGAGCAAAGCTACAAATAACGTAAGGCTTTAATAATGATAAATTAAGTATCAAGTATAGGTATTTCCAATAAGTAATGGTTTTGGCATATAAGACATTGAAACCATGTTTTCTCTCTTATTTACACATACGTAATACACTTATTTTGCCTTTTAGAGCTGAAGGTATTTTAGTGAGTAAGGTGCATGGTTATGATTTTAAAATAAGATCAACTGGACTTTGGAATCGATCTCAGAGTCTTGCACTAATGTATGTAAGTAAGTACGTCTTAATATAGAAAAGTTAATAAAGTTATTTGTTTCCAAACCCAGGTAGATAATATACGTAAAATAGCCGTTTGTTTTCGTGTTCATCTTAAATAAGTCATGATTTGACAATCATTTTATGAATCTTTGTGAAAAAAAAAACTTTTAAAACACTCTGTACCTAATGTACTCTATACTTATATAGCTGGTCAACCAAATCTTGTCAGTAAAAAAAGGCGCGAAATTCAAATTTTCTATGGGACGATATCCCTTAGCGCCTTCATTTTTCAAATTTGCCGCCTTTTTCTACTGTCAAGATCTGGTTGACCAAGTATATTTAACACCGATTTAATTTTTTTGTTTATTTGAAGCGGTGAACCAGAGAAAGTATTAAATTTCTTTTAAGAATCCGCCTTTGAATCTGAAACTGAGTGAAAATTCCACTGGATTATATAAGAATTTTGTGTGTTATAAAAGTAGGCACCCCTAACATACCGCCACCCTTATAAATCGCATAATACTTGTATCACATTAACGATTTCCTTTGCTCCTTAATAGCCAAATAACCGTAATCCGTCGATCCGAACATCAGACCCGCTAATTGGTAACTCCACCGGATAAAAAATCATCTTCTGAGCCTCCGGGGACCAGGATCTAATAAGGAATTATAACCAGCATCCCGGTGGCAATTTCACACTTTATTAATGCAAGTATTACGGCTAATTCCATCGCTCGACACGTGCCGAATCTGTTCCCATAAAACCTCGGCGTCCCCTGCAAAAACAACAAAACATTGTAGACTCAAAAGTCACGCCTATAGACTTTATGTTGGCGCAGTGCTGCAGTGGGACTAGATAAACATTTGAAAAGTTAGCTTATTTCTTTAGTAACAAAGCTCAAATTACAATATGAGTTTTAGAGTGCATTTTGTCGCATTTTCCCTCCAATTTTTGACTGATACGCGCGCTCATAGATGGCGCTAATTCGGACCATAGATCACAGCATAATTCGGTCACGCTCTATGGTATTAAGTGTCAGTTATCGTCTCTGTGGGGCTTAGAGCGCAACTTTTTCGAGCTCCCCTTTGTAATAACAACATAAGTGAGGTTTACCGGGATTGAATACGGTATTATAATGAAATGATTCATATTTAAGTGAGTCCTCCCCTCGCAATTTGATGGTGTCGGGGATCGGAAGCAATGTTTCTTATTAAAGTGGGTGATGTTGCTTTTGTTTTTATTGTGTACGAATTCATTTCCTTTATTAAGTGTTGCGGAAGTTTTTCGATTGCTCATTTTATGGTCGGTGGCTAGGTGTTATGTAGATGATGGGCATCGCAAGGTGTCGTAAATTTGAGGGAGTTGCGGCTTTGCGAAGCATATAACTGTTGTGGAAACAATATTTTTAATATATATGGCGTGGCAAATTGGCAATCATTTCATGAAAGGATCGGTTGGCATCACTATGTACCTAAAAGTTTGACCTAACCTAACCATATATCATGAAGTGATCAATTTAAATTATATTATTTCAATTTCAATATTAGTATAGTAATAGCCCTTAACTACATAATCTACATATCACCTAACATAACTTTTACCTAATACCACAGATACAAAATGTAACATATTGATAAATTAGGTACAACAGTTATGTTCTTTTATTCACTGAACACGACAGATGATTCAAACAGTTAAACAATAAATTGACTCGGTAGCCGCAGTGACTATTTCTCACTTTAATTTTAAACACCTAAAAACTTGCTTTTTAAATCAAAATGATAGAATCCGCCGCAACAGTTCCCAAGGTTCCTAAATCCAGCTAATCTAAAAGATAAAACGATAAGAATTGTATAATAGTAACAGGATAATGTAGGAATGGTTCCTTAATGCCCGCTTATAATGGCCCGGCGCGTGGCGGCCGCGTGCTGTTTGTATGTTTGTCTGTCTGTCCGGGGCTTAGCACTTTGCAGTGGCTTTAATTACTGATGGATGCTGGAGATATGTTTGTTGATGGTGGGGATTAGAGGATTGAGGCCGGGTTGGAGCTAGAAGCCGTGTGGGAGTGGGTTATGTTGTGTATGAGAATTTTTGAATGATATTTTGATGAAAAAGTAGAAGGAATAGGTACATCATACCTACTGTAAAACAACCCAAGTAGGTATAACCCAATAGTGTAACTAATAATGGATGACGCGGTGGACGACTGGTCTGGCCTACTGGGTAGTGACCCTGCCTGTGAAGCCGCGGTCCTGGGTTCGAATCCCAGTAAGGGCATTTATTTGTGTGATGAGCACAGATATTTGTTCCCGAGTCTTGAGTGTTTTCTATGTAAACTGTTTAAAATATGTCTCACGACAAATTCAAGTGAGTGAAACCGTTGTCGTCTAAACAGTTTTCTATGTATTTGTATATTATATAATATATCGTTGTCTGAGTACCCAAAACACAAGCCTTCTTGACCTTACTGTTGGACTTAGTCAATCTGTGTAAGAAATGTCCTATAATATTTATTTATTTATTTATGGTCCACAAGTCCAATACAGAATTAAGTACGTATGTGGTATGTGGTATGTGGTTTTTGGCAGCTCGTTTATAAACCCACACTTGTATTTTAATGCATTTCATTATGTAGCTGCAGTCTCATAAAATAGGTACTAGTTTAAAAAAAAAATACGAATGGTAGGTACAGTGATACAGTCGCCATCAAATATATTGGAGCGGCCGAGCTGCTTAAAAATATCTGAACACGCAATCTAGCGCCTTGACAATAGAGATGTGATCAGATATATGTGAAGCACCTTAGCCGCTCCTATATATCGGATGTCGACTGTACCTGAAACTCATCCAACTTTTATGAAAGCAGCTGTGGTTGTTAGCGATAGGTAGTTGTTCATCGGTGCCTTTTGAATCAGACCCCCAAATCGCTCGGCAAAAAGGTGGGATCTGATTGGACACTGTTGTGACACGCGTTTTGATGGCCGCCACACCGAATTGTCACTGCTGAACCGGTTTATGCAATATAACATTTTGGTAGTAGTAGTAAAACACTTGTACAAAAAAGAAAAAACACATCATTAGTACATAGGTGAACTTTAAGGGATTCACGTTAATATTATTTATTAAGTACACTTACTACATATTTGAACTTTTTTCGTGCTTGTTGGTCTTTCGCCTTTGAGGATAAGATACTTTCTTATTTCGTCAAAAGTTTTGCTGGTAGTAAGGAGTAAGTACTCCCGGTGTTGTTTTTGTATGGTGAGATACTTTTTGAGATTTGGGATTTCGTATCCTTACAATCCAACTTGTCTCGGTTAACGGCTAGCGGCGGCGGCCAGTTTATTATAGAAAAGGTAAAGCCCACCTTATCATCGCGTCTAGCAAAAAAAATCGCGATAATATTTACCCATGATTAATGAAATGACTATTATTTCATCACTCGCCCAGTGCGCTGCGTGGCGAGCGAGAGTAGGGCCGCTACAGATGGACTGCAACCCAACTGCAACTTGTATTACTTGTATAGGAACTGACTGCACGCCAACTGTAACGTCGGCGTGCAGTTTTCATACAAATTGCAGTCGGGTTGCAGTCTGTCTCCATCGGCACGCGGCTGTCGTGAGTCGTGACTGCTAGTAATGCACTGTTAGCTGTTAGTGATTGAAAATCTCCGAAACATGTCGCATGAGGCATGAGATACTAAATAAGTATGTAGGTACGCGAGTTAAACTGGACTGGTTACTTTTTGCATAGTCCAGTTTGCAATAGTCTGATAGTCGCCGTAAACACCGCGCCGCCTCAGCGAAACCTGCCGATTCAATTTATTTTATATGTTTATCTGACCCCGCCATTCGCATATATATTGGCCGTATACTGCAATAGTTATTTAGCACTTTTTCTATACGTTTTGTTTAAGGATCTTGGATTTGAGTGGGATTTTGTACGGTTTTATAGCTTTGAATAGTCTTATTTGTATTATATGGTGGAAAATGTATTGGAATCGTAAAATTCGTTGAATAATTTGCAATAAGATTTAGAAATTGGTTTGGTTGGTATGGAAATAAGAAAATGGTCGTACATATTAAAATAGGTTCTTCAAAAAATACAAATTTATGATTTTAATAGCAAAGTCATAAATATGTTTACAAAACGTTTTGAAATCCAAAATAATATCCACAATCAGCAGCAGAAGCAGCCAATCGTTGAAAGTAGGATTTAGTACGCAAACGAAGTCGCGGGCGGAGACTTGTTCAGCTAGTTATATTAGGTGTAGTGTAGCCCAACTAATAAATGTAATTTCAATAAGCCAACATCCCACATACCTTTAAGTAAGTCTTCATAATGACCAACAACCGATGCCCCAGCCATCATTATAAACACCTCCAAATAAATAGATATTACAAAACCAATTCCCATAACCTCTAATCCTATTGTGTATTCTATAAAAACACCGCACATTTGTGTGTAATATCGTAATAAAAATAAATAAAACGACCGATATGATATCGGGCCCGGGGCGATGAAAAATAAATAAAAATGAGGCCTGGGAGGAGCGGGAAATGAAATCCCACTTAGCGTTCCCTCGCGCCCGTTCGGCGAAACGTGGCTGATAAAAGGCTATACAACAGCTATATCTTTGACTGAAAATATACCTTATTTCATCGGTATAAAATTCAAGAATAACCAGTAAATTTGAAGCCTATAGTAACAGCAATAGAATTGGCTAAAGTAGACCTTATTTCAATGTTATAGGGCTTAAGAATAATCAGTGACTTTGGTACGAAAAATGGGCTAAACAGCCAAAATGTAATCTTGTGACGCTCATTTTGTTGCGGCGGAAAAGTGATCCTTGATTTTGTTATTTATTAAAAGTCTGGAGAATAGATTAGCGTGGTTTTTAATAAAGAAGTGTTTTTTTTATGAATTTCAAAAACGGAAGTGGAAATATAATGCCAATGCTTTGGTAATGGATGAAATGCTATGGCCCTGTTTTAGGTAAGTATATTGGAAAATACTTATATGCCTATACCTACCTAATACTAGTAGTCTCTCTACCAATACCAAGTGACATATTTAAGTCCACATTTTGTAACCGTATATATATTTTTAAACTGTACATACAATTAAGTTACAATACCTAAATGAAATTTGACTTCATTTCAACCTTTGACTCTTTAGTTTTCGAATTCGAGCTAAATGAGATAAGTTTGTGTTGCGTATTTTTTCAATGCATTGTAGCAAATTTGCTGCCGCAGCCAAAGAAAAAAAAACGTTTTTTTAAACATTTTTAACTGTTTTGGCTGGTAGGTATATTCACAGACATTATATTGTTCACTCTTCGGAGCAACGGTCGAATATCCAAACAAGTAGGTATACGTTCGAAAACATATCGAATCCCAACTTCACCCCCTGTTACCAAAAAGCACATAATTTAAAATAGCGAACGTTCGAATACAAAATACAAACTTGTTACCAACAAATAACAATGTTGTAAAAGACGCGTAAATAACAATCGTACAAGACAAGATGTACTATGAGATAAAATTTACGATCGCTAATGACATCGAGTAGCGAAAACGTCGGCCATATTTCATGGTTTTCCCGCGCTTTCCGGGCAATATTTTATTTTTTTCGGCGCGCGATTCGGCCAGTTACGTGTGCGTTACGAGTAAAACCTTTTTTCGATAAACATAAATTAGGAGTAGGTACGGGAAATCTTTATGGAGCAGATTGTAGGCTTGATGCTCAATTCATGAATCTTTTTCATGGGAGTTGAACCTATTTGTTTGGTGAACTGAGCGGTTGGTGAACTGGTGACAAAAGATAACAATAACAATAACAACAATATCAATATCTTTATTCCATGCTTCGAGTTTGTCAGTAAACGGCCATAAATAATGCACATCGGCAATCATCGCATTTCCGAATACAAACGAATGCTCATTTCCATGTACATCAATTATTAGGTTAGTCGTTTATCAGAATTTGAATTTAGAACTAAGTACTTTATTGTTGTTTTGTTTTGATTTCACGTGAAATATATAGAGCTTTACAGCTCTATATATTGCACGATGTAACTATTTTTAATTATTGCTATATTCTTGTTAGGGAAAAATAATCTTCATAAATATATATTTTATTTAAGATCGACACAAAGTGTAATATTGTAATGACAAATTGCTAGGCCATCGGCCACAACACGGTTTAACCCTGTACCTTTAGTCGACTTATGCGACACCCCAGGAAAGAAAAGGTTGGCGTTATTCTAATCGAACACCGCACGGGGAAAAATACGAAATTATAATAAAAACAAAATCGTGTATATTCAATTCCTTCCATTTCACTATCTGTGCTCTCATTGAGGTCTGTGTCACTGCCACTATCAGCTGTATTTATTACTAGCCTATCCAATCTATCTATTCTGTCGTCCATAGCGTGTTGAATTCCTCGATATTCATTCTCGCATTTGATCGCATGATTGCAAGCCTTTTTCCACTCATCAGCCCCGATTATGTTTACTTTTTCAGTTAGTAATGTCTTTATTGAACTTAAATTCATATCCACATTTCTCGCGGCTACATAGCCTTTTAGTTGAGACCATATATTTTCAATTGGATTAAAATCCGGATGGTACGGTGGCAATCGCAACACAGTGTGCCCATGTTCGGCTAGTATCTTGTCCACGGAAAACTCTGTAAATCTGTCCTTGTGCTGACATATAATATTATATATCTGGGGTTTTGTTAATTTATGATCAACTGGAATTTCGTGTCTTTGTAACCAATTGATCATTTCCGGTTTATTGGTGTTTGAGTTGGGGGGTCTTTCAACATATTTATTGTGATAGGGTGCGTTGTCGATAACCAGAACAGAATTACTAGGTATATTTGGAATTAATTGATTAACCAGCCACTTTCGTAGTTGTCGTTATTCATTTCGTTGTGATAATCACCTTTAGTGTCCGTGGATTTATACGTTAAAAAGGCTCCTGGTACAAAGTCTCTCTCGTTACCTGCGTGAACAATTATCAAACGTTGACCTTTTGAAATCGGTTTTTTTACTCCTATTTGCTTATCGTCACTCCAAGTTTTTCCTTTAGTGTGGGTTGTATGTATGTAGGACTCGTCCATATAGATAATATTTTTTCCTGCTTCGCGAAATTCGCGTATTTTGTCCAGATATTCAATTCGTTTGAGAGCTACATCTTGCTTTTCCATTAGCACTTTTCTGTTGTCTTTCATTTTAGTGAACTCAAATCCCATTTCATAAAGAATTTTTCTCAACGTCTTTACAGACCCATTATAATTAATAGCCTAAGATAATTTAGCTTTTAATGATTTTACTGTCAGCAGTTCTTTGTAACGCAGATGAAAATCGTACACCATTCTTCTAACAACATCATAATCAAAATCGTTCATATCTAAACGAAATTGTTTTTTTGGTCTCCCATTTTTTCGAGTGCTGGATTTTGTTCCACTGGAATGTGTATTATCAGTGCCAGTGCCGACGTCGTTTAATAAATTGTTCAAAGTTCTTCTTGAAATTCCAGTGGCATCTGCAACTCTCTGTTGAACCTTCTTAAAATAATTACTTACATTAACATCCTCATGTTTTTTAAATTGGTTGGCTTCAGATAAAAAATATTTATAAACATTGTGGATAATTTCGCGTGACTGGTAGAGTAACGGCTTACCTTTTTTCCCTATAGATGCCATAGTACAAATTTAATTTTATAGGGGTTTTAGCAGCTCTATATATATATTAACTTAGATAGGCGACTGCACTCTCTCGCATTTGAACCATGACTGACAAAACAAACGTCATGGTGTGTGCGACACAGATATCGCTATACGAAGTCGAAATTAGCCGATTGCCTCTTTCTAAAGCTCGATGTGCATTCTTTTTGGCCCTTTACTGTACGAGTATGTAGGACACGTAGGTTTCATTAAGAAGGTGTCGAGAAGTACCTGAGACAAGACATGAAAATGAAAAGAAGTACAGTCAGCAAAAAAGTGTGTGTAACAAAAAACCGGCATTACGCAAAAAACGGCAAAAAAGTCACGTTTGTTGTATGAGAAATATCTGAATACAACAAACCCCACTCAAATATTTATTTTATTTTGTTTTTAGTATTTGTTGTTATAGCGGTAACATAAATACATCATCTGTGAAAATTTCAATTGTCTATCACGGTTCATGTGTTACAGTCTGGTGACAGACAGACGGACAGCGGAGTCTTAGTAATAGGGTCCCGTTTTTGTTTTTACCCTTTGGGTACGGTACCCTAAAAATGACAGACACTTGTTTGCAATTTAACTTTCATACAACTCTACAAAAATATTGAGATTTTCTGGACATGCATCTCCATCGCAACATAGGGAGATGTACCTGTCCTATACCTATTCCTATATTATATATTCAAATAATAATGAATTTGCATTATATAGGTTTGTAGTCGTCATTGCACATCAAATATTCCATTATCTGTCCACCATTATTAAATAATCACTTTATAAAAAAGCGACACAAATACGTTATCGGCCAGAATCGCCACCGGCTTTATTTCCCCTTGAGGGGTTCTATTTTGGCAGATGTGACAATTACAACTTTTACAACTCGTGTGACACCGCAACACACGGTATAAAACGTCATAAGTGCCATAAAAATTAAGTAAACTTAAGTCTTTTTTTATAAACACTTTTATATCTCCCGTGACTCCGCAACACGCGTTGTAAAACGTCGTAAGTGCCATTAAAATTAAGTAAACTTAAGTCTTTTTTTATGAGAATTGGATAAAATGACGGAGTCGATTGCGGTTGAATAGATCCGATAATATTTAAACGGTCGGTGTTTGTTTACATTCAAAGGCTTGGAACGGGATTTGACAGGTTTTGCGTGTTGTATTATTCAGATTATGGTAAAGATAATAAAGAAGAAAAAAGTTTTACGCTGAAGCTAGAAATTAATTTTATACTTGCCGATCAAGATTATATTTCGCGACGCCATTGCTATTATAGCCTGGAGCCCAATTCAGATTTTACGATTTGTTATGATTTGGTACTGGTTTTGAGACAACCTTGACGTACATCTTGGTGAGTCGTACGCATCTCACGCATGACTTTAACTTCATTTCGCATGCACCAATCAGCGTGAACGATCTTCAAAGTCGTATCAAATCCAGTTCAAATCCATAATAAATTAATAAATGTGAATCGGGTTCTTGCTCATTCAATTCAAATAGGCACATGAAGGTGCAACGTTTCAATGACAAATATTACAGTTTTGACAAATAATTATCCATCAGTGACCAAAAGTTGGGTGCAAATAACTAAGTTTTAAGTATGTACTACTAAAAAATTTTTATAGATACAATTTTCAAATCTATCCTAATATGCTTAAGGATCTCATCATAACTTATTTTATATATAGATGACCCATTCAGTTAGCGTAATTTGCCACCACCACCGTTGTGACAGATTAATAGATGTAACGATAACAACACTAATCGGAACATGTGTCTGCGCGCGCTTATATTCAAGCTGTTGATTTGACAACTGTCAGCACTAGTGTAGTGTAACGTTGTCATAACAACTGTTAACGGTTACACTGTAATGGTATACGGCAATAGGATTTTTTTATTACACCAAGAGTGAAATTGCCATCGTAAGTAGGAATCTTGTTTTGTTAAGACTATAACTGTAGCGTCCCAAGGTTTTATTGATGGTTACATAACATTAATAAATGTGCTGGACATAATCGGTGTCATATATATTCCTACTAGGAATAAAACACAAAAATACCAAAAATTTATTATAAGTTATAACGTCTGTAATAAACGACCATAAACAATAAAAATTGCGTCTAATATGTTTTATTTTACCCTTTCCTAGTTAGAATATCATTTACCTTGTAAGAAACTTTTACTCATGCATCAGTATCACCATCAGTATGTTTTTTACATATTGCTGTTTAAAAGTACAAAATTCTGTAGAGTGAAATTGTGTGGTGCAATTTTTGGCTTAGGATTTTACGAGTTCATTTAAACACCTTCTCTTCGTCCTTACTTATTTTAGCTCCAAAATCTAACCTCTCGTGTCAAAAAAAATACCGAAAAGCCCCTTAGTTTTCATCTGCTTTTGTTCAAACCCTCCCCAGTTTGTCATTAATAAGTACATTATTATTATCAACCAAGATGACACAAGATAAAGCACCAAAAGTAATAGAATTCCAAATGCCGCGTTGTCTGGACAGATGCGCGAGTTAACGTTACGGCTCGCTGGGGAACTGCGTTCCGTTATTACAAAATGTCTTATACGCCATTTATCTGCATTATTTTATAACTTTATAATGACGTAAGTACAATGTTTTTGGTATGAAAATAAGTCGTTTGGATGTGGAGAGATATGCAGTGACGATCGACCCTGATGTAATCTGTGATTATTTCATCTGTAACATCATTGATTGCATTTCGAGCTAAGGTTTTGCTAACAAAGGGCTTGATTTAAAATTGCTTACCATGCAAAGAAAACGGTCATTCTTTACAATATTCTTGCCTTTGTCTAATTCCTAATAATGATAGCGATTTTCCCATTATTACTACAGTCACTAGGTACTTACAGTCGAGGTCACAAATATCTTTACGTTCCCAAAATATATTTACACACCTCTAATAAGACACTGACAATAAGGTCGTGTAAAGATATTTTTGGGGCAGTTGGGTTGTATAAAAGATGTTTGTGAACTAAACTGAACGATTACCTACGTCTAATTCTACTAGAAACCCGAATATCATTCTTAGAATTTACGCACAACAAACGGTTGCGCAAAGGCTAAAAAAAGCAAGAAACATATAAATACTTACAACCTAGACAGCCTAACGTCTACGCAGACGAAATAACAGGCAGAATACCTGGTTCCTATCAATTGTTTCCCAATTCCTCAGACATACTTCATTTCCCTCCTAACCGATCCCAAAAACTAACAATTTACGTTTCCCCAAAATCCAATTCCAAAAGGGCAAAACTCATTTCCGCACCCATCAACGTCGCAGCTAATGTTTTTTAAATATTGATAACAAGAGATTGATGTGGCGCACGCGACTTTAAACGTGACACAAAATGGCCGCCGTACCTGCGAAACAACATGGCGCTTACGCCGCTTTAAGAAGGGGCGGTAATTGATTCGCTAAACGAGATGATGGATGATTCCTGAACGGGTTGTAATGATGTCTAATAATTGGAATTGTGACGTTTGAAATGTATTTTTTATTAATAAGCTTAAAGGGTGGCGTGCGAATTTGTGGGAGCTTTATTATTTTATAAATTTATTGATTTTTTTAAGGGTTTCTCATATTATTAGTAGATGGATAATGGGCTTCTAGCCGAAGGGTGTCGTGTTGCAGAGGTTCCGGGGCAAACTGCTGACTTCGACACAGGAGCAGACGATTCAACGGCGCCATCACCAGTACACCACGCCGTTCTGACGCCAAAATAGTGTGTAAGTAGTTTTAAGTTTATGAAAAGTTTTTGAAATGTATGTTAATCTGTAAGGTACTTACTTACCTAAGTATGTATGGGATGGGCCTTTGATGCCGCAATATATTATTTAAAAAAATTGCTAGTTTCTCCAATCGAGCCAATTGAGGATTTTATTCGGTAGGTAAAACTAAAAATTGGTTAAAAAATTATCTATCTGTTCAGTGCACTCTTAAATATGTACATACATGTAGAAATGATTCCTCGCCAAATATTATAACATAACCATATTCAACATTCAACGCTAATGATATGGATTTAAAAACCTGTCTAGATGATCCTAATGTACCTATAAATGATCCTAATATAAATAGGAGCTATTCAATATTCATTATACGACATTACTACACCAATGTAAGCTATTTTCCTATCCCTCCAATAAAAATCATGCAAGCGTAATTCAGGAACTTCATTAACTGGGTCAGCGACATCTATCGGGAAACCTAAAGATTTTATCTATAAAGAACCAACCATCACCGAGTGGCGAAGATATTAACCGAACAAAGTAGGATGGTTCGGAAGGTATAATATTATAGATTATTTTGTGTAACGAAGGGCCCGATTCTGATTTTGAAATAGACATCTACTAGATATCTTTTAGAGCAGTGGTTCCTAACCTTTTCAGTCCGGTCACCCCTATGACTAACTAGGGAACCTGATTTTACCCCTCCTCCATCCAATGGTAATAAAAAATAAAACGTGTACGTTTGTTGTATTGTTATATTAGGTTAGCTTATTACCCCCGTAAAATACCAGTTTTACCCCCACGGGGGTAATTACCCCCAGGTTAGGAACCACTGTTTTAGAGATACGATAACGATATTTTTAAGATATAATCTGTCAAATTTGATACTTATCTTTGATTCTGGAAATACTCTTGAACGATTTTCACAATGTCTAAAACGTCTCGTTACCTATGTATTTTTAGATCTCAAAACGAATTTGAAACGATCTTAAAACGATAATTTAATCTAAAAGTGACATTGGTTGCCCGAATCGAGTTGCAAAAGATATCTAGTTGAAATCTAAACTACTAAACTAGTTGGTGTCTAGTAGGTACATATCGTATCGTTCTCTTCTCTAGAACGGATCTTGTTTTCCGAATACCGCGGGAAGGCTTTTCCCGACTAGACATATTCTGGTATACGGATTCGGAAAGGGAAAACAGGCGGGTGTCAGTAAATTATGGAAAATCTTCTAACTACCGACAGTTCGCACCTTAGGCTGGTCCAGAAAATGGACTTATGGGTATAGTCAAAGTTTCGTGGTTGTAGAGATAATCGATCATTTCTTTTTTAGTATTCTGTACCTCAAAAGCAAAAAAACGGAACCCTTATAGGATCTCGTGCGTCCGTCTGTCCGACCATTTCCCCCCTTTATCTCCGAAACTACTGGACCAAACAATTTGGAAAAAATATACAAAATAGTTCTGTACCTATAGATGACAGGAAAACCTATTAGAAATGTGCAGTCAAGCGTGAGTCGGACTTAATGTACGAAATGTACGGAACCCTTGGAACGTGAGTCCGACTCGCACTTGGCCGGTTTTATTAGTATTGTTAAATTGACCCAAGATTGTGTTGTGCAATTAGACGTACTCTATATCTCACTGTTCCCAATTATCCGCCATTCCTATAAGATATAAGTAAACATAAGTTAGGTACATTTCCTTGTCTATGTGTCTCGTGTAAAGACGGTAAAGTACTTGTAACGCTAAACGAAGGTGGTTAAAAAGCGGTCGCGTTCATAATCTTGTTAGCGCGCAAATTTGCATTAATTAAGGAGGCTGGAAGAGTAGGGGGTGTGGGGGGGAGATAATATTCAAATGGTACATGTAACGACACCCGACGCCGACAGGCAATATAGAAGGTACGCTCGCGGAGAAAAGGGTTTTACGGCGTTTTAAATACATAAGGCATTTACGGAACGTAAATACTGTGAAATTTGGTTAAGGTTCTGAAGGGACCACGTCAAAAACCTATGTTAAGAGGCTAACGCAAAGTTGTTGTTTTTATATTGAATTTTAACGCGTTTTAACCCAGGAACATGCCATGAAAAGAAAAATACTAGACTATAACTATTTGCTGGGGCATAGACTATAACCATAACCTTAAATTGGTAAAATTGGTAGATACAAAAAAAAACATGAAACATGTCTAATTTTTATTTGTTTTCAGTTGTAACTATATTGTTATATACCATAATAGCAGTAGGTATAATATTAGTTCCTGAGTTAGGGATGTTATCTATGTATTTTTATTTAATCGTCGCCTAATAAGTATTTAATAACCCATGACCCATAGTAGCTACTAGGTACTACCCATAGTAGCTTTGCTTAGATTGGGGCTAAAATCTATTTATTCATAATATTATGTGAAAATGGAAATATGAACGAGACATATTTTACACAAAATATGTAGCTGGCCTCAAGACACAATCAATATAACATATAACATAAGTATAAATAAATCACGTCGTTGCAACCATTTCGGCCGCGCCAGTCCTCTCTCCGAGCGCCGAGGGTGCCCGACAATTTCCTCCTCGGGTAATTCACTAGGATTTAATTTAAATTAGTTTTGGCTTGGCTTAATAGCTTCCCCACCCCCTGGCGGAGTGGGGGTGCAGCTGGCTGTATTCTGGAGCGTCTCGAGTCTGTATGATGGTTTGATTTGAAATGTTGTAACATAATACCTACCTATGACCGGTCAGCAAATAATTTTGTTCAATTAATTTGGAATCAAAATGAATAAAATATTTTAAGCATCTGTAAACCGTGTAAACGATACTACATTTTGTTAAATTAAACTCGCTTCTGGTAAGATTCGGTATCGAAGTTGGTTAACCTTGTAACCGCCATAGACTGATATATGAGACATACAAAATCGGGCCAATTTTGC
This sequence comes from Cydia amplana, assembly GCF_948474715.1. Taxonomy (NCBI): domain Eukaryota; kingdom Metazoa; phylum Arthropoda; class Insecta; order Lepidoptera; family Tortricidae; genus Cydia; species Cydia amplana. The sequence continues at coordinate 582,956 of NC_086077.1, forward strand.
CGCGGTCTGATAAATAAGACAAAACTTTGTGTAACTTCGTACCGCAGCCGACGGCGGCGACATGAGCATGCTTGATGAAAAATTCTATGGCGGTCAAAAGGTTAAGAGTGATAAGACATCAGGTTTTCCAAAAGGTCGCAAGGTGGAACGAAGTCTCGCAGCCAGCAGTATTCAGGAGTAGGTATTACCTTGAGAGATGTGACGATTGTTAAGTTATAAAATGAAAGTGATTGTATGGTGGTGGCTAGGTCCGTGTGACTCTTAAAAAGTTTCCAAGTCATATACAGATACCTGACACCAGAAAGACTGAGTCTCTCCGTGACCACAGCTGGTGCAACTCGGCTGAAACGTCGGAATTTAAGGTAAAAACAATGAAATTATATCGCGGTAGACCCGTTTGTGTAATTAAATATGTAATAATATGTTATTAATATTTCTCTTCATCGTCTTGTAATTAAACAGGTACGTAAGTACACTTTAACCAAAAACTCCTGAAGAAACCGAATAAAAATCAAATTAAACCGGTTTTTTCTTCTATCCCAGAATACGGCGACCATAAACGAAGGACGGCCACTAAACAGTTGCCGAAGGTAATTATTTGCGCTTAGCGGAGCCAAATTATATAAATAAAGACTTCCCCACCCACACCCGGGCCCAAAGTAGTTATGTTTGCACCCGTGTTATTAAATCGCACCCTGACAGTGTGTTTATTGTGACTGTGATCGAACCATGATCGAACATTTCTAATATTCAGTTTTATTTTCTTACGTATCCAAATCACATACAGAGTGCTTCCTGTAACAGGAGCAATAAATTAAACTGTAGGCTGTACTCCTCAAACTGACCAACATTTGTTGTAACAGGAGCAATAAATTAAACTGTAGGCTGTACTCCTCAAACTGACCAACATTTGTTCAGCAACTTTTGAAAATAACTCAGGTTTTGATTTTTATTACACTTTAAAGTATATTCTAAGACGCAATGTATTGCAAATTTTGTTGTGTTTAAAGCGTGACAAGCAACGTCAAACACACTGATGTCAGCGTACATGTATGAAGGCAATATTTATTTTGTATGAAAATGAGGAAGTCTAAAGGATTCATAGTTTTTAAAAGTTGTTGAACAAATGTTGGTCAGTTTGAGGAGTACAGCCTACAGTTTAATTTATTGCTCCTGTTACAGGAAGCACCCTGTATATGGAAATCTAGGTATCTATTTGTAAGAAAACATTTTTAGTTTGTTGAAATAAAGTATGTAATTATTTGGTCTTATCGGATTAATTATATAAAGAAGGACTTCCCCACACACACCCAAAGTAACTACTTTGCGCCCGTGTTATTAAATCGCAACCTGTGTCTATTATGATTTTGATTGTACATTTCTAATTTTAACTATTTTTTTTATTGTGATTGTATACCTATATTATAATATAGGTTTACAAGTCAATTATAAAGCAATGTGGTTAACTATGTCCGACCGCCTGTCCGGCCGGACCGACCAACTATGACCGAGAGTTGTTTATTAGGGTTCCGTAGCCAAATGGCAAAAAACGGAACCCTTATAGATTCGTCATGTCTGTCTGTCTGTCTGTCCGTCTGTCCGTCTGTCTGTCCGTCCGTATGTCACAGCCACTTTTCTCCGAAACTATAAGAACTATACTGTTGAAACTTGGTAAGTAGATGTATTCTGTGAACCGCATTAAGATTTTCACACAAAAATAGAAAAAAAAACAATAAATTTTGGGGTTCCCCATACTTCGAACTGAAACTCAAAATTTTTTTTTTCATCAAACCCATACGTGTGGGGTATCTATGGATAGGTCTTCAAAAATGATATTGAGGTTTCTAATATCATTTTTTTCTAAACTGAATAGTTTGCGCGAGAGACACTTCCAAAGTGGTAAAATGTGTGTCCCCCCCCCTGTAACTTCTAAAATAAGAGAATGATAAAACTAAAAAAAATATATGATGTACATTACCATGTAAACTTCCACCGAAAATTGGTTTGAACGAGATCTAGTAAGTAGTTTTTTTTTATACGTCTTAAATCGCCTAAATACGGAACCCTTCATGGGCGAGTCCGACTCGCACTTGGCCGCTTTTTTTTGACGTTTCAGACGAGATTTCACACCCATGGTCTCAAATTTGACAACGAAACTACCGAATTGATAAATAATTTTGGAAATGCGAGCTACAAGAGATCAAGACAGGAATTATATTTAATTATGATAATCATATGATGTCGCAATAACAATAATGTGAACGGTGAATAATGTGTTACTATGACAGGTAAGGTTTAAGTAAATATATAGTTTTTACAATAAATCTAATAATATCTCCAAATATAATATTTTATTGTGTATTGTTTCAAGAAGTCACCAACTATAATAGTATGTTACCTACACTCGTTTCAAGACGTGTTATGTGTCTTGGAACGAGTGTGTAGATATATATAACACGGGCTAGTGTTGGTAACAACTCGAGTCTTTTGAGTTACATTTGAAAAACTCGACTCCTTTTTACGAGACACAGCGCTTAAAAACTAAAACTAAACTTTTAAGGGCTCGTGCCTCCGAAAAAAGACTCCGTTAACAGTTTTATAGATTTTATTTAAATAACAGTAAAGAAAATAGGCGTCATTGTATTATTTGTGTACCTAACCCATGAATTTTTCATACCTAAATGATAAATTGATATAAATGCATTTTATACAAAAATTTAGGGTTCACTGAACAGTACTCAACAACAAAAGACTCGGGTATCTAACAAGTTGAAAATAATTCGAGTTTCGACTGTCTGAAAAACTGAGTCGATTCTTAAAGCAAAGGAGGGTCTTCCAAGTCTTCCAACACTCTTGCATGAAGCAAAGGCTTGCCATTCACGGTACGTACGCGGGTAATGAGGACGGACGGCGCGCGCGTGCCCGGCCTTAATGCGCCGATGCTCTTTTATTCTGTTATGGCGTATAAGAAATATTCGACGCCTTTTTACGGTTTACCACGAATACATTTCAAATGGAAAGCTGGTGCTTTGGTTTATTTATATTAATATATGGAATCTGATTGACTGTGAAAGAACCCTTGAGACCTTCTTAAATTTTGAATTTGAATTTTGATTTTATTCTGGGTTGTTGAAATATTTCTAATTGTTGTTATTCTTTCCGGTCAGCAAGGGGACAATGGTAGCATAATTTATTAGAAGAGATATTGTACAGTCAACTGTAAAAATATGGATGCACATAACATCCTAATCAAAAATATGTCTCATAGGTCTGTCAGCGAATTAATAACTACTTACGGGACATTATTTTTCAGAAGTTAAGATGCAGTATGCACCCATATTTTTATTATTTATTCTTTATTCTTTATTTCATGTAGATACCTTAGTGGGATAAGCTCTTTTCCATAATTGTTCACCCACTAATAGGTAGTGGTACTATATAGTGGGTGAACTATTACGAGTATGGAAAAGAGTTTATCGCTACCAAGAGCTTGTAAAAGAGCTAGCTTAAGCCGATTTACAGAATAAACGTTTTATTTTGATTTTGATTTAGATTTAGAAGTGAAGCTATTTATTATTCAACTGTTTACTTAGGTACTTACTCAATCTAGTTTTATATTCAACGTCCCAGAGATTGATCGTTGGTAAATTTATTTAGTTAAACAAGTGTTTAATTAATTCTATTTTTATTTTTAGTTTCCATTTTAAATTTTATTTCGTTTTATTGTTTACGTAACCTTTTAGGCTATTGTATATTTTCGCGATTTGTGTGTAATTTTCTTCTGATTTGGTTACCTACGATACAGGCAAGCCCTAATGTAGGAGCTAGCTCTGTATGATAATGTGGAATATGCTCTGTAAATAAATAATCTTTAAATCTCGGTACAATTGACCACTACATATACCTAAATAAATTATAATAAATTACTGTCCAGTGGGCTATTTTATTTAAGTTGTACCTGCAGTGTACACTACCTTACACCTGCAGCCAGCAACTTGCTGAGATGAGGCCATTTCGTGACACTTTATTCCTTAGGTACCTATGTTCTTTTAATTGATGCCTATTTTCTGTGTCTTTAATAAACACAGATAGTTTGAGGCCCGAGCAAGGACATAGGATACTTAGTTTAAATAAATCATCATCATTCCAGTCACGGGCAGAATCTAGTACAATAATAAATCTGAAATAATACCTAATTAAAATTTAAGGAGTAGGTAGGTACCTAAACTGCAGTGCAGTAAAAAATGACGCTTGTTTGTGTTAAAATAGGTATCCATTACAGCTAAATAAGCTAGCTAAGAGTGCTGGTTATTAAAGGTACTAAAACCATAGAGTAAAGTTACTTCAGTTAACTTTAACTACAGAAACAAAGCTCGCTGAAAGCTTAGCGCCCAACTCATTACGCCCGCTAATTAAATCCGAGAAAAACCGACATTAACTGATACTAATAAGATCGTCAAACAATTACCGCGAGAGCGGGACGGCAAACCCTATTTAACTTTTAATTTATACTCATTCCTTTATATCTTTTATTGCTTCGCCCATCGCTCCTAATGCGAGGAGCTCGTACTAATTAAATTCATGCCACACTAAGCCCCCCTCCCCTCCCCAAAAAGGCCCCGCCTAACCCCCCACCCGCCGCAGCCAATGGCGCGCGTGCGCACCGGGCCGGCGCGAGGGGGCGTGGTTAGCTCGCAGTCGGCGCGCGATCCCTGATAGAGCTGTCACGTCTCGTTCCACCGTCTTGACATATTTATTATTATTTATGTCAATTAGGTTATTACTTTTTTGTTTAATGGAATAAGGTATTGGTTGTGAAATTGATTGCCTTTCAGTCGCTTATGATTCATCAATGTCAGGAATATAATCTTGTACGTGTTAATTTTGTATGATTGATTGTTCGTGAGTCATTAGGGAGGGGGAGGGGGGTAATCTAGTTTTACGTAAGGCTATTGTGGGCGCCGTCAGCTGTCATGTCATGAGAAGACGACCACAATCGGACCGTTAGCTGCGCCTCATAAGTCAATGTCATTACCTATTAATAGGATGATAACATACCTACCTAGAAGTAGTTTCTAACTGTCATAACGTAGGTAATATTATTTCCAGGAAAAGAAAACTATATAGGTATCGTAAATTTTCTGCAATAATACTACATTAAAATACAAATACCGCGTCATTCTTGAAGCACAGGGCATTATTATTGTGAACAATTTCAAAACACCTATTACTGTCACCGTTTCTAAACATTCAAACAACAACAAAAAACCGTAAACGCGTTTTACCTCAAAACACATGTAACCTTTTATCACCCAGTACATATTCACAGTTTGCGGTGAACATTCCGCTCGCAAGATTCTTATTTTCTATAAGTATTTATGGTTCTATATGTCTGGAGCGCGCCATGCGGCTAAAAAAGATTATGACATCCCTCGCGAAGCGACAGCCCTATAAATCCTACTTACATACCGCATCCAACCAAAAATACACCTTAAACCAACTAAAATAAAGTTGGGTTTGAGCCATCACTACGTATAGATACGTCGTCACAAATTCAATGATGCCCAGCTTAATTTATAGCCCGCTATTCAATATCGATCTGTAACTCCCGAGCGTATGGTTTATTATCGTTTAGCAGCGAAGTCTATCCTATTCGAATAAATCTATAATATGAAGGCGGGAGCGTGGTGGGGTTAGCGCCGCCCAGCGCTCGCCATGGCAGTGAGGTGCGAGCCGGCGCCGAAGGACCATGTGTTGTAGTGTTGTGTTCCGTGTGTGAACGATGGTGTTAGAGGGCGGGTTGCCGGCGCCGCTGCAGCTGTACGCGGCGGCGGCGGCGGGGCTCGGGCCGCGGCCGGCGTGGCCGCCGTTCCTGCCGTTTTTCGGCGTGCCGCCGCCGTTCCTGACGCGGCCGAGGCTGCCGCACCCGCTGCCGGCGCGCGCGCCGCACGGGCCGCCGAGCGAGGACAGCAATGAGGATGGCGGGAGTAGTAAAGGTTGGTGGATTTAAGTATGCGAAGGAAAATTAGGTCAGAAATAAGGCACCATATAGGTACCAATAAAAAAAGAAATATGACGAATATTGTAGGTATGTCGGAATATATTGGTCGATTGTGATGAAAACATTGTATCTATAAACGTTTGAACAAGCTCTCAGCGCCAAGTGCCAATTTCCAATACAAAATGAACACACTTGGCTTGTTCTAAGGAGTGAAGTGAATGTGATAATACTACCTATATCAAACCAACCAAATATAAACCATTGATTTATTTGACAAAAAATCCTGTACACTGGAAAAAAGACTCGCACTTTAAAATTCACTAAAATCATAATATTTAACTACACTCCCTCAATTCATTTATATGAGTGAAAATATTAGGTATTAATCCGAAATAATTTGCAAAAATTATCTCAAAATAATACGCTCACACACAGACCCAAAATAGAGCACAACTGGATATTTACAAATATCAATGCATATTTATTACATGATAAACAAAGCACTGCCATCAAATCGGATAGCCAGTGTAACAAATCCAATTGGATACCTATACCTAGTGGTAGAATTATATCCAATTGGATACCTACTATACCTAGTGGTAAACAAATACATTATTACATTACCTACTCGTCCATAACGTTACCTACATAAAAGCTTTAAAAAATACACCCAGAAAAGTTTTCGGTTATATTCATATCACATTTATAAGGTTCCGTAGGTCCAATAGAATTTGGTTAAAAATAATAAAGAGGACTACAGTTATAACTTAATTACTCAAGTATAAAGATATGGATGCATATAACTTACTCAAAAATATGTCCCATAGTTCTTAATTCGCTGACATAAGAGCTATGGGACATATTTTTGAGTATGATGTGTGCACATTGCATCCATACCTATATTATTTTTACACTTAACTGTAACATGGATAATCTGTACCGCTACCATGGCCGCGTTTTTATCACCTGTCATGTCATGCGTCACTTTCGCACTTACATACTTGTTAGAACGTGACAGGCATAGTGACAAATGATAAGGAGCCGGCCATATTATTAGCCCTTCTGCCAGCCTATTATGGTTAGCTTTATCCATCTTTATCCACGTGATAAAATAACTGTCACTGTTTAACACCGTGAGAAAGAAAGTGACGGACACCGTTTTATCACGCTGTCACGTAGACAAGAACGACCATCATATCCGTACTGGTGTTGCATAAAGGGGGCTATTACTTATTAGGGAACGATTAGTAAGGCGGGTATTGAAATACATTTAGATACCTATACTTAAAGGTGGAAATCTATTTTAATATAATTTTATGAAAAGTTTTCCTGAGTAGGTAAGCAATAAAAATGTTTCGCCTAATAGTGAAAGACGTTGCAAAAGAAACGCAAAGCTAAACGAACTTCATTGACCGACCGATTACCAATCGGAGCGAAATATTGGTAAAAAAACTTTGAGCGTGACTGATCCTACGCCGATTACGATAAACAGAACAAAAAACAAACCAATTGATAGCTATTAGTTTAAACAAATTCACGATAACATATAACATGTCATTATTTATCAATATTACGCCGAGTGACCTTGATGTTTAATGGTCACATGTATCTAATTGATTGAATGGGTGCCTTTATAAATATAATTAGTTTATATTCGTTCTAGTTCATGATAAAAATATTTATTGATAAAGAAAAAAACAATGGGTGATTTGTAGGTTTATTGTACGTAGGATTTGAATTTCTTGCATATAAAACGGAATTTAAAATCAGAGGTAAATTATTAAGTAGGTACATAGGTATCATTCAAGATTTTAGAAATTATTATTATTAAAATACTCTTTAATGCTGATATTATTTTCGGTGTAAAGGTTAATTAGATTACTTTAAAATGGCACCTGTCTGAATTAATTCTCCATGTTAAGTTATTTATAGGTAATATTATACATATTATGCTCATATTTTGTTACCCTGCCGCAAGGCACTGAGCTGCGGGCTCAGCACGGTTCCATTTTTATCCACTATCACTAAGCCCGTCACTTTCGCACTAACATACTTGTTAGAACGTGACAGGCATGGTGATAAATGATAAAACTGCGACCGTGCTACTAGGGCTGGAGACAGTCTTTTATTTATAATTTTAGTTATTGTTATTGTAGTTAGTTGTAGTTTTTAATTTTATATCTAGATTGGTGTATGAAAATGTACAACTATTATTTCTAAAATAAATTATTCGTAGGTACCTAATTTATTTTGTTAAGTAGGTACCTACCTGTATTTACATTCAGGCATATAATTGATCACTTTAATGTAAAGTTAATATTTTAGATGTTTAATTTTATTTAATAATGATACCGTTGTAATAAAATACAAATACATACTTTACATTGCCCACCTTGTTAGTCAGAATAAAATAATACAACTCTAGTACACTTGCGAAAATAGGCGGTCTTAATTTTTTAGGGCAAAGTTATTCTTATTTTCGTAATTCCCCGTTAGGTACAGAAATTTACAAACTTAATATACTTAGGTAAATATAAAAATTAATGGTATTGTATGCATTTAGGCCATAGGTACCCGGCTGAATGTACCTAGTACGCTGCTGGCGTTACCTCTTTGTACCGCTAGCGAGATACGCTGGATTAAAAATGCGCCGGACCTGGGGTCGCCGCTTTTCTCTCGTAGGCGTTGACCTAACTTTCTTCCCCGTTTATTATTATATACATAAATAATTAAATATGACTAAATCATTTTTTTTTCAGTACAATGAGTATAATATTGTCTTCGGTTACCGCGATAGTTACTCATGAAATAAAACTATTAAAACTGATTATATCGGAAACGGATTATTCGGAATATACGCGATATAATCCGTTTTAATTGTTTTATTTTACAATGAGTATGTTACCTACTGACTATATCTAATAATGGTTATGAGTGTAATATTTGGTAGAAGAAGGCCGTCCCTCACAAATAGGTCCCGGCGGAGCGAACATGATACCCATAATAACGATCGTTCAAGTAGGTACCTACTACTTATGTTCTTGTTAAAGAGCCGTTTTCTTTTCGTTGCAATACATGAAATTTAATGTAACATTTCCCTTACACAACTGACTGTCAGCAGTAGGTACTTAATTATCGTTATACAATTGAGTAGTATAAAATACTGTATATTAAAGGTACTCTACCTATTTACTTTTTAATTTTAAGTGTAGTCGAGATATATTTTTATTGAGTACCTACCTAATTTGGGGCGTGTGGCTAATAATGAAATAACATAGGTACACATGTTACACAGTTTAAAATTAATATACCTATTTTAAAGGAATTAAAGCTAATCAAATCAAATATCATTTAATGTCAGGCAACTAAGGCCCATAGATACATACCTTACAAACTAACATACATACAATAATAAAAATCTTACAAGCTAAAAATAATTTCGGCGACAGGGAGATTTTCGGTTGAGTCGCATGTTCCGGTGTAGGATTTGGCAGATGGTTTGATGGTTTGGTGGATGGTGGCTAATAGATGGTATTTGTGTTAAGTTGGTTCCGAATTAAGTAAGTAAAACTATTGAGAATACATTTTGAAGTGCCTATATTATATGTACTTACAATGTAGGTATCTTGTTGTTTGTTTAAATGTTAGCTTTTCATGCACAAAAATCTTATGACAAATCTTACGAAATTATGAACAAGGAACACTGAAAAAATGTCAATTCACTGTCAACATTTTGAGTAAGTATGCTAAAGTAATGAAAACCACAAGCGAGCGCTAATTGTTTAGGTAATTGTTTTGTTTAAAAATATATCCAGTTGTAAGCTAAAATAATATACTTATACGTACCTACATTTGAGTTTTTATTGTGAACTAGTTTACATATGTATGTCACAAATATTCTTTTGTCTTCTTTCTTTTATACATTATATTATATTAAAAACTTTGACTAGCTCGCGAGTCCCAAATCGCAATACAATCACACCCTCACTTGAATGTAAGACACCCGAGGGACCGCCAGTGCATTTCAAGTTAAAAGCTAAAAGAAAACTATTTTAATGTATTTAGGTTATACATACTTATAATTTTTTAATACAATTTTATGATCACTGATTTTTTAATAAGCTAACATACCATATTATGTATTATTTATACTTACCTGAAAAGATCTGCCAATATTTCGGTAATAAGTAAAGCGTAATCGTAATTAAGGAAAGTTGTTTTAGTTATTTTATTTAAATACTTAACACATTAAGGATGACCCACGCTAGACCGGGCGGGGGCCGTCCGGAGTTTCCGGCGCTTCGTTTCCTATGGAAAGCACCACGTGATCACCGATCAGCCGTCATAGAAAATGACATGTCGATCGCCTCGGCCCGGGCACGGCCCGGTCTAGCGTGCGTCATCCCTAACATTTACTGAATATAATTTCTTTGTAATTTTTTTCTCAATTGTGTCACAAGGCATATAATTAACAGTCATATTTTAACTCTATATGATCCACATTCTTGAAATAATTATAGTACATCTGCAATAATTATAGTGCATATGCGAAAAGTATGTCCCATTAGGTATATGGTATTTAAATTAGTCAATTATTAGCACATAAGTACGAGAATTTATCTGCATAAAGTGTGATCACAGTCTATAAAACAATACATTACTTCGACCGGTCCACTGTTACTTTATACACTGTGGTGTGATGTTGCAAGTTGCAACCATGTGCGTTTTAGTAAATGTCATCAAGACACTTTTACAAATCATTGCTCGTGCAATATAATTACACGAATGTAATCACTTTGTAACAAGAACTGGGGTTAAAATTATAATAATTAAGTGACAAATGAGGTCGTAGTTTAATATTAAACTTTAAACTAAAAGTAAAGTAAGTATTATGTACTCTTATTATTTAAAACATTTGAATAAATAAATAAATATTATAGTACATACAATTTTATACTGATCGACCTAGTCCCACAGTACCTACGAGTAAGCTCAATAAGGCTTGAGTTGTGGTGGGAGTGTGGATAACGATAAATATACACAATACATATACATATAGTTATATATAAATATTTATATATGTTCATAGAAAACATCCATAATTCAGGAATACATATTTGTAATAAACATAAATGAAATACCAGGATTTGAACCTTAATAATAATACGAATAATTTTCATCGCAGCGCATGCCGACGGAAACAGCAGGCGTTGCATTTTAGAGATATATGATTTTGATATAATATTATACATATTTATAAAAAATCTAAAAGCGCATCTACGTAAGTATAATTAGTTTTGATTAATTACCTACCTATTATATTTTTAATGCTCGTTGCACAGACATGTAATTCAGGTAGGCATGTGATTAGGTAAATAGGATAGTATTGTATATTTAACAGTAGAATTTTTACTAGACATAATAAAATTGCGTATAGGTATGTATCTAAATACATATTCATATTTTCAGAATAATAGCAGTAAACGTCTAGAACTCATAAATAACATTATTATCAATATTTTTATAAGTCATAAAACAATATAGTATTACGTATTAGTTAGGGCCTAATAATTGTTAGTCAGTATTTACATATTACAGGTAAGTACCTCATAAAACTGTGTAATTAATACATATAATAATTGCTTAGGTTTCTAGAAAATACATATACCTAAGTATTTATAGTAGTGGTAGTAGGTACAAAGCATCTAAGTATTCTAAGTAGTTATCAATCATAATTGAAATATAGCTGGTCAACCAAATCTTGTCAGTAAAAAAAGGCGCGAAATTCAAATTTTCTATGGGACGATATCCCTTCGCGCCTACATTTTTCAAATTTGCCGCCTTTTTCTACTGTCAAGATCTGGTTGACCAAGTATATTATGGTTATGTAATTAGTCATGATTAAAACTATAAAAAAACAGCATTTATACTTTATTGGTACATCGTAAAACTGTAATTGTATTGTATTTAAATAATATGTGACGTTTACAACCAAAAGGTGCCACATTGTCGGTTGTTGATAAGGGTGATTTCATGTTAAAGCTATATGGAAATAGCGCCTTATTGAAAACTTACAATAAGTACCCTTTTGGTTGAAGATGGCACACCGAAGGTATAATAATTGCTTAGTTTTTTAGAACAATATTTATTATTTAACCCAGCAATTCCATTATTACACAAATGCTACTGGTTAAGTCTCAAAACCAGTTTATATAATTAAATTCATTACAAGCGCAGACACAACTTTTTGCAATTATTAATGAGAAATACTTTAGTTATTAATAACTTAATTACAAATGGTAAAGGGGTAAATAATGTTTTTATTGCATTTTACTTCATTTGCTTGTACTGAATCATTGGAATATGAAGTGAGTGACTTTAATTCATATAGGATGAAATGAAAAATAAAATTATAGGTAGGTAGGTGTAGGAATGATTCTATAATTAAGGGACATGGAATTATCTAAATAAAAAAATAGAATTTTCATGAAATTACTGTTGGTGTTGAAACCTAACTACCCCGACCAAATTATACAAAGTAAGTAAGATGATTGTTTACTTGGGATTTGTATAAGTATATAAAGTATGTATACTCACATTTTTTTATAACTAATATAAAAAAATCATTCTATTTTTGTTTCATAATATTAAGCCTCTACCTCCTACTGTGTTATTTTACTGACATATATTATTATCTGTTTCACAATTGGGGTATAATCCTTTCATAAGTATAAACCTATTTATTTATTACAGTTATTACATATTTTAGAAATGTCTACACGTTAACACAAATATTTCAATTTCAACCAAACGCATTCTTTTTTAGTATTATGGAATGGATTGATTTTTAGATACATCTATTAAACTTACAGCCACATTTTATCTTTAGCAAACCACAATCAACCGACACAAAACTCACTTATCCTAGACATAAATAACGTATTTAACACAATCCGTATTCGAATTTAAACTGTCCACAATCCGTATTCCCGAAAAATCCGATCTCGTTCGAATAATGTATAAGTTTTATAATAAAAAATACTGGAAAGGTGCGAAGAGCCTAACGAGGGTAATCCTCGGTGTAAGTTATCGCACCGCCCGCTGCGCGTGCGGCGATCCTACGCCGGAGATTTTATCGACCTTTTTATCGAACCTTTGTCGGCGAGCTGAGGTGTTACCCACGAAATTAGTATATTTTGTGGATGACGCATGACTTTGTGGAATAGACTCGTCTACGATAAATTAGATTGTATGAAGTTGTAATATACAGCTTTTCCTGTAAGTCAAAGAAGTATAAACCTCTATATCGATATCATAAGTATCAAAACCGTATTTCTTTTATTATTGGTTGGAAGCGTGTGGCAATTGGATTGAGGTATGGATGTTTTTATTATGACAATTGGTTAGTTATTTAGTCAGTCGTTTTCTGGATTAGGGGATATGAAAACGTGGTAGAGGTGTAAATGTATACATGTCAGTTATTCCAAAAGCAATAAAAGATTTAGTACTTATTTACATTCCTATGAAATCGATAATGCTACATTTAACTGATCCAAATATTGCGGGTAAATATTTGTTAAAACTTGAGGACGCAAGCAAGAGCCTTGCGGCAATCGTTATACATATAAATAAATACATATCTAAAATCATTTATAATTATTAATAGTGTGTAAACCAAATCCTATGTTCTTTTTAGTAAATTTATTTAATATACTTTATTACAAAATACTGTTAGGCCTATAAATTGATTGCATATTTGATTCACAATAGTAATTTATTTAAAAAAAATCCTATTTGTCTTGTTTTTTTAATTTTGGTGTTTATGGAAACCAGCAATATCTATATGATTTATTCATGTAATAAAGTGCATGTCGGTGTTTTTATAATTGAATATATTTTGTGAGTGTCACACACACAAACCCTAAAGTTAGTACATATGTTATAAAAATAAAAATATTGAAATTTCCATTGTGTAACGGAAATGTCATTTTTGTACCTCACGGTGACAAAAAGGCTCTTTAACTGTACGAGCACCTTCTTTTACAATAAATTATAAATTTACTTTTGAATGGAATACTACATAATTGTCAATGTAAACAATAATACATGCAACAACATTTTAGTAATTAGATGTCAGTCGGTCCTGTTGAAATAATTATCTTTGTCAATAAATTAATTGTTTTATTCGCCACTTGCAGCGATACGAGTGATTTGTGAATAATGTGAATTTAGCGATACGGCGGTTATTATTGAGGAAACATTATTATTATCAGTAATTCATAATTAGATGTGTAACTGGATGCTAATTCATTTGGTCGCCATCTGAAGAATGAATGTTAATTGAGATTACATATAAACAATATTGTTAATTAGGGTGTCATTCTGTATCCCTAACAACGTTTGTCCTAAAGTCACTTGCCCTAACTGGTTTGTCCTAATGGGCACATGCCCTAACGATCAATTGTCATAACGATTATTTTCCATAATGTAAGGTTCTGAAAAATGGTTAGGTTTTAGAACTTGCTGCCACAAAAGTGGGTTAGGTTAGGGTTAGAACTGCGACCCTCGCAAAAAAGAAAATATGCTTAATAACAATAATAACATTAGGATAAGTAATCAATAATTAGGAAAACCAAAATTAGGGTTTTTAGTGTTAGGACAACTGATCATTATTACAAACAATATAAGGGAATGTAAAGATAGGAGAAAAGATTTAGGGATTCAGATGTAGACCCTGTTAATTAGGTACCTATTATTGTACATAATAAACAACAATTTTAATATAAATGTAATTATGGATTAAAACATAACCAGGAGAAAAAATATACATACATAAGTATGAGAGACCGAGGCCGAGGTGAGTTGAAACAGAGATAAATTGAAACAACATCATTTTTTTGGTATCTATAATCGTCTTGAGGCAAGGAAATATATCGACGGTAGAAATTTCAAACGTCATAAGGGACATGTTGTCGTATGTCCCTTACGACATTTGAAATGTTCACCGTCGATATTGAGGAACTCGCGAACGATGGGGAATAGTGGGATGCGGCTAAACATCGTTTTATCCAGTTCGATAAAGTTAAAATTTTGCACGCCTGTTACATAGGATTTATACAAATATTGTTCGTAGATTAATTTGCCGTCGTTCAAGGATTGTGAATTTATCAAATTATCATAATATAGATAAGTAAGGTAATTTCATATCCTGTAACCTAGATCTTCATGATAAAAAAACTAACAAACCTAATTATTGTACCTACAATAAAACTTACCAAGATTACAAAAACGCATTTGAAGTTACACCATCGCGTCGCCATAAAAACGATAATTACAGTGAAACGTCGAAATGGCGCCCAACGCTCAAGTAACTTCTTGAAAACATAAAAAACGTTTTAAATTTACCTAACTGTTCCAAATTTGAAATAAACGGTTAGCTTCCTTTAATCGTAATCGGGCGACGACCCGCCCAATGCTCTTTTAATTTTCCCGCTTCCCGTTTTCAAAAGACGTATTCACCTAAGCATTTATTTCGAAATAACAACCTTATTTTGTTGGTAATAAAATTGAAGATTTAAAGGGAAGGTAGAGGAGATAGGGGGATGTGAAAGTAATAGTGAGTGGTCACAAAGAACGATTAGAGACAAAGAAATTAATTCAGCCGATCGACCGGAACGGGCGCTGTGGTCGCAGACAATATGGCGCCGGTTCAAGGGGCCGATTCGACTTCTTTTAATAACTGCTTGTGATTAGACTCCTTATACACACTTACATAGTTGAGGGATTTGTCAGAAGAAGTCAAAACGTTATCATTGATAAACCTTTTTACAAGCTTTTACTTAACTTGCAATGTTTGTTTGTTTGTAATATATGTTTTTTTTTGGGTCAAATCTTGTAAGCTACATTAGATCCACTTCCCATTATTCGATTAACTATACATGTAAGTCGGGTGACGATGCAATATTATAATACCATAGGGCTGATCCGATGATGGACAGAGGAGGTATTTTTTTTTGGGTTTGTTATTTTATTCTTTGGATGAGTATTAGTTGCCCGTTGAAAGAAAATTAGGTACAGTGCAGCGATAAAAGCTTTGTATAAAATGAAATTTTTGACAAAAACTTATTATACTTTTTTTTATTATAATACGTGTAATATTAACACCGAAAAAGTCTTGTTAACTGAACCAATTATGACACGTTACTTCACGTAAGTCCCATTTAACTGAAAGTAAGTACACTCAACCAAACCGCAAGCCTTAATGCACTTTATAAAAAATGATCGCATTAAAGATAATAAACAATACATCATTGGCTACTTACTTTACGTGACAGCTGTGCCGGGGTCTTGGTTTTGTTTTAAAATGAGCGGGGGGTGTGGGGCGAAATGGCCCTTGAAATTGGGTGAAGTGTTCACAATGTAGGAAAGTTGGACGTCAGGCAAACCATTGTATTGTGAAATCGGAGGCTTAACAAGTTTTTCTGATGGCGAACAAATATTTTAATAATGTATTTTAGTGAATCTTCTTCTCCATTAAAAAAGTTTGACATACCTCCGATTGTCTGTTTTGTTTTGTTTAATTAAATATTAAATGTTTTCTAACAACATACTCTAACCTATTTTAGAAATATGCATACATAGTTAAATGTTTTCATTGTTATTAAATGTTAAGTTGAACGTATTATTCAGAAATTATAACTACATAACATAATTATACACAATATGTAGGTACTTCATTGTACATGTTTAGCTGGAAAAGTGGATTATTTTATTTGCCATAAGTGTCACAATTGATTAAGAAAAAAATTCAATCTTCACCCGCTCAGATATTCTCCCGAATTTTTCCAATCGATCAAAATACCTACACGAGTCCTTATACTGGTCGGTTTTAATGTTCGACTCGCCGTCGCGTCGCCCGGTGTTTGTAACAACATCCAACTTTTGCGCACCTTGCCTACATTACAACATTTACAACATTCACAACAGCCCCCATTACTAGCGTTTTGGCCTTTTGTCACTTGTTTTGCGTAATGAGCTCGTTTTTTTTTGTAATTTAAAAGGTTTAAGTATGGTTGGGACAATATTTTCCTGTAGGTACCTACTAAATGCTTTAAGTAAATGGAGTGTTGCTTTCTGTACAGCCTCTATTAGTGGTTTATTTGGCTTTTTGGCGCTTATTTTGCAAAATGAGCTTGTTTCTTGTGTTTCATAAGATTTAAGTGAAGTTAAGGCATTATTTCTCTATACTTTGTTACATTATACGTATTATAAACTAGCTGTGCCCGCGGCTCCGCCCGCGTGGAATTCGGTCTGTGTCAGTAAGCTAATTCATCCCTAATTTATCTTTCCCCTGGAGGCGGAACTTGAAGTAAAGTTGACAGATGGATACGATTAGGGGACTGAAGTCCAGATAAAATATTTTACAATTAATAGGTAGGTACTTACCACTAAACAAAACTACACTCCAAAACCAATAGTTTTTTTTCGCCCTTATTCCAATATTAGACGTGATTTAAACGACACAGAGTTATAGTAGATGTATAACGGACAATACAGTACTACTTTTGTATTTTCACGTTCTTGACTGTACCTATCCAAATCATGTCCATGGCAAATATCATCCAATTCTGTCCTCCAGTCAAATCATTCTGAGCATGAAAAATTAAGAATTATACACATAGAAATCCATACTTCTTAACAAACTTTCGAATTTAGGTCTAATATTATATTAGTTAGAAGTAAGATTAGAGGAAAGGAGAATATTATAGATATCAAAAACTTGAGGCCGAGTATTTACACTTTATTTACAGTTGTTTATCTATGCACAACTAAATATCTACATATATGTATGTACCGGGGATTACTTTTAAGAGTGTAAAAAAATGTTTAATTATAAATTGGCCTAAGTTGTAGTCGCTTGGTAGGGTGCCCAGAATGCCACCTTTATCAAAGCAGGCTTAACTTTAAAAGTTAAAAAACGCGAGCGTAGCGAGCGCGAATTTTTTTTTGATAAAAAAAAAAATGAGAGATGAGAGAAATGTTGTCAGGGACACAGCCGCAATGGTTTACGTGAAACGTTGGTGTGGATATCTAATGCGAAAGCCGAAGGCCGAGCTCCATGTAGGGCCGAGCTCCATGTAGGGCCGAAGGCCCGAAGCGTCCAGGCTGTCAGTGCTTAAGCACAGAACAATAGTATCAGTGTCTAAATGCGAAGGCCGAAGGCCGAGCTCCGCGTAGGGCCAAAGGCCCGAAGCGTCCAGGATGTCAGTGCTTAAGTCGTAGTAGTAGTCGCTCGGTAGGGTGGCCAGAATGCCACCTTTATCAAATTAGACTTAACCTTTAAAATCGTATTAAAAACGCGAGCGTAGCGAGCGCGAATTTTTTTTGATAGAAAAAAAAATAGAGAGGCTATGTCAGGATCAGGAACATAGCCGCAGTGGTTTACGTGAAATTTTGGTGTGGATATCTAATGCGAAAGCTGAAGGCCGAGCTTCATGTAGGGTCGAAGGCCCGAAGCGTCCAGAATGTCAATGCTTAAGTCGTAGTAGTAGTCGCTCGGTAGGGTGCCCAGATGCCACCTTTATCAAAGTGGGCTTAACCCTTAAAATCGTATTAAAAACGCGAGCGTAGCGAGCGCGAATTTTTTTTTTATAGAAAAAAAAATTAGAAAGGCTATGTCATGGACATAGCCGCAGTGGTTTACGTGAAATTTTGGTGTGGATATCTAATGCGAAAGCCGAAGGCCGAGCTCCATGTAGGGCCGAAGGCCCGAAGCGTCCAGGATGTCAGTGCTTAATCACAGAACAATGGTATCAGTGTCTAATTGCGAAAGCCGAAGGCCGAGCTCCGCTTAGGGCCGAAGGCCCGAAGTGTCCGTCGTAGTAGTAGTCGCTCGGTAGGGTGCCCAGAATGCCACCTTTATCAAAGTAGGCTTAACTTTAAAAGTTAAAAACGCGAGCGTAGCGAGCGCGAATTTTTTTGATAGAAAAAATTGAGAGAGGTATGTCAGGGACACCGCCGCAATGGTTGAATTTTGGTGTGGATATCTAATGCGAAAGCCGAAGGCCGAGCTCCTCGTAGGGCCGAAGGCCCGAAGCGTCCTGGATGTCAGTGCTTAATCACAGAACAATAGTATAAGTGTCTAAGTGCGAAGGCCGAAGACCGAGCTCCGCGTAGGGCGGAAGGCCGAAGCGTCCAGGCTGTCAGTGCTTAAACACAGAACAATAGTATTAATGTAGGTTAATGTGTGTGCTGGGCTCTCCAGTATCCGCTGATGCACCACAGTACTTACCGTCGAGCGCGTCTGTCGTGCGAATCCGCTGAGCGGTCAACCACTCTTCGCACTGCGTGAACGTCTCCGATTCTTCCTCAGATTCCTGAGACCGTGCTACCTTGTAACCTCAATACGTTGCGAGAATTTCGCGAAAAATTCGTTTTTTTCGGAAAGGTATGGTAACGCGTTTAAAATGCAAGTCCCAAATTGTTTGACATTTACAAAGACTTAATACCTATTTAAAATATAAAAACTTTCGCGTTTCGAACACATATTAACTCACATTTATAGACGGGCCTATCTCGAAATTTATTTTATTACCTTTATTTACCGACGTTTCGACACAGGTTTCACTGGTCATGGTTGCGGCTAACTGATGTCCCAACAAAATGTCAAAACAGAGATTTGTGCAACTACCCGACGAAAAGTGTATGAAAAAGTTTGGGGTAGACATCATATTTTAAACCACCCACTTCCCATAATGTTAATTATTGTCAATAAACCCGCGATAGACCCGTCTATAAATGTGATTTAATATGTATTTGCAAAGACGTTTGACATTGACTAAGAAAAATGTTGTTTTTTTACAAAGTACATACCTACACAAAAAAAAAGTTTACACAACTTTATTAAGTTAGCGCCATAAGATTCAGGTGCAAACATAACTTAATTGAGTGTAGTGGCCACCCCCCCCCTTTTAGGGGTTGAATTTTTCTAGCCTAAAATAGGGCCAGGGAGTTTCTTGACAGATTAGTAAAGTTTGCATCAAAATCCGTTCAGCCGTTTTCACGTGATGCGCGGTCAAATAAACAGATAAACAGACAAACAGACAAACAGACAAAAATTCTAAAAACTGTTGGAACGTGTTCTGTTATCGATTCTAAGTATCCCCAACCAACTTTTTTTCGAATATCTTCCATGTACAGACTTTCGACCCTCTTCAGCTTTATTATATGTATAGATTATAATATTTGTAAATTTAGTAACTTTTCGTAGGTACATTTTTTTTGGGTGGATTACATTTTTGACACTGAAATTGCAAAAATTATCCTCTTTCTTATGGTTTAAAAAGTGTAAGGTCGAGACTGTATTTTCCTGTTCTTTTCTTTTGTAAGTACATTATAGCTGGTCAAGCAGATCTTGTCAGTAGAAGAAGGCGCGAAATTAAAATTTTCTATGGGACGATATCCCTTCGCGCCTACAATTTTTAAATTTGCCGCCTTTTTCACATTAGTTGATGACTTTCAAGATCGCAATATCGTAGCGTAGGGGAAAACGGGCTAATTTATGCGTGTTCCATTACGCGACCCCTCTTTATTGATGCTCTTTTGACTAGTTGTGATTCCTGATTATTAGTCCGTGTTGCCCGACCCTCCCCTCGTGAATCAAACCTGAATTAGTGTGGGCGTTAAGTGAGGTAAGTTTTACATTATGACAGGTGAAGAAATTTTAATAGTTTTTGTTGAGATTTTTTTTATTTAGGTTGGTAAATAAAAACAGTATGGCGGAAATGTTGGGAGCCTAGTCGGTATATAAGTACAGTCAGTGACATAAGTATTAAAGACTAGCTTCTTAGCGCGCTACTTCGTCTCTGTGGAACGATGATAATGATCGATAAAAATTAACCTATGTCCTTCCCCGGACCTCACACTATCTCCATACCAAATTTTCTTATTGCCGAATGTTTTCCCTCTCTTAAACTTGAGTCATAGTCCAAAAATATTAAAAAAAAACTGAAGAGAAATTCAATCATCTGGATTATAAACCAAAAAAATTAAGTACCTACTTCTAGCAGTAACTTAACATTTGCTCTCTAGAGCACTATACAACAATTTCACGGTGTTGTGTTTGAATTCCACAATCATAGTGTCCCCCACTTCACCAGACTTTCGTAACAACTGTCATTTCAAGGCAATTTTCTCCTCAGCTGTCAGACGTGTCAAACTACGACTAGTCGCGCGACTAATCGCAGGTCGCGTGCCCCAAAACACGCATTAGTCAAATTAGACGCGCTTTTTTAATGTTTACTTTGTAACACCCCTTTGGAGAGATTAGACACGGGAAGCGGGTGGCAATATGTCGTTTAGGACGAAATCGGACGCATAGACAACTACGTATACACCTTGGAGCAACCAACAACAAAATGTAATTACCAGATCGCGGACTTTTGTCGCAATGACGTCACAATAGGGTAGTTTGGGGAGTAAATGGAACGGTGTTAATTAATACGGCTGTGTTCATTAAAATTTAATAATCAGGCATTCACGATATAAATTACATATAAGTCAATACAAATAAATCCAAGCAACCTTTATAAATCCTGCTTTGATAACATACTTTTCAAATATGCACCAATAACATCCCATCGAGGTGGATAGAAGCTTTCCTTTTTGAAGTGGATATGTTCTGATAGAAGCCTAACCGCGAGTCATTTAAAAAAACTCTTGATCTGTTACGGAGAGTCAGTTAACGAAAGAACAACGTCGATATCGATGTATCAACAATCAATTGACAATTAACTTATAGGTAATTTATACCGTGGATGCCTGATTTTTTAATTTAATTAACAAAGGCGTATTAATTAACACCGCTCCATTAACTCCCCAGACTACCCTATTGTGACGTCATTGCGACAAAAGTCCGGGGGCTAGTAATTACGAGTACCTACAAAAAATTTCATACTTTCTTGTTTTGAAATTTTTCCTTTTTTTAGTGCATAATGTCGCTTGCAGACTTATCTGCTTGTTAAAAATTAGTTTATGTATAAAACAAATGTGATATACAAAATACTTATTTGCATTACATAAAAGAATACTGTACTTATTACCCACACAAGACAAGATTATCTTATAAAATCCAATAATTTAAATACAAAATGTATCTAATTTTCATTTATATTCAGTTGTACATGATCGTTCAGTTGTAAAACGTAAAAACAGGCGCGACGGTTATATCTTCCGTCGTAATTTTCGGGTGGCCAGCCGTATCTTGTATTTCCTTCTGATTTCTTGCCCCCTCTTAACGTAAAGCTATTACGTATGTTAGAATGAACCAAGTACGGTGCTGGTTATTGGTTGGTGTGATAGTTTGATGGGCATGTAAGGTGACGTCGGGGAGGTTCAACAGATTTGCGTGCCATTATCGTTACGAGCAATGAAAGTTATGTTTATGTTTGTTTTGATTGTCCGGAATGTGACCACTTGGCGGCTAATTTCTGAGACACCATAAAGACGACTAAGTAATCTGTTCAGGCATATACAATACAAGACAGGGACGCACCCTGAAGTATAACAAAAATACCATTGAAAATCAAAATCTATGAAAAAACAACATTTTGTGAAGGGTCATATTTAACGAGCTCAAAATATATGATAAATGTCAAAACTGTAATATAAAATTATTGAGATATATAAATTCTTACCTGAATAACTGGAATCCATCAAAAAAACTTTATGAAAACGTCAGAAAAACCAATTAAACACTTGGGAAAACTTGCAATATTTTGGAGCGTCGAGAACAGAAACTTGCGCGCTGAGCGATAGTCAGAGTTCGACTGCCTGTTATGCGGTTCAGGTTTGATGATAAGGAGTGGGGAGGGTCATATAATATGCCTGGGTCTATAGACTACCTCCACGTGGTATTTTTTTATCAATATGTTGATTTTTGCAAAATCGACTTTTGGCCGCCTAAATCGGTCATATCTACGTCTGTGCCACTGTGAGCGCTTTTTAAATTATGTAGCAAATATATTTAATATAAAATAATACATTTACATTTTAAAAGTACCTACTAAGAGGCGTTATAACTTTACACCCTGGGATATTAAACTAATCTTCCTAATGGTATTTTCCTGGTCGTCACGTTTTAGTGTTACATATTATGAGTGTGTGTGGTGTGACGCACGGGAAACTAGATTTTGAATAAAAATATGCTTTACTTTCTGGTTGTTAAAACTCGGTTCTCAGACAAACTGAGTTTCTTATTCACAGGCAATAACTAATCTTATGGCATTAGCCGTAATTTTACACAAATTGTCACGCGAATAGGTACTTCAACTATCTTAATGCTTTTCGAATAGCTACAATCTCTAGTGATATTACGTGCAACAAAACCCTATGACCGCAATGTCACGATCTGTCATGTACAAGTCGAACTGTGCCATTATAATCATAATAAAAATATCATCATCATTGGCCACAGCATCTTGAATTCTTGATCTTGATCATAGAGAAAAAATACATAGAGTGCTCACTCCATACATCAGTTTTAGTACCAAAAAGACTATTAGCATCTAGCATCAAGTAGCGGAACTATCAGTACTGCTACTTGACAATAGATGTAGCCACCGACCGGAAAGTCTTATGCTGTTGAGATAAGACTTTCCGGTCGGTGCTACATCTATTGTCAAGTAGCAGTACTGATAGTTCCGCTACTCTATGCTAGATGTAGACACTGAAATTAATAGTCTGAACTGATGTATGGAGTGAGCACTCTATGTATTTTTTTCTCTATGATCTTGATAGATGATTTGTTGCAGTGACAGTTTATAAACATTTTTTCACGGCTACACTATAATCATTATAATCAGCATAACTTCCAACAGAACAAAACCTTTTTAGAATGTTAATTAAGAATTGTTTTCTATCGTAACCAATTGATTAATCCCCGCGTGGGATTACAACAAAAAATGTCACCCACGTTTTTTAGAACAAGAAAAAAACAAACAGCTAATTTCATGCCCCAGTATTTTGTATGAATAAATTATTGCGAGATTTTTTGTCGTTTTTTGCGCGGATATAATTAATTGTCGGTACGGCGGATGTGTTTGGGTGAGTAATGTGTTCGGTGCGTTAAATTACAAGGTGTTTAGCGAGTACTAAATATGGATTATAAAACTATTTTTAATGGCTCTAAAAAGGTTGTAATAAATAAGAATAAGAATAATATTTATTTAAAAGAAAAAACCTTATTAACAATTAATAATGTCCTGTGGCCCCACACTAGGCTGTGCCTGTCACACGTGGTGCGCCGCGCATTCGTAATTCGTAAGTTGACGGTTAAGTAAATAAATACTAATCTAATAGGTAATGAATGTATAGGTGAACCAGGATCTATTGAGGGTGCGCCATGTTGCGGAATTTCACTGGAACTAATTTTTTCATACTACACTGAATTGTCACCCTATACATGAGAATAACAGCGCCCTGTTGACAATTATCATATATTACTGGTCAGGCTATAATAGTTAGAGAAATTAAGCAATTCAAAGGAAGAAAAAAATGGTGTGTGTGCGTGTGTGGGTGTGTGTGTGTGTAAGGCTACAATAAAGATTGTTATGGATGGAATGCGATTATAGATAATAGCCGGCTAAGTAGGACCAATGAATTCAATCGATCGATAAAATGCCGTAATGTATAGCAAATAACATGCGACTATCGGTGGCGATTGTAGAGGCCATAAGGATTAAAAGTGTATAATTTAACACTTTTGTAACAAAATAAAATGCATACCTCTGGATGAGTTTCCATGTTTAACTTTGTAAAGTGTGTATTGCAGCAATGAAACGAATAGGGGATTGGACTAGCCCAATCAACTACTTTGTTGAAATGTGGAAACGATTGGTTAGTAGTTAAGGAGTTGATAAAAATAATGTATAATAGATATCATAGGCAAGAAAGCGTAGGAATGGACGTGAGGCCACGGGTTGAGCGGAAACTGGATATAAAAACTTCAGAGGGGCTACCGAAAAACCGTTTTTCGCAAATTGCGGGGATCTTTCTCTTGACTCGTGACAGAGAAAGATCCCGAAATTTGCGAAAAACGGTTTTCGCGGTAGCCCTTCAGAGACTAAAGCCACAGCTGATATTACGAGTACACACTTAAGTTTCTTAAGACATAAGTATCATAGTCGCGCTACCCCCTCTGCCACGCATACGGTAGAATTAGGTGGTCTGTGTTTTGATACATTTACGTTTTTACACCCACTAAGACACCCTAGGTAAATTTATTCTTTTACAATGCACATTTATGTATACACAGTGGAAACATATGGGAGTTCGTATGCGTTTTTATTATAAGAATAAGAATGATTTATAGCAGTACTGTGTACCTACAATTTTAGTGTCAAGGTATGCTAGTTTTGTACCCAAAAGACTAGTGAAGACAGTTTGCCAACAGCATAGTTTACCAACACAATGCTGAATGATTGCCGGCCCGCCTCCGGCAAATTGGACATTGTTGGCCGGGTGTTAAGGGCTCGGTCTAATAGTTGTATGAATGACCGAGCATAAACGCTGTGGTGAGCTGTGCTTGTGGTGTGATGTGTCAAGTCTCAATGCTGTTAACATGTTAGGATCCTGAAGTAAGTTTAAGTACATGTTAGTAGAAATAATAGATAGAAGGGGTAACGGAAATATAAATTTAATTATGTTAACATTAGGTAAGGTTGACGAAATATAAAGTTAGCCGATCTCTCGAACAAGTTTGGTATATGATTGTAAATTATCTTTGGACATTGTATTAAGAAATAAATAAACTAGTTAAATGAAATCAAACTTTATACATTACTAACTACATACCTATGGGTATGGGTAATGTAATGTAGTATAGAAAAGAATATAAAATTACATACCTACATTGTATTTGTACCTGGGTGGATCATAATTTTTATGTTGTTATTCGTTGTTCAAGCATGTTTGCTACATTTAGTTATATCTTAAAATGAGGCTTTTAAGAGTTATTTTTCCCCTAGACAACCAACCGTAACCATGGCAACGACGCGTTAAAAGTAAAACGTTGATTCACCAACTTACATTTTTTTCTACTCCAGCACTTAAATGTGTCAATTAAATGACTGACAGTGATATCTAAAGCAATGTCATTTGAATGCTTTGTCTATAGGCTCATAAGATGACTGCTAGCAGTCATCTTATGAGTATAATACAACTGCTTTATTTTTTTTAAAGATACAAGTTCCGATCATCTTGATTGAAAGAGGTATGTTTTCATTTACAATAATAACTCTTTTTTTTTTTAAATAATAACTCATTTTTTTTTTAAATAATAACTCTTTTTTTTTAATAATAACTCTTTTTTTTAATAATAACTCTTTTTTTTTAATAATAACTCTTGTTTTTAATAATAACTCTCTTTTTTTTTTGCTGCAGCTGTCATAGAAAAAGTAATGTATGCAACAGCTCATAATTGGTTCTTAAAATTCTCGGGTCTTTTTTTACAAAACTCGACTTTTTTTTTTTTTTTTGCTGCAGCTGTCATAGAAAAAGTAATGTATGCAACAGCTCATAATTGGTTCTTAAAATTCTCGGGTCTTTTTTTTACAAAACTCGACTACGTCTCGTTTTGTAACTTCGACCCTTGAATTTTAAGAACCCTTATTATATCACTGTTGCATAAACTACTATTTTAGGGTTATTGGTGGTATATAAATATACCTACAAAAAATTGTATGTAGGCATTTCTAAATTGTGTTTTTTTGCAGCATCAAAATAAACGTTTTATCTATTAACATCTGTCAAAACAAAAAAAGGATTTTTTAATATACCTTTATACTATACAAACTCTATTACGGCTCAGCGACCCAAATAGGATCTTGGCCTCCGAAACGAGAGCACACCACTTTTCCCGATCCTGCGCCATTTCCTGCCAATTATCGGCTTGAAGCTGACGCAGATCCGCTTCCACACTGTCTCCCCAGCGGTATCTGGGCCGACCTACCGGGCGGCCACCAGTCAGTCTTCCCAGGTACGCCCTCTCAAACACAAATACTATACAAAAATTAAATTGAATAATGACCAGATTTATTCGTACCACATTGGTTACCACGGTACCAAATGCGTTAATTTCATTCCAAATCCACAAACAAGGTTAGTCACGGTGGGGCCGGCCGAATAAGCCAATATGCCGCGGTGGAGAGCCCCCGCGGATTACTGGCCATATCGCGGGATTGTGCGAGGCGTGACTTCTATTATCTCTATGGTGTAGGATTAGTTTTAATAGCTGGTATAGATTGTCTGATTTAGTTTATGATGGTTTATTTTATTACATTGATATGACCTCATGGATATTTAGGTGCTTAATTTACTTAAAAAGAGGGCAAAATAGAAAATTATGCCACATATTATTATTAGAACACCCTTGTATTGAGAAATGCTAAGAATTTTGTCTTAATTTAAAGGGATAAGCTGATAAATAAGTTATTTTCCATGTTTTTGTACAATATTATTAACATGCTGGGTTACATGATTTAATAACAATTAAATTTATCGGAACAAATAGTTTGGTTAGTATTAAAGTATGTATCTATTTCTGCATATCATTTCCAAGGTTTGTTTTAAAATTGTTACTATGTTGCGCTCCGATTTCTTTTTAAGAAATCGATCAAAAATGTCAGATGCTCAATACAAGACACACACCTTCCCTAACCTATAACAAATATAATTTCCAAAACAAAAGGCTCATAAAATAAATAAAACCGTTTACATTTTATAATATCTTGTTTAAGCTATCGTATTCCGAGCAACCCCTTCGCCACCCTTCCTTAATGTAGCAGAAAATTAACCGACGCCCCGTGGGGTGCCAACCGAGCAACCAGCCTGGTCAAAAGGGCAAAAAAGGCCGGTTGCCTCACGCCCTTGGTTAATATTTGATGGAATTGTAAGTGGCTGCAAGTGGGAAGCATAAGAAGCATTACCCTTTTCTTGGTCGGGCAAAAAGTGCGTACCGCGGTCAACTTTCGAGAATGCTTTCACTGCAGATTTTTCTTGTTGGTTTTTGGTGTTCCGGATTTCATATTTATGCAGGTTTTTTGGGAAAATGTAATTGAGGTAGGCTTCAATGACTGAACAGGTGTTTGTGTAAAATTATATTTCAAAATGGCAGTTTTATCGACGGTCAAGTTTGAAATGTAAATTGGATTCAATTGTTAATTAGTATACTAAATCTGGTTATTATTATTCTATTGAAAGTACCCTCATGACATACTATAAAAATGTATACTTAGTCATGTTTTTAAAAAACACATGCATTTTACTTTCTTCGTATTGAAATGAAAAGTAGAGTCTTTAACACGGGTGGAAGGTATCATATTTTCATCCCTTGGTTAACAATCTACTATAAATATAGTACCTTACCTTTACCTTATCTGTGTCGGAGTAACGCAAAAACCGAACCCAGTGCTGACACCATCCTATCCCAGTTTCAATCTCAGCCTCCAACAAGTCTGCTTTGTCCCAATCGAAAGTTAAACGAGCCTGATTAATACGAGGCTCGTAATTATTTCCCCTCTGATAAGCGCCATAAATCTGCAGTAATGTGGCCCTCGTGTATCGGCCCTCACAACTTGCTAATGATAATTTGCTTTGTTTATATTGGATGCGTTTTGGGTAGTTTGATAAACTTTTGAACAATACATTGATGGAACTAATGTTGCACCAAACCTGAGTTCCACTAGGTACGGCCAGGGTTCAGCATCAGCTCAGCTCTATGTATTCTAAAACCTTCCCCAGAATGTAACAAACACTTTTCTGTAAACCGCATCAAAATCGGTTCAGCCAAACGCGAGATAATCGCGGACAAACATACATACATACAAACATACGGGTCTAACTGAGAACCTCCTTTTATTTTGAACTCAGTTAAAAATGGAAAAATTTACCGATCCCGGCAAGACAACACTCGAAGATTAAAGGCTTGGCCAGACACAGAGCGCGACGCAGCGACGCGTCCGCGCCGCGCGACCGCGGCACATGCTAACAGGTTACCGACGTCAAACAGACTGCGTCCCGCCGGTATCACGCCCCGCTTCTGTCGCGCCCCGCGCCGCGCGGCCCCTTGCGTCCGCGCAGCGCTGCGCCGCGCGGACGCGGCGGGACGCGGCGGGCCGCCGCGTTGCGCTGGGTCACATCAGTCGGATCGGACGTTAGGCAGCGAGCGGTGGCGCGCGGCCGCGCCGCGTTCCCGCGCGGCCGCGCCGCGTTCGCGCGCGCGATGAGGGCGTGTTGAGAGCGCGGTCCGCGCGCGCCCTGTTTGAACAGTCATCGCGTCGGCATCACGCGGCGCTGCGTCGGCATCACGCGGCGCTGCGTCGCGCCAAGTCGCGCTCTGTGTCTGGCCAAGCCTTAAGGAAACTAATAGGTCTATTTATTTACTGCTGCTTAATCTACTGATAATGAATGACTGTTTGTTTCTCAATAAATAAGTAAATAAAAAAAGATGCGACCTTTTGGAACACCGTTTAACCATTATTCTACTTACTAGTAACCCTGTATTGTTTTTATTTATTATAAATAACTAAAATAGTGTATATAAATCAGTAAACCGATCCATCTTTAGCACAGAGCCATATAAAGCAGCAACAGTAACAACATGATCATTGAACTTAAATATAATAAGCACTCCTTAAAATACGCTTTTAACTGCTGTTTTATGCCGAAAAAGATGGTGGGCCATAAAAATTTCATATTGTACGGATATATTGATTGACTCGCCTTGGAAGGTAATGACCAGTTTCGAAATGACTTTTTAATTGAGAAGATCGGTAGAGTAGGCTTTTTTGACATGGAAATTTAAGAAACTACAATATGTTATGAGGCCAATTCGGGTGTTAGCTATTCGATCAGTTTCCGATATGATGCTGATGACAGATGTCCGTGCCAAAAGTATTTCTTCAACCAAAAACGTCACTTTTACTGTCACATAGGAAACTGATCAAATAACTAAAATTCGAATACACCTATTAGTCACCTTTCTCCAGGTTGCTAATTTTTGTACAATTTTTGTACATGTAAAATTTGTGTCCTGAGTAATGCGCGAGGGCCGCGAGGTATCCTCTACCAGTTGTGCAAAAAGTTTATGTTCGCCCAATGGTTAACTTTACGCTTTGTTTACTTGAATGTAATAAACTCACGTGTTAAATAGATAATTATGTAAATGTTTGTAATTACTCAAGGCATGGGTTGGAGTGGGTTTTTTTACAGAATCCGGCCTATCCTAATGTCCGGATTAATGGTCTGTGGCCACGGTATTCCCATCGCCTTTCATATTTCGTATGTGAGTTAAAGGCCTGACTGATTCAGTTAACTAATAATATAAATAAATAAATATACAAGAATTGCTCGTTTAAAGGTATTAGATTACCCGGTGTCTCCTGTAAGACGAGCAAATAATTAAAACACAGATTGTACTCAAACGATAACAAGTTTAATGACAAACTTTTAAAAAGAGTTCTTTAGTTCCGTGTAGATTATCCTTATCACTCTTTCATCACAGGCCTTTGCGTCTATTGCAGAGTGATTGCAGACGATTTATTTGAGTGATATGATTTAAATCACTCTTTAAACATAACAATATTTGCAATACATTGAGCGCAAAAAATTCTAGCGCAGGGTTTTTCTCCAATTTTCACCGAATCCCAACACCTCCTAAACAACAAAAACACATTAGAAACTCAATCAAAACATGATTCCGACAACAACGAACCAGCTGATAATTCCACATCTGCAGATACCGGAGAGTTATGGCCCCCAAGAGACCCACTATCACCAGAACTAAACGACGTATGTAACAACAGTTTCTACGGCGCTTAAGCCCTTTTAAAAACAAGTTATTAGATAGAAAGTAGCGTATGTGGTTGGATGAATCGCGGCGCATAAGGCGTTTTTATAGGAAATGCAACCCCTATGAATAACAAGCGACCCCGCCACGTTTTGTTTAAGTTTTGGCACTTGACTTTTGAACAAGTTGGGATTTGGTTTTAAAAAAGTTTTTTTTTGTTATCGACTTGAAAATAGGTGGACATTTTATTGGGGGAAAAGTTATGCTTTATTTATAAAAAATATAGCTACCTATGTAAAATATGACATATTGTGAGCAGAGTCGACTGAAATATGCACATTGTGTGTAAAATTAGCTAGCTGAAAATAAAAACGAATGAGCGAAAAACTAAATCGGACGTCCGATAACTTAGGGTCAGTAGGTAAGCTAAGTAATTAAATATTTGGTTGTATATTGGTTGGACAATTAATATATTTCGTAGGTTAGGTTATGTAATTTTATCTATTAAATTGTCTAAAGTAAAAGTAGGTACTAAGTATTTATTTGTTTACACACCTAGATATAGTTACTAACTCGTACCGGCTAAAGTAAATATGTAATAGATATCAATATAATTATCTTTCATGTCCGATATCACAAGAAATTCCTTTAAAATATCCATTATCTTTGTCGGTCCAATATAGTTCTTCTAAATCAGCATATTTAATACTCATTTACATTACATAAAAATGCTAAACAAGGGGGCCTACCACGCCTACCACGAAAACCGAAATTCGCAAAATGCGGGGATCTTTCTCTTTTACTCTCATTAAAACGTAATTATAGTGACAGAAAAAAATGCCTTCAATTGAAGAACTTCGATTTTCGCGGTTATAGCCCTGAAGGGGTAATAGGTACCTACTACCTAAAAACATCGACATAGCTCATAATTGCTTCCGACACTTATGAAAAACAATTCCTTTAATATTCCTGCATGTCGAAAAAAAACACGGGTTAAATCGTTCAAAATCTCTTTAATGTATGAATTTATTTGGTCCTCTCCAATACCCAATACATATTTGGTATCTAACATATCCGTATACCTACCTAATAGTCCGGCCGCATGTTCGGCCGTCACCGCCGGATTTATCCCTCCCCCGGGGCTAATCCGACCATAATGCAATCAATGCTCATCTTGGATCCGTGCCAACTCAGCTCGTTAACATCTTCATTATTTATTGCTAGTTTAGGATTTAGAATTATGGTGGCCGGTGCTTAGGTTTAGACGGATAAATAGGTAAGTGGCAATTAAAGTTGTAATCGACGTTAGGTTACATCGTTCAATATACAGTAATTGTTTCTCGTAAAATTTCTTCTTGCAGTTTGTGAAACAATTATAGATAAATATCTCTTTAAAAAAACAATTAAGTTACTACAAAAGCAGGGTAACGTAGACAAAAAACAAAAAACTATATAAATTACTTACTCAATTACCCCTTCATTACAATGAGCTTTTTATTTATACCACGTATAACCTAGCCTATGGAAGCTTCCAACTCCAGGGGTGTAGCATGCGCGTTGCCAACCCTTTAGAAACCTGTAAGTACACTCTTTTTTTGAAGAACTACATATTGTAACCCCTTGAGAAAACCTCGGCATGGCATAGCTCATTCCATAGGAAATCCTCTTAAACCGCACAGTGCTACACATGTGTACATGAGCTATATTATATTCGTTTTATCAATATTTTTGTTTCTAAATATATAATACAATAAAATATTATTCATTGCACACTAAAAATATGTATATTATATTATAGTGAAACAGACAATAGGGGTCTTATCACTAAAGTCCGATCTTTTCCACAATCTTTTGGCATTCAGCGTCTGCAGAAAACACAACTTATTAAACCGAAGCCGCGCTAATTTGATACAAGCTGCCATCCTATTAAACAAATTAACATTAATATTAATTAAATGCTAAGGCAGCTTTGAATGATAAACATAACCTAGCCTACAAATTATGGCAAAAGTATCACCTAAACCTATAATTTCTCCAAAGCTTCGTGTCATAAAATTATAATCGGCAACATAACGCAAGTGTAATAGGCGCTAATGCTTTAAAAAATGGTATGTATATTGGTAATAATTCTAAATATGGCGTAATGGTTGGCTGGCGATTAGTCGGGCGGGGTAATGAGTCGTCTTGAGAAATGCCACTGTGTACGACATACAGTACGCGAAGATACGACGACATTTAATATAATTATAAATACAAAAAAAAACTTTGTTTTTGTAAGTTACACGATAAATATAAGCTAAAAAGGGAGGGAGCAAAATAGCTTGTGTTGGGACTTGGGAGCCTCCGATTTTCCTTAGGTAAGTTAATGATTTTCCTTAGGTACCTAAATAAATTTTACACAAATTAGTAGTCCAATTTTAGTTTTCTTACACGCAAATAAACAACATAATATCTCTAGAACCATGCTATGCTTCATTTTTTCGTTTATACGATTTATTTTATCGTTTTTCCGATTTAGGTTTTCGTTACCGATTTGTTCTCAATCTTGATAAATCAACTCTAATTTAAACTATAAATATGTATTTTAAATTAACATTAAACATATTACCATAAATATATAGGAAAATGGGGTAAAAGTGATTTTATTTAACACATAATATGATTATATGAAACAGGAATAACTTATTTAAAAAAAGCGGCCAAGTGCGAGTCGGACTCGCCCATGAAGGGTTCCGTATTTAGGCGATTTATGATGTATTAAAAAAAACTACTTACTAGATCTCGTTCAAACCAATTTTCGGTGGAAGTTTACATGGTAATGTACATCATATATTTTTTTTAGTTTTATCATTCTGTTATTTTAGAAGTTACAGGGGGGGGGGGGGACACACATTTTACCACTTCGGAAGTGTCTCTAGCGCAAACTATTCAGTTTAGAAAAAAATGATATTAGAAACCTCAATATCATTTTTACCCCACACGTATGGGTTTGATGAAAAAAAAATTTTTGAATTTCAGTTCTAAGTATGGGGAACCCCAAAAATTTATTGTTTTTTTTTATTTTTGTGTGAAAATCTTAATGCGGTTCACAATACATCTACTTACCAAGTTTCAACAGTATAGTTCTTATAGTTTCGGAGAAAAGTGACTGTGACATACGGACGGACAGACGGACAGACAGACAGACAGACAGACAGACAGACATGACGAATCTATAAGGGTTCCGTTTTTTGCCATTTGGCTACGGAACCCTAATAAATTATTAGCGTTAAATGCAACTACTACTTAAAAAGTCAATTAATATTACTTAATAAAACTATGTATAAACTAAATTAAAAAAATACTTCAGATACTTATTTATTAAAAAAATATATCATCCCGTCTTTTTTAGACTACCTTTCAGTTCGCCGTTGAAAATGGTACTTTTATATAAAAGAGCATGCTAGCCTACTGTCTCAGTCTACTACAGCCATACCAAATACAGGTTTCCAAGCTTATGTACATAAATTCAATTATGGACTCCGTCGTCGCTTCGCAGAACCGTAATGAAGCCATTTATACGATGTCTTCATAAAAGTTCAGGCGACCCATAATGACCCTTATTATGGATTTATGTGAAAAATTAATTAGATTGCCGGATTATGCCAATTGAATTCTTAAAACGTTAAATTATTGGCGCTGCTGCGTTCGGGTTGGGACAGCGGTATTAATAATCGTAAAGTAGTTATTTTTGGTTTATTCATTATCATTACTTGATGTTGCAATGACATGTAAAGGTGAAATATAGGTAGAGTTTACTTTTGTTGTTAATTAAGTAATTAATAAAACAATTGCATATAGGATTACTTTTCTCATTCGGTGGTTCGGTACCTATACAGATTGAGAATAAAACTAAATTTTCTAAATAAGATATTTTACTATAAATTAACAAGGTATCGAGCACGTATCGAGATTATTTAATAGATATTTACTACCTACTAAGCACTAATATAGACGTATCGTGAGACGATCGAGACGAGAATCCTCTATCCGTATGTATTTTGTAAAATTTCATGGTTGCTGTAAAACAATTGCGTTAATTTATAGTAAACTAGTCTATTAACAAGAAAATTGCGGCTAATAGCGATACTCATAGCGACAAAAGGTCAATTATTCCTCGCGACTAAATGCGTCCCTGCGCCAACGCGTGTCCCAAAAAGGAAAATTTCGCCCCAAATTATAAGTTGCTGATTGCCGGTGATTTTCGGAATTAATTTCTCGGGATCGCGGGCAAATTGCAGCCGGCGGTCGGCAATGTTGGCATGACGGTGCCAGGTTTACAAAAGTGCCAATAGTATACATACATCATGGACATAAAATATAGTCCGACAAGAAACTGTAGAAAATGATTTCCTACGTAACATTTTTGAAGTAAAGGCTTGAATTAAACCCTTTATAAAGGCCCAAGGGCAGGGACTCAGGAGGTTAAGTTGGTCTATAAAAGTGACGTGTTAAAAATACATGAGTAAATATAAAAAAAAAGAAAGTTTAAATAAATAAAAACACCTGTAAACATGAATGCGTATAAATGAGAAGTGTACTGCTGCGCAGTGTGCGCTGTGATACTTGAATTAAGTCATTAGCGGTGCGCCTGCGCCGAACAGGTTCGGACTCGGCACACAATTATTTGCGATTTATTAATCTATTAGCTGTGTGCAATATGCGTCGCCAGGGAACTAAAAGGATTTAAAATATAGAACCTTTTTTTCCTTTCCTGGCTTTTATTCCCTCCAATTTTGCACATGGTGAATTTTCCAATGTCGGTGTTGACTTTCACATGTGAGGAATATAGAACCTTTGCTGTCTTGTGTAATATGTATAATAAATATAATAATATTACTCGTAGATCTATCTTGCTGGTTTGCTTCGCTGTTTGATGGCTACTTTTATGAGTGTGAATCTTTGGATTTAATAACTACCATCACAGCCACGCATTTTTTTTTCCTTTCCTAAAAACATGTAGCCAGAATTTAATTTAAGGCGGGCCAGCAAACATACTTTTTAATAATTGAATAGGTATATACTCAGTTTCCCAGTATATAGAAAAATAGTGTTTGAAGTCCATTTAAGTCACGCGACAACGTTAAATTACAATCTAAAGCAATTATATAAATTATGCTTTATCTAACACCTTTAAACGAGCAATTCTTGCATATTTATATGTTTATTTATTTATATGTATATATATTTCGGGGATCTCGGGAACGGCTCTAACGATTTCGATGAAATTAGCTATATGGGGGTTTTCGAGGGCGAAAAATCGATCTAGCTAGGTTTTATCCCTGGGAAAACGCGCATTTTCGAGATTTTATATGTTTTCCGAGCAAAGCTCGGTGTCCCAGATATTTACGACTAAAACCACCATCCATCCAAAAAAAGTTTAATAACAACGCTCAATAATTAACTGTACACACGAAACGGTCAAATGAAACTATAAAACACGTGTGAATTTTCAGAAATCAACTGCAACTATTTTAATTCGTTTCCGAAAACCCGATCATTGGTAGTGTGAACATTATACCTAATTATCAGGCTTGTCCCACATTAACTAACTACAGTTTCAAAAGGGTGTAAGCTACTCTAAATCGGTAGGTTTATATGGCATTTTAAATCGGTGTTGTGATACAATTTCCCAAATTAAATCGGAGTGCGGTCAAGTCCGGGCCTGGGCTCGATTGATTCTTGGTAATATTCGTCGGTTTTTTCGTGAGACGAGCCGTTTTATTGACACTTTCGGCGAAAACGTGATTAATACGGTTTCAGGAAATTGCGGTTTAGTTACAAATAATAACTACAGCAGGTACGAGTACGTACGTGTACCTGCTAGTACACGGAGGCTTGGATTATTCTAATAGCAAAAACTGGTTATAAATTTGATATCGATTTGTTATGGATATTACTATTCTATCCGAGTCAAAATTGTCATTTTTCAACCAGAAACGTCACTTTTGATACATACATTCTTGTAATTTGGATAGGATGCTATGAAGTTTGCACGCTGCATGTCGTAATGGCCGTAAAGTCAAAACGTGCAAAATTGTTTGTCATAAATTTCTTATGGGTATTTTTTTTATTGTACAAAAGGACAAAATATCCTTTAACCTGCAGGACAGTTGGAGAAAACTATCCTATATTTCAAGTAAAAGTATGAGGCAAGGTTGTCGACTGATAGTGAAAATCTGGTAACTACTACCAATAGAAAAATAAACGGGACTCTTTCTATAGGTTGTTTTGGAGTGTATCTATCTTATGAACTTGAAATATTTGTAAAGAGCCCGCCCCTACTCTTCCATGTTTTATTATACTCTTGGGATGTAAAGTCACCTTAACTATATTCGGGGTTAAAGTTAAAACTATAACGTCGTCAGCTTAATTCATAATTTACTTTAGTGTATTAATTGTAATGTTTATCTAATGGCATAGTAAAGCCTCAGTAGATACCTACTACAAATAGAATTGTAAAATGTCAGTGACTACATAATGAACAGGTTTCACGCTTCTCGGCACCAAACATTTTCGTACGCTCGATTTAGTTTTTCGTTAATTTGTTTATTTTATCGTTCATACCATTTTTTCAAATTACCTACCTACATGAAATAAAAAATGTTAAACAAATAAAGTATAGTAAAACAATACGGTTAAAATAGTAAACTTCATTGTATCTAAAATGCAAGTTGGGGTACAAATAAAATAGAAATGCCCTTTATCAAAGCAAAATTACCTTTTAAAGTAACGCTAGCCACCGTGGTTAAGGATGGTACCTATTCCATCTGTCCAATATCTTGGTCCAATGTGTATTTGCGTCTCACATTTTGCTTAATGAGTGAGTGAGACGCAATGGACAAAGAAATTGGACAGGTGGAATACCACCCTAAGTCAATTACGAAAATCTCCACGCCATAACCCGAAAGCGCGACCAGGGGCTCATAAAAAACAGATAATCTACCAACCGTCGACCAACTTTTTGAAAATAGAATATAATTTCTAATTCTCCCGCTCTCCCGATGATTTTAATTAAAAATGGTCTCCAGAGAGAGATGGGTATACGCGCGGAGCGGGGGTGGGACGGGGATGGCTATAAATTACGGAGTTTGGCTCGACTAAATAAATTAGAAGTGATTAAGAGAAAGCGCTCCTGTTTTGGTAATAACTGGTTTAACCTAACGTTGGTAATTAAAATAATACAATGTACTGAAATAACACGAATGTGTGTATGGACATTGGTAATAATTTGAGAAGGATTTCAAATGACTTTTTGATAGAATTTCATATTTTTAAAGACACAAACCAAAAACTTTTTTGATAAAAATTATTCAGATTAAAAATACTAGGTATACAAAAGTAAGAGGTTACGGTCTTATACCTAACAAAGTTATGTAATTATTAAAGACCATGCCAAGACCAAACATCAGGAAGAATGGAACAGTCTGACGGGTCTAAAGCATGCAAAGCTCTTCATGCAAGGAGTAGACTCCGGCTGGAGCAAAAAGCTTTGGAAACTTAGCAAAAGACAACTCCAAATCATAACGGGGGTGTTCACTGGTCATTA